>NW_027437188.1:4915000-6115000 GCF_033239565.1 Halichoeres trimaculatus | reverse complement strand
GCTATATGAAAACAGCCGCTTAAACTATTAAAGCGTGTGTAGAAGGTGATAATACAAGATCACAGAGAGAGTGAGCCGTCAGAGAAACGTATGTAATAGTTCCTTTGCCAACTGCACAGTTCAGCCTCTTGTGGGACACAACACAGACCACATCTTTCACGCTGTCTCATCTTCTTTACTCTGTTTCCCAGCCCTTTTTCTTCTGTCTCTCTGTTTTGTTTTTCCTTTCTCCTTTGTTAAACTTTGACCTGTACAGGGACCACTGCAGGCTTTTCATATCCACGTCTCTTTCTGTTGCGCAGAGAATATGAGCTGTTTCATTCATCATTACAATTTCTTAATTACTGTATGAATCATGCTGGGATGTAAAGGTTGATAATGTGTTGGATGAAGTGGGGATTTCTATTTGGTGCTTTGTGCATCTAGGCAATGCATACATAGAAACATGTCCTGTGTTTGTCATTTATTGACGACATTTGTCTCCTTAGTCTGAACAGAACATACATAAAAAAACATAAGCACAAATCTGTCGCCCACAGACTCAGATGACAACAAAATGCACTCATACAATGAACTCTGGATATATTTATTTCCATTTATTGTGGATTGTAATCACTCCCAATCCATCATCTTCATAATCCATACCCTGACTTTAATGCAGCCAGAGTTATTGGCCTCCAGAGACCTCAGTGTTTTCCTGTCACTGCTTACTTCTGAGAGCCCTGCTACAAAAATATGTAATCTGCTTTTTTAAAATTATCTATTTATTTTTGACCCACTTTTATAATTCTATCCTAAATCTGTTCAATGTCATTTAAATTATTAACCTCACCTCACCTCATTCAAACCTATAATTTTTTTTCTACTTTGTTTTGCCTCCGTCTGATGCCACACATCTTCTCCACTGTGACTGCTGTGGCAGTGGACATTGTGATGAAAGCACTATGAGGCCTCTAACATGACCAAAGAGCCATGAGTGTGGAGAGCCAGGCCTTTAGGTTTATACAGAGAGTGGTTAACGTTCCTCTCCGCTACAGTGAAAGAAACAAAGGGAGAAAAAAACATTTGACCCTAACAAACTACAGAGTACACGTACCAGCAACAAAACAAAAACAACGAAAAAAAAACAAAAAAACAAAAAAAAAACAGATGTTTAAAAACTTCCAATTAATAAAAGGGATAAAGAATTTAAGCATTTTTTTTTTAATTACATTGTCAGAAAATACCTCTGTTTCTTGAGTATAAATCATGATAAGGAATTAATGCATGTGGAAGTCAGTGCAGTGAAACTTTATAATTATAGTGTGCATTATGTAATTACTGGTATAACGTTAGCTCAGAGAAATTAAACAGGTTCTATGTAACACGGTCACAGTTTTGAGAACTTTAAGCGTTCCAGTTTTTGGTTTGACCTTTCTTTGTTGCATCTTTGTGCATCATTTTCTATAACCTGTTTTAATGTTATGTTATCACATTGTTGTTTGGATTGTGGACTGCTAACACATAAAGCAGCTGCAAATAATTCTGCCAAGAAAAACTTGTCTAAAGACAGATTTAAAAAGGCATGTATTTGCTTAAAAAAAGTCTTTAAGAATGATCTTGTTTCAGTCCATTTAGGTATTTCTTTGCCATTTACCAGTACAGCAAAAGGATTTTTCCACCATCAGTAGAGGTCATGTTTATGTGTGTGTTTAAACTGTTTAAACATACCCCGTATAGTTAAAGGATTCAACCGATCTTGTTGTTGCAGTCTAATGAAGAGAACTGTACCGGTTGTTTGTTTTTTTCTGTTGTTGGACTAATCGGCCAGTTTTTGATGATGTGTTTCTCAGACTTACTGCAGCCACAAGTTATCTTTTCTAACCAAGCAGTTGCAAACAGTTGCAAACAGCTGCAAGCAGCTGAAAGCAGCTGAGAGGAGCAGTGCGAGCCTCAGGTTACCCTTTGAGCCTTAAGTCCTGATTTATGCCTCTGTCTCTGGTAAGGTGACTGACCTAGACAACATGGTGTTAGTTTAAACACGTCTTTAATGATGATAATAATGATTAAAATCATCTCTCAGATTTGACAGAGCAGCGGTCAAAATTAATCCTAAGAGGTATGAATGTCCTGCTCAAATCATGTGTTTCTTGATGTTCTATGCAGTTGAATGAATACATGAGTGCCCTCTATGCTTTCAGTGATAGGTTCTAACTGCAGGGTACATAAGTACAACGGAGGTATTCTCCTGAAAACACTTGCACCTGTTTTTAACCACCCCAAAGGTTTTGGCTCGTTTGTGATCTGAATACGCTGCATCTGGAGTACCTGCAGTGGCTGTTGTTGCTGTTGTTGCTACCATAAACATGTTAGTTGGAGTGTGACCACACTATGCTGAATATTTTCAATCCTTTGAAGAAGTAATGGCTGTCAGTTTAGTCATTATGAATCAGTAGTTTTTACGACGGAGCAAAGTTGCTCAGACTAAATAGGAAAACTGGCTAAATGCTGGAGTGTGGATGATGGGTTAAAGAAATGACGCCTGTAGCTTTGAAAATCTTTGTTGAGGCCCGTGGAGTTGCTGGAGTCTAGGGAGATGGAGAATGACTCGCAGAGATCAGTGGGTCTGTCTCAGAGCTACCCGGGGAAAACCTCACCCATGCTGTCGTGCAGTGAGGGAACCCCGCCTACTACTGCGCCACCGTCCCGCCTCAGCTGTAAAAAGTGTTCACTGATTGCAACAAGAGTAACTGTGGATATACAGGGAGGCTTTTTCATACTGCAAAGATCTCAACACGTCTTCAGAATCTATGTTGAAGATGTGTCAAGACACAAACAGGTTACAGAAAACAGTGGAACCAGAGTATCTGTCTTACTCCCACAGGAATTGAAACTGGAGTGGAGGCCTGTAAGACCCACGAGGCCTGTAAGACCCACGAGGTGTGTGGACCACGTGTCACAGGGCTGTATGGCTGTGTGAGGCCTGTGTGAGAGAAGTTGTTTAATTCTGCTCATATAAGAATGTCCTGACAAGTAAGAGGTAAATTTAAAGAGACTGGGACGGTGAAATTTTCATTTATGAATGAACAAGATCTTGCACTTCACATTGCTCTCTCTCAGTCTTTCACAATTTTCACTGTTGTAAAGAGTGTCTTGAGCTGACTGCTGGGGTTGAATGAGTCTCTAGTTGAGTCACAGTGGCCTGACACTGACTCAAGGAGAGAAAGTGGTGGGTGAAAGAGGTCTTTTGTCACGTGTGGAGAAGTTGTTTCATATATTTTGCTGATTAAAGAGTATTTTACCGTGATAGATGACACATTTGCTTTTCTCTTCTGTTCTGTTCAGACAGAAGGCCGACCGTAGGCTGAGAGCGGGTAAATTACAGATCTAATAGCCTGTGTGAAGGCAAGTTAGCTTTCTTTTAGCCTGTTTGCAGAAAAATTAGCTTTCTATCATGCTAGCTGCAGGAAAATTAGCTTTCTATCAGGCTAGCTGCAGGTAATTTAACCATCTACTAGGCTAGCTGCAGGTAAATTAGCCATCTACTAGGCTAGCTGCAGGTAAAATAGCTTTCTATCTGGGTAGCTGCATGTAAATTAGCCATCTAATAGTTTAGCTGCAGGTAAATTAGTCAGCTATTGGGCTAGCTGCAGGTAAATTAGCCATCTTCTAGGCTAGCTTCGGGTAAATTAGCTTTCTATCAGGCTAGCTGCAGGTAAATTAGCCATCTACTAGGCTAGCTGCGGGTAAATTAGCTTTTTATCAGGCTAGCTGCAGGTAAATTAGCCATCTACTACGTTAGCTGCAGGTAAATTAGCTTTTTATCAGGCTAGCTGCAGGTAAATTAGCCATCTACTACGTTAGCTGCAGGTAAATTAGTCAGCTATTGGGCTAGCTGCAGGTAAATTAGCCATCTAATAGTTTAGCTGCAGGTAAATTAGTCAGCTATTGGGCTAGCTGCAGGTAAATTAGCCATCTTCTAGGCTAGCTTCGGGTAAATTAGTCAGCTATTGGGCTAGCTGCAGGTAAATTAGCCATCTAATAGGCTAGCTTCGGGTAAATTAGCTTTCTATCAGGCTAGCTGCAGGTAAATTAGCCATCTACTAGGCTAGCTGCAGGTAAATTAGCTTTTTATCAGGCTAGCTTCAGGTAAATTAGCCATCTACTAGGTTAGCTGCAGGTAAATTAGTCAGCTATTGGGCTAGCTGCAGGAAAATTAGCTTTCTATCAGGCTAGCTGCAGGTAATTTAGCCATCTACTAGGCTAGCTGCAGGTAAATTAGCCATCTACTAGGCTAGCTGCAGGTAAATTAGCTTTCTATCTGGGTAGCTGCAGGTAAATTAGCCATCTAATAGTTTAGCTGCAGGTAAATTAGTCAGCTATTGGGCTAGCTGCAGGTAAATTAGCCATCTTCTAGGCTAGCTTCGGGTAAATTAGTCAGCTATTGGGCAAGCTGCAGGTAAATTAGCCATCTACTAGGCTAGCTGCAGGTAAAATTACTCAGCTAATGGGTTGGCTGCAGGTAAATTAGTCAGCTATTGGGCTAGCTTAAGGTAAATTAGCCATCTACTAGGCTAGCTTCAGGTAAATTAGCTTTCTATCAGGCTAGCTGCAGGTAAATTAGCCATCTACTAGGCTAGCTGGAGGCAGGCTAGCTTTCTATGAGTGTGTTTGAAAGCAAGTTAGCTTTCTTTTAGCCTGTTTGCAGACATTTCAATGTATTCAGCAACAAGTATTCTCCTCAAGTATTCAAATAATCATAGTTTTATATCGAAAGAACATAAAATATACAATAGTGATGTATCTGGAACCTAAAGTTCCCGCGGGTTGGGGCAACCAAAGTTCCCACGGGTTGGGGCAATCAGAGTTCCCACGGGTGTGGGCAACCCAAAATTCCCACGGGTGTGGGCACCCCAAATTCCCACGGGTGGGGGCACCCCAAGTTCCCACGGGTGGGGGGAAGTTGATTGACAACATCAGGTGAGGGGGCGGGGTTGTTATGTAAATAATTGATTGACTACAACAGGTGTTGTTATGTAATTGATTGACAACAACAGGTGGGGGGAGGGGGTGACCTCTTGACCTCTAGGGTCGTAAATCACTTGCTGGCACTTGCCGGGTACCTATATTCTCTTCCACGTTGTCTTCTCTCTGTGAAATTCTGACCTTTCTGCCATTTGCTGTTTTATATCCTTCCTTACAAAGCTCTGAAGTGTTTTAGGTTTCATGTAAATGACCACGACAAAAGTAACTGTAAGGCAACAACTGTTTAACAGCACAGTTACAGTATCAGTTGCTCCTGAGACGATCAATATCCCTCTGACTGTCTGTAGCTTTGTGTCATTGCTTCTTCTTGGCACAGCACCAGAACTAGAGAACTACATCCTTATTAGATACAAATACATGACATAATATTTAAAAAATCCCCTTCCATTTCTTTCTTTCAGCTCAGAAGTTCATAAAAAAGTGTTTTCAATCCAAAGCT
The DNA here is from genome assembly GCF_033239565.1 of Halichoeres trimaculatus. Lineage (NCBI taxonomy): Eukaryota > Metazoa > Chordata > Actinopteri > Labriformes > Labridae > Halichoeres > Halichoeres trimaculatus. The sequence continues at coordinate 6,109,536 of NW_027437188.1, read as the reverse complement.
CTATACTTTATTTTTTCTTTAGCATGAGGAGGTTTGAGGCTGTGAGAGGAAAACTACTTCAGCTGCCTGTTTATTCTGTCTGTTCAACTGAAATCTATGATTTACTGTTTGGAGAGAATCACTGAGGGAAAATGGACGGAGAGAAATCAATTCAGAGTTTGACCTTCGTTGAACAAGACCTTGATGTCTGAGAGAGAGAACAAAACACTTTCCTTTTTCTGCTTTCACAGAAGATGAACCAGAAAACAACAACATCTGATGTGTTTATATCACCAACCACCATGAAGAGACTCAGTTATGTTTCTGGAAAGAGCAGCAGACACTTCAATTAACAGAACAAAGACTGAAAGTCTGAATCTGTGAAAGAAGCTGATAGAGTCAGACAAAGGTTTGTGTTGAGCAAAGACTTCAGAAAGGGATCATTTCATACAAGGAGCACTAAGGACTTTAGAGTATGTGTTAGTGTTTCAGAGTATTTCTGAGACTGAAACAGACAAAGAACGGCAGAGAAAGGCAGAAGACAAACTGAGGTGAGACAGAAAAACTGAACACAAGAAGCAAAGCTGAATGTTAGTCAGAGAGAGAACGCTGCAGCTTCAGTCTGGACTTTAACCTGGACTCACCCTGAACCACCAGGTGTGTCCAGTTAACCTAACGAGCTCCTGCAGACACAAGATGACATCACAGCCAATCACAGCCAATCACAGAGCAGTTTGTGGCATTGGGCCTGAATATGAGCTCAAGGTTTATTCAAAGCAAACAAGATACATCTAAAAATATTTATCAGGATATTATTTTCGGTTTCTGCAGGAAATTTATAATTTATTTATTTATTTATTTTTTTATCTGTGTGTTAAGCTGAAGTCTTTGTCTGTGAATGACGGAAAATGTGTTTTGCTTTTCTGCCAAGGACACAAACTGTGTTACTGGTTGGATTGGAGGGTTTCTGTGGAGGGGACACACACACACACACACACACACACACACACACACACACACACACACACACACACACACACACACACACACACACACACACAGAGCACGGTTCATCCTGAGCTGTGTGTCAGCTGGTGTTTTCTGTTCTTGAGGGAAATGAAATGTGACAGACATGACTGCAGAAAACACACTCTGAATAGAAAAGCAGCTTCTGAATACACACTGGACACACACTCAGGGTTACACAACACTACACACACATGGAAGAGAGGAGAAAAGAAGAAGGGATGAATGAATGAATAAGTGGACAATCCTTGTTTATCTAGATGATGAAATAAGCTCACACAGAGCTGACGTTACTGATGAGTAGATTTCTGTCTGTTGCAGAAGAAAAGAGACGTTGGTACAGTTCAGGTCTGTGGACAGGGCTGAGGAGAACGCTGAGAGCAGGAGACGACCTGAGTTCATCTCACTTCTCTTTTTTTATCATGTCCCACTCAGAGGACTGAAGCCTTTATGTTTGAATTAGACGACAAATGTCGACCAAGGAGTCTGCTGAAAAACTGCATTACCTCTGAAATAATTGTAAAAAGACTCAACAATGAAAAATCAGATTCAATAAGAGACAGAAACTTGGTGAATTGGCAGATAACAAAGAAACAAAGTGTCAAAAATCTTTTGTTTCTTTCTAACAAATGTTCCTGCAAATTCCCTGCGAGCAGAGAAAAACAAAACCAAATTTACTGTTGGCAGCCGTACAGAATATGCTCCAGTAACAAAGTGTCAGAGCTGTCAGAAAAAGGTGACTGAGAATCCTTCAGCCTCCATCTCTCTGCAGAGACACGATGTGAGAGCTTCCATCTGTCCCTTTGCTCACATTTTTCACTCTCTGCTTTCTTCTGCTTTGACTTTCTGTTTACTCTCTTTAAAGACAAGAGGCTTTCTCTTCTTCTCTCATCGACTAAACCAACTAAAATATTAAAATCATTTTAGAACATGCAGGAAGCTTTTAGCATCGAAGAGCTGGTTAAATTCAGATGATGTTACAGCTCTGCTTTTATAAAAATGAACTCTACAGAGCTTTGAGCCTCCAGAGACAAACAGCTGACAGCTTCAGAGAGCTCTGTGGCTCTGAAACAAGTGTGTTCAAATAAAATAACAATCCCTGGTGGCAGACAGTGTGTGTGCTTGTGTTGATGCTCTTATGAGGAAATAATCCTGTTTGAACTTGAACAGAGAAGTGATTTTGAAGTTGAATCTTTAAGAAGTTAAACTGAACTCTGACGATCTCTCCTTGGAGGGAAGCTAACTGGCAAAAGTAAAACCTGACTCACTGAGAGCTGACTTTTTGTCCCCAGTGTACAGAGCTGTGTGTGTGTATGAAAATGTGTGTGTACTTCTATATTACCCTCCAGACAATCTGCAGCTGAAGTATGAAATATGTATCTGCCATGGAGCCTGAGCAGAGGTCTCCAAAGGTCTCAATGAAACTGAGTTATTCCAAGAAAACTGGACTGAAATATTATAAATATGAAACATTGAAAGAGTCTGAATGAGTGTTTGGATCGTTCCATAAAACATATCATGAAATCTTCATTTGATCAGATCAGCAGCTCACATAAAGAACAATCTGGATTAAACTCATTCAGAGTAACTTGTGTTGGTTGTGTTGATGAACATGAGGAACAGATATTTAAGACAAAACAAACTGTTTGATAAATGTTTGGATCTATTTTTCCCTCCATTCATCGTCACAGAAACACAGCATTCACTGATCCTGTATTGTTAGAAAAGACAAACAGAGTTTTATTTCCATAAACAGAAGTTTCTCATTAATCAAATATTATAAATGTGATTTCAGAAGCTCTCCTAAACACAGCAGTAATGATAAATTATTGTTCTGCCTTTCTGAGGGAAAGACATTAGGAGGCCCTGAAACCTGTGAGAATGGAAGAAAGCTGAATAAGAGGAGACACACACTGTGTAATAATAATAATAACCTAACGTCCTGTTAAATGTTGGAAAAGGAAACAGTTGAGTTACAAACAGATACTTCCAGTTAGGAACGTTGATGTTTGGATCTGATTCAGTGAGTTTACCTCCAAACTGTAATCTGCTGAGTGTTTTTTACTGTGGATGAAGAAAAGGTCAGCTCTCTGTCTTAAAATGACACAATGTGCACATTATTTCACTGAAAACTACGCTAGAAGCTTTCAGCTACGACCCTGAGAGAAACTTTGAAGAGGAGAGGACCATAGTTATAAGGTAATGACCCCATTACTTGGGTCTTAATTGAATATTAAGAACAGAGAGCTGAGCATCAGAGCAGAACAAACAAGAACAGAGGGAAAGAAAGTTTCTGTACAACCCTGAGTTTGTTTCTGAGCAGAATGAAGTTCAGCTCAGAGAAACAGTTTAGTCCCACATGACTGAGAGCAGAAAGAGCTGGTTTATAGAGGAGACATGATCTGACCCACAGAGAGATTCTTCAGCAGAGATATTAATGCTGGAATATTTCAGGGACTCAGAGGTCGTGATAGAGGAGACACAAGACAGCAGAGACATGAAAGTGATCCAGATTTGATCACAACTCTACAGACATGAGAATACAGCCACTACAGGGACAACATTAAAACAGCAGCAGCCTGAATTAAAGGCCAAGACTCCACATCTCTAGGAAATGTCACAACATTGATCCTCACACAAGAACAAATGAGTCCCTAGAATACCAAGATGAAACCTGACAGAGGACATAAAGACCTTTTCATGACTTTATGTCTTTGTTGTTTCTCTTTTTGTGGTGATCTGCTGCGCTCTGGGAGCGCTCCTCTCCTTCCCCCTCCCCTCCCTGTTCCTCTCTCCAGTCTGCACGGCTGCAGCGGATTTGTAATCAGGCGCCGGCTTCATAAGACGCTCTTCAGGTGTGGACTGGCACCAGTGGATTCCGTCCTGCTACGTGGTAGTTTGGCCTCTCTTGTGATGAGTATACCGACCTCACGTTTTTGAGTATCTTTTCCTGCGAAAGTTAAATTCTGATCCTGCCTTTTTTTGCTGCTTTTTTCTAGTGCCTCCCTCGAGCCCCTGCTACAGCCCTCGCCACCTTCCACAGCCACAACTCTCTGTGCTCAGCGCTCTCAGGAGAGAGCTGTTTGAAAACCGGACTCTCATTCTCCATTTACCCTCTCTGTACAATAAAAACTCTTAAAACTGCTTCCTTGCCTCTGCCTCGCTTTTGGGTCCAGCGAGTACCTGCTAGTTCTGCTCAGAACTGTAACACTTTTAAGTTGATTTATTAATTAGAGGCTCAGTTTGGTGCTTCTGTGTTTATGTAATCATAACACAACCAAAAGAAAACGTCGTCTTGATCTGACACTCAGTCCAGACACATCTTCCTCTCACTGAGTCACGCTGATTCAGGGAAAATGAGCTTTGTTCTTTGAAAAAGGCTTCAGGCAGAAACACAAAGTGAGCAGAAGAGTTCAGGAGGTCCAACATGAACTGAGACCAAACTTCAGACTTCTGTCACACCAGATGAAACACAACAAGTTTTCACACTGACTGAAATCAGAGAAATGCACATTAACCATGGAAATAACAAACAGCTAAATGCTGCATGATCCACTCATTGATGCTTTGTGTTGTTTTGCTGTGGTTTCATTCACACACTGAGCTCAGCTCAGAGCAGAACAGAAAACTTTACAGTTACCTTGATAAAGATGTTTCATTGCTCCTGTCAATAAAAATCACCATGTGATCCACAGTGTGAATGACAAACAGAGATCACTTTAACCCTCTGAAACATAAGAACACCTGATGATGCTGAACACGACTGAATCTCAGTCTAAACAGGAGAATGACTCAGTACAAGAACTCATGAAAGATCCAATCTGAGCAACAACCAGTGTTAGAGATTCCTCTCTTGTTGTCCTGAGCTGAGACAAAGTGAGCAGCTGTGTTTGGATAATGAGCTCCTGTCAGTCGTCTGCAGAGGTTCCCTCCATAAATCAGTCTGTACTCATGGTATGAAGAACTCTGTGAGAGCACAGCTCTGCTGCCAGGCCTCAACTCCCCGAGCTCTGCTCCTTCTCAGCAACCAACTGTCCCCCAGCTGTCCCCATCATCTGATGATCATCATGAAGAGAGTTCATGATCAACACAGAGCTGTTACTTTATGAAACCACTGAATTCAAGAGATAACGTAATTCAGAATGAAAGCCAACTGTGATTTTTTTTTTTTTTCATTACAGTGTATTTCTTAACTGTCACTCATGTACAGACAGATACATCTCCTGATAGAGGAAGCAGGGTGAGATGATTGACAGCACAGAGGCAGCAGAGAAAGGGATCAGATGAAGATAATTCAAACAGGAGATAAAATCCACTGAGCTCCACTAAAATGTTTCACTTCACATGAACTCCACCCACTAAGTCTCCACAGTGAGAGTGAAGAGAGGAAACATGGAGTCCTCCAGCTGATAATGAACAGTCTGTGTGTTCATGATGTGACAGTAAATCCATTACTGTGAAACATCATCATCATCACTGAGTTACATCATGTTAGCAAACAGCTGCTCTGACCGTCACTGACTTTGCTCTAATGTTACTCTGATGATTTCACTGAGACATGATGAGACTGATGAATGAGTCATTACTGACAATCAGTCTGAAGACAAAAACACCTTATGTGTTCTGAAAGATGTCGTAGGAAGTCTGACTCCCTGAGACACCCAGTAATTCAATGAAATAGAAAAATGAACTTGGCCCAACACACAAAAAGGAAAAGTGATTTGATGATCAGGGTAAAGAAAATGATTAACAAAGAGAATCTCATGAATTCAAACTCAAACTTTCATCAAATGTAAAGACAAACAAATCCAACTGGTGGTGTTGACCTTCTGTGAGTAAAAACACCTCTAAACACGTCGACCTGCTTCCTTATATAACCTCTCTGCTGATTGGCTCCAGCTGAGGGAGAACATCACAGGTGTTCCTAATATCTGCTGATTAACCAGGCAACCTGTGGAGCAGATTAAGATCTCTATACAAACTCAACACTTTGGTTTAATTTCAAACACACATGATCTGAGTGGGATTAAATAAAAGAAGTAGAATAACCTGACCTCTTCTAACAATGATCCTCTAAACCCAGCCACGCTGACAGGAGAAGCTCAGAGCTTAGAAACAATAAAGAGATTCAGCTGCTGAGTGAGAGTCTGTGTCTGTCCTGTCATTCAGTATAAATGAGGTTCAGATGTTTTTGATGCTCTGTGGAAAGTTCAGCACAGACCGGCTTCATTCTGTAAGAACACTTGATCTCTTTGTCCACACTCAGAGCTCACAGACTTTGAGCTGTTTCCCACTCAGTCTGTCAGGCTTTAGGAGTGTCCCACTGTGAAAGTGTCAGGAGCTTGACATGATGGTTCTCTCTCAGACATTTTGAGCCTTTCATGCTCACTTTCAGGGAGTCAATATTTCTGACAGAGAGAATAACCCACAGTTAACAGAGCATATGACCACTGATCCTTTTAACCAAAGCAAAAAGCCACAGAACCAAACAGACTGTCAATATCACTGTGAAGTGTCGTCAGTGGCAGAGACACAGACATGTGTTCAGTGGATGTGATGGTGTGTGTAGTAAACCACAACCAAAGAGGAAACAACTGAGGGAATATTTTCTAGGAGGTGGTGAAAAGTGAAGTGATGAGTCACGTCATGTCTTCCTGTACTGCTTATCCGGGAGCAGCGGTGCCATCAGTGAAGACCAGTGGCTCCTGTCCCGGCCACTTCCACCAGCTTCTCTGAGGAGATAAAGAGGTGTTCCCTGGCCGGTCAAGAGATATGATCCCTCCGGCATGCCCTGGGTCTACCCCTGGTGTCTCCTTCCCACTGAACATGCTCAAAACACTTCTCCAGGATGTCGTCCAAGAGGCATCCTCACCAAATGCCCAAACCACCTTATCTGGTTCCTCTTGATGCAGAGGAGCAGCAGCTCTACTCTGAGCCTGTCCAGGTATGAACTCTGAACCTTAACTTTATGGCTTAGCCTTAGAGACACCCAGCGGAGAAAATCTCTCCCAAGATACTTGAACTCCTCATCTTGGGGCAGACTCCCCCTTGCTCGGAGTGGGCAGTTCACCCTTTTCTGACTGAGAACCATGGCCTCAGACTTAGAGGTGCTGATCTTCAACCCAGCTGCTTCGCACTCGGCTGCAAACCGCCCCAGTGCAAGCTGAGGGTCAAACGTAATGAACAGAACCGGCGACAAAGGGCAGCCCTGGCTGAGTCCATCCCTGACGAGTTTGATTTACTATTGGCAATACAGACCAAGCTCTCACTCCAGAAATACAGAGACTGACTAGCCCGTTACAATGGGCAACGGACTCTGTATTCACGGAGCACCCCCACAAGATACCTTGGGGGACACGGTCATAAGCCTTTTCCAGGTCCACAAAGCACATGTGGACTGGTAGAGCAAACTCCCATGCCCCTGGTTTAACCAACCGTCAGACTCTCCTCTCACGCAGTGCTGTAAGACTCCTTCTTCAGCTTGACAGCACTCTTCACCTCTGGTGTCCACCAACAGGTTTGAGAAACAGGGTGGTGGCACAACAAGCACCAGATGCCTTGCGCCCGCAACTTCGGGCAGCCACCTCAGCAATGACACAGCTGGTGAACTCTCTTCTCCCAAGTGTCCAGAACATACGGCTGCAGATCAGCTGATACGACGACAAACTTGATCATTGATCTGTGACCTAGGGTGTCCTGGTGCCAGGTGCACTTATGAACACCCTGATGTTCGTACATTGTTTTTTGTTATAAACAGAGTGTGACTAGCACAGAAGTCCAACAACTGAACACCGCTCTGGTTCAGATCAGGCAAGCCTTTCCTCCCAGTCACGCCCTCCAGGTAACGTGAAAGTTGAAGTTCCCCAGTAGGACCATGGAGTCCCCAGTTGGGGCGTTTTCCAGCACCCGTTCCAAGGACTCCAAATAGGGAGGCTACTCTGAACTGCTGTTTGATGTGTGAGCACTGGTGATCCTCTGGCCAGGGTGAACTGATTCCTGGTATTTCTCATCATATGGGGTCTTTGATCGCACTTTGTCTGGCCCCTAACCAAGGACCAGTTTGCACTGGGAGACCCTCCCAGGGGCAATTGCCCCCAACAACATAGCTCCTAGGATCATCAAGGCACTTAAACCCCTTCACTACCTTAAGGTGGCAGCCAAGGAGGATCAGAAACAGAAATGTTTAATGTTTGAACAGTGAAGATAAGTTTTATTAGTTGTGTTCACATCAGAGCATTCAAAGAAATGATCCACGCAATTTTTAAACAAGTGTTAAACGTTTGGAGTTGTCAACACTTTAACCTAACGTGACTCCAGTACAACAGGATACAACCCCAAACTTTATTTTTAATGTTGGAATCCCTCAAGGTCGCCCTTTTTACCCCTTATCAGTTTATCTAAGTCACAGTAGAAGCAATCTACCTTAAAAACTGTGATGCAAGGGCAGTTTTAGGATCAGAGGTTTGGGGGTGCTTAGCACCCGCAGAGCTGCACGGTCAGACATGATAAATTTCACTGTTTTGTACATTTGGACATGTTATGAGAGGTTTCTCTGCCATTGTGTAGGTAGGTGTGGTTTAGGGTGAGTGACAGGGCCAGACGCACATGCAAACGTGAGGGGGGGCGTGGTGTGCAAACTCAATGACTAATTATCAAGGGGTTGCACCTGAGGAGGAGAGCTCGGACTTCTGAGGTTTTTGGCTCTGTTTGGAGAGGAGACGCGACGGCAGAAGAGACAAACTGGAGAAGAAAGCACAGTTGGTCACCCCACAGAATGAAAACTGTAAATACACCTTTTAAAATCTGAACAAGAACACAAGAGAGCGGGCTGGCCGGTGAATGGACCGACGTAGCTGAGAAGACGACGGACGGATCAAGGACGGGCTGGTCCGGGTGAGAGGATGGTCGACCGGGGTGAGTGACCACACACACAAACCCCCTCCAGAACAGGGACATGCTGCATACATGCAGGGTAAGGCAGCCAACACGTCCAGGTTCACGACAACACGCAAGGGAAAACACAGGAGCCGGTTAGGTTACCCGCTAGGCTAGGTGTGGGCTCGCGAAGCTTGGGTAGGCCGCATAGCTTGGTGGCGTAACATTTGGGGGCTCGCGTCCGGGATATGAAATGTTTTTGTGTATTGTTCAGTATTATGTGTTGTATTTTCTGCGTAGTGGCTCTGTGTTTTTGGTGAAAGACGAGGGGTTCGTTTGTGAATGTGGTTACACGCTGGTAATTGTCCGCTTGATTAGAAGTGAGTTGGCTAACTAGTGTTTCTGCGTATTTCGCTTGTTCAGGTGAGATTAAAGTTTCCGGAGTCGAGTGTTGCTGTAATGTCCGGTCGTGGCGCGGGGACTTGTCGTGGTATTTAGCAGGCTTGACTGCAACATTGCTGTTATATTTGGGATTATATTGCGTTTTCAGGCGTTTTTGTCTACGTTGTCGCATTTGATGATTTGGTATTGCTGGTTTGACTGGACTAGCTTGTTAGCGCTAAATCCGTGCGCACCATCCCATTGGGACGGGTACTTACCTTTTGTAGATTATAGGTAATTTGTGTGGTTGCCATTTCGGCAACTTTGGGTGCGCCTGTAGCCTGTGTGTGTGTTTTGTAGCAATTTCCCTTTTTGTTCCTGTGTGTTCTCCAACCACTGACAGTATTTGGAAATGGCGAGATTCGAGCCTGAGGAGTTTCTTCAAACTGAAGTAACACGCGCCCGATTGGTTAAACTTGACAAACCTAAGCTATGGACACTGATGGAGTATTTGGAATTAGAGGCTCCAGAAGATACCAAGAAGCCAGACCTTATGTTAACTATCTTGGTGAACTGCAACCCAGCAGAGGAAGAAAAGGAGCATACAAGGCAACAAAGAGAGTATGAGCTACAGGAAAAAGAGAGACAGAGAGAGCACGAAAGGATGAAACTTAACCTGGAGAAAGCAAAGCTTGCTTTAGAGAACAGACGTCAGGAAGAGAGAGAAGGTTTTGACATAAACAAGTGTTTCTCATTAGTACCAAAGTTTCAACCAGAAAAGGTTGAACTATTTTTCGAGATGTTTGAGAAAATTGCAATTCAGCGAGCTTGGCCAAAGGAGGAGTGGGTTACCCTTATTCAGGGCTCTCTAACAGGGAAGGCACAGGAAGCTTATGTTGCTGTAGACCTTGCCCAGGTTGGTGAGTATGAGGTGGTGCGACAAGCTGTGTTGAAAGCTTACGAGCTAGTACCCGAGGCATACAGACAGCGATTCAGGGCAGAGAGGGTACAGCCAGGGCAGACTTATCTGGACTTTGCACGTCAACAAGAGGCAGCTTTTGACCAGTGGCTGAGGGCCAGTGAGGTGTTCAACTTCAAGGAGCTGCGTGAGTTGGTAGTGCTAGAACAGTTTAAGCAGAGCCTACCAAAAAGCATGCAGGCATACTTGAACGAGTTGGATGTTAAAACTGTTTTTAAAGCTGCTGAAGCAGCTGATAATTATGTACTCATTCATAAAGAGTCCTGGCGTGACAAACTCAGTGGTCCAGTTAGAAGGGCAGGGGAGGTCGAAAAATGGCATAATGATAAGAACAGTAGTGGCTGGCGCCCCCCTGGGAACCCTCATAGTAGCGGCCGGCAGTATAGACCTTCTCCCCTCCAGGGAGACATTATTTGCCACTACTGTCGAAAACCAGGTCACATTAAATCTCGCTGCCCTACCCTCCAGAAAAAGGAGTCTTTGCGAAAGGACACCAGTGGGTATGTTCCTTGTAACCTCATTGGTCTAAACAGTGTCAGTAAGCATGAGGATGCACCTGACAGATCTGATTTAAAAATGTTCGATGGTTTTCTGTCCGATGGGATGGTCGCGCTTGAGGAAGGGGTATCTGAGACACCAATTACAGTCCTTAGGGACACCGCATCAGGTCAGTCGGTTTTGGTTGCAGGTACCATTGATCTGCCTGAAACTGCTGCTTTGGGGATATTCGTGCCCATTGAAGGTTTTGGAGGTGCTTATAGTGCTGTTCCCCTCTACAGGATGTTTGTGCGAACAAATATTTTCGTTGGCTATGCTCAGGTGGCAGTGGCACCTGAGCTCCCAGTGAAAGGAGTTACGTTTCTCCTGGGAAACGACCTTGCTCGTAAACAGGTTGTAGTCACCCCCTTGTTGTCTCCAACTCCTTGTGAAGTAGCCGAAACTAAGGTTTTGGAAGAGAAATATCCTGAGGTTTTCCCAGTCTGTGTTGTCACTCGGTCCCAAGCGAAAGCTGCTCAAGAGGAATCTGCAAATGATGTGAATGATGTAAGTGACTCTGTGGAGCTGAGTGCGCCTGGGTCAGACGACCCAGTGGACCTATCAGGAACGGTCTTTGCAAAATGGTGTGGTGTGAGCGAGCTGCCGCTGTTGAGTCGAGACACACTAATAATAGCCCAGGGTCAGGACCCAACATTGAGTGCTATCAAAAAGACAGCTTGTACCGAGGTTGAGATTGAAAACATGGCTGAGGGATTTTACCTCAAGGATGATGTGCTGATGAGGAAGTGGAGGCCTCCAACTCGACCTGCTACAGATGAATGGAGTGTGCATCATCAAATAGTTTTGCCCCAAGCTTACCGTGAAGAAACGTTGCGTCTAGCACATGAGACCCCATTAGCTGGCCACGTAGGCATCAGGAAAACTCAGGCTAAGATTCTGAGACACTTTTATTGGCCTAAAATTCACAGAGATGTGGTTGCTTTTTGCCGTTCTTGTCACTCCTGTCAGTTGGTTGGGAAACCTAACCAGAAAATTCCTGTGGCTCCATTGACCCCTGTACCTGTAGTTGAAGAGCCTTTTTCCAAGGTGGTCATTGATTGTGTTGGTCCTTTGCCCAAAACTAAGAAAGGTAATGAGTATCTTCTGACTGTCATGGATGCTACAACTCGTTTCCCTGAAGCAGTCCCTTTAAAAAACATTAAGGCCAGGACAATCATAGAGGCATTAGTGGATTTCTTTTCGCGGTTTGGATTACCAAGACAAGTACAGCATGATCAGGGAACCAACTTTGTGTCTGGGGTTTTTCAGGATGTCATGTGTGAGCTAGGCATTTCTCAAGTGGTTTCTTCAGCGTATCATCCCCAGTCCCAGGGAGTTCTGGAACGAGCTCATCAGACGTTAAAGACTATGATAAAAACTTATAGCAGTCAGTTTCCTGGGGATTGGGATGTTGCTCTTCCTTTTCTGCTTTTTGCCATGAGAGACTCTGTGAGTGAATCCACCGGCTTCACTCCTTTTGAGCTGGTTTTTGGGCATGAGGTGAGGGGACCCCTTAAGTTGTTTAAGGAGCAGCTGCTTCAGCCTCAGGCCAGTGCAACTGTATTGCAGTATGTGTCAGAGTTCAAAGATCGTCTGTGGTCGGCGTGCCAAGTTGCTCGAGAAAATCTTCACCGAGCCCAAAAACGAATGAAGGATCACTTTGATCAAAGGGCTGTGGAACGTCGGTTTTCAGTTGGAGACCAGGTCCTTGCTTTGGTGCCTCAGCGAACCTCTAGTTTGAGTGCTTCATTCTGTGGTCCCTTTACAGTTTTGAGAAGAGTTGGGGACAAAAACTATGTGATAAGTACTCCTGAGGGGAGACGGAAAACAAGATTGTGCCATATTAATCTGTTGAAACACTACCGGGGTCGCTCAGGTGGGCCACCTGTGGCCTGTACGGCCATGGGACCAGGACTGGAGGATGAGGTTAGTAGAGTGGAAACTGTTGGATTTCGGCTGAGGAACTCTGAGGCTCTCAAGTCGTTGGATAAGCAGTTGGCACATGTACCATCACAGTGGCAGTCTGGGTTCAAGACTTTAATTGCTGAGTTTGCTGCTCTTTTCCAGGATGTTCCAGGACGCACAAGTCTTGCTGTCCATGATGTTGATGTAGGTAGTTCCATTCCAATCAAACAACATCCATACCGGTTAGCCCCTTCTAAATTGCAGATCCTGAGGGAGGAGTTATCCTATATGTTGCACATTGGAGCCGTAGAACACGGGCACAGTGAGTGGAGTTCTCCTGTGGTACTAGTCCCAAAACCAGATGATACGTCAAGACCCTGTATTGATTACCGGAAGGTTAATCAAGTTACTAAGGCAGATGCTTTCCCCATTCCCAGACTGGAAGATTGCATAGACCAAATCGGCCGGGCAGAGGTCGTGTCTAAATTGGACTTACTGAAGGGGTACTGGCAAGTGCCTCTGACCCCACGGGCTAAGGAAATTTCAGCCTTTGTGACATCTGATGGCCTGTATGTTTGTAATGTGCTTCCTTTTGGTATGAAAAATGCCCCCGCTACCTTTCAGCGACTCATGAATACCATCACGAAAGGTTTGAGCTCAGTGGTTACTTATATTGACGATGTGGTTGTGCATAGTAACTCATGGGAAGAACATCTTATCTGTCTGCGGCAGCTTTTTGAAAGGTTACGCGATGCAGGTCTTGTGGTGAATCTGCCAAAATGTGAATTTGGGAAGGGTCAAGTGACTTACCTCGGGCATCATGTTGGTCAGGGTAAGATCATGCCTCGCCGTGCTAAAGTGGAGGCCATCCTTGATATTCCCCCGCCAAAGAGCCGAAGAGAACTTATGAGGGTGTTAGGAATGTGTGGTTTCTACAGAAGATTTGTTCCAAACTTTGCTGCAGTTACCGAACCTTTGACCAATCTCCTTAAGAAAAATGTCAAATTTGTGTGGACAGACGCTTGTGACAGGGCTTTCAGGGGTGTAAAGGCTGTATTGGCATGTAAGCCAGTGTTGCTGGCACCCAATTTTGATTTGCCTTTTAAACTTGCGGTGGATGCTTGCGACATTGGTGTAGGGGCAGTGCTCTTGCAAACAGATGAAGCCGGACTAGATAGGCCAGTGGCTTACTACTCTAAGAAGCTGAACAAACATCAGAAGGCTTATTCAACAATTGAGAAGGAAGCTCTGGGTCTTGTTTTGGCTGTCAAACATTTTGAAGTGTATGTATCTCACTCGGGTCGAGAGGTTGTGGTTTACACAGACCACAATCCACTGTCTTTCTTAGCCAAGTTCAAGTCCTCAAACCAGAGAGTTTTCCGGTGGTCCCTGGTTTTGCAGCCATACAGTCTTGTGGTGCAGCATTTGGCTGGAAAAGACAACATTTTGGCCGATGCGTTGTCTCGTATGCCAGTGGGGGAGCCTACCTGAGACATGTAATGTCAGCTCCAGGTTTAGTTTGTGCTTATGCACTGTTCTTTTGAACTGGATGAGGAAACTATGTTAGCTGCGTTAAGTGAATTATGAAAAAGTCATGTGTAATTTAGGATGGAAATGTTAGTGAAATGGTACTGTAAATATGGAAGGGTGTGACAACTGATAAAATTGGGAAAAACAAATAAAAATAAAAGTGGTGTAGGTGTTGCCAAATTTTTCTATGTTTTTTTTTATGGGGGGAGGGATGTTATGAGAGGTTTCTCTGCCATTGTGTAGGTAGGTGTGGTTTAGGGTGAGTGACAGGGCCAGACGCACATGCAAACGTGAGGGGGGGCGTGGTGTGCAAACTCAAGGACTAATTATCAAGGGGTTGCACCTGAGGAGGAGAGCTCGGACTTCTGAGGTTTTTGGCTCTGTTTGGAGAGGAGACGCGCCGGCAGAAGAGACAAACTGGAGAAGAAAGCACAGTTGGTCACCCCACAGAATGAAAACTGTAAATACACCTTTTAAAATCTGAACAAGAACACAAGAGAGCGGGCTGGCCGGTGAATGGACCGACGTAGCTGAGAAGACGACGGACGGATCAAGGATGGGCTGGTCCGGGTGAGAGGATGGTCGACCGGGGTGAGTGACCACACACACAAACCCCCTCCAGAACAGGGACATGCTGCATACATGCAGGGTAAGGCAGCCAACACGTCCAGGTTCACGACAACACGCAAGGGAAAACACAGGAGCCGGTTAGGTTACCCGCTAGGCTAGGTGTGGGCTCGCGAAGCTTGGGTAGGCCGCATAGCTTGGTGGCGTAACAGGACACAATTTCTAATGGTATGGCCACACCAAACGCAAATTTGCGCGTTTAGAGCATTCACGCGTTTGGAGGTCAGACGTGAATTTGCTTGAGTTTAAAATGTTGAACTTTCGACTCAAATTTGCATGAAGGCTTGCCGCGGCAGCCAATCAGCGATGACATCCCCCCACGACGTCATTGAAATAATGACGTTGGGGTGGAACCGCCACCTGCTCCGGCTCCAACTCCGCTGGAAGATGGAGGAGAAAATAATCTGTGCGGTGTGTCATTATCCAGAGTTATATGATACAACATGTGCACTCTACAGAGACCGGGAAAAAAGGAGCAGGCTTGGGTGAAAGTCGCTGAGGAGACAGGTTTGGAAGGTAAGTTCTGTAAACATTAGTTTCCAGCTGGATTTGCATGCACGGGTCATCACTGAGTCCGCCTGTGTTTTCCTCAGTGAAGTTTTGAGCCTGATAGAGAGGAGGAAAGAGCGGGGCAGGGGCAGAGCCAGGGAAGAAATGGAAGTTTTCTGCGGTCCTCTCTCTCCTTGTCCCCTTCATCATCCCCAGGGAGATCTCCGGGAACATGGGTCAGGGATTCGGGGGGTCGAGGATGAGGTTCCACGCCCAGCAGGCAGCAGGCCTTGATTGTGATCTCCAAAGCTTTCACACTCTCCTGTCATGCTTTTGAAACCACAGCTCATTGTTTTTTAGATGCTCTTTTGGGCTTTTGGGCTTTAAATAAGCGGGCTCTACTCCGCCTGCACAGTGATGGCATCAGCCCCTCAGCTTGTCAAAATAGTCCAGCGTCCAGACTCGGGCGGTAACGCGACGTTACAGGCGATACCCACGAATAAATTCGCGAGTTGCGTTTGGTGTGGCATAAGGATTGTTGTTGGCCTCATAGGTCCACATGTGAGATGGGGTGTAACGATGACATTAAAATCCTAAATGTTTTTGTCACGGAACTTCTCATCAGCCGGCTAGCTGATGGCCCAACATTAATTATAAAAAAATGAAGATTAAATCCAGACAGCTCTTGAAAAAAATCCAAGGTTTTTCCAATGCAGATGGAGATGGATTCTTGTCTAGATGTGTTTACCCACCATACTCTGCCATTCCATTAGAAAAAAAAAAAAAAAAGAAAAAAAAAGAAAGAAAAGTAAAATCTATCAACCAAGTGTAACCAACATGAAATATATGTGGTAACTTAACCCATATGCCATTTAGAGTTGTAGTTCCATGTTCTGCTAGAAGGTGGAGCACCACACGTGCCCCACTGCTAAGTTGTAAAGTCATTTAGTGCCTTCCTCACTGCTCTCCTTCTTTCTTTTTATCTGGACGTTGTCCTGAGAACAAGTTGTCACCAGAGCAATCTGAGTAGACCCTTGGTAGAAAGCACAGTTAAAATATCATGAATCGATGATTAATCCTCATGTCATGTATTAATAAGTTCATGCTTAATAGGACCAAATCTTAAACTGAACAGAGGAGCCACTTTCCTCCAGTGAACCCTCTCACCACGAGCTACGGTAGGAAGCGAACAAGGATAAATGCTAGTGCTAGTCGTTAGTAGTGAAAAGAGCCATGCTAGGTTTTTTCTGTTCATATGATGCAGTTGATGATGACCTTTTTAACAAAAAACAACATTTAAAGGTATGATATCCAATGATTAATAATACAGTGATAAAACATCCAGGAATCCAATAAGATGTGCCTTATTTGATGTCATTCCATGGGTTTTACAGGCTGAAAAAAAAGAGCAACCCATTGATGAATCAAGTCCAGAATGTTCTGTTTCAAGTCTATTTCCTTTTTTTAAAAGATACACAAACAAACCCAGAGCTTATTTCATTCACCAACATTTATTTCAGCTCAAAAAGACTAAAGAACAGTTTATACTTCAAAATAAAAGCATGTAAAAAAAACTTTTTTTTGTTTGTTTTACTACACTGATTTTCCTCCAAAGAAAATTGATGATTGAACAATAGAAGAAGTTCTTTTCTTGATGTTTTCTGACTCTAACTGAAGATGATCAGAGGCTCCTGGCACAGACATACGGGCGATGAGTAGAACAACTGAAATCATCCCAGCACCCTGAACATGTGGGTATACAAATAAAGAGAGTCTGTTATTCAGTGCTTCAGCATAAATACACAGTGAGTCAGACGATGAAACAACATTTTGGATTCTGTCATTAAGAAATGCTCAGCAGAGAATCTGTGTCAAAAACGTTGTGACTGAATGAGTTTTTTTTTTTTTTTTTCTCAAAATTAATAAAATTGGATTTATTGAAGAACAATTTGAGGGTAAATTCAAACAGAACATTCCCCACTGCTGCTGCTGCTACACATTTAAAAAATGTTGACTGTAAGTCGTCAGTTCTTTCTTCTCTGGTAGCTGGAGTTGATATGTTGTAGTGAAATTCAGCAGGCTTCAGATTTGATGTTAATACAACTTTCACTAAACAATAGAATAGTTTCCCTTATGACAAAGTAACTGCTGATTGGTTTACTCCAACAAAATCCTTCACGTTAACAAAACAAAAACAAGTTGAATTTGATCACTTGAATGATTAGAACTTTAACCTGCAAAGAAACAAACTTTGACCTACCTCCAGGGAACATCTCAATACAGTGCTGTTGACCACCAAGGTTGTCTGGCTGTCCTGAGCACCAGTTGGTGTAAGTGTAACGTGAACCATCACTCCACAGCCAGATATTCTCCTGAACAATCCAAAAATATTTGAAATATGATGAATAAAACACTTTAAAGAAACATATTACCAGGTGACTTTTACATTGTGTGTCATCAGTCATTTACCTGTTGAGCATCTGAGCCTCCAATCCATGTCCATTGTAACTCACCACCAGTGACCGTATGTAGCAGCTCATTAACAAAACTCTTCTCAGCATCGTTGTGAAATGAAGCAAGGTTTCCACCCAGAGTCTGACAGTGTCTCTGTAGAAATGATAAAAGTGAGACACATATTCCAAGAAGTTCAAAGATTCAGCAACTCCTCCAGGAAACTTCTCTTTGAGCTGATGTCCAGGTTGGTGATTAAACTATGGAGCTCTCAGTTAGCTCATCATGGAAGAATAACTGTGTGTATTTCGTAATCACAATCAATAAAAAGAGAAGGGAAACACTGAAATGGATTTATTGTTGCAGAGCTCTGGACTGAATCCAGATCAGTCTGATTACCTCGGCCAAAGCCCAACTCTTTGTTGCTCCAATGTAGAGAAAACAGCGATCATGGTAGCGTGCCCAACCACCGGGACAACCTCCTGAGAGGACGACAGCATCATCTGCAAATGTAGAAAAGATCTATAATAAACATGGGAACCACCAAGAGGGACCTAACTGGTCTACAAAGTACTCAGTGAGACTTTCTGAAGGGATTGTTGATCATGACTTTGAAATGAGAAATCAGATTTCAGGGTTTGAACTACCAACCCCAGCTCACCTCCTTGGATGTGTGCTTCTCCTGTCATTTCCTCATGGAGCTCTGCTTCTGGATCAGCTGGAGGTGAAACACAGCAGTCAGTGATGAGCTTCTTCTTCACTTCTCACTGAACACACACACAGATATTTCTGCAGCATATTTGAAGAGAAAGAGCAAGTTGGACTTTACTGAGACTCAGGAGCAGCTCACCTTCTTGGACGGACGCCTCCTCCATCATTTGTTCAGCCTCTGCCTCTGGAACAGCTACAAGGTTAACCAGCATTTAAACGTCTCATTAGTTTCCACAACACACACTAAACGGTCTCTTTCATGGCTTCATGTTTCTGTTAGGACTCACCAGCAGCGTTAGTCAGGGCCATCCCGGCACAGAGCAGGAGAAACGCAGTCAGCATCTTCATGGCTGAGTTGATGCAGGTCAAGAAAAAGATGAATGGATTCTCTTCTCTTCTTTCTTCTCAGAGTCCTCTTGGAGCTTCAGCTGCTAGTGTGGAGATGCTGAGCCTGCCGGCTCTTATATACTCTCACCCATCTCTCTGTCCATGATTTGATGAAATGCATATGAAAGAATTTATTACTTTAAGGGCTTTCCAAAGTTCAAGCAATGAGGAAATAAATCCAGTAATCAAGGAAACATGAAAGTGGGTCACCTGTTAACCTTAAAAGGTTTAATTTTAATGACAAGAAGAACATATTATATATTTTGTTTATATGTGGTTGATTCATAGTTTAAATGTCAAAAAACTATTTAGGAGCCTTAAATAGAAAACACAGGATAACCAGAAAGTTTGACTCTGAGAGAAAAAAATCAGTGGAGCTCTGTGTTATCATCTCTGCTGAAAGGGAACTGGGAATTAAACCTATTGTGTTTTTTCCAACACAAATTTGAGTTATGAGGTGTTTTACGAGACTTTGAATGATTGTTGGTTTGAGCATTTCACAAACTGCTGAGCTACTGGGATTTTCACACAACCACCTCCAGTGAGCAGCAGTTATCTGGAACAAAATTTTATGTTGATGCCAGAGGTCAGAGGAGAGTGGACAAACTGGTTCAAGATGATTAAAAAGGAAAATGAAACAACATCTCCAAAGTCCTAGACCATCTTTGAACACACAACACGTCCGACCTTGAAGCAGACAGGCTGCAAGGGATGGGTACCTTTCACATTTGAAATTATCCAGAACCGATGCCCAGAACCTGACAGTCAGTATCAGTGCTCAATGGTACCAAGTTTTGGTACTTTAGTGTGTGTTTATGTGTTAATAGATATTTATCTACTTAAGAATAAAATCTCAAAGTTTTTAAATTCGGTCTGTAGCAATGAAAGTACATAATTTGGTATCCATCCCTTCGAGCTACAGCAGCAGAAGACCACACAGGGTGACCCTGCTGTCGGCTGGAACAGGAAACTGAGGCTACAATCCACACAGGTTGACCAAGACTGGACCATAGAAGACTGAAAAGGCTGCCTGGTCTGATGAGTCTGGATTCTGGATAGAGCTGGACGAAGCTCAAATCATCTCAGATCATGACAAAAAGTTCCCTGGACTCCAACGGCCCCCACAGTCACCAGATCTCAATCCAACAGAGCTTCTTTGGGACGTGGTGGAACAAGAGATTCTCCTCATGGATGTTAAGGCCACAAATCTGCAGCAACTGCAGCAAATCGGCATTGACACAACATTGACATGTTATGTCAATGCCACCAAGAACTGAGACAGTTCTGAAGAAAAAGGGGGTCCAACCCAGTACTGGGTCAATGGACCACATAAAGTGTCCGGTGAGTAAATCAGACATTGGCACACAGCCAACTTTCAGCTTTTCCCAGAAAGGTTGAAGTACAGTTACTATAAAAACACCACAAAGTAGAGCAATAGTTACTTTTTACTGTCATTTAACTACAGTAAGAGCTTTCCAAAGTTCAATCCATGAGGAAATAAAACCAATAACAAAGAAAGTGGGACAGTTTGTCACGTGCAAAGAAAGACTTCACTCCATCACACTGTCTTCATATGAAGAGCAACCTAGAAGCTGCTGAAGTTAATTTTTACTGCTCCATGTTGTTTCCTCTACTAAGGGAAGTGTAAATGGTACTTTTATGTTTTCTCCAACAGGAAGGTGAGTTTATGTGGCGACTTTATTTATACAGTGGATGGGAAACTGTGTAAGCTTTATTAAATGGAAAGAAACACAAAATGGACCTGATTTACTGATATAGCTGGAATTATTTATGACAGCATGAATCATAGAGCAGATACAAACTCAAACTACATGCCTGTAAAGAAAGATTAAATTTAAATGAACCAAACATCCTGTAAAGCGGTGACACTGCAGACAGACACACAGGTGTGTGAAGAAGAGGTCATCCCCTGGTTTTCAGAGAATCCTCCCTGAGGCTGTGACTACAGGCTGCTTCATGCCTCCAGGCTCCTCTGTCACATTTCAGCTGCTGCTTTTTACAGGAAATGAGAAACTAAACACAACAATGTCTGTCTCCTGTCTGACTCTGTCCATCTCTTCCTCTTCCACTTATTTCAGACCTCTATTTCAAGAACGTTGGGAAAGTTTAGACCTCAATCAGAGCAGTCCAGGAGAGAACAAGCTCTGCTGACTGACTGAGGCTCACACATCGTCTCACACTCTCTGAGGTTTGGAGACGTGTTCTCATGAGGCTGTTTGCCTCAGCTGAGCTGCTTTGGGGAAACAGAATCAGACTGAAGAAGGGGTCAGGTTTTCTGGATCACCAGCAGTCTGCATGTGTACTGTGAGGAAAAACAAATGCTGAGCGTTCAGTTTGCCTGAGTGTGTGTGTTTTGTATCCCAGCCTGCAGGCTGCTGCTCCAGCAGACAGACATCATTACACAGCCTGACAGCATCAATCTGTTCTGAGAGACCCCCACACTGGATGGACGAGAGCTGAAACACACACATTTTAACTTCAGCTCAGTGCAGCATGGAGTGACACAAACACACAGCTTTACACTCTGCTGACAGAAAACCTGACTCAGACATTTCTTCCTCCTCTCCATCTTTGAAGATCAGTATTAAACAAGCTCTGTTGAAGCACTGGTTGATTTATCTCTCTATTCTTTCTAAACATGTCTGTGTGATGAATTCAAGAAGTTTCAGCTCTGGACAAACTCTGCTCCTGTACATCAACTCTCAGCTGTTCATCAAATCTACGTCTGTCCAGATCAAATGACATAATCTGTATCCAGACAAAATCACAGCTGTCATGTTTGCAGAGACAATAAATATTAATCCAAAGTGTTCAGCTTGATTTCATCAGAGAGAACAGACTGTTCTGCCGAATTTGCTGTTATTCAGTCTTTTCTCTGTGACCAATTCATTTGTTTCCTCTCTCTGAAACTCCACAGCTCCTCAATCAGCTGCTGGACAGGATTAAGGAACAAACCTCCAGTTATTGTGAAGCCAGATGTTGAATGAAACACTTTAATCCACAGATCAGCCAAACAAAGAACAGAACCTTCATTCAGAGAAAATCCCTGGACTGTGAATCCAGCAGCAGACACAGTATCAGAGGTGTTTTCTTCCTCAGGATTACCTGTTTGAGTGAAGGATTCATAGAAAGAGGATGTGAGGATGTGTTTAATGACTGAACACACAAACTAAGCCAACAGCTTTTAATCCTCTAATCCTGTTTGCTTAGTTTATGTGTTCATTCTCTGCCATGTCTGATTCGTTTTGCTCCTAAATAAACTAAATACTATGAGTTTGTTATAAACAGCTCTGTCTGGGTGAATTTGTCATCCATCAACATATAAACCTTTATGATCCAACCAAGTCAAAGCCAGCTCTCCTTATCAGAGAGTGGATCATCACAGCTGCTCCACACAGACCTGGAGGCCTTCAGAGCAGAAACATCATCTCATCCATCAAAGCTTCATCTTCTCTCAGATCCTGTTCCTGATCAATCTTTCCTTTCCTCTAAAAAGAAAACATCAAAGATTCAAGGTTTCAATCCTCCATCTCCAAAGAGTCTCCTGCTTCATCTCAGTAAAAATAACAGCGTGTATTAAAACTATAGTGTACTGAATGTGAAAGCACCCAGAAAACATCTCCCAATGGGATTCAGAATAAAAGGCAAACAGATCAAATTTCAGTGGATTCCCAGCAGACCTCATCAACAAACCAAGAGCAGATTTACTTTAATTATTCATGAGAAGACTTTCCATTCCTGAGGAAAGAAACAAGAGGAGATTAAAAACACTCAACTCACTTTCTTCTTAAAAACTGAACTTTGTTTCTAGCAGGAAACAAAAGTGAGAAAACACCAGAACAACAAGCAGTGAAAGTCACAAAGATGCGAGTACAACTCCACCAAGAGCACTTCATCTCTGATAAAGAAATAACTGATCTCCTCTGATTCAACATAGAAACATTTTATTACCAAAGACAAAGAGTTTTTACTTTATGTGCTTCTTTTGTCAAAGATCTCTGACTTAAAGAGAGTAAATTCCTGAAACATTCAGTACAACAACTTTTACATAGAATATAAAAGGATATTTTAACACTTCAGAACAAAAATGGGTGAAGTTCACTTCATTCCCACTTTAAAGTTCACTTGAAGAAATAATCCAGAATCTGAATGGATAAAGGTCATAACAGAGTAGCAGATAAATAGTTTATCAACATTTATCTTCATCTTGTTCAGTAAATTATCTTCAATCCTTATTTCAACTCACAAACTTAATCCACAGTTCAGCTGATGCCCTGAGACAGACAGAGCAGGTCAGCAGTAATCTGTGGGATTATAAATTATGGTCAATCAGTCAGTCAGTCAGGCTGTCAGTCAGTTACACAGTCAGTCAGTGAGACAGTCAGTCAACCAGACACTCAGTGGGTTAGACAGTTAGTCAGTCAGTTGGTCAGTCAGTTAAACAGTCAGTCAGTTAGTCAGTCAGTCAGTCAGTCAGTCAGTCAGTCAGTCAGTCAGTCAGTCAGTCAGTCAGACAGTCAGTCAGTCAGTCAGTCAGTCAGTCAGTCAGTCAGTCAGTCAGGCTCCACAAGGATTTAAACAGACATGTTTCTGATCTTTGTTTTATCCTCAGTCTCTTTAGCGCCCCCTCTGGTTGCTCTTTAAAACCAGCAGCAAACAAACGATCAGATCTGAACAAACAAATTCAAACATTCTGCAGTCGTCTCTTTTCAACAGACTCAATAAATCCTCCCTTCACCATCTACAAACAATCCAAATGCTGCAGAAAGAAAATGAACCAGGTCCAACAGAAAAACCCACATTACTCCATTTAGTTCTTATTTTCTGCCAAACTAAGAAAACATCCTCAAATCCTTGTATTAACATATCAAGCTGTCCATGATGGAGCATCTGTGAACATATCTGACCTGCTCCAGCCTCACATCACCAGTAGATCCCTGAGGTCTTCTGATCAGGGTCTACCTGTTGTCCCCCATGTTAGACTGAAAACAAACACTGATGGTGTTTTTGAAATCACGTCTTTGGACTCCAGATCTTTGGAGCCATATATTTAGTGAATCACTCTGTGACCATGCTCTGGTGTTGGTCAGTCAGTCTGGACTCCAGCAGTCTCTTACAGCTCACACTGACTGACAGCTGGACTTAGAGAACAAATCAAACACAGAGAAGAGGAGGAAGATTTTCTCTCATCTCAAAATGACAGGACCAGTAAAGACAACAGCGAGGATCATCTTCCCCTGACATGTTGGTCTTAGTTTCACACAGTGATGTGATGGAGGATGATTCTTGTTTTTTACACATTTCTGACTTCATGTAACCTCTGCCCATGAGACCTTATGGCACAGGCTGACTGTGTTTGTAGGTGTGTTTACTTCCTCCACCTGTTTCCCTCACACTGCTTATTTCTATTCCAGGCAGATGGAGATTCTCATTATAACTTGCCAGCAGCAAGAGAAACAGCAGAGTTTGGATGTAATCCCATCAAACAGTCCAATAAAAACAGAGTTTACTGTCACAGTCAGAAAAAGTCAGACTTGATGTTTTTGTCCTCAGGCTGTTCACAGGTTTTCATGTTGCTGCTCTCGGCCTTTCAGCACCGTGGACAGAGACAGAGCAGCAGAGCTCAGAGTTCAGTTCACTGTAGAGACAGAGCTCTGCAGAGCTCAGGTACATAAGGACATTTCAACAGTCTTTATGATTTGACATATGGACAATGTGACCATCTACCAAAGCTCCAACAGCTGACAGACATGTTAGACCATCCCACATATTGGTTCCCACACAGCAGACCTTAATCCTGACAGTCACTGTGAGAAGTTTGTCTGAAAGTGAAACGTCTCTGCTCAACTCTCCATCCATCAAGCATCAGAATACAGCAGAGAAAAGTTCTGTATTGATCTAACTTGTTAACATGACACCAGTTTCTGACAGCACTCCCAGCTCTCTCTGTCCACTCTGAGCTGAGAGCTGCAGAAGTGGATCATTTACAGTAAAGTTACAGACACTCTCTGCTTCTTCTTCTCTGCTGCTAATGACTCTTGGAGCTCTAGTTTCTCTGCTGTTGTCTCTGTCCTGAATAAAGGGCTCCTCTGTCTATTTTTAGTGCCTCCATCCCAGTGGTTTCTATCACAACAGACCCCAGCTGACTCCCTGTGACTCTGTGCAGAGCTTTGATTTATGACTGTTTTGTTCTCTGCTGCTCTGAGCTGCTTTAAACATCACGTCAAAGCTTCTTCTTATACTTTGCTGTGATAACAGTTTACCTCTGACTGAGAGACAAATGTTTAAAGAGGAGGGCGTCACTTTCTGATTCTGATCTCATGAAAGTGATCGTCTCTGTTCCTTCACCTCTTTGCTAACAGAGCTGATCTCAAATACTCACACAGAGAAATAAATGACACCATCTCCATAAAGATCAAATCAATTCACAGAAACAGGGGAACTAAAGCAAAAGCTCTTTCCTCTTCACTTCCTCTCCATTAAAGAAAGCTCCTTTGCTGTAAACAGAGATCCACCAGCTGCAGTGTCTGTGACCAGATGAGCTGGAGATGGAGGGAGATGATTGACAGCAACGGGAAAAGAAAAACAAGATGTTGTTTGGAAATTCAGTGTTTAACTGTCTGCAGCGATCAGAATTAGAAATACTTGATCAATCTGGGATTTGTGTACTGCACATTAAGAATGATCACATCATAAAACAAAATCACTGGAGACTTTGCTCATAGTGATGTAGTTTAAGAATAAAGCTGCAGACGTCATGTTTGTGGGTGAATCTCTGGTATTTCCTGAACAACAGAAAAGAGCTCAGCTGATCTCCTGAGGATTCTCTGGTTGAGTCTCTGCAGACTTGTTAGCTCCTTCACTTCCTCAAATCCTGTCACAACAAAAACTCTGTAGATGAAGATCACAAACCATGTCTAACTGTGTTTTTAGATCTGTAACTTTACACTTCATTTTACTCTATCAGACACCATCATCATCTCAAAAACACTGAAACCATGCAGCAAGTCAGCAGTCTGTTTGTAACCTTCAGTCTCATTTATCTTATCATCTAAATCAGAACTCTCAAAGAGCCAAGAAGAAGAAAAAGGAAACATATTCTCCCTGTTTTCTGCCTCACAGGCTGCTGGCCAGGTTGATTTATCTGACGTTGCTGTTTCCTGTCAGTAAACATGTCTTTACACTCTCTGTTATATTTGCTGTTTGGTTCACTGATGGAGCAAACTGTGTAAACTGACAGAAACAGAAACACGGCCAATTTACACAACAGGCAGTGATCCAGACTGAATGTCTGCCTCCAACACAGCAGGTGTTCTCATCTGACACGTTCAGGTGATAATTACTCAACACCTCAGTCTGATTTCCTGTGAAATTCAACACAACAATCCCTCCTCCAGCGTTCATTCACAGAGTCAGTGTTTAAACAGAAGTGATCCTCACACAGAGGAGGAGCAGAGCACTGTGGAGTCATCTTCACTGATCCATCCTGTCCCTCTCATTCACATCCTCTAAGACAGTGTTTCTTAAAGTGGGATCCCAGGACCCCCCGCAAACCATAGCTCGGGGGTCTGTGGAATAATTTAGAAATGATTGTGAAAGTTTTCTATGACAGAGAAAAAGCATGTCAAAAAACTTGGATTTCTTGCACCACTAAAATCAGCTTTTTCTCATACTCTTACCCACTTTGGTTTTGTGCCATAAGATCAATTCTCATATCATCGTGACAGTTACTTCACTAGGAAAAAAAATAAAAATAAATAAATAAATAAATAAATAAATAAAAACCTTGGTGTAGTGGAATGCACAGATTTTTTGAAGAGCAAGGGCAAATTAAAAAAAAAAAACAAACAAAAAAAAAAAAAAACATAACATACCAACCAGGATGCCACTTTGGTTCATGTTATATCTCCTGAAAGGACACTTAAGTGTGAGTGTTTGCACCCAAGACAGCACTTCAGGACATGCTTTTCAGCAATTTGGCCAATGGGGGGAAACGGAGACCACCACCCCTGTCCCCCTCTGTGCACACCACTGCATCGGAGTCAACATTTCCTTGAAGTTCACATAATGAGCTACCTGGGAAATATAAATGTAGCCCATTTCTTTTGTTGCAAAATACATGATTGAATAGTATTAAGATTATGCTAATCATTGTTAAGATGATAAGGGGGTCCTTGGAAAAATGTCTAACCTGAAAGGGGTCCAAGGTATCAAAACGTTTCAGAACATCTGCTCTAAAACCCTCTGCTGGTCAATAACTCCACCATCAGGAACGACCAGATCTCCTCTCTGAGGATCAGGAGAGAACAGACAGAGCAGCTCCAGACCTCTGGCTCTGACAGAAGAGGAGCTGGAGGAAGGACAGCTGTCAGGTTTGGATCAGCAGAAGAAGAAAATGGGCAGATATGAGAGGACAGAGCCAAGGACTGGACACTGAGGGGACACATGTCAAATCTCTGGAGGACAAACACAGACTCCACTGAGTCCTCAAATTTCACATCATGTGAGGATGTGACTGCAGGGTTCTCTGCTCCCTGACAGAACATTGATTTAGAGCTGATGTTAGTTTCAGTCCTGATAACGCTCTGTGGCTCATGATGAGGAGGAGCAGGGACCTTAGACAAAGCAGCACAGTGCTGCAGAGTAGTGATGCTCCTGGAACTGTGCAGGTAAAGCTCTGTGAGGCTGGATCAGTCGCTCATGTCTGAGCATTAGCATCAGACTGCAGTGAACTGAGCTGACAGGATCAGTGGCTGAGACAATCAAACCATGTTTGAGAGTGATGGCTGTGTGGAAACAGGAACAATAAGCTCTGTGGAGAGATCTTTGTTGCCCTGTCACCGTCACTCTCCAGGCTTAAAGATCCTCATCAGAAAAAAAAAAAAAACTGGGAATCAAACTTCATTTGAAGAAGAGTCAAACATTAACATCATCTGTTTCACCAAAACCAGGTCTCACAGATCACCCTCTGTTATTTTTATAACCCCTGTATCCTCTGAGCAGCTCTGTCACACTCTGAGCCGTCCCTGAGACACTGTGGGCCACAGCGGGCTGTGAAGTCCATGAAACAACCTGCAGGATCCTTCAGCAGAGCAGCAGATCTGTCCTGCTGGCTGCAGCCACAGCTGAGAGCTTCAACATGTTTCACATTCAGTGGTTCAAATACTCAGCGTGAAAAGACACCAGGTGAGGTTTACAGCTGACAGGTGTCACTCAGAAACAACGCTCAGAATCCCACACATAGTGTTTCACACAGGAAACACACCCACACACACAGTCTCAATCCTTTCTGTGTCACACTGCTTCAGGCTCTGAACAAACACATGTAGCTCTCTAACAAATCCATCCTGCCCAAGAGTTTCAGCCTCAGGGTTTGTGAATTAAACATGAACATTCAGGATTTTCAGCAGTCTGATGACACACTGACTTATCGAGTAAACTGCTGTAGTTATTAGTGACACAAACCTAATCTGCTTCAGAACAGGTCACAGATGAGATCATGTGAAAACATGAAGAAATCATTCAACAAGAAAAAGGTTTCACCATCTGTATCAGAGAGTCTGGAGCTCAGTGAGCTTCAGACTTTTGGTTTTTACTGACATTTACTGAAAGAGACGCTCTGTTTACCTGACATTTCTCTGACGCTCTGTGTGAAATGAAATCTATAAATAAAGTTTGACTATAGATTATCTTCAAATGAAATGACTGTCTCTGTCTGCCTCTAAATCTATGGATTATAAGTGCAACACATCAGAATGGTGGATTAGTTATTAGTATTGCTTTTTGGTTGGCTGTGATGTCAGATCCCCTTTATTTACCTTTGTGGATTGACTCAGAAAAGTCTTGTTCTTCTTTTATCAAAGCAGGGTCTGAATTTCAGAGTTAGATTGTTTATGATTTCAGTTATTAAATTGATGACCTCCCACTTTCAAAGGCTCAGGATTTCTGGAAACAACATGCCTGAAAGACTGAAGAGGGAACAACTGGACTGACTTCATTTAATGATGCAGATATTTGTCGGCACAGTAATAAAAATGACTCAAAGCTCCTTGAATTCTGATCACAGACGTGTGTTTTCCTCCAGAGGAGAATCCGAGCAGTGTTTCATCATTAATGCAGATCATCACAGAACAGCTGAGGCTGATGGAGGATCACTGTGAGAGTCTGAGTCCAACACATCAGATAGAAACCTCCAAGCTCTCTCCTCCTGTCTGTCTCAGCTCCTCTGCTCCAGGCTGTCAGATTAAAGCTCTTTCACTGCCTGGATCAGGTTGTGTCTCTCCTTTGGGACAGCTTCTGTCTCTTTGCTCTGTCTCTGTGTCTGTCCTGACCTCTGCTGCTGTCACAGACGGCTCCTGGTCCTTTGTCCTGACTCCAGTCTGTCCAGTCAACAAAGAAATGCTTGCTGTCCTCTTTAACATTATGTATATGGTTAAAGAAGCATGTTTGGGAAACAAACGTTGAAAACATGTTGAGAGCTGCAATGTGGTTCAATCCACACAAACAAACAGATTCCACTTTCCTCCTGAGCTCTGTTTGCACTTTGATCGTTTTTAAACATGACTGTGACCTTCTGGTGTCAGAAAAAGAGCTAATGTTCAGAGGCAGCAGATGGTTCACACACTGTTGTTTACAAAACGATGGTTTATACACACACTGACACACATTTTTGTAAAAGCAGATTTTGCTCAACAGTAGCACAGAAAAAAAGAGTGGATCATCACCAGTACAAGCTTGAAAAATCAATGTTTTCATCTTTTGTCCCTGAAGTCTGAGCTAACTCTCCACGTCAACACCATCCAGAGAGTTTTGACTCCAGCAGCTGAAGGGTTAAAGTGAAATAAATCAATGAAACAATGTGAAACTCTGTCCTTCCTCCTCCTGTGTGTCTCTCATCCTCCGTGTTCACCACAGCACACACTTCAAGTCTCTCCTGAGACTGAGAGCAAACAGGCTGAGACACATCCTTCATTTCATCATCAGATCAGAAACACCTCATGGTGTCCCTGCTTCATCTCTCCACACCAGCATCGTGTCTCAGTCCTTTACTACAGCTCCTCAAGAGCAAAGATGGGAAACACAAATCAACCACAGCCTGAGAAATCATGTCAAACTGCTGTTAAGTGGTTGTTGTTGTTTCTGTTTTCAGTCTGAGTCTAATGAAAGTTGAAGTCAGTGTGAAGGACGACAGTCTGACTGAAGAGCTCAGCTCTGAGGATTATTCACAGCCTCTGAGAGAAGAGAGGAGAAAAAACACAACATCCTCATCAGGCTGATGAAACCAGTGATGAGTTGGAGAAAGTTGCTGACTGTAAAGACCATCACTTTGGCTCAGACTGACAAACTCTGCCATCCTCACCCTGAGACAGTGTTATTGTGTCAGTGGCTTCAGCGTCACTTCATTGTTCACAGGAAGTGTGTTTCATGAAATAACGGCTGATCAGACTAAAAATCTTCTTAGAGCAGAATCTTTGATCAAAACCAGAACCTTCAACAAACAGAAGCTTCTCCATTTCAGTCCTTCTTCATTATTTCATTTCTCCTGTGATGTAACACTGATGATGATGATGATGATGATGAGGAGGAGGAGGAGGATTGTTGTTTCCATCTCTGAGCTCTGGATGAAGTGAGGAACCAAACAACTGGAGCTCAGCAGATCAGCCTGCAGGGAGCTGAGATGACACCAGCTGCACATGAACAGATTAACCTCCTGAAGTCTAATGAGATTATAGAGCAGACTGAATATGAATCATCACAGCTGAATCTGCAGAAAGAGAGATTCTGACAACCATGCAGTGTTGACACAGAGCATCCATCTCCACCAACATGTCTGTTTGTTTGTCTGTGTGTTTCTATAAAGAGCTGATCCTGTAAATGTTCACAGTGAAGTGATCCAAAGATCTGCTGCAGGGACAGGATCCAGATTCTCTCTGACCTGGAAGCTTCTTCACTTGTTTCACAAACAGACGCTTTTTCCTCCATTATTTCCATCAACAACAGGAAACGTGGAGACTTCTCTGCTTTGTTCCATTTCTTCTCATTTTTTCTACACGTATAATCAGCTGCTTTCTGTTTGTAGAGATCTCTGCTCATTTCTACAGGAGGATTTAGGGCTTGATGTCACTTCCTGTGTTGGTCTTTTGGGTCTTTAATCCAGACTGTGAGGTCTGTGATCAGACTGAATCTGGCTAACCTCCCTCTGACTGTTGAAGCTGTAACACACTGAGAGCTGGGTCAAACAAAGACTGAGGTTACCTCAGGACAACCTGATCCAAGAAATCCATCAAAAAGTCTCGTCACAAGAGCCTGTGTCAGTTTTCACAAACTTTACCTGCATCACTTCAAAAGCAGATTGATGAAATATTTGTGGGAGAAACTTTTTATCTCTGTTGAGGGTCTTAAAGTAAACCTTGAAGGAGACATGTGAGTCTGTTACACACTGATTCTCAAACTGAGGAAACCTCAGAGGAACTCCACATTTATCATCAATACTGAGTCGAGTGTTCCTGTAAAAAAGTTCAACCTCACCACCACAAGAAGTCACCAAGCTTCCTCTAGCAGCACTCAGAGGTGATTTTCCTCTGGATGTGATGAAAAACAGCTGAACCACCTTCTGCTGAGGGAAAGATGTCAGACTCAGAGGAGCTCAGTCTTTACATCACTTCACCTGCTTAAAGCTGCAGTCAGGAGGAGGAGACAAGGACACTTCTCTCCTCCATGTTAGGATGTAAAACATGACTTTCTCCATCACCTTCCTCCTCTGATGTCTGACACACTGATGCAGCAGAGACGTTACATCCTTCAGGTCAGACTTTGAGCTTGTTCAGAGTCACAGAGACGGCTCATGTCTGCCTCCTCACACTGACAGGAAAACAAGAAGTGACAAACACTTTGGAAATATCTCATCTGAGCTTTGGGACTGTGAGTTAATTAAGGAGATGTGATGTGATTAAAAACAAACTTTAACACAATCAGTCTGGTGTCTGTTCCTCATTGGAGACCCAAGAAGCAAACAGATCTCTCATTTACCTCACACACTTTAATTTGTTCTGATGAATTGGATCAATCTCAGAGAAAACATCGACTGATCACATGAAACTACAAACTACAAGCCTCAGTCTGTTTGAGGAGCAGCAGAACAACATAACAGAGTATTTAATGTGTAACCAAGAATAATTTATTGCTTCATCACAGAGGATGGCAAAAAAACAACCTCCTCAACTGAAGTCAAGGTTCAGATCTCCTGACCTCTTCATGTCTCATTCACAGGTAACATCCAGCCCACTGAGTTTCTGAACTCTGATTAACATTTAGCTGATCTTCACATTTTCTTTCACTGCTCTAAATTCATGACCTGTGCAGGTTTAAAGTCTCTGGTTATTCATGGAGAGCTCCTGAACCTCAGGGCTCACTTTAAGTTGACAGAGATGTTTTGTGTTTTGTTTTTAGTAAAGTGTCAGAGAAGAGCAGGAGAAAGATGTCAGAGCAGCAGAGGAGTAATGAAGAGAGCTGATCTGAGCCACTTCTGATGCTTTTCTCCTTTAAGAAAAAGTTCAAAATATGAATCCTTATTGCCTCAAAACTCAACTACATTTTATGGAACAGCATGAACATTTTCCTTCTTTCACCCTCAAACTGATGGATTTACTCTTCTGCTCAATGACAGGATCAGAGAAGAAACGTTGGATTTCCCAAAAAGCAAATGTCCTTTCTTTTATCTTATCGGCCTGATTAAAACAAGGAGAAATAAATCCTCAGAATTCATTTAGTTTAAAAACAGATTCATCATGAGCTTTTTGTATCTGTGTGTATTAATGTGTGTGTTTGGTGGAGGTGGTGATACCTGGAGGAGGAGAGTCTTCTAATCTCTCTGACACACTTCATTTAGTTTCTCATTAACTCTTCATTAAAAGGCTAAAGGAGCTCAGCGCTCAGTGAGCCTCATTTCAAGTTCTCTGAAAAGTCTCTGACCTCACACACTGACCACACACCTCTCCTCATAAATCTCAATCACAGACTGATTTTACTGAATAATTCAACATGCTTTGACATTTTTTAATGGGACTTTTGTCGACACAGGTTTAGAATAAAATGTACAAGGTTAAAGAAACAACTAAACAGAAAACCTGTTTTTTTTAAAGAGTTTGTTTTCATCCTTTGTGGTTATAATCCTTCTCATGAATCCATCTTTAACAGAAACAAACTGTTGAACTGCAGCCTCCAAACATGGAAAACTCAGACACACCAACGTGATTTCTTTTCATTGCAGCCGTTCACTGAGAACAGACGACGTCTTCAAGCAGAGAGTGACTGAGGGAGACGTTAGGATCAAAGTTAGTTTGGCTTTAAATTCCTAATGAGGAGAACAGCAGAATAATGCTTCATGATTTATATGAATTTCTGAGACATTAACAGTCGATTGTCTGTGATGACATCACTCTCTGCTCCCTGACTTTCTGAAATATACAAAGAAGGCCGTCCACAAACAGGTTTTTACACTGAGTTAAACAAAGTTAAACTTAATTAAATGTTTTCTGTGATCAGCTCAGTGAAAAACAGCAAAGGAAAGTTTGGATAATGTGACTTTTAAAAAGGAGACATGAAGACAGCAGCCAGCCTTGTTAGAGGAAGACAGAGCAGGTGAACAGAGAGCTGCGAGTGCTGTGATAGTCAGCAGATAAAGAGCACTTACAGACTGTTAGAGGAGTGGAGGACAGAGAGAGGACATGAGAGGAACAAAGAGAGGTGTAAGGCTGAACTAAAGACAGAAGGAGAACCTGCATGCACAGACTGATGGGCTGAGGTTTTCACAGCAAGCTGCAAATAAAGCTTTAATATCAAAGCAGAGCCAGTGTTATCACAGCAGATAGTCAGTATGGTTGATCTGTGACTGTTTGCAGCATCTGTTCAAAGTTAAAATGCTCTTCTTTCAGGTTAAGGAGAAATGAAGTTGAATCTCACTGATTTAAACAAACTGAAATCAGCAGAAGCAACAAAGTGAACTTTAGCTCAACTTTAAATCACACTCCAGCATTTTTGAGCAAACTCCCAAAGAAAGTTGGAGCTGTACCTGAGCTAAATGAAAGCAGCCTCAATCAGGCCTGGCAGGATTCCTCTGAGCTGTGACTGACAGAGGAAGAAGAACAAGGTCTTCACATCCTGCTTCCTGTCTCTGTCTGCTGAATGAGAGCACGCTGTGTGTGTGTGTGTGTGTGTGTGTGTGTGTGTGTGTGTGTGTGTGTGTGTGTGTGTGTGTGTGTGTGTGTGTGTGTGTGTGTGTGTGTGTGTGTCAGAGTTTTGATTTGAGACACATTCAGGTTTTCATGATGTTCTGGGTCCAGTTAGGATGTTGTATTTCTATTACCACTCCCCCTCTCTCACACATACACCCACACTTGTCAGGTCCCCAGTGTTTGTGGGGTTAAGAGAGCAACATGCTTCATGTTTAATGCTAAGAAGCTTGAATTTTTTTGTGCTTTAAACTAAAATTACATTGCAAATATCACAAGTCCCTAAAACAAGGTTACTCTTGTCTCCTTACCAGTTGTATGAGCGGTGGAAACAGGACCTTTAGCTCTTCTGGCTCTACTTTTGCTTAGCATCAGAGTTGATTGACAGCCCAGGAGACATGTTTAAGTCTGAAGTCACAGTCAGATAAATACTTTTTTAATATTTAACACTGATTGAATACATTCCTTTATTCCTGAATTTCATAGCACTGTGTTTTAATGCCATCTAAAGTGTTCCATTCATTTCTGTTTCTAATAGTTGTTATGGTCTTTTTTTGTAGGGCTTAGTTGCAACTGGTCCCCTCCTCTTAGTTAAAGTAGACAGGCTGGTTGCCTACACAGATTCTGATGGCTCTGAGCTGGATGATATTCCTGTCCCGAGGCTCAGGAGGACCAAAAGAATATTGGTATGAAACACACTGGAATTGTAGGGAAAATATTATAAGTTTATACGAAACGTAGCATCAGTTTGCCAGCTTTATTTGGACTTTTTTTTCTTTCCTTATTTTTTTTTTCTGTAGATGAAAGACCAAACCAGTATTGACTCAGATGAGCTATCTGACCCCTCCTCCAATGACAGTGGAGATAAATATGTACCTGGGACTAGTGAGGACTCTGATGGTACAGAAACAAGTGAAATCCTTGATCTGGTTGACCCCAGAGAGAAGATGCTGGATAGCAGGAACGTTATAAAATGTGGATGATATTAGAGATTCATGTCCCTCTCCACCAGAAGAAAGTGTCTCCTCACAGCAGGACAGACGACGCTCACCAAGAAGAAAAAAAGCAGCTCCAGTTTGATGTGTAACGACAACGTGTATTTAATGCTTCCTGCCATATTACATCCTCCAGTCATTCCCACTCATAACAACAGAAGGACGTGGGAGACACTGATGACCTGTTAAAAAGCTCAATTCTGACCCCAGATCAAAGACTTCCTGACAGTACCTCCTCACCTCTTACTGATGGAGTTTCTGATGCTTCACTTTCCATCCCGGCTACCTGTAAAAAGGAGAATAGGTCCAGAATCTACAACAAAAAACAGTATTGTCTGTACAGTAAGTTGGGTGTTTTAAAACTAGCAAGACATTTGAAGCGAGCCCATCCACTTAAGCCAGAGGTTGTGCACACTATGTCCTTCCCTAAATGCTTAAAAGAAAGAAAAATGCATCTGGAACACAGATGAAATAGAGGCAACTTTGCACGCAATATGGAGGTGATGAATTCAGGTGTTGAAAGTCTTTTTCCTCATGAACAACCAAGACAGGATTCCAAAGCTGGGGACTTTCTGCATTGTGCATACTGCCAAGGCTTTTTTGCAAGGAAACTCCTCTGGCGTCACGTAAAGACCTGCAAGTTTAAGACTCAAGTTCCACAAAAACAACAGCCTGGAAAAACCTGTGTCCAGGCTCTATGTGCATTTACTGTACCTCCACCTCCTGGTGTAGAAACTTTTAAACAAGATGACACAAGATGAAGTTTATTCAGCAGTTACCTCTGACCACTGTATTTTAGAATATGGAGACCATCTGTCAAACCGACTTGGACATGACCCAGGCAAACATTAGAACATGAGATAGAAGTTGAGAGAGCTCGGAAGACTTTTGATATGC
Organism: Halichoeres trimaculatus; assembly: GCF_033239565.1. Classification (NCBI taxonomy): domain Eukaryota; kingdom Metazoa; phylum Chordata; class Actinopteri; order Labriformes; family Labridae; genus Halichoeres; species Halichoeres trimaculatus. The sequence goes on along the minus strand of NW_027437188.1, from coordinate 6,073,516 downwards.
TCAAGAAAAAACAAGAAAAAAACAAAACCATGAAGACCATGAAGACAGCGTACCTCTGACAGAGGATGTATTCACGCTCCAGAACTACCTGAGAAAAGCTGAGGATGAGGCAAAGGCAGAGTTAACGAAGCGTGTGAGTACCAGAGCATACAAAAGTTAAGTGAGAGCCTTCTTGCACAAATAATTGTGTTCAATAAGAAGCGTAAAGGAGAAGCATCATTTTCAACTCTTGAGACATAAAAAGTCTAAAAGCAGAAACTGGCCCTGTGAATAAGGACATATATGAAACTCTATCACCTGAGGAAAAAACAGCTGAGCAACAGACTGACACGTTTGGTGACGTGTGGGAAGAGAGGGGTAAAGATTCACATCCTACTTCTTGAGAGCACGAAAGCTTCACTTGATTTCCTGATTGAAAACGGAGGGAAGTTGGCGTACTTGAGGAGAATCCATTTCTGTTTGCAACCAATCTACTACAACCAATCTTCGTTGGTTTGACTGCCTCAGAAGATGTGCAGAAGAGAGCAAGGCCAAAAACCCAGAACTGCTAAAGTCAACAACGCTGAGGAAACACGTTGCTACGCTATGTCAGCTTCTCGACCTCAACAATCCAGAACTTGAGCAAGTTGCTCGTTTCATGGGACATGATATCAGAGTCCACTGCGAGTATTATCGGCAGACAGATAAAACATTCCAAGTGGCCAAGATTAGCAAACTTTTGTTTGCAATGGAACGTGGAGCAGAGTCACTGAAAGGAAAAAGTCTGAAAACCCTGGACTCTGTTATCAGTGGTATGTAAAGTCATTACGGACCTGTAAGTGCTTTCATCATGGAAAATGTCCCTCAAGCTGGATTGCTGGGGGTATGCTGCTAGATTATGTCCAAGTCAGTATGACTTAGAGGTATATTTGCATATACATAGGCCTATACATAAAGTGAATCTCAAATTATGGCCTATTAAAATCTTGCAAAAATAAATACCACTGTGTGCACAACGGGTGTTTGTTAAAACATGTTTCTCATAGGCCCTCCATGTTATTCTTTAACCCCATGAATGAATGTATGAAGTAAAGATGCAGAACCAAGCTATATTGTAAATACTGATGAGATATGTTGTATTTTAGCACAGAATACATGACATACAATAGTAAACCTATAGAAAACAATTTGTGTCATTTGCATAATTTACAATTTACTGTAATCTTTGGGTTCATTTAGCTATCATAGCTGAAGTTCAGAATGAAATATCCTACTTTTTATCAATTAGAATGAATCATTCTTGATACTTTTTTAGATTCGCCTATTTTAATGTTGTCTGACATTCAGTTTATTTTTAGTTTCCTTCCACTCCTTTCATTCATTCATCCCTTCCTTCCTCTTCTTCCTTTTTCCTCCGTACTTCCCTTCTTTTCTCCCTTCTACCTCCATTCTATCCTTCCTTGATGCAAGGACAACAGGAGTGTTTATTAAAATTTCAAGTGTACTTTTGGTATAATATGTATTTATCTAATGTGTGTCATCTCAACACGAGTGTGTGGGTCAATGCACGTCCCTGCAGTTGGTGGCAACACATCAATGAAAACTGGAAGCTCTGCTGGAGCCTGATAACGAGCTGATCATTTGAATCAGGTGTGCTGGAGTGGGGCAACATCTAAAACATGCAGGGCAGGGGTCCTCCAGGACCAAGGTTGGGTAACACTGGTATACACCTCTCCAGGGTCCTGGGCCCTGAGCTGTCCAAAAGGTTTGCTGTGTGTTCAGATTGTGGCAACTTTGCAGCTCAGTCTGTTTGGGAATTCACTCTAGTGTCCAGCATACTTCAATAAACTGAATTTGGTGCACAGTTTGACTGAGAATCTAAATCTAACCCCATCCTCAGTATTTCAGTTTGTTCCCTCTGACAAATCTTTCAAAAGATGTTTATTCATTGTCTTTGACAATGCAGACAATTCCTCCACTGAAGAGCCACAATAAACATGTTTTAGGGCGTATTCAGACCTGGACTGTTTGGTCCACTTTAAACGGACCAGGGTTCGTTTCCCACGCTGGTGCAGACTTTCCATGCAGGTGTGAATAGACACAAATGAACCCTGGTGCGGACCAAACAACCAGACTGAGACCCGCTTTTTGAGGTGGTCTCGGTCCGCTTCCAAACGAACTCTGGTGCGGTTCGTGGTTCTCCGGTACAGGTCTGAATACAAACAAAGGTCCATCCTAATTAACTATAGGATACATGTGCTTTTTGGGCCTTTAAAGCCACCGTAACCTAACCGTGTTTGGTTCATACCTGATCCTCCATCTTCCGTTTAGCCACGCTGTTGCTAGCATGTTGTGGGTCAGGACACGCAGAGCATAGCGTCTCCTTGCTGCACGCATTCGTCTTCGCTGTTCCAAAATTTTAAACGGTGTTGTTAAGCTGCTTTGAAGGAGCTGCTCTTGAAACTGAAAATGATTTTGCAGCTCTAATAAGAGCACAAACACACGTTTACCTCCATTTCTGGGTCTGTATTCTGTGTGCCGCCTTTGTCAGTGCTGTCCAATGAGAGCACTGATTGTCACACATGTGGATGTGTTTACAGAATATAGTCCACTTGCAATAAGTACAATCTGAATACGAACCGCACCAAACGAGAAAGAAAAAAAAGTCAGCTTTTGGTCCGGACCAAACAAGTGGACCAAAGGACTTGATGCCTGTGCTGGAATGTGTGTCTGCTGTGTATGTTCCTCACTAAAGTCTTTCCACAGCATGTTAATAATCCACTCTGAGTTGATTCAATTTTAATCTGGCTTTAATAATCCAACAAAGAACCTGAAAAGTTGAGTTCAGTCTTGTGTGCAGTCTGTCCCCACTGAGCAGGAAATGATTCAAATGATTGTAATTATGAAAAACTCAATAAAAGAGTGACTCAGTCAGCCTTATGAATGTTTGAATCAAATATAAATGATCCAAATCACTGCTTGAAATTTCATACTCTGTAATTGGAGTCAAAGGATTAAAGAGACATTTCATGTTTCCTGTCAGATGAAATGATCATTGTATTGATGTGTGGAGGAGTCTGGTGTTGTTAGAGTCACAGGTGTTACAGAAACTAAGAGCTGTGGTTTGAAACTGTGGATATTCTGTGCTCAGTGAATGAAGAGTTGGAAATAAAATATAAAACAGAACTCAAACTAAATGTTTTAATTTTTAAAAAAGTGTTACTCCAACACTTTTCTAATCTACCAGCAGATCGACTCTGTTTGATGATCAGAACCAAAGTTTGTTTCTGAGGGAATTTTCCAGAACTTAATGCTTGACTACACCTCCAGCAGCTTCTCTAATTAAAATGATTCAAATATCTGAAATTAGTATCAGTTATTTCCCAAAGATAGGGATGAGCCAGCATTGCTCTCATCAATCTGCTTCCCTCCTCTTAAAACATCACAAACTAAATGAAGACTGAGACGTGAGAGAAGAACTGGGAACTCACTAAAAACAGACTTTGTCAGAATAAAGACCAGAGTGATGGAGAAGAGTGAGCTTGAACACACACACACACACACAGTCACAGAGAAATGAAGTCATGGGGTTTAGAGAGCAAAGCAAAGCCTCCAGCTCTTCAGTCACTTTAATCCTTTCTTGTAAGAACAAATAATTCAAGAGGACGACAATGAGAGCCCATTAGATTTCCAGAAGAATCCACTGACAGAGCTTTAGTTCATGTTTTCCTCAGACTTACAAATGGAGCTGAAGACTTGATCCTGTCTGAATAAAATGATGAATCTATTGACCCTTTGGAGAGAGTATTAATAAGCTCTGACAGCACAGAGAGAGCTCTGCATCAGATCTGTCAGGTGCTCATGTTTGAGATCAGCTGATTTAAGGAGACAATCATCTGTTGACACTGAAGCCGCTCTGCCACATCAAAACTAGGGACGGGGATTTACAGTAATCCTTGTACTCAAATATGTGTGGTTTCTAATGAACAAATACTCGGATAGTCGCAATTATTATTATTTTCTAACCGTAAACAAAAATAAGTAAATAAATGAAAGTCCGTCCGACACAGACCCCTCAGACTGTAACTGTAACTTCATGCTTGTGAAATGAGAGAAATATCCAATAGCTAAATGTTAATACAAATAAAAAATGCAGATATTCCAATTTCAAATGCATTTATTTAATGACTAAACAACGTAACAACCGTTTACATGCTGCTGTCATGTCACTGCAGCAGTGTATACATATGGAAACACTCAAATAACAGCCCAAATCATACAGACATCGTTAAATAAAATAAATTGAAGGCTCATCAACTAAAAACCACTTTTAAGCCTGGAGTTTCTCTTGGCATAAATTAAAAATCACTGCTGCTCAACTTAAATATCCGCATAGCCTACCTTAATACAAACAGGCTATAATAGCAAACATGTAGGCTCCTGGGCATGAAATAAATTAACAGTCCATATGTTTGGATTTATAGTAAGCACCAGCCAGATATGAAGTGACTTCACTTATTCTTGTTCAAAAAGATAAGCATATCAACGTGTTCAGGCAACAGCCGAGTGCGGAGGCGATTTGAAATGAGGCCCGCTGTTGAGAATACTCTTTCCGCTGGTACGGAGGTAGCAGGGATACGTAGGTATTGTTTCGCCAGCACACTGAGTTTCCAGTACCGGGTCTCGTTTTTTTGCCACCACTGCAACGGGTTTTGGTCGGTGGGATGCATGGCTCCTTGAAGTACTGATCCAACTCGTCATGGGCTTCGGTACCGACTGTGCAGTAATCGTTACAGAACAAAGTGTCAAGTGCTTCAGCGCCTGTAATTTGGGAGGATGCTGGTCGATGTCCGTCTGTCTCAGGCGAAACACTGTCACTTCTGGGCTGTTCTGGTATGCTGTCATAAAGTTCAGCGAGTTTCTCTCGGACGTTCACACGCATCGCTGGCTCCAGGAAACGTAGGTGCTTGTGCCGGGGATCCAGGGCAGAAGCAATAAGTGCTGCTTCGCCTGTGGAAAATGAAGTGTTACTATTAATGCTAAAGCCTTCAAAATGATCTGTAGATATTGGCAATAAATCTAATATTATGAATTATTATCATTGTGTGCGTTTAGACGATCAAAAAATTACCAGGGTTAGTTGTGCTATTGGCCAACACGGGCTTTTGCAAGGACTCAGCCACTGCTGTCTTGAATTCAGTCACCTTGGCTGACTCTCCATCGTTTGGCTTCAGATGCCTGAGGAGGCTGGTGGTGACTGGATGTACCAAGGAGATGCAGACATGGGATTCACTACACATGGCTGTTGCAGCGCACTTCAAAGAGTGAAGTGCAGGCAATATATCTTCAAGTGTTTGCCAGTTATTGTCAGTCCATTCGAGCGTTCTTGCATCAGCGAGTTTAGTTGTGTGCCTGTCAGAAAGAGTTGCCGACAGAGCCCATCTTTGTTCCAGAAGCCGCTCAAACATTTCGTACATGGACTTCCACCTAGTGCGGCAGTATTGGATCAGTCTGTGATTGGGCAGGTTCTGCTCTGCTTGCTTTCTCTTCAGGGCTGCGGTTGCCACTGTGCTGTGATGGAAATGAGCTATCAACCTGCTACATACACCAATGAGTCTGTTAACACTCGTTATCTTGAAGCCATCGTTTATGGCAAGCTGGAGTGTGTGTGCAAAGCACGGCACCGAATAAAATGACACGTCATGGTGATATACGACTCAGTGGTGAGAGCTGTCCACAAGTCTATAGGAAGAGCCACTTTGTCAACACGCTGCAAATCAGCTCTGAGTTCCGCTGCCTTTTCTTCATATATTTTCTCCACTCTCGTAGCTGTTGTTCTCCGCGATGGTGGCTTAAACTCCGGCTCGACAAACGCCATTAGCTCTTTAAAGCCTTCTCCTTCTACAAAACGCATTGGAAGAATATCTCCAGTTACCATTTTAATTATCAGCAGGCTGATCTTCTCCACTCTTGTTTCGTCGCAACGACGTTTGCTAACGGGGCTAGCGAAAGATGAAATGCAAGACTGCCTAGTTTCTGTCTCCGCTTCTTTTTCCTTATGCTTTAACCGCATGTGGTTAAGCATCAAACTTGTACGTCTATGGTATGCGAGTTTAACTCCACATATCTTGCACTGCACACTAGTTTCATCATTTTTTTTTTAAATACTTCCAGACATCACTCTTTCTGACAGACATATGTTGTGCTTATGCTTTCGGTGGAATATGTTCGTAGGGAGTTGCAGTAGCTGCCGTAAACAGTTGTATTTGCTGGAATCTGGCTCGGTGTTTATTTTGTTCGGCAAAAACAAAAAGAACATGGTAACACATAAATGAATTGAAGTAATGTGGCCAGGTACGCAAATAACAAAATGCTATTCAAATAGTGGGGTCAGTGGCGGATACCCGCGTACTCGAGTATTCGTACCCATCCCTAATCAAAACACTGTCCACACAACAGCTCAGTCAACTCTTCACAGCCTGTTCACTGCTTCCTGTTTGCTCAGGTCACATGACAGACTTCAGTCATGAGTGACCTTTGAAAAAAAGACAAATATCAGGAATCTAAACTGTGAGGATCAAGATCTGGACTGAACTTCAGAGAAAAAGGACAGAGTAAGCAGCCAACCAATGAAAACTCTGAAAGTAACTTTGAGATGAGAACGTCCTGCTCTCTGTGAACTGAAGGATGAGACACTTCAAGTGTTTTCAAGTGTCTCTTCAATGCAGAAAGAAGATGTGTCGACCAAGGACTCAGGCTAAGAAACTCTTAATGATCAGTTCTTTTCAAGGATTCAGAATGAATCAGATCTGCACTGCTCGCTCACAACCTCAGCGTCCACCATTCAACTTTTGAACAAAGATGGTTTCAGGAACTTACTCTAACTAGACATGTCAAACAGGACTGGTGGAGATGCTTTAAAAAAAAAAGCTTTTTTTTCAGCCCTTGACCCCAACACCAGAAGAACTAAATGGATGTTACTGAGAGGAGGAGTGGTTTATAAACTGCTCAGTAACATTTCAAATGACAGCATCAGAGAGGAAAAGATTTCCTCCTTCAATAATCAAAGTCTTCCTGCTGGAGTTTTCACTGAACTCAGTGATGATATCATCTGGATTCAGGTAAAACAGTGTTATTAGTATTCTACATGAATTAATGAGTTTTTAACAACACTTGTAATTATGACACAAGCCTGAGGCTTTTAACATGACTGATCTTAATCTGTTTTTAATGAAAAGCTGTCATTAGTTATTAAACTTATTGTAACACAGCAGTCAGACTGAAGGAGGCTCATGAATTTACATGTTTCAGGAAATCTGCTCTGAGGCACTTTGGCTTCACAGGCTTCAAACCTGAAACCTTCTCTGCTGCATTTGAAGCTTCTTCCAGAGGTTAAAGGTCAACTGAGTTCAGCTCAAGAACAGGAGGTTCGGGAGTTAATGTTAAACAGGCCCAGAGTAAAACCAAGCTGTGGTAACTCTGACTCTACAGTCTGTAACCAGTGAGGCTGTGATGTCATCCTGCTCGTTAGGTTAACTGCTCACACCTGGGCATGAAGGGAGATTAAAGACCAGCAGAAACAGCTCAACAAATCTAATCTACTTCTCTTTACTGTCCTGTTGTTGATATGTGGGAGCATTTTCACCATCATCGTCTACATTTCTCCGTCTGGGACCATTTTAAAGACAACATAATTCTTCTCACTCTGTGAAAACAACGTACTGCAGGAACAAGTGAGAGTTATTTCTGATAGTGATGGATGCTGACTAAATCTGTCCTTTTAGAGGAGCCGTCAAAGGTTCACAGCAAACAGCTCTGGGAAAAACAGCCAGCTCTGTGGTTTCCAGATCTGTGTTAGTGATCCATTAATCCTTGGTGTGAAGCATTTGGTGGTCAGGCCACAGGTGAAGTAAATGAGCCCACCTGTTGATGACTCCTTAATTGGCTCCTCTCCCTTGTTTTCCACCAGACCAACTCTCACTCTGAGCTTAAATACATTCATATCAAATCTTCTCTTACAACATTTTTACACACAGCATCTGCCCACACCTGTTTCATTGTTCCCTTTATTTATTTGACCATTGCTGTTTTCATCAATCACATGACATGATCAGGTAGAAACACTCTGAAGATACAGACAAAAAGAACAGCTGACAGGGAGAGAGTGAACCATGAGGAACACCAAGACTTCTTCCAAACTTATTAAAGAAACATTTTAAGAAACATCCATCCATCTATCCATCCATTGAGTATTACATTTCTGCTGGTCTCTGAGTGGATCTGTTCCTCAGTCAGACTTCAGTCCTCTCTTCATCAACACTCAGAGCAGTGGAGGCTTTAACAAGAGCAGCAGTTTGTTTTCATCCTGAACTGGAGGAGAAACTGAAGCAGCTAAAGCTCATTTCCATCCAGATCAGCAAGAAGACTTCCAGCCTCTGACAAATTGACACAACTGTGAAGTGGGTTGTAACAAACTCCAGACCCTTTAATATCATCGAGGACACAGGTTTTACAAAGATTTTGCAAGTTGTCTCCCAAGATGCTTTGTACAAGGCCCAATTAAGAAGAAAAAAGATTTTTGAAACAAAAGAATGGAAAAAAAGAGAGCAGCATTTCTGTGAAAATGAAGTTGGAGAGAACAGACAATAAGGAAACAAGGATCAACAGAAGATCTCTGCTCCTGAGCTGATCGTTGATTTCAAAGAATCTGACAAGAGAAGAGGTCTGTAGAAATTATTGTGATGATCTTAAGAGGCAAAGAAGAAGCAGATGAAGAGAAAGTAAAAAAAAACACACAGAGTTGAGCAGAGTGAACTCCTCACCTTTAAAACCTGCCAAGAGCAGAGCAGCTCTCTGCTCCCAGAGCCTTTAAATCCTCCTTTTGACTTTCTGCACAGCAGGTGGTCGTCTGTGTGGAGTGTGTCATACCACCACAGGTGTGTTTGGTTTTTCATCCTCTGTTTAGAGTAAATATGGGACTTATAATCCCTGTAGGAGATCTTTAGCTCAGCTGTGTCTTAAAGGAAGAATCAGTGTCATTAACTGATGATTGAAGAATCCTTTGATTCTTGTTGCAGCTCAAACGCTCTAAAAACCAGGAGCTCATCAGACTTTATCTAAACCTCAGCATGTGAACAAAGACAGCAGGAAATATTTCTGTTATACAGAGGTGAGGCTGGAAATAACACACACATTCACACACATCCTGTACACACAGTGTTAGCATGAAGAGAGAAACTCCACAGCGTGATGAACAGTCAGAGCTTCTCTCTCTGCTGGAAAACACAGCACCAGATCTCTTCCTGCTGTTTGCCTCTGATCTCTTTTCATCCCTCACTATTCGTTTTTCTCCATTTTCAGTCCATGTGTCTCTGCCGTGTCCTCCATCTGTCCTCATGCTCCGTCCCTTTCTAACTCCTTCTCTGTAACGTTTGTGGCACAGGAGCAGTCAGGTGTTTTATGGAGTCTCTGCTGAATCCACTTCTCATTCAGTCCATAACAAAGCATCAAAGACAGGGCCTCTCCTCCTCCCCTCCCCTCACTTCTTCCCTTACTTTCATTTTCTTCTGGAGTGAAAAGGAAGAAGTCAGTGATGGAGGTTTTTATCCACTTTATACAGAGAGCATCAGAAATCAGTCGTTGATTTACACATTAGCTGCTCATCACTCAGCATCCACTTCACACACACACAGCTGGTGTCTCAGAGCAAGCAGAGACCTCTGGCTTTATCCTCCAGACATTCAGCTCCAACAACACACTGCAGCACATCTGGACTCAGCTTGATGTGCTCGTCTGATGCTCTCATTAGTTTTTATTAAACCAGAAAGAACCAATGATCATCACTGAAGCAGAAAACCTTACAGTGCCTGTTGTTTCATTTCATGCTGATGCTTTTTATAACGTGTCTGCAGCCTCTCACAGTTTCCACAGCACTGTGGGCTGCTTTCTTTAACTGACCACACAGATTATATTTACACATGTGTTACAGATACTGAAATCATGTGTCCAACATGTATGAACACATTACAGAACAATCAGCTCCTTCAGCATTTAGCCTGATCCCAAAGTGATAAAAACCCTTTGACGTCCCTCACAAACGACACACAGCACACAGACACACACAAGCGCATGTTCATACATGAAGCAAATTTATCTGAGGAAAAAAGTCGTTCTTACCTGCAGATCAGGATCCAGAGAGACCAGGTCCAGGAGTGGAGGAGACAGGATCAGGGAAAGAAAAGACAGAGAGGAAAAATCAGTTAAAAGACGTGACGATAAACAAACACAGAACTGAGCTAAAGTCAGCACAGGAAACAAAGACAGAGGAGCTTTTTGACTTTTGACATTTATCAGAAAACAGTTTCAGGTAAAGAAAGCTCTTCCTTAAAGCCCCGACTCTCTGTCAGCGTGAAGCAGCTCTGGAGTTCATTTTAAGGAAGACAAAAATCCCATGAGTGTTAAAAAGAGAGCCCATTCTTCTCTTTCCCAGTCACTTTGACAGAGAACAAGGATGAAGCTTTTATCTCTGAATCACTCTCAGTTTTCTGTCAGAAACTTCAGATGTAACGTCAAACTGAAAGGACACAGCTTCCACTTGTTCCCTACACGCCCTGCCAGACACTCTCTGACCTTTTCAGTTCACTGACAGAGAAATCCTCATGTTTGACACATTACACCTGATGCAGTGAGTCTGAAAACAGCTGGAAGAATGTGGACTGACCACAGCAACATGTCTCAACATTTGATCAAACTAAGAACAAACAGGAAATCTGTGCGAATACAAACACACACCCTGCTCTCACTTCCTGTTTGTATCTGATCCTTAATGAAAGAAGATGATCACTGGTTTTATTGATGACTGCAGGAAGAGAGATGACTCCATGAAGACAGATTTCTATCAGAAAGGTGAGTAAGCACAGCCTCAGATCAAAGACACTTTTTATTTCTCCTGCTCTGAGCTGAATCCCTCTGGAGGGGACAGAGAGATGTATGAAGCTCAGATGATCAATAGATTGATGTGATCAGACAAAGAGCACAGAGCTTCCTCCTCTCCCTGTGTCTGACACTGATTCAGAGCTTGAAGCCAGTTGAGAGCAGAGAGATCTCAGAGAAATACAGTCAGATGTGTCTCAGTGATCCCAGCACAGCCAAAGATGATCTGTCAGACCTCTGCAAAGTGCTCAGTAACACAGATTTCACCAACATGTGTCTGCCTGCTTTGGCCAAACATGAGCAGCTTCTTGTTTCTCAGCTCAGTGTCAGGTTCTGCTTTGAAACTTCTGTCTGTGTCAGTCTTCTTTCTCTCCACTGGGACTTGTTAGATTTGGTTTCTCCCTCCCTGCTCCATCCTGACCTCTCCTGACTGACAGACCAATCTTTGGAGCACACAGTGAACTGACCTCTGTCATCCAGCAGTGTGTGTACAGCTGTGGAGGTGTATGTGTGTGTGTCCTCAACAGTTTGTTGTGGAGCTCTAACTTAGCCTCCTTCCACCTGTCAGACCACAAACTTTCATTTCAGTCACATCTTTAAAAAACTGTGTTTTCTTGTTTTTCTCTGCTGCTTCAGTTTTTCCCCAAAATACTTTTCTCAGTTTCACCAACCATCCAGCTGCTGTCAGTCAAAGAGAAAGATTTTGTTAAACCATGAGCAACATTTTGAAGAACTTGGGGACTTGATATAATTACTGCATTCAGTGTGTTGTTAGTTAAAGATTAAAAGCTTTAGTCGACTCAAACTGCAGCAAAGTGACAGCTGTGTGTTCAACCTTCATGCTGTTCAGTTTCAGTGATGGAAGAATTGGGAGCTAATGCATGTTTGTCCTGAAAACATGTTGTTGGTTGTGTATATTTTTTTCTTTCCAATCAGAGCACAGGAAAGGTGATCCACAGAGAAATGTGTGTGAGTAAAGACTGAACAATGAAAGTCAAGCTCTGAGCTGAAATGCCTCCTTCTCTTGGGGTGAAAAACAAGTAAACAAACAAACTAATCAACAAACCTGGTCTCACAGTATTTATTTCAAGGTGAAGATGAAAATAAACTCAAACAGTTTGTGTTGAAGTGGAGAGAAGAAGACAAAGACAGGAAAAGATGGTCCTCTGAGTGAACTGACTGCTGATTCTTCATTCATGGAGTTTGACTAAAAACTTCTGTTTCAGAACCAATCAGTGATTCCTCAAGAGGTGAAGAAGACAAAGACAAACTATCAGCTCACACTGACAGTTTAGCATCAAGGCAAACATCTCTTCTTTGAAAGCTGAAAACAGCAGAGAGGTCCCCTCACCTGGAAGCCTTTTCATTTCTCCTCAGGTGGGAGCAGGTGGTAGACTGTGTGTGTGAAAGCTGAGAAACTGGGAGCAGATGCTGCATCTTTTCTTTACCGTGTCTCTGAGCTGGAGTTGATAAATCTCCCTGAGGCTCAGATCATAAATCTGTGTTATTAACTCCTGATTAAAGAATTGTTTTTGCAGTCTGGGTCCACAGAGAGCAAAAGCTGAAAAGCAGAGGCAGACGTCTTCATACAGACACTCCAACAGCTCATTGTCAGAGCTTAGAGCACAGTCACTAAAGTCTGGACTGGATCTACTTCACACTCAGTCAGCAGCAGACAAAGCTTTAAAGACAGAGCCTTTCCTCTTCTCCTCCCCTCACTGCTCTCCTTTTCTTCCCCTTTCTCTGCAACAGGCTGCACAGACCGTCTGGAGGTCCATACTTTGATAAACTCAGAGCTTTTCCTAAAACACAAAGGAAGGATTTTACAGGATGTCAAGGATTTCTCATTTCTAGTAACACACGAGGGACTGGTTTCACTTTGAATACGACTGCTCTGCTTTCCTCAAGTGGAAACACACACGTCCAGATAAAAAGACTCTGCTGGCTCGCTGCACAGATATAAAAGTCAATCTAATTTCTGTTATCAGGTATCTTCATGGTCATTTCCTCCATAATGGAGCGTCATCATCTCACCATCTGCTGTGATCCAGAGCTGATCAGTTCAGCAGACGTGTTGTGATCTAACAGGAGTGAAGACATGAAGGAGAAGAACTCCTCTGTTCTGACAGAGGGAGCTGGAGGAGAGTCCACAAGTCTTTGACTGGGAAACACATTAAAATATGAAAACTCATCAGAAACAGACGATAAGAAAAGTGAGAAATAAACACTCTACCATGAAGCCATGTGTTCTTTTATTTCTGCTTTCTGAGATCTAAACTGAGGACTGCAGGGACTGGTTTCTGACTGAATATTACTGCTCTGCTTTTCTGGAGAGGAACCACACGTCCAAACAAATACTGACTCTGAAGACTCTGAAGATATCAATAAAGTACAATTATATTTCTGTCTGCAGCTTATTTAATGTTCATTTTATCCACCATGAACAGTCTGTTGTGTTCAGAGCTGATCAGCTTTGTGTTGTGATCTAACAGGATCTCAGGAAGCTGAGAAAGTCATGAAGTAATCCTCTGAATTTAAAGCTGTCAGTGAGTTTTTCCTCTTTTTCCTCAAGTCAAGTTCCAACCGACTGAGCTACTGCCTCCTCCTGTACCTCCTCCATCACTGTTGTGTTAAAAAGAAAACTATCCAGTTTAACCAGATGAAGAGAGAAATGAATCAATCTGGACACATCACATCATTGGTCTGAACAAAAAAAAAAGCCAGCAAAGACGACCTAAATCACTGCTGCAGAAAGCTCTGAGTCAATGATCTGAATTACAATTCATCATTGAGAAAAATCAGGATTTTTTCATGACTTTTTCAGTAACACATGACAACTGTGTGTGTAGAAAATTTCCTGTGAAGCTGTGTGATGTGTCTGAGAAAGGATAAGAGATGAAGGAAACGTTCAAAATATGTTTGTGTCCTTTGTCCTCATTACACCAAGTCAAGGATAACTCCCTGCAGCGCTCTGACCCACTCACAGCCTTCCTGATGTGTTCACTGACTGTCAGAAAAATGAACATCTGCACTGGACACATCACTGACAGCAGAGCTGTTACAGTATGAACACCAGAGTTTGTATGTGTGGCCACGTACTCAGGACTTCTGGAAGAGGATCGTGGCCGAGGAGGTGAGGGAGGGAAGTTATTATTTCTGATGATGTGTTTTTGTTAAAAAAGTGTTTCCATTGGACTTTTGTGATAAATTTCAAAATCAAAACTTCTGAAAATTCACCTAATCAGAGTGTGAAAACTTTTTCATTGAAACTTGAGTTTTTTTCCATCAACATTTTTATTGTGATATTTAGATTTAGCACAGTCCTAGGTGTAATGGAAATGCAGCTATTGTTGTGTATTATAAGAAATAATAATAAGAGTTCAGCAAAGCAGACCTAAACCAATGCTGCAGAAAGCTCTGAGTCAATAATCTGAATTAAATTCACATCAGTAAAGAAAAATAAAACTGGAGATGTTTCGTGAAAAGATAAATGGGTTGTGGTTATAGTAAGAAAGATTCACGACAAAATTAATGTAATAACTCCACATCTCTGAGAGGAGAGCGGCTTTGTCTCATATATTTTTTTACAACATGAAAACTGTGTCAGTGGAAAATTTCCTGTGAAGCTGTGTGATGTGTTTTGAGAAAGGACAAGAGATGAAGGAAGCTTTCAAAAAGGATCAAATAAAAAAAAAAGATGTAAAAGGAAACCACAGTAACACTGTGTCTGTTTTCTTTATTCATCACTCTACAAGAAACCAAGAAATAACTTTTTCTGAGGTGAAGCAGCTTTTATCACTTTATCAGGTCAAATCCAGGGCAGCAGATTAAATGTGAGGCAGTCGTCCAGTCAATGGTTCAATCATCACTTCTATCAATTATCATCAACCTGTTAAGTCTGGATATGAAATAAAAATCCATATTAATGGTTCATTCAAAGCAAGAACGTCTGTCACACTGTAAGAGCTGTTCAACACTGATGATGATGAAGGATCTACAAGAGTTGATGACATTCACCCAGAAACTGAACTTTCTACCTGTTAGGATCTGCAGTGTCTTCCCCTTTGTTTCTCCTCTGTTGCCCCTCCCCTCTTGTCTGTGTTTGTCTGTTTCCCTCTGTATTTGTCACTGTGGGCTGGGCACCACCGCCTATCACCTCACCTGTGCCATCTGCTCACCTGTCAGTCATCAGCTCATCAGCCACCACTCTCCTCTGCAGTATGAAAACCAGTCTGAATCTTCACTCGCCGCCGGTTCGTCAGCTACCTTGTTGGTAACCTTTAGAAGAGCGTTTCAAGATTTGTCTGACTTTTTTGGCTCTTACTAACCACCTTGTTTTTTGTCTGTTTTGCCTCTAGCCTCGCCATTTTTTCACCGCCAGTCTGCCACTGTGCCCAGCCCTCCTGCATTCTTGTTTTTTGGATACAGAAATAAAACCTTTGTTCAATCACTCAGTCTGGTCTGTTTGAGGGTCCTATTCTAGCCTGGAGCATACGCTTAACAGTACGAACTGGCCACAATGGACCCAACAGACCCAATGCGTCAGGCTCTGTCAGAGCAAGGGGCCGTGCTAGGACAACATGACCAACTTCTTCGTGCTCTAGTCAACAGTAACCAGTCTATGTCAGCTCATGTGTCTGAGTTATCTCGTCAGATCTCCACACTTGCCTCCACTATGCAGGACACAATGCGCCCAGAAGCTACATCAGCCTCTATGCCTCCTCGGGATTCTCATGTGAGTGACCCAGACCCTTTTTTCGGGGATTTGGAGAAATGTCGGGGTTTTTTATTGCAATGTGGGCTAGTTTTTCAACAGCGTCCTGTATCTTTTTCCTCTGATTTGGCCAAGATTAACTATGTCATTGGGCTTTTTCGTGGCAGAGCTTTGGCATGGGCAGAGGCCTTGAGTGCACAAGAGGATATTTCCAGAATTTCTTATTCCAACTTTGTTGGAAGAATCAAGATTGTTTTTGATCATCCTAACTACAGTGGAGATGCCTCCAACAAACTTCTGAGTTTACGCCAAGGGAATCGATCTGTGGCAGATTACTCTGTGGATTTCTGGACCTTAGCAGCCGAGGCTCAGTGGAATGAAGCCGCCTTGAAGGCGGTATTCACCAAGGGGTTAAATGATCACTTAAAAGATGAGTTGGCAGCAAGAGAGGTTCCCACTGATTTGCCTGCTTTTGTTGCTCTTACTATCAGGATTGACAATCGACTACGGGAGAGACAACGGGAGAAGACAACCCGGGTTTCACGTGCTGCCCCCCCAGCCAAGCCAATTCCGCAGCTGTCTGCCAGTGCTGCGACCCAGTCAGACCAGCCACAGGTCCGTCCTGCGGAGGAGGAGCCAATGCATCTCGGCCAAGCCAAACTGTCTCCAGAGGAGCGCCTCCGGAGGATGCGTGCTGGTGAGTGCCTTTACTGTGGTCAACCTGGCCATTATGTCATCAACTGTCCTGTTCGGCCAAAAGGGGGAGCTCGTCAGTAAGTGTGGGAGTCCTGGCGAGCAACCAACAAGAAGAAAATTCTCCCCATGTGAATCGTCTGTCTGTACCTGCCACCCTGCATGTCATGAACACAGTTTTTCCTCTCCAAGCTCTCATAGATTCAGGGGCTGAGGACAATTTTCTGGACCGAGAACTTGCAAGGCAGCTGGGTTGTGAGCTGGATCAGCTGGAGAGGCCTATCTCAGCCGTGGGCTTGAATGGTAAAAGGTTCACACAAGTCTCTCAAAGGACCTCCCAGATAACCCTTGTCTTGTCTGGTAATCATCATGAGAGACTTTCACTCAAGATAATCTCTGCTCCACAAAACCCCCTGGTGCTGGGTTACCCTTGGCTCAGACTACATAACCCACATATTGACTGGACACTGAACAAGATAATTGGTTGGAGCTCCCATTGTCACCCTGTTTGTTTACAGTCTGCATTGTCCTCCTCTGTTTTGAGCCCCACTCTGCATCACCCTGATCCCCCTGATTTGTCTCTCATCCCACCAGAGTACCATGATCTCAGAGAGGTCTTCAGCAAAAGTAAGGCCTTGTCACTACCTCCACACAGACCCTATGACTGCGCTATAGACCTGCTGCCTGGGGCCCCCCTTCCCTCCAGCCGGTTATACAACCTAGCTCGGCTAGAAAGAGAGGCGATGGAGAAATACATATCTGAGTCGCTGGCAGCCGGAATCATCAGACCCTCATCTTCACCTCTGGGGGCAGGCTTCTTTTTTGTAAGTAAGAAGGATAAGACACTCAGACCTTGTAATGACTTCCGGGGTTTAAACAACATCACAGTTAAGAACAAATACCCCCTACCTTTAATGGACTCTGCTTTTGAGTTACTTCAGGACGCCAGGATCTTTACCAAATTGGATCTCCGCAATGCCTACCATCTGGTGCGTATAAAGGAGGGTGACGAGTGGAAGACGGCCTTCAAGACACCCCTGGGACATTTTGAGTACCTGGTAATGCCTTTTGGTCTAACCAATGCACCAGCTGTTTTCCAAGCTTTGATAAATGATGTGCTCCGTGATTTCCTGAACCATTTTGTTTTTGTATACTTGGATGACATCTTGATTTTTTCTCGAGACCCGGAGGAGCATGTCTCCCACGTGAGGCAGGTACTGGTGAGACTGTTGGAGAACAAGCTGTTTGTCAAAGCAGAGAAATGTGAGTTTGGAGTGGACACTGTCTCTTTTCTGGGCTATGTCCTTCAGGAAGGAAGAGTTCGGGCAGACTTGGATAAGGTTCGGGCTGTGGAGGAATGGCCGGTTCCCAGCTCACGAAAGGAACTGCAACGCTTCTTGGGGTTTGCCAACTTCTACCGGCGCTTCATTCGGGACTACAGTAAGATTGCCTCGCCACTAACCAGACTCACGTCCCCTAATGTGCAGTTCTGCTGGTCGGCTGAGGCTGACAAGGCCTTTAATCAGTTAAAGCACCTGTTCTCAACAGCACCTGTGTTGATTCAACCTGACACCAGCAAACAGTTCATTGTTGAGGTTGATGCTTCTGATTCTGGTGTAGGAGCTGTTTTGTCTCAGTATGACGGTCCTGGAGAACGCTTGCACCCCTGTGCTTTCTTTTCTTGTTGTTTGTCACCCACAGAACGCAACTATGACGTGGGTGACCGGGAGTTACTGGCAGTGAAACTAGCCCTGGAGGAGTGGAGGCATTGGCTTGAGGGGGCTGAGTTGCCGTTTGTAGTTTGGACTGACCATAAGAACTTGGCATACTTGCAGTCGGCTAAACGTCTCAACTCCCGTCAAGCCCATTGGGCAATGTTCTTCAGCCGCTTCAACTTTACCCTCACATACCGCCCTGGATCCCGTAACACAAAGCCAGATGCTCTCTCCCGCCAATTCTCCCCCGAGAAGTCCACTGAGACTCCCAAAACCATCCTTCCGCCAGGATGTGTCGTCGCGTCACTGACTTGGGAGATTGAGGACGTGGTCAGGACTGCTCAGCATCAACAATCCGATCCAGGTACTGGTCCTGATAACAGGTTATTTGTTCCTGACTCAGTCCGTTCCCAGGTCCTGCAGTGGGCACACACCTCCAAGTTTGCCTGCCATCCTGGAGCCAACCGCACCTTGACGCTACTCAAAAGATATTTTTGGTGGCCCAGTATGGAGAAGGACACTAGGAGCTATGTTGCTGCTTGTACTACCTGTGCCCGTAGCAAGGCAACACATCAAGCACCTGCTGGACTACTCCATCCTTTGTCCATTCCCAACAGATCCTGGTCCCATATTGCTCTGGATTTTGTCACTGGGCTGCCACTTTCCCAAGGTAAAACCACCATTATGACTGTTGTGGACCGCTTCTCAAAGGCTGCTCACTTTGTCTCTCTCCCTAGACTCCCATCTGCCTTGGAAACAGCCAAGCACTTAGTTGACCAAGTGATAAGGATACATGGGATTCCCCTCGACATCGTCTCTGACCGAGGCCCTCAATTCATATCCCAGGTATGGAAGGCTTTTTGTAAGTCCATAGGGTCTAATGTAAGCTTGTCTTCTGGCTATCATCCGTAGTCAAATGGCCAAACTGAAAGGGCCAATCAGGTGCTGGAGACCTCTCTTCGCTGTGTGACTGAAAAAGACCCCTCTACATTGGCATTGCATCTGGCTTGGGTGGAGTATGCCTACAACAGCCTCACCAGTTCTGCTACAGGGATCTCTCCCTTTGAAGCCTCCCTGGGATACCAGCCTCCCCTTTTGACCTCCCAGGAAGCAGATCGAACAGTGCCCTCTGTCCAGGAGTATGTTGCACACTGCAAGAAGGTTTGGCAGAACACTCGTCATGCTCTGGAAAACACACAGCAGTCTGCCCAGTCATCAGCTAACAGACGGAGGACCCCAGCTCCTCCTTATCAGCCAGGTCAGAGGGTTTGGTTATCTACCAAGAACATTTCTTTGCTTACTGAATCCTGCAAACTTGCTCCTCGCTATATCGGTCCCTTCCCCATTGACAAACTGATCAGTCCCTCTGCAGTAAAGCTAAGATTACCAGACAACATGAAGATTCACCCAACTTTCCATGTCTCTCAGATCAAGCCTGTCTCTACTAGCCTGTTGTGCCCTCCTTCCGACCCCCCTCCACCCCCCCGGCTCATCGATGACCATCCTGCCTTTGACGTCCACCGTCTGGTGGATGTGAGGCGTCGGGGGCGAGGTCTGCAGTACCTAGTTGATTGGGAGGGGTATGGCCCTGAGGCACGCTCCTGGGTGCCCCGATCTTTTATTCTGGACCCTGATTTGATTACTGCTTTCCATCGGGAACACCCTGACAAGCCTGGAGGGTCGCCAGGAGGCTCCCGTTGATGGGGGGGTACTGTGAGGATCTGCAGTGTCTTCCCCTTTGTTTCTCCTCTGTTGCCCCTCCCCTCTTGTCTGTGTTTGTCTGTTTCCCTCTGTATTTGTCACTGTGGGCTGGGCACCACCGCCTATCACCTCACCTGTGCCATCTGCTCACCTGTCAGTCATCAGCTCATCAGCCACCACTCTCCTCTGCAGTATGAAAACCAGTCTGAATCTTCACTCGCCGCCAGTTCGTCAGCTACCTTGTTGGTAACCTTTAGAAGAGCGTTTCAAGATTTGTCTGACTTTTTTGGCTCTTACTAACCACCTTGTTTTTTGTCTGTTTTGCCTCTAGCCTCGCCATTTTTTCACCGCCAGTCTGCCACTGTGCCCAGCCCTCCTGCATTCTTGTTTTTTGGATACAGAAATAAAACCTTTGTTCAATCACTCAGTCTGGTCTGTTTGAGGGTCCTATTCTAGCCTGGAGCATACGCTTAACACTACCAACCACACCCAGCAGACGCTCTCAAGGTTTGATCACTGAGAACAAATAAAAGAAGAAAAAAAGTATTTATAGATGAGTTTGATGATTTTCTCTGGAGGATGAAAGGAGAGAAAAACCACAAAGTCATTTTTCATCCTGGACTCTGTCAGGAAGAGGCTCAGTGGAGAAACTGTCGACCCTGATGGTTTCAACAGGAGGAGAGACATCAGCAGTGGACAGTTAACTCCTACCGGCCGACCAACAGCCATGACAGTGAATAATCAGTTTCCACCTGCTGTTCAGAATAATTACACATCATTTACCAGGTAAAGACCTCTCAGCTCTTTGAAATGAAAGCCAGAGTGGGAGGAAGTCAAGATAAAGATGAAGGGTTGATAAGGTCAGCGTGCTGCAGTAAGTTTGGGCAGTGGAAGACAGAAGCAGAGAAAGAAATGTGCTTCTTCACGTTTGGCTCAACTCCAACCTTAAATGACAACTAGAAAACAAGAAGCTGCATTAGCATCACAGAGTAAGCAGAGTCTGGACTTTAATTCAGGTTCAACTGAAGCATGAAATTGCACAACAAGGGTAGTAGAGTAGATAATGAAAGCTTAGCACTGGTAAGAGCTGCTAAGAGTTTGTAGCAAGCTGACTTTGTGAGCTCAAAGGCTTCAGGGATGGAAATGCCCACCGTGTGGATGCAAACATTTATCACATGAAGTAAAGTTTGAGTCGGAAATTATGTTTTTAGGAGCAGGAAGAGAATAAAAAAACAGAAAAATCTTCCTCTAACAGGTCAGAGTCACAGTTTGCAGTCAGCTATAGAGCAGTCAGTCTGT
Source organism: Halichoeres trimaculatus (assembly GCF_033239565.1). Classification (NCBI taxonomy): domain Eukaryota; kingdom Metazoa; phylum Chordata; class Actinopteri; order Labriformes; family Labridae; genus Halichoeres; species Halichoeres trimaculatus. The sequence goes on along the minus strand of NW_027437188.1, from coordinate 6,052,483 downwards.
CTTTGTCAGGTCAGAGGAGAAAAAGGATCATGGACCAAAATAAAGCTGTCAGAGGAAGAGAGATGAACTCAGGATACTTCAACATTTTCTGACTGCTGGTTACCAACACCTGCAGACACTTTTTACTGCTCCCATAATGCTTTGCTTTTCAAGAACTGGCACCAAGGCTACATTTGTCCCAAACTGTAATCTTCAAACTGGATTAAACGTCCAACCCATACTTTGTAAGTCAACAAAAGGAAGTCAAATCAATAGATAATAAACTGGATCTGTACAGTCCCAGCCCACAAACTGTGACCCTTTGGTTTCCACTTAACGCACAGACAGCAGCTTTCACAGTGTTACAGTAATTACTCCTGATTTAAGCTGATTTTTAACATGGAAATCTCAAAGAGTAATGAGCTGCTAGCAAAGAAGTCATCAGGGAAACAGAGAAAATATCAGCACTGTGACGATATTTCACTTCAGAAAAGTCGACTGTTAGAGCGGTTAAGATGGGCTTCAGTTTCAGAGACACACGACTGTTTCCAGCTGTACAGAGAGTCTGAGCCCACAGAGGTCCAACAGGATCAGGGACCTGGTTGATCCTCAGCACATGGACTGATTCACAGGTTCAGGTTTGGGAATCAGTGAGAACAGGAAAAATAAATGATCAGAACATCTGAACATTTTGTGACTTTTGGCTCTTTGGGAGATTTGTTTCTAGGTTTTAGCTCTAAATAAATTCAGACTGTGGCGCTGCCTCCTCACCTGTTTTTATCTGACTTTAAGTAAAGTCAGTCAGTGAATCAGGGCTGGCTCCTGAACCTCTGCTCCAACCTTCAGTTAAAAACACTTTGATGAAAAATTAAACGAAACAGATCCACCATGTTATTTCAAAAAAACTCTTTGTCCCTTTAAATTTCTCATTTTCAGGCTCTTTGCTTCCTTTCTTTCTTTCCTCATCCTCAGTTATCACTCTTTATCTTCCTCTTTCTTCCCTTTGCCTCCAGCTGCCTCTCCTGGGCTTTTCTCTTCTCCACATTTCCCCCACAGTATTTATTCAGGAAAACCATTTTCTCTTTAGATGCCGAGCCTTTGGTGAATAAAAGAACACGTTCTGAATCAATGTTGATCCAATCAGCTGTTTTTACTCTCCCTTTCTCTCTGGTCAGTCAGCTCCTCTTTCATTAAGTCGTTGTTTTCTTCTCTGAGAGATAAGAAAAAAGGATTTAGCTCCAAGGACATCATTTCTCTGAGTAACAATGTCCTCACTCTGATGAGGAGCTAAATAACTCATTACACACAAAGCATTATTCAGTAGGCATCAGTTTTTCTAACAAAAGGATGAAAATGTTGGTTCCTGTGAGGGGAACTAAATGTTTCACTGTCTCCTCATGAAGTCACGTTGGCATCCATCCATTTTTCAATTTTAGAGCTGACGCTTGGCCACAAGGAATGTTTCAGATTTCTGATTATTTTTCAGAGTTTTAAATGAATCATGGTTTGATTCTGTTTTTGTTTTTTGTTTTTTTAACAAACAGGCGAGGCTGTTTAAATCCCTGTAATATTGTGAATCTTGTTCCTGGAACATGAGGTCTCTCTCCCAGTGGGAGACACCAGGCAGCTCTGTCACCCACAATAACTCAGACGACAGCAGAGACACACAGAGACACACACACCTCTCTGTTTTTAACATTTTCACTCTGAGAAATGTCACCAACACCTCACTCCTCAGCTCCCATGTTGGCTTTTTCTCTCCATCAACAACATTCTCCTTTCTCCCAGCTCCTAATCTCTAATCCCTCCTTGGGTCCTGTCACATTTTTACCTCCTTTTACCAACAGCATCTTTCCCCATGTGTCCTCCTTTGTTTCAGACGCTTCAGCTTCTTTTTTTGAAGTGATATTCAGTGTGACCCACCACACACAGGAGAAGATCTATGAACATGACGCCAATGATCACAAATGACTTTTAGTTAGGGATTGCTCGATAACTATTGGACCGATAGTTATCGAGCCGATAACAGGAAATTATGACGTCATTCCTATCGGTCCGATATTACGGCGGCTAGCCCCGATAACATGTGGATCTTTGTCCCGCTCTCACTGTAAGACATGAACGGCCTGCAGTGAGTGATGCGTTCAAGAGGCGTTGGCAAAAAAATAAATTACAATGTTTACTGACTGAGAAATGTAAGAGTTCCCCCTCATGTCTGGAAAGACTCATTAACTTGGTCATATTTTTGTAGTTACAGACTTGAATTGGCATCCACAGTATTTTTTCACATGTTACACATAAAAAATGCAAATATAAATTTAAAAAAGCCGAAAGAAGGACTAGCAAACGTGGGAACCGGGATTTTCCGTCACACCCTAAATGCATCACAACACAGCACAGCATGTTGACGCTTCAAAACAGAAAACATGGAGTCGACTGTGGGACTTCTTTAAAGTTTCTGAAGAAGACAGTTATTCCAGGAAAGTTCCATGAGGAGGAAAAGGGAGCAGCTTCAATACATTAAACCTAATCAGTCACCTGAAATGTAACAGTCGCTTCGACAGAGTTTTGAAAGCACGAGGACACCCGCGATGCTTAAGACGCTAATAACGTAAAGCCGACCGCAACAAATCCACTGGGACTTACACACTTTTGAAAAATCCAATAAATTTGCCGGACATGACCCACAGGCTAAGGTAATTTAATTTTTAGTTTGTTTAGAATACAGTGTCAGGTCAGAACATGTGCCATCTTTATAGGCACGAACAAAACACTGAATGAAAATCATCATCTCCAGCTCACATACTCTCACACTGAGTGAGATCTTACACACACCTCCGCCCCTCCCTCCTGCTGCTCTCTGACTCTGACCAGCTCACAGCCGTCATGATGCCTTCATACTGACGGTCAGAAACACAAACATCTGCACTGAACACAGAACTAACATCAGAGCTGTTACAGTATGAACGCCAGAGTCCATACGTGTAGGCGAGGGAGGTGCGTTGTTATGATAAAGTGTTTTTTTAAAGGTAGTATATAGTATATGGTATAAAGGTGTTTCCATTGAATATATTGTGATAAACTTATCTGAAAAATCACCTCATGAGAGCATTAAAACTTTTTATCCAAATTTGAGAGGTTTTGCGAAATTTTGGTGTCTCTATTATTAGTTTTTTGCGACATTTAAGTTGCAGAAAAAAATAAGTGAACCTCATTTACTGTAGTGAAAAGATATTCATTTGAATCAAACCAGAAGCCAGAGTCCTTTAAGGTAGATAGATAGATAGATAGATAGATAGATAGATAGATAGATAGATAGATAGATAGATAGATAGATAGATAGATAGATAGATAGATAGACAGGAAGTTAATTAATCCCTCAGGAAGGTTACCCCAGGAAATTCAGATTATAGCAGCAGTTGCACCAAAGAATAGAACCAGCACACAAGTAGAAAAAAAATATATAGGATACAAACTCAAGTTATATACAAGCACTATACTGTACACAGTAGCTGCAATTATAATAGTACTTTGGTTTTGTTTATAGAATTCACGTCATGATCTTAGGTTAATATATAAATGTTCGAGAGCGTGTGTTATCGGTTATCGGTATCGGTATCGGTATCGGTATCGGCCTGTAGAAGCTGAAAGTTATCGGTATCGGTTCAAGAAAAAAGTTATCGTGCATCCCTACTTTTAGTTCTGCTTCTCTTTTAGTCAAGAACAATTTCACCATTTACTTTTACATTTCCGTCGTGGCTCACTGCCCCTGAAGGCTGGACCCCTGAGGGACTCACATTTCACTTCTGGGAGAGTTTTTCCTCCTGAGCTTTTCTCCCCTCACTCTCCTTCCTAGGACTTTGACTCATCTTCCTCTCAAAACTACAATCACCATCCACTTTATTAGGCACACCTGTACGACTGCTTGTTAAGACACATTTCTAACCAGCCAATCACATGGCAGCAACTCAATGCATTTAGAGACATGGTAGACATGGTCTTGACGATCTTCCACAGTTCAAACTGAGCATCAGAATGAGGAAGAAAGATGATTTAAGAGACTTAGAACGTGTCATGGTTGTTGGTGCCAGACAGGCTGGTCTGAAGATTTCAGAAACTGCTGATCTACTGGGATTTTAACCCACAACCATCTCTAGGGTTTACAGAGAATGGTCCCAAAAAGAGAAAATATCCAGTGAGCAGCAGTTCTGTGGGCCAAAATGTCTTGTTGATGCCAGAGGTCAGAGGAGAATGGACAGACTGGTTGGAGCTGATAGAAAGACAACAGTAATTCAAATAACCACTGGTTACAACCGAGGTCTGCAGAAGAGCATCTCTGAACGCACAACACGTCCAACCTTGAGGCAGATGGGCTACAGCAGCAGAAGACCACACCGGGTGACCCTCCTGTCAGCTAAGAACAGGAAACTGAGGCTACAATTCACACAGCAACACCAAAACTGGACAATAGAAGATTGGAAAAACGTTGTCTGGTCTGATGAGTCTGGATTTCTGCTCCACATTCAGATGGTAGGGTCAGAATTTGGAGTCAACAACATGAAAGCATGAACAATGGGCTAAAAACAGCTTCAATTACAGACAAACAGTTAAACTAACATCAAACAATGATGTTATAACAACCTGTTGGTAGAAAATCTCTCCATAGTGGATCAAACATGCTCTCACTGTAACCACTCCTGTGATGTCATCATGTTGGCTCCTCTAATTAACCAGCTGCTGTGTCTCTGCAGGAGCTCGTTAGGTTAACGGCTCACACCTGGTGGTTCAGGGTGAGTCCAGGTCAAAGTCCAGACTGCAGACTGACATTCAGCTGATAACCAAAGCACATGAACAGAAACAGAACATTACAGCAGTCAAAGGTGATATAATGCTGAGTGAACAGGGCTGGCTTTTCAAACAGACGCTCTTTTTATCAGAGAGCAGCCGTGCAAAGAGACAATCTGTTAGGGAGCTCTTTGAGTTTTTTCTCCCAGACTGAGCTTCAGTTCCTCTGCATTCAGTGAAGCTCCCTGCTCCTGAAATAATGACTGTTTGCTCCAAAAGCAGCACCTGAAGAGGACACCTGAGATCAGTCGCACCAACAGCAATAAACGTCTATTTCCTGCACTCTTTGAATCATTTTACAAATTGGTTTTGGGTTATCAGACTGTCTACTTTAAATATTTATCAACAAAATCATGAACCCGATGAAAAAAGAGAGGGAAGAAATACTGATGGAATAACGTTTTTTTTTCTTCTTTTTCACTTAAGTCTACAAAAAAGATTGTATTTTTATTTTTTGATTTGGCAGTAAATGTTCGTTTCAAACCACCAGTCTGCTGTTCTGCTGTCTTCAACACAAACTTCTTCCAAATCACACTCACCATCCACCAATAAGAAACCACCACTCACACAGCTTTCAGGAAATCTGTGAGAGGTTGAAGAAAGATTTGTTGTTGGCAGCCTGATGAGCTGAAAAATTAACTAAGTAAAAAGACCAGAAAAACTAAAATTCAAGGAGGAAAAATTACAGTATTCACTTCCACTAGTCTGATATGTTAAGATGTGGTTTTATCTCCTGCTTAAAATGTAAACAGTGTCAGTCACTGATCTCAGTATGATCTCTATACCCAGTTATTCACACCAATGTGCATTCAGATAAAAGAGCTCCTCAGTTCCTGTTTATCCATAGTGAACTGTGAAATATAAACAGAAACACAGAAAGAAAACAAGAGGCAGCTCTCCAAAACATCTTTCCCTCAGACTCCACATCTTTGAAGCTTTTAACTAACTCAGCTGTGATGTCCCTCAGTAGCAGACAGCAGACTCATTGAGTAAAGTGGGCTGAATGAACAAGCTGTATTGATTGTAGTGCTGTGGGCTCCAGCTTCTGTACAGACAGTATAAAGGGTTTACTTTGTCCTTTTAACCCCAGAGAGGCAGAGACACAAATGGATACCTGAGGGGACGGTGATAGACTTTGTTTTGGTTCATAAAACACTCCATAAGCTGCTGGAAATGAAAATGCTCCACACTCTGCTTCTCTTAAAACTAGTATTGCTGTTGATCACGGTCTTTACCATCAGACAGGTCTGCTTCATCCCTGGAGGGAATAAACAGTCAAACATAAACCTCGAGGTCTAAACTGTTCCTCTGTTTCTAAAACAGAATCAGAGAGTGCTGAAGAAAAAGGGTCAAACTGAGCTGAGCTTCTTTAAATAACCTTTAACAACCTCTGAAACCCTTCATTCATTTAGCCTGCCTGATGATACAGACATGTTCTTCCTCCATCTGAATACTTCTCCTGTGGAGGTCTCACTTTCAACTGGCTGCTGATCTCCAGCAGAGCTGACAGCCATGCTGAGCAGAGAAAGAAAACCATCAGAGCTGTCATGTCAAAGGGAAACAGACTCAAATACAGAATATGATCTCAGAGAAGATGTGTGGAGACAAAATGTGAGTCAAAACAGATCTCTCAGGGAAAACTGAACCAGAAAATGAGCAGGTCCATTGTGTTGATGATGATTTCTCTCTCTCTTTGAGACTCCCATGTTAATCTGAGTCTTCAGTTATTCTCCGTGGCTTATTGAGAACTTGTGATTAAAAGAAACAAATGTCTGAAATAGAGAGTGGCTTCAAATCTGATGTCCTATTGATTAAAGTTTATCTGTCAATAAATAAAGCAGTGTTGTTTTTCTAAGAAGAGCTGGTTTATCACACTGGGGAGATTCAGTTCAAGCAGCTTCCTGCTCCAGAAAACCCTGACACATCTCACACTGACACTGAGCAGAGGATCTGTGAATGATGCTGTGGATCATAACAAGACTGTTAATGTGGAGAAGATGGAGGAGGGATTTATAAAGATGAGGGGAAAGATGTCAACAAGAGAAATGAGACAGCAAGAGCAGAGCTAAAGATCCAGCATTGATGATAGTCTGCTGGGATTATCTCTTCAACTGACAGAGGCTAATAATTTAATCTGAGGAATTAATGAACAAGGGAAAACCCTCTGTCCTCATGTTTTAAAGTGATAAAGGAGCAGGAAAGCTCTGACAGTTAATTCATTTTAGTGGTGGATGATGTTTGGATTAAAATTTAAGAATAAGAAGGAGAAGAAACTGGAAATGAACGTGCACGAAGCGTGGCAGATTAAAAGACAAGACTGAAAACGAGGAGGAGAGTCACAAAGTGAGGGATGTTATCACTCACAGATTAACAGCAAATTTCAATCATTGAACTAAAACAGAAAACCCTCCCATCAGAGAAGCAGATCACAGCTTTAGACGGCGTCAACAGGACACAACAGACTGAGAGTGAGTGAGAAACGTCTGCTCAGGAATGAAGCTCACTCTGTGACACAGACATGGGAAGAAACACTTTGTTAATCAGCAAAATAAAACAAAAAGAGAAGAGGAATATTCTTCCAGGGTTGTGTTTCTGAATAACCTGCCAAAGGTTGAACTCTCCAGTTTATCTGAGCAGGATCAGGAGCCACTGAGAGACATTCAACACAGAGAACAAACCAAAGATCCAAACTCAAGGTTCTGACAATGTTGGAGCTTCATTTTCATCTCAATCCCTTCACATGCGTGCAGTGTAATAAATATTTATTTAAAGTCATCAACAGTCCTCGTAAATCCTCGCTCATCATCAAACTGTGAACAACCACCCCTGGTCAACAGCCTGAGAACAAACAGAGCAAACAGAGCTGAACACATCTTCCAGGCCACAGCGTCACATGATCTTCTGTGTGAGAGTCATTCTCTAAAAAAGCTTTTTCAACCCAGCAGCTTTGATTTCATCCAGACTCTGATGATAAAGTTAGAAATTAGTCAAACAGCTTCAGATGAAAAACATTAAAGCAGAAATCAAACCAAACAGCCGTCAGGAGAGACGTGTGAGGAAGATGAGCAGACAGGAAGTAGTTCTGACTTGCTGTGTGTGTCTCTGTGAGCGTAGACTTTAATCTTTCTTTCAGCTTAAAACTCATCATGTTACTCCTCAGATTGATAGAAATATGTAACACACACAATCACACAGTAACACACACACACTGACTTACAGACAGTTGCATCTGCAGCTTTCTGCTCTGGACTCATGTGAACATTGATGATGTCACACTCTTGGCTCACAGGTGTGTCCCGTTCACCTTAACGAGCTTCTGCACAGACACAGCAGACAGAGATCACTTTATATTCTGTAATATGAGCATTGATCAGAGAGAATCAAAATGTGTTTTTAACAAATGAAACTAAACCACATTTAAAAAGTTAAAGCTTATAGTCTAAAAGTTAACTTCACCATAAACAGTAAAGTGAAGCTCCTTTATGAAAAGATGTAATTTACAGGCAGTAAATCATTGCTGTGATTTCCACACTGTGAAGAACTGCAGATTGATTGTTCGTCATGCATTATGCATCACAATCTGCTGAGAGCTGGACTCCACTGATCTGTAACTGTCTGAATAAACTGCACTACAGGTGGACACAGCATGGGACAGACACACGCTCCCTGTGACTCTGTGGACAATATGCTCAGAGCTTTTCTCTCATGGAGCTCACACTGCTGGGTGCTGTCTGCATAATGTGAGAGTTCTTCTGCAACGTCACCAAATATCTGATCCAACCTCATTCAACAACTCATTTCTGTGTTTGGCCTTTTTGGAGAACTTCTCATGGATGACACTGAATAACCTGATTACCATGACAACGTTTTAATCTGCTCACTCATGTTGATAGTTGGTGGTCAGACCACTTGTTGGAAAACAAAACAAAGAAAAAGTAAACTATAACAACCTCTGTTGTGCTCATTGACACAGTCTGGAGCTCAGGACCACAGACAGACTTTCCTTTGCTTCTCCAGATAATGAACCACAGCAGGTTATGACAGGGCCTGATGGCTGCTTCATTACCCTGGACTTGGCTTGGCTCTGCTGGGGGACAACTCTGTTATACAATGTCTGACACAACCTTCTTTTCCCCTCAGACACCAAGACTCTTTAAGTTTAATGTAGTCGATATCAAGTCCAGTAAAGTTCAATATTATTCTAAATGCTTCTGATGGATCCAAAGACCATGAAGTCAGAATCTGAGACTAAAATAAAACTGACAATAATTACAATGTTCCAGGGACACACAGGATTTAAACAGTGTGACAGTGGGCTGCACTAAGGAGGGGACACACTCTCAGTCAGCACACACAGAAACACACTGTGGTTAAATATGAGCTGTGTGTCAGCTGGCATTTTCTATTCTAGAGGGAAATGAAATGTGACAGACATTACTGCAGAAAACACACTCTGAATAGGAAAACAGCTTCTGCTGCAGCATTCAAGGTTACACAGCACTCATTACACCTGGAAGATGGAAGCAGGGAGCCTGGCAGGTAAGTAGGTCCTGCTATTAAAGAGTGGATTTCTTCATTATTACATCAGGAAAAGAAAATCAAAGGTGTTTTGGTAAAAGGTGACTTTGTAGTTTGCTCATTTTGAGCTCTAACGTGTTGACATGGAGCTGTTTCATACTGAACACTGACAGCAGAGTTTCTGTGGTCTGATTGGAAAAAGAACAAGGGAACATAACACTGGGGAACAATTGAAAAAAAAATTTGTTGAGTTAGATTTTTATGCTGATTAAAACTGAAATTGTCATGCTGATTCCATAACTGCAGTCTTTTTTTTTTTTTTTTTTTTTTTTTCCAGCACGTCAAGTTTTTTCCCCACAGTTTACCCTTCAGATAAGCTAAACTCCACTGATTAGCTGTAGTAAAATGAGGTATGGGTACTGAATTAGGTACTTTTATAGGTACTGACTGAATTCAATCTGTAGTACTGAGTACTGGTTAACGTAAAATCAAACAGTACCATGTTTAGGTACCTTACACATCCTTGTGACTGTGAGAGAGAGAAAGAGTACACAACTTTCCATTCATAAACACAATGTTGTAAGGTTCTACATCAAAGAAGAAATATGTGAAACTAAAAAACTTTGAGATCTTATAAGTAAAGACATTCACATTTATTAACACATAAACACACAAAAGAACTGAAGATCGGTACCATTGAGTACTGACACCAATTGCCAGGTACCGAGCATCAGTACTGTATCATTCAAATGTGAAAGGTTCCCATCCTTAAATAGGACTTGCCAGCTGATTATGACTGGATTCATCTGCAGCTACATGGCAACTCATTTGTGCAGTCACAGTAGAGACAGTGCGGTGAAAGGTGTGTGCAGCTCCCAATAGATCAGTACTATCAATATTCTTTTATGCTTTTTTTTTTAGTTTTTAAAGCTTGTTACTATTTCATCTTAGTGTTTTATTGACATAGCTCTATATTTCCTTTGTTCCAGATCATGTCGGCTCCTGTAGCTCCTCCAGTAGACATATCCTTTGTAAAATCATAACAGAGTTAAATACATATTTCAGTCATGACAGTTTCTTTCATATTTCATTGTATGTAAATGTTTGAAGATTTTTATAATACAAGAACATATATGTTAAAGTATTTTTCATATTTTTCAAGAAAATGGGGATGTATAGATCAAAAACTTGACGTGATACAGAAAAATAGATCGGTTTAGGATTCCACACCCAAAAATAAGAGTTAAAAACGTCTGTCAGACCTAACTAAACAAAAACTGTGTTTCCCCAGTGTAATCACATGTTACTGTTACTATTGATACCAAAGACTCTCAATCTGCACTACTAAAGTTTTCAGTCATTGACAAAAACATATTAGCATGCTGTCAGAAGCACATTTACAGTGTGTAAATGTGCTTCTGACAGCATGGTTTAAACCTTTGTTAAGCTGTGTGTGTGTGTGTGTGTGTGTGTGTGTGTGTGTGTGTGTGTGTGTGTGTGTGTGTGTGGGTGTGCAGTATAATAAGCTCTCATGATGAGGACCGGTGGGAACATTAAATGATCACTGCCGGAGAACACTGGGCCCACGCTCATAACTCACTTTATTTCTGGTTTATTCTGATGATTAAAGTCTCATTTGATATCAAAAACTGAAAATATGTGGTTGGTTTGAAATTGCTCTAACATCAGAGCTTGACTGTGTTTATCACCATCAGCACAGTTGTTATCAAAGAAGCTGTAATTTCTCATAAATCCAGTGATGATAACATAACGAGTCAATGTGAAACAGGTGTTTGGACTCTTCTTCCTCTTTCTTCATGCTATGTAAGTTCATGACTGTGGACGGAGCAGATCAGAGCCTGTGATTAACCACAGGATGAGACGCCTCATGTTCACTTTGTCCAGGGCTGTCAGATAAACTACAGACGGTGTTTTTGCTCTGTTTCACTTTTTCAGTGAGGAACTCCATTAAATCATTGTTCAGTGAAGACAAATGAGAGCCTTCCATCAGAGTCTGATGAATGTCTCCTTTAATGAAATGTTGAATGAGCTGTTTGTGTTGTTTGAATCAGTTTGTCCTGAAGTCATGTTCCCTTGACTGTGATGTGTGATTCTGTTTGTTTCCTAAACAAAAACTATTTGTTCCCTCAGAAAGCAGCTCTCCTTAGAGACGAGGAAAGGACACGAAGAGGCTGAAAGCAGGGAGGATGTTTCCTTTGACAGCTCTGCCGACTCTGATTTGACATTCAGTTCTTGAGAGAAACCAAACACTTTGGGACTCTCCATCTGAAACATGTTCACACATCTCTGTTATTTCAGTCTACTTGACTTTAACTGTGCTCAACACGTTAAAATACCAACTCTAATAGAAAATCAATCATGTTTCTTCTGCTGCCATGTCTTGTTTTGTGTCTCTGTGTCAGATTTAACAACACACAACAGATTTTACTTTGCTGGAAAACATGAAGCTCAAAATGAAGAGTGATGCCTCCTAAAACTTTTGAGAATAAATTTTTTCCTTCTGTGAAATAATTTTGGTCCAAGCACCTATAAAAACACACTTCTGATCAAAACACAGAACACACACTGTGAGCACAGTTCAATGTGTGGCTGTGTTTGTGTGACAGTGACTCTAAATAAAAGAGATTTCAGATCTGAGCTCTGCTTTGATGAAAATGAGCTCTCCAGAGCTCACAGCCTCCAGAGAAAACCAATGACTGACACACTTCAGAGAGCAACAAGTCAGTCCCCACGGTGTGAAGTCTGCAGAGGCAGCAGACTGTGGCGTGTGTGTGGGTGTGTGTGTCAGAAATAATCCGATTAGACTTTGGAGCGAATCGTGAAGAACTGCCTGATTTAATTACTTGACATCCAAACACTGCTCTCACCTTCCAACAGTGAATGTTTTGTGTAAAGACTGAAAACCTGCAGCTGAAAGTAATCTGGAAATGTCCGCTGTGATTAAAAATGTCAGTTTAATAAACACGTCACCACAGGACTCAAGCTGCAGGCGCTGAAGAGGAAAGTAAAGTTACCAACAGAAAGAAACGCTGCTTTGTAGATTTTAGCTTTTATCTCATGTTTTAGTCTCCAACCATCAGAGACCTTTGATCACATCACAACATCTAAGCTGCTCTCTCTGAACATCCAAGACAGTTACCCATAATTCCTCTCTCAGCTGCTGTCACCATCAAACCGAGGTCAGGACAATCTGACAGACTGAGGCTCCGTATGCAGACCAGAACTCTGACCTGAGAGGAACCAACGTCTGTTTTTAAGAAATATAAAAGATATCAATCAGAGAGGTCTGAATGTGCTGCCACTTTAAGAGGAAATAAAAGTTTAGACGGAGCGTCAGAGAGATTAATGCTCTCTCCATGCTGCATCTCTGCCTGCCACTGTCTACAGCCAAGAACAACTATCCCCACACACACAGAAATCATTGATCCTATCATTGGCTCTTTATGATGATGAGCTGATCATTTTACAGCTTGTCTGCTCAAAAAAATGATCATGCTTTATAATAATCCATGTATTCAAACACAGCTGTCACACCATGCAGTTAAAAACAAGAGAAAACTTTTCCCTGACGTCTTCATGAGGTAAAACTAAACCGTGATGTTAAAAGTCAAATGAATTCTTGAACAGAAGTCAAACAGCAGACGTCAAACCTGACAGACTGGATGCTGCTTCACTGTCTCTGTGTGTTTTAAAGCTGAGTGCAGGTTTATTAATTCCTGCTTTGACCTGGAGGTGAGATATGAAATCTGTGTCTCTGTCAGGGTCTCTATAAAAAGTGGATTTCATCAGATGACTGAGGTCATGACATATTGACCAGATAAATGAAGCTGATTGGTCCTGATGCAAATTTGAATATGTGACAGAATTCAGGGTGATTTTCATCTGACAGCTCTCTGAGAGGAGAGGAGAGGAGAGGAGAGGAGAGGAGAGGAGAGGAGAGGAGAGGAGAGGAAAAAGGAGGAAGGGGGAGAGGAGGAGTCAGGGGAAGAAGAGGAGGATAAATAGGAGGAGGGGGAGAAGAAAGTGGAGGATGGGTAGGAGGAGAATAGGAACAGAGGAAGTGAAGGAGAAGAAGGAGACAGAGGAAGAAAAGAGGAGGAGGAGGAAGGAAGAAAAGAATGAGTTAGAGCAGGGAGGGGTGGAGGAGGTGGAAGAAGTGAAGGTGAAGAAGGAAGAGAAGGAGATTAAGCAAAAGATGGAGGAGAAGAAAAAAAGATGAGGAGAGGGAAGAGCAAGAGGAGGAGAAGGAAGGGGGAGAGTAAAAAGGGGAGGATTAGGAATTGGAGAAGGAGGAGGATCAAGGATGAAGAGGAAGAGTAGAAGAAGAAGAAAAAGGAGAATGGAGGAGGAACCAAAAAAGGAGGAGGAGGGGAGGAGGAGGAGAATGTAGGAGGAGGAGAGGGAAGAGAAGAAGAAAAAGGAGGAGGATGGAGGAGGAAGAGGAGAGGGAAGAGAAGGAGAAGGAGCAGTGAGAGGGGAAGGATGAGGAAAAGGAGGAGGAGGAAGGGGAGGAGGAGGAGGAGAAGCAGATTGAGGAGTAGGATGGAGAAGGAAAAGGGAGAGGGAGGAGAAGGACAAGGAAGCGTTAGAGGGGAGGATGAGGAAATTGAGGAGGAGGAGGAGGAGGAGAAGTAGAATGAGGAGTAGGAAGAGGTAGAGAAGAGGGAGGAAGAGGAGTTAGAGGGGGAGAATGATGGAGGAACAGGGGGAGGAGGAGAGGGAGGTGAAAGAAATGGAGTAGGAGGAGGAACAAAGTGAAGAGGAGGGGAGGAGTAGAATGAAGTGGATGAAAAGGAGGAGGAAGGGGGGGAGGAGAAGCAGGGAGAGAAGAGGGAGGAAGGGAGGGAGAGAAGAGGGAGGAAGTGGAGGAGGAGTGAGAGGGGGAGGATGAGGAAGTCAAGGAGGAGAAAGGATGGAGAGAGTAGGAAGGGGGAATAGGAGGAGGAGGAGAGGAAGGAAGAAAACGACTCAAACCATTTCATGCATCTTTATGTTTACTGAGATCAAACGATTTCGAATTTCAAAAATGAACAAAATACAGACAGAGGTGATCATATGTTTGATTATAGGAGCTAGAATTCTTAAAGATATATATATATATATATATATATATATATATATATATATATATATATATATATATATATATATATATATATATATATATATATATATATATCAAAGATTTCAGCATCAATCTGAGAGTAATGAGCTCAGTTTTGTTGTGAGGCCTCTTTTTAATTAACACTTTTACCAAAAACCTGATATGAGGAGTTTTACACTCATGCTACATGACAGCAGCAGCAGAATGAATTCATCTTCATCCATTAACAACTAAATAAACACACTGACATGAAAAGCTGCAGACCCTTTGCTCCTTCACATCTGCTGACACACTTACTGTTTGTTTCTAAGTGACCCTCAAAAACTCATCTCTGTCAATTCTCTGTGTAAAATATTCCACTGAGTCTGAGGGTAAACACAGGATGGAAACTATTTTCTGCGAGAGGAAAGGAGGAGAAAATGATCCAAACTGGTAAAGATTTCATGAATAGATGTGAAAAAGGTCACTGGGTGTGATTTTCTCCTTCAGGCCAACAGCCCAGGATCCTGATGACAAAGTTTCCTGTAGAGACTGAAGCTGTGAGCACACTGTGAACTTATTCACAGAGTGTTTCTTTAACTATGGCACAAACTCTTTGATTCATCTGCAGAAATATGTCCTTCAACACATGAACCCTGTAGGTGTGTGTCATGAATATGGAACAGACTCTGTTTCCATCACGTCACAGAGGAACAGAGTCATTAATCAACAACATAACACTGACTGTTGTTGGCTTCAGGTTTTGCTTCCCTTGCAGAAAGCTCAGATTTGATTCTCAGCTAGATTTCAGCTTTGGCTGAAAAACTGAGACAAACAGCCAAGTGCAGTCAGGATGGTGAAGAGGCAGTCAGAGAGCTGGCTGTGACTCTGTTTCTTTCTCTTTTCAAAGTCAATCAGCTCACTTCTGCTGCTCCAACCAGCTCTGAAATATAAACCCCAGACTCCATGACACTTCTTCTTACAGTCTACAGGATCCTCTGACTGCCCCAGACTGATCCAACTCTCTCCTTAAATCTCTCTTTACCACTTTGTCATCTGAATATAAGTCTTCAGAAACATCTGACCTTAAAGAAGCTGCTCAGAGCTTTTGATTTCAGTCTGACTCTCTTTGAGCCCACTCCTCTCTTCCTCCTCCTGGTTTCTGTCTCATGAAGCTCTGATAGATGTCTGACCATGACAGTGAAGATCTAAAGCTCTGCAGCAGAAAGCTTTAAACTCCACTAAACAGTCACTCCTCCACTCTTCATGCAGCTCACAGAGCTTCAGAGGTTAAAACTGAAGGACAGACGACTCAATCTCTGCCTGTCTCCAGGTCTTTCTTAAAGTCACACTTACACCCTCTCCACACACTTCCACTCAGTTTAGACGCTTGTGTAGAAGTTACTTTGAAGAGTTACTGCAGCAGTAGATGTGACAGGTCATATGATGAGTAGATTCTGTCATCAAGAAATGAAAAGATCCCCTTTAAACTAACTTTAGTCAACCTCCTCTGCTAACTTTGTTTCAGACTCAAAGGCTGAATGTAGAAAGTGATGATTCAGGGCTGTTAAACTGATCATCAGGTATAATGTGCTGGGGAACTCTCCCCCTCCAGACTGCTCTGTATTCACACAGCAGTCTGTTCTGCATGAGCTCCACTGTTAGGAAGAAAGACATGGACGGCTCCACCAACATTTAGAAAGTGACAGCAGGTCCAGAGCTGAGCTCCTCTCATGAATAATGACCACCTGCTCCAGAGCTGCTGTCTGTGTCACTGGTGGCTTTAAACCACCATCAGCAGGAAACACAGGAGATAAACACAAACAGAGACGCTTTCAGCAGCAGGAGAATGAGCTCTGGATGTTCTGGTGGTGATTTCCAACCAACTCATGTGATGTGACAGTTAAAAACACTACAGACTGCAGAAAAATACATCAGCAACATCTGAATAAAGAGAAAATAACTGTGTCTTATGGAAATCAGCTCCTTTTCTCGAGCCAGCAGAGATGATTTCAGAATCCTTTCTGTGTGAATCAGAGCAACATGCAGAGCCTTCAGGCTGCTGGACGCTGACAATGAGTCTGAAACAATGGTGAGATTTAGTTTCTGTGACACATGAAGCTGTTTCATATCCTCCCTCCTCTCATCCTTCCTTTGTTCATGTGAACTCTGTCTGCCCTCTGAGGAAACAGCAGCTCTGATCAGCTGATCATATGGTTCAACTGTTTCCTGAGGGACTCACTGAAAACTGATGATCAAATATCTGGAGGCTGATGGTTTTAGTGAGGCTCTGTGGTTCAGAGTGAACTGATCCTGGTCACCATTAGCCAGGTTAAGGAGCGTGATAGAGCTGATTTAAAGCTGCTACATGAACTACAACACTAGTTTGCCTCAAATCTTGCTCCCTTATGTTGAATAATCTGTAATCAGTGACATTTGGATATAATGTCAAACACTTCCAGAGATCCTCATCCATAAAACTCTCACAGCAGTGTTAGAGATTCCTCTCTTGTTGTCCTGAGCTGAGACAAAGTGAGCAGCTGTGTTTGGATAATGAGCTCCTGTCAGTCATCTGCAGAGGTTCCCTCCATAAATCAGTCTGTACTCATGGTATGAAGAACTCTGTGAGAGCACAGCTCTGCTGCCAGGCCTCAACTCCCAGAGCTCTGCTCCTTCTCAGCAACCAACTGTCCCCCAGCTGTCCCCATCATCTGATGATCATCATGAAGAGAGTTCATGTTCAAAACAGCAACTAGTTATTGGAATCAGACAGTGGGGATCAGGTTTGAGAAAATAATTAAAAATGATCATAACATCTCATTTAAAACTTTGTCTGTGACCAACTTTAATCTCCTCTGTCATTCCACTCACACACACACAGGATTAAAGCTCTGTGGAGTTTTCTTCTATAAACCAACTTTCAGGGTTTTGAAGTGAACAGGTGAGACGCTGTGGACAAACTGTCCTTTTCTTCTTTCTCCATTCCAGTTTATTCCTGAAGTGTCACTCATTTTTGGACAGCTGAATCTCCTAACAGATGAAGCTGTGTGAGATGACTGACAGCTCGGAGGCTGCAGGAACAGACGGATGAAAGTTCAGCTAAAGACCAACAGCTCACACAAACCGTCAGATGGGAGAGTAAATCTAGTGGGCTGGACTTTAATGTGCTCCACACTGACACTGAACAGTCTGTGTGTTCATGATGTGACAGTAAATCCATTACTGTGAAACATCATCATCATCACTGAGTTACATCATGTTAGCAAACAGCTGCTCTGACCGTCACTGACTTTGCTCTAATGTTCCTCTGATGATTTCAGTGAGACATGAGATAAACTGAGAGGAATGAGTCATTACTGACGATCAGCAGAGGAAACATCAACATCATCAGAATCAGATCTCCATTAGTTCAGATCTGTTTCTGGTTTGAGAAGAGAAGACTGGAGACTTTACAGAGAGCAAAACTAGAACAGTCTAACACATGATGATGATGATGGTGATGATGATGATGATGATGATGATGATGATGATGATGATGATGATGATGGTGATGATGATGATGATGATGGTGATGATGATGATGATGAAGATGATGATGAAGTTGATGATGAAGATGATGATGATGATGATGATGAGGGGCCTCATGTACAAAGAGTATGTATGCACAAAAACATGGCTTACACTCTTTTTCACGCCAAGTTCATGGCTGACATTTACACGTTTCTACAGCTGTCGATCCTTTGGCGAAACTTTGAGGTGATGCTGGGAAACATTTAACACCGGTGAACGATTAACACACCCCAAGTATACTCAATTACATCAAGTGGATATAAAAGCATGAGCAAAGTGGCATAAAAACAAACAAAAAAAATGGTGTTAAAACATTGACTCCTTTATCAGATTTAGAGGACACTGTAAATGGTGGAAGAAGAAGATAGCGCGTGTTCAGAAACAGAGAGAAGTTTCTGGACCATGATGAAAACTGGTTCATCAGAAACTTTAGGTTCCTGAAGGGAATCCAGACTACAAGCTGGCTCTGAGTGAGATGGGTGGCTTCTTGGTGAGTAAATTTATTCATATTGTAACGGAGGTCCCCTCAGTCTGTTACTAATACAGCAGATAGATGGGGATTGAATCAGCTAATGTTACAAGTGTTTTTCATCACACCGACAGATCACAGCATGCAAATGATGAGTCTGGGGGTGTTTCTGCAAATACAATTTATTCAGATTGAGTTAATGTTGTGAGTGTGTGGATGTGTACATGTGGGGTGTAAACCCTCATGGATGATCGGTACTTCGTCTGGTAGCTGGGTGGAGGATTTGGTCACACCACCCATGAGGAGCACAGAATAAGTTTGCTGAGTGTGGGGCAGATTTGTGTGCTTGTTAAAAGGAGTTAATACTTTAGTTTGAATTAAAAACGAACATGAATTTGCAAAGAGTCCCCAGGGAAACATGCAGCCTCTTTAATGTTTTGGGAAGTTTCCATCGAATAGAGTTGTAATTCGGTATGGGAGGTGATTGGTGCCACATGTAAAATTCATCCAACAGGTTTGGGAGACTGTGACTTGTCTAAAAACAGTAGTCACATAGAGGAGGTATCCTTTGGTAGTTTCTATAGGTATTTTTTAGGGTTATGGTTTTAAATAGGTAATATCACAAATTTTCATGCTTCCAGCACCCCGCATGTGGTAGCACCCAATTGGGGTGAGTACATAAGGAAGCGTGTGTGTGTACAAGGAGTCTGTCAGTTGCACGATGCTATGAACATGTTGTTTGTTGTGGTTTACTGTGAATAAATACCCACCGTGTGGGTTTGAATTTATCTCCTGCCCCTATATATGGTCAAGACCGTATTCAGGGTCATTCTCACACATGCCATTGTTCTAATATTAATCCCTGTGATGCACATTGAACATGTGTGCCCACAAATGCTGTCCCATCTTCACAGCATCGTTAGTCAGTGGTTAAAGTTTGTGACCTGCTGTTTTTCACTGTTTACACTAAAGCTCAACATCTTTCTTTTTTAAACATTTTTTTAAGGATAGAGTGGACAAAGTAGGAAACACAGGAGCAGGAAGTGACATGTGGGACAGAGGCCACAGGTTGGATTTGAACCCAGGAGGCTGCACGTGCAAACTACCAAGATCACTATGACCTAGACCACGAGGCCGTCTGAGCTCCAGCTCATGGTCTGTCCAACAAGTCCCTGATCGTCTCCCTGTGCCAAGTACTCATGTTACCCCTGAGCGTAAAGTGTAAAAAGGCTTTATCGGCCTCACCTTTTCCACAGCTCACTTCTTTCATCTCACTTATTCCTTTTTTTTTATTTTCTAAATGTGCATAGGGAAATCTCAGAAGCAGGGCTACGTTACATATAATTTGCATATTTAAATGGTGGCATGGACAAGGAGGAGTTGAGGACTCCAACATGTTCTCTTAATCCCACGCTAGTTGGGATGAACAAAGGAGCTTGGGTTCATGTTTGTGCACAGATTCAAACATCTGGATATTTTTGTGTGAACATTTTGTGGAGTTCAGCGTACGCCAAGTTTCAGCAGGAAATCCACTCAAGTCTTTGTCCATGAGGCCCCAGCTCTCTGAGTTTCCCTCTAAATGGATCCAAGCAGCAGCTGACAGATACTGTCTGGAACAATAAGCTTCCTCTACTGATGAACAAACCACAGCAGAGCTCTAACAGACTGAGAAGAGACAGAAACATGATGAAGACTGGAGCCAGGACGTAACAAATATAATCAGACTAATAAAGCAGAGAGTCAGACTGATGACAAACACAGGAGCTGACACAGCAGCTTTTATTACACACACACACACACAAAGAGGAGACACATCCACTGCATGGATCTGCTGATGGGAGCTGTGGACTCATCTGTTCTAAAACCACACACACTCTGTCACACACAGAAAACACACAAGGCATGTCTGGAGGAAAGACATTAAACTCCTCCTGCAGGTGAAGCTACGACTGAACAACAGAGCAGACGTCACACACCATCACACACACACATAGAAACAAACACATGCTGCTGAGCCTCTGAGTAAACTCTGACTCTAATGTTTGAGTTGTTTTTATATCAATAGATGTTTTTAGTTTTGGTGTTTCCTCTTTCAGTCTGTCAGGGCTGATCCACGCCTCACTGTAAAACTGTCACAAACACAACATGACGCTTCTCTCTCTGATGTTTTCAGCTCTGTCTGTCAACTTTCATGGAGTCAATATTCCTGCAGACTCTTTCAGAGGGAATAACTCAAAGTTCAAAGGTCACATGACCACACATCCTTCAACACAGAGCAAAAAAACACAGAACCAGAGCTCTCTGTTAACTTCACTGTTCAATGTGGGAAGTGTCAGAGCTCAGGAGAAGAAAAAGCCAGAGACATGGACGCAGAGACAGAAATATAATACATATATAAATGATACAGCTGAATCAGGTTAAAAAAACACATAATGTATAAAAACACCCACATTGTTATAATATAACTGAAGAGAGGTTTTATCATTTTCTGCTCACATCAGCTCATTCAGGAACTTCAACCCACACATGGCTCCAACATCCAGCTCTGAAAACAGAGAGTGTTTTGTATCTGCAGCACTCAGCCACTCAAAGCTCTCCAACAACAGCTGAGACAGAATAGTTCAGCATTAGAGACGTTCCTCTCACCTCGCTCTGGACTCAGATTAGAAGAGATTACGCTCAGTTTGTGATCTGAGCAGAAAGTAAAGGTTCAGGTCAGAACCAGACACAGATTCTGTGTCAGACTGGATGTTGTGTCATCTTGCAGAAAATAATCTATTTTGTTCTCGTTCAAATAAAAAAATATATATTATAAATATGATATATGTTTATGTTTCAAAACTATCTTCTCACACAGTTCAATAAAGAGTGTTTTGTTCAGCTGCAAACAGGGTCAACATCAGAGTCCCTGGAGGTCTGCACAGACCACAAGTTGAAAGAAGCTCTGCAGAGAGACAGACATCACAGCTCCCCTCAGAGGAAACAAAGACTCAGACACAGATTCACCTTTCTACTGTCAGTCATGGACAGAGAGCCATGGGAGAATACTTACATCAAAGACACAAAGAGGAGGAAAAAAAGGAAGGCTGAGGACATGAGAGCCAGGAAATAAGGACAGAACAGACTGTAGGGAGAGTTTAGTGAGAAGCTGGAGATGGAAAAGGAGAATTTATGAGTTTAAAGTCTTAAAATCTCACTGAGAAACGATTTCAAGTGAGAGGCAGGGACAGAACAGTTTAATATGAATCTATTTTTTTTTATCCTTGTAACGTTTCCTCTTTCTACAGGAGCTGCATGACATTTTTAAGGAGTAAGAAAAGTTAGAAAAAGTCTCAGCTTTGCTCTGGTCTTGATGTCTGGATCAGTTCAAGCTTTAAAAAACTTCAGAAAGTCATGATAGAGTCTGTGGAAACTCAACATCTGTCTTGTTTGACCTGTTTGACTCTTCAGAGTGACTTCTGTTCCCCTCATGTTCCTCAGAGTCAGACTGAGCAGCTGATTGGTCGCTGAGCTGCTTCTGTCATCACTTCATCACCATCTGTTCACCATTCATTTAAAAACTGTGAAACTTAAAGTCTAAAAGCATCACCACTGCTGACATTTGAAAACACAGATTAAGAAGTGAGTCTGCTCCTCTGAGCTGTTTACTTCTCCCTGTATCCACATATTTCACACTCCCCCTGGTGTAAACCTCACACATACTCCCCCTGGTGTAAACCTCACACATACTCCCCCTGGTGTAAACCACATACATACTCCTAGGGCTGAACGATTTTGGAAAGTATCTAATTGCGATTTTTTAGACCAATTTTGCGATTGCGATTTAGCATACCATTTTTTTTGGGGGGGACACTTATCTTCGGCGTTATTCACCATACAGAGGCACTAAGTAATTCCATAGCATGACAAACATGATAAAGGATACTGTCAACATAAAAACATTTCTTTCCTGTAATTTTTGATTGAAAAAGAAAAGGGAACACTGTGAAATTTGGCAATCAGTTGTCAGTAATTTATATATATATATATATATATATATATATATATATATATATATATATATATATATATATATATATATATATAATAAAATGAACAAAGGATATTAAGGAATAAAATTAGGGCCACTGAAAAAAAAATAAGAACTATAAATATTTTTAGAAAATTCAGAGTTCTGACTTGGAATTCTTACTTTTTTCTCATAAAAATAGTTGTTTTTTGTTTTTTTTTGTTTTTTTTTTCCAAGGGGAAAAAAAAACTTTTTGTTTTTTTTTATTTTATTTATTTTTATTTTTTATTTTTTTGCAGTGGCCCTAATCCTCTTCCACAGAATTCTGACTTCAATCTTAGAATTCTTTCTTTTTTCTTCGAAAAATTAGTAAGAAACAGTAAAAAAAAGCCCTTTTTTTATTTTTATTTTTTTTGATTGCAGCCTTGGCGATTTCAAAATTGCATTTCATCATATTGCAATGTCGGTTTCAATTCCATTAATTGTTCAGCCCTATACACTCCCCCTGGTGTAAACCTCACACACACTCACAGCCACAAATAAATCCAACAGATCAGATTAAAGTAAGGACGCAGACATCAAATTAACTTCAAGTAAACTCAGAGACAAATCTGAGAGCAGAGCATTTTTAGAAAGCGATCATGCTCCACTCACAGATTTCATCAGAGGTGTCAGCAACAAGTGTGTGAGTGGAGTTCACAGACACATGTTTGTTCACTTCTCTCCTCTTGTTGTGACAGAAGACTCTCCTGAAGCTGTCAGCTGGACCATCAGCCTCTGCGGCTGCTCTCTTCTCTGTGTCACACACTGTCTCTGAACACAGACTGCTGTCAGATCACTTCAGGAACTTTACATACCTTCACACCTCTGTGAGTCAGCAGCAGACGGGCGGAAGCAGCAGAAACATCCACGGCTGCTGTCATTTCACTCATCTCCACTGTTTCCTAGTGAGAAACGTCAGGAAATGACATGAAAAGAAGGAAACCATCCCTTGCCTTGAAATCCAAAGAGGAAAGCGACGGCGGGGATCCACACGGTGTGTATCCAGAAGTAAAGCATGGTGTCCTTTAATCCGCTGGAAAAGCTCCGCGCTCTTCCCAAACCAAGCTCCGTCTCAAGAGGTGAATTTCCAGAAGAGAAAGCGCTGAAAGTGAAGCCGAGCGGAGGAAGAAATCCCAGACTGACCGCTGCTGATCAACACAAGAGCTGGAGACTCAGTCACTGCTTCACCTGCTGCTGCTGCTCACCAACTACAGCGACCCCTACAGGAGCTCTCAGCAACACAGGAGCCCACGGCGAACACGCGTGTTCACTGTTTCCACTACAGCTGCAGCTCGGCTCAGGTTGTCTGTGTATGGAGGTTTGTTTACATCCCTCAGCTGTTTTCTGGTGCTGCTCATTGTTATTTTAGGCACAGAGGAGCTGATATTACTTCAGTCATAACTCGCCTGCAGCAAACACAGCAAAGGTTGGACACAATCCAATCAAACAGTCCAGTAAAATATATTCTGCTCTCAGTAAAAAGTCAGACTTGATGTTTTTTTTCCAGATGTTTTCCTTGTTAATGTCTGAGTCAAGCTGCAGGGTCTGCTGAATGAACAGGAAATGACTCCTCCATACATTCTGGATGCTGTCAGACATTATTCATGATCAGACTGTTTTCTGTGGAGGTGTGTGTCCTGTACAGAGAACATTCAGAGGTTTGGACATTTCAACGCTTCAGTCAACTCAGGTCACATGGCTCTGACTCTGAGCCAAATCAGTGAACACTCCAACCATAAACCATCTCACAGCCAGCTGTGTGAGTTACACACTCAGTGTTAGAGCCTCAGAGTTTATGGAAATACCAAATGACATGTGGGAGAAATGAAGAGAGGTCTGTGCAACAACATTTCTTTACAACAAACGGCTGAATATGAAAAGCTTCCTGAAGATGTTTATTCAGAATGAATGGACAGGGGAGATTATTTCCCATCAGTGATTGTCATTAACAGCTTTGCAGTGTTTACTTTGT
Organism: Halichoeres trimaculatus; assembly: GCF_033239565.1. NCBI lineage: Eukaryota > Metazoa > Chordata > Actinopteri > Labriformes > Labridae > Halichoeres > Halichoeres trimaculatus. The sequence goes on along the minus strand of NW_027437188.1, from coordinate 6,027,975 downwards.
TCCCAATGAAGACATTAACATGGAATGATGTAAGAAAACAAGACGTTTCTTTGTATGACTTCATTGAGTCTTCAAAGCCAAACAATTTCTCCAGAGATCATGGTTTACTAATCAGAGACACTAATCACTGAGGTTAAACTCTTTATGACACTCATTTAAAAGAGGAATTAACAGTTTGAATATTTCTCTTCACACAGTCCACTCATGTCCTTTAACACTGCACACTGAGGTCAGAGACCCTGAGCTCAGAGTAACCCTCAGTGTTTCTGTCCTCTAACCAAACTTTAGACTTCAGGGTGAAAGACCTGAGCTTCTGTCTCTGAAAACTTGCAGAGGAAAAAAAAAAACCCTGTCATCAGTCTGTGGAGAGACATGAGTTATTCCTGACACTCTGCTGTCGTCCCAGGTCCAGAGAGTTGATCCATCTCTGCTTCAGCACCATGGACAGAGACAGAGCAGCAGCAGTTTAGTTCACTGTGGATCTCGATGGAGCAGACTGCTGCTCTGACAGCACTGACAACATCATTTAACATTTGAAAATGTGCTGCAAAGACCACAATACCACCGTACAGGACTGACTCTGTTCCTGTTCAGATAATAAATGTCTACAGATACAGACAGAAAAACTTCCACTCATCAGAGTCGAGGGATTAATAAAACATCCAGCTGCTGTGAGGGGGAACTGATCATGGTTACATGTACAACAAAGGATCTTTCACATAACTAGTCAGACAAATAACAAAGGCAGAAACTATCTCAGAGTCTCAATCACTGACAGTCTAAGAGCTGAGAGCAGACGAGGTTCAGACGACAGACCAGAGCAGGTCAAATCGCTCCAACTTAAGCTCCAGGCGGACTTTTTGGAACTTTACCGCCAAATAGTCACTCCTGAGTGGTGAACAACAGACGCTCCAATCACCTACTTAACCTGGCAGCCTGAGAGGTGGGAGAAAACACTCACACACTAAGTGCACTAACACGGGCTGAAAAAAAAAACAGCCAATATGGCTGGGTCAGAAACAGTCGCTGTACACCAAAATAAAAGAAATGACAGGAGGAAAAAAAAATCAACAAATGTAGCTCAGATCTGAAGATCTTTCACCTTCAACTGACAGGTTAGTGTCCCTGTGTGTGTTTCCAGCAAACGTCACCCTGTTTGAACATTATCCAGGTAGTTTACTTCAGCAAATCAGGGTGGAGCTATGAGTGGGAGTGGGGGACAGAGAGAGAAAGTGGTTATTTTAGTTGATTTTCTCAGTTTGAGCCTCACTGAAGAATAACTGACAGGATGATTTGAGAGCTGAGTGTAATTCACATCCTCTCTGACAGGAGAGTGGAGAGACACAAACAATCAAACCTGCAGCTTCAGAAGAGCTGTTTACATGAACTGCACTAAGAGGAAAGGCTACTTTAGTTCATTATCCTTTTTCCTTCACAGGTTACATCATTTCTTTTACAGTGGAGTTATTTACAGCATGATGTTTTAATATTTGTTCAATGGCCTTTACATTTGATGACTTTGTGTTTTAATCTCTGCAGACATTTGATTTGACATTTGAGCTGTGGTGGAGCTGCCTGTGTCAGTCAGTCTGTCAGTCCTGCTCACAGCAGTCTGAGGAGCTCACAGGAAATGAAGAGAGGCTGGACTGTTCAGGAGGAAGAAGAGCTCCTGGAAGAGTTCAGCTCTTTGTTCAACATGATTTAACTCCACCAGCAGAGAACAACAAGGTCAGGAGTCCCTCTGGAGGTCACCACCCTCCACATGAGAGACTCATGAAACTATTACAGAGCTGAAGATGATGCTCACTGGAGAGATCAATACTGAAGCTGAGACAGACAGAGAGGCAGGTGGACAGTCTTTTCCATCAAATCCTTCTTTATAGGAGGAGGATTGTTGTTTCCATCTCTGAGCTCTGGATGAAGTGAGGAACCAAACAGCTGGAGCTCAGCAGATCAGCCTGCAGGGAGCTGAGATGACACCAGCTGAAGATAAACAGCTTCACCTCCTAAAGTCTCAGATTATAAAGCTGCTTTGAATAAGAATCACATGATCTGTCTGAGCAAGAAGAGAAAAAAAAATCAACACAACAGCAAACAACCAGAACTCCAGACTCTTCTGAAGGAAGCTGATAATCTGGAGGAAACAAAACACTGAACAAAGACAGAACTACAAATGGTGTTATGATAAATGTAAACATGTGCAGCTATGATCGACCTTTTTAACCTTTATTCTTTACAAATTTCTCCATTCTTGTTGGCCGTCCTGTTCCTCACTGTGTTTGTTGGAGCAGAGCTCTTTGTTTACCACAAACAGCTGTTGATCAGCTGAGAAGGAAACACTGAGCAGCTCTAAACTACAGCAACAGGAACTTTCTGCTAATGTTAGCTTCAGGATAAAAACACATTCCTGACACTGGAAACAAACCTTTACTGTCGTCTCCCATCAGTGATGTTGTTTAGGAAGACTAACGTCAGATTCATGTTAACTTGTGTTCATGCTGCGTTCACACAGTGTGTTCATCTGAACCAATATGTCTCAGTGTGTGTGTGTGTGAGATTGTATCATATAATAAAGCAGTAAACTCAAAATGAGATGCATGTACGAAAGATTAGAAGTAATCTCCAGTTTTTGCTGCAGGGACAGGATTTAGCTTCTCTCTGATCTGGAAGCTTCTTCACTTGTTTCATAAACAGTCTGTGGAAACACATCATGGATCCACGCTGAACTTTCTGTGTTTGCATTTTTACTCTCTTTGTTTAAGCCCCAAGTTATACTCTCCTAATCCAACACTGAGACAGAAATGATAAGATTATGATGACAACTCAGATTATGTTTCTCTACAGCAGTGTATTTCTATTTAAATGTAAATGATCTGAGGTGAAGATTTGACAAAGAAACGCCCTGAAACACTTTGGAAACTTTGGGGTCAGAGACTCTAAAGGCGTCCTGTTCTAGTCCTGTTCTAGTCCTGGTCTACAAATATAATTTGTTTCATGATATTTCTCCATTAAGTTATTTTTCCTCTTACTATGAATAATACAAGGCTTGTTCAAGTGGTGTTTTGTCCAGTATGACACCACACAAGATTAAAAAAGAAAAGAAAAAAAAAAAAAAAAACAGACTGAGGTGTGTGTTTCTTTGTGGTTTCTCTTTAATCTCTGACACTGAGGGAACACACACATGAACTGAGCTATGGAGCTGTTGAAGCTAAATGAAGACATGGTTAGTGTGATTAATCTGTGACTTTACTGCTGAACACATCACACAGTCTGTGTCTTTACACCTCACACTCTCTGCTCAGAGAGGTCAGACAAAGCTTTAAAGGACTGTAATGTTCACAGTTCTGTCAATGTTCCATATTATTGATCATCATGTTGAGACTCAAAGACCTTTATACTTGATTAAAGATAAAGAATCAGGAAACAGGACTTCCAGATCCAGCTCAGAGCATCAGTTCCCTCATGAAATGATGATTGATTGGAGCCTGAAGCAGCTCATTTAAACTTCAACATCTCATTTTGGGACATTTTACCTCATTTCACTTGATTTATATTTCATATGAGAGATGAGTCACACACGAGCCTTGAGATCTAACTTTGAAATTGAATTAGAAAGAAACTTGTACCACTTCAATATGTGTCCTGTGAAAAGTTCCCACTGGAGCTTTTAGTGAATGTGAGAGGACTCATTATGGACTGAAGTGATTCAGAAACACTTAGCTGAGTTTTCTCCCACAGCCAGGAGACAAACACTCATCAGAAGGCCTCTTTACCTCACTCTGACAAAGAAATGCTCAGAAAATGTGAATCTACATCTGACTAAAGCTGATTAATGGGTTTACCAAGTGAATCTGGTCTAAAAGAGAAAAATGTCTTTCTTTAGTCAGAAAGATAACATGGTGTCTCTCTGCAGCAGATAACTGGACTGAGCAGCCTTCATATCTCCATCAACAGCTGCTTGTGTGTCTGAAACCTGCTCAGCTGTGCTTATCTTATTATTCACTGCCCAAAAGTTTAAATTAAGGTGATCTAAAGGTGACTGTTTGACTAATAACCTTTGGGATGTGTCGGGGACTCACTGACCATATGGCTGTCAATAGAATAGAAAATACTTTATTTATCCCTGAGGGGAAATTCAGGAGTCACCGCAGCATTTAAGAAAAGAAAAGTAAGAAAGAATATAGAAAGTGCAAAAATGTCCATAAGAAATTAGATGACGACATCCCGTCCACCACTCGCCCACCACTCTCCAGCCCAGTCAGTCTCCACCTCCACAGGGTCCAGGACTGATCCTCCCCAGCAGTCTGTTCAGTCTCTGTCTCCTGGATCCTGTCTGCTCACAGCAGGCGGAGCTCCTCCAATGTGGGGCCGGCATCCAATGTCAGCTCCGTCAGCCACGTCCGTGAACAGCACGATGCCGCTGGGTTTGCACAGCTAGCTCGTCCATCCCCCGGGGCTAGATCCCACGTTCCCAACAACGATGGATGGAAGGACAGGTCCACGTCGTCACCTCCCAGCTCACACCCGAGAACCAGCACGTCGTCCTCACCTCCTCCTCCTCAGCTCGGGGGATATCATCAAGCCCTACACTAGTTAGCATTGACATGCTACAGGCTGCTAACAGCTAATTTCGCATGTAAACAATGCAGCTATGGTTACATGTAGGATCTCCAGACAAACACAGGAGAAAAGTAGTAAAAAATATCGTCGAAGCCACAAAAAGTTTGGTGTCCATGACCAACAATGAACCATACAAAGTGATGATCCACTCCAAATACAAAGATGACGAAAAAGAGACGAAAAAAAAATACAAGAAACGGACAAAGACGAGAGAGCTGCTGCAACAGGCAGCTACTTGGGCAGCGCCTAGCGCAGAAAGAGCAGCTTTAACATCAGCAGGGATACAGTATAGACACAGCTGGTCCTGAGCTGAAAACCTGACCCAGGCTGGAAAACAAAGGATCACCATGAGGAGAAACTACAGTTTCACAAGTTTATATTCACTTGGTCTTAAATTGTGTGAAATTTATGTTGTGCAGAAATATAAAAATACTAAGGAAGACATTTGTCAAAGAAACTTTGGGTCACAAAAAAAAAAAAAAAAAAAAAAAAACTTTGCGTGATGTAATAAATGTAAATAGAGGATGACAAAGATGAAAACTGACTCTTCCAGATCAACTTTCATCAAATCAATACTTTAGGCAAAGACAAAGAAATGTTTCTGCAGAGTTATCACTTTAAATTAGTGTCTGACATGAGAAAACAAAGACTGATTCTCTCATCTTTTAACTGCTCTGACTAGTTTTTATCCTCCTGACAAACAAACTGAGATTAATATCATTTGTGAACCATTGATCACATTTCTTCTCACACTCACCCACTGATTGTTTTCTCCTCTCAGAGACTCTGGATCACAGTGGGTGCTGTGGAAACATTAACCCTTCTCCATTAAATGATTGCACGAGCAGCATCGTCTGATTTTCCACAGCAGTGAAAGCAAAGCTAAAAACCAGCAACTGTGAAATAATGGATCTGGATTTGATGCTCTGCTCATAATAGAGGTCAGAGCCTCTGTTCCTGACTGCCTGGTAAAGCCATGGAGAGCAGATCTCTGATCACATCATTTGGTTTCACACTCACAGACGACAGAAGAGCTCTCACTCAGTCATTCTCACTGATCACATCAACACTTGAAGCATACGCTGCTCCTGTATGGGTTACAATCATTATGTGAGCTGTGTTTGGGGCTGAAACTGAAAAAACAGTTCCTCCTCTCTCAGCCTTAGAAAAAATCTGATGATAACTTGTTAGAGTTAAAGATGGAGTATTTTTCTGATGCTTCCCTGTCAAAACATTGGAGACAGAATAAAGAGCAGGTGGTGGAAGAAATGAAGAAAGATCAAGAAAAGCATCGGGCCAAAAAATGAAACTCACCAGACAAAAATCTGAATTCATTCATGAAGATGGTGAATGAAGCTTCCTCTCACTGCCTTTGAAAGCAAAGAGAGGAGCTTAATTCACCATCTGTGAACATAATCAGGGCAAATAATGAACTCATGATGCATCATATGATCAGAGATCATGTGGAAAAATCATCTGAAGGACTCAAAGACAGAAAATGTTTCAGTGAGGAGGAATGTGAATAAAACTGTGGTAGTGACAGAAAAACAGCATCACAGAACATACACTCAACAAAAATATAAACGCAACACTTTTGTTTTTGCTCCCATTTTTCACGAGATGGACTTAAAGATCTAAAATTCATTCCAGATGCACAATATTACCGTTTCTCTCAAACACTGATCAGAAATCTGTCTAAATGTTTGATAGTGAACACTTCTGCTTTGCTGACATAATCCATCCCACCTCACAGGTGTGCCACATCAAGATGCTCATCAGACACCATGATTAGTGCACAGGTGTGCCTTAGACTGTCCACAATAAAAGGCCACTCTGAAATGTGCAGTTTTTTTTTTTTTTTTTTTTGCTTCATTGGGGGTCTGGGGACTCAGAACCAGTCAGTATCTAGTGTGACCACCATTTGCCTCTTGCAGTGCAGCACATCTTCTTCGCATAGAGTTTATCAGATTGTCAATTGTGGCCTGTGGAATGTTGGTCCACTCCTCTTCAATGGCTGTGCAAAGCTGCTGGATATTAGTGGGAACTGGTACACGCTGTTGTATACGCCAGTCAAGCACATCCCAATTGATGGGTGATATGTCTGGTGAGTATGCTGGCTATGCAAGAACTGGGACATTTTCAGCTTCCAAGAATTGTGTACAGATCCTTGCAACATGGGGCCGTGCATTATCTTGCTGAAACATGAGGTGATGTTCATGGATGTATGGCACAACAATGGGCCTCAGGATCTCATCACGGTATCTCTGTGCATTCAAAATGCCATCAATAAAATGCACCTGTGTTCTTCGTCCATAACAGATGCCTGCCCATACCATAACCCCACCACCACCATGGGCCACTCCATCCACAACACTGACATCAGCAAAGCGTTCACCCACACGACGCCACACACGCTGTCTGCCATCTGCCCTGAACAATGTAAGAGAACGCCTCTCCAACGTGACAGACGCCATTGAATGTGAGCATTTGCCCACTCAGGTCTGTTACGGCGACAATCTGGAGTCAGGTTAAGACCCTGATGAAGATGATGAGCATGCAGTTGAGCTTCCCTGAGACGGTTTCTGACAGTTTGTGCAGAAATTCTTTGGTCATGCAAACCAATTGTTTCAGCAGCTGTCTGAGTGGCTGGTCTCAGACGATCTTGGAGGTGAACCTACTGGATGTGGAGGTCCTGGGCTGGTGTGGTTACATGTGGTCTGCGGTTGTGAGGCCAGTTGGTTGTACTGCCATATTCTCTGAAACTCTTTTGGAGACGACTTATGGTGGAGAAATGAACATTCAATGCACGAGCAACAGATCTGGTTGACCTTCCTGCTGTCAGCATGCCAATTGCACGCTCCCTCAATGCTTGAGACATCTGTGGCATTTTGCTGTGAGACAAAACTGCACATTTCAGAGTGGCCTTTTATTGTGGGCAGTATAAGGCAAACCTGTGCACTAACCATGATGTCAGATCAGCATCTTGATGTGGCATACCTGTGAGGTGGGATGGATTATCTCAGCAAAGCAGAAGTGCTCACTATCAAACATTTAGACAGATTTGTGAACAACATTTGACATAAATAGTAATATTGTTTGTTTGGAATGAATTTTAGATCTTTGAGTCCATCTCATGAAAACTGGGAGCAAAAACAAAAGTGTTGCGTTTATATTTTTGTTGAGTGTAGATGGAGGTCGGCCTGTGTGTGCTCTCTGTTTGGAGACTGAGGTGGAGAAGAGACAGAGACAGCTGAGGTCCAAACACTGACAGGACACAAGAGAGCAGCTCCAGCCCTATGGCTCTGACAGACCACAGGAAGAGCTTCAGGTAGAGGAGGAAACAGAGAGATAGACGAGGAAAGGACAGAAAAAAACTCTCCACTCCCAGAGTCCAGCTTTAAAATGAGGACTGCAGGGGACTGGTTTCTGTATGAACATGTCTGCTCTGCTTTAGAGAAACCACACATGTCCAGACCTCAGACACAGACTCTGTAGACTCCCCTGATAGAAATAAAAGCCAGTCTAATTTCTGTTATCAGCTGATTTGATGTTCATTTCCTTCATTATGAACAGTCATTGGCTCACCATCTGCTGGACCACACTGCTGAACAGTTCAGCAGGTGTGTTGTGATCTAACAGGGTCAGACAGGTGTGAAGACATGCAGGAGAATAAGTCCTCTGTTCTGACCAGGTGAGCTGGAGGAAAGTCAACAAGTCCACATTCTGGAAACACACGACAGTAAGAAGCTGTTGATGGAAAACAGAGAAATATACAAACACATGTGTAGACATGAAGCAGGGTGTTCTGACATTCATAATAAAGTATTGGGTCGAACTTAAATGTGCTTTGAATTTGTTAAGAATAAATATATTTAAAGGGACAACATCTTAATACACCTTAATAACATTGTGTGTAATGATATAAAGAGCTATGATGGAAAACAAATGTTGTAAATCCTGTGTTTGTGTTCCTCCTCTTTAAAGTCAGGAGCTGAAGGTTTGATGTATTTACAGGAGCAGTAAGGTGATTCAGCTCTGAAATAAAGACAAAGATCAGCTGATCAACAATCACTGAATCCTCCAACAAGCCAGAAGCCTTTCAGAGCAGAACAAAAGCACAAAAAGAACAAAAACCTTCAGACAATGTGTCTCCAAACAACTTAATAACAGTCTCACTCTTTAAACTGGGACATTGATGGAGGCTCCTGTCAAAGTCTGTCAGTTTATAATTAGAGAGAAATGTGTCTGATTATCTGTGGAGGAGAGAAGAAGAGAAAAAGCTTCCACCTCACACGCTCTTCATGATAATTACACATCATTAACTACTCAGAGGCTCCAAACACGTGATGACGCCAAAATGAGAGGAAGGAGAGATAAAATGTACCACTGTGTTTCCTCTGTGAGGCAGCTCACCTTATTTACTGATTTTTAATTGGTCAACAACAACAACCAGCTCCAGACACATAAACCTACAAAGTGAGCAGAGTCTGAGCTTTAATCTGGATTTAGTCAAATCAGAAATTAAAAGACCATGGATCATGAAGGTCTATTAACTTAACTTCAATTTTAACGTAACTTTTAATATTAACTTAAAACGAGTCAGACTGTCTTTACTTGACCCTGTCTGTTGAAGCTCTCAGCATTTTTCATTGTTAATGTCTGTTGGTCCAATATTCTGGTTCAGAGAGATGTTTATTACCTACTTAAAAGGATGTATGGTCTGTTGGTCAGTTGGAAAGGAGGGCACTGTAATATGGAGGACAAAAAATGACAAAATTAAAAATAAATAAAAGTGAAAACAAAAACTAAAATTAAAAAAAAACATACACAGAAGTTAGTAAGTAAATAAATCAATAAATAAATCAATAAATAAACAGTTTAACCCAAGACACACTTAGGACTGCCCCTTCATTAAACAAAAAAAAAAAAAAAAAAAAAAAAGCAATTTCCTCCTGTATTTATTGCTGGCAGTGTCTGACTAAAAAATACACATCAATAAATAAATAAATGAAAATAATAAATAATAGAGCAGAGCATTGAAATTTAATTATATTTCTGCATTTATTTTTGAATTTAGTTGTACTTTTATTAATTTATTTATGGACTTAGAAAACATAATTTTTTGTTTTTATTTTCAATTTTATATATTTTTAATTTTGGCACTTTTGGTCCTCTATACCGTGACACAGACGTCAATGTATTAAAAAGAGGCAGAGATGGAGAAAAGGAACATCGCATCAGTCTCTTATCTCCAAGTTCTGTCTCTGTTTTCTGAGCTAAAACAGCCAAAGCTCAAGTCTGAGCACAAGTCAGAGTCTGACGCACACCACAAGCTGATTTCAGACTGTCTCCATCTTTATGATGTTTCTCTGCTCACAAATATTCAACATGGACCTAATGAGAGGGAAACAGCTGAATCAGACAAATTGGAGGAAACTGCCTCCTGAAAAGATTAAAGAGACAAATATTGGACCAACTAAGAGGACGACTTTTCTCTACAAACACCGTCTGATGCTCTATAGTTCAGTAATGAATGTGATTCAGTAGAAATCTGTGCTGCTTCTGTTTCTCTGTGAGGAAGAAGAAAAGAAAAGAAAAGAAAACAAAGTCAGCAGAGGCAGAAACCTGCAGGAGGTTTAGCTTTTTGTTTCATTTCATCTTCATTAAACGTTCAGCAGCCTGTGAACGTGACACGATTTCAGTCCTCAAAGGTGAATTATTAGAGGAAAATGACTCATGTTTCCTGATCCCTCCACCATGAAGAAACTAGAATCATGCTCTACATTTAGAGTGTTTATTCTGGAGACTCTTTCCTCCCTAAACAGAGCAAAATAACCATCCTCTGACTTCAGGATGACTGCCTCCATGAGGGATGGACATTTCAAGCTACAACACTGTTCCATGGTCACTGGCGTCTTTGCTGATTGGTCGACTGGTTTGTTCTTTGTCAGATCAACCTCCTGCATCAAAACCAGAACATGAAGTGACTTCAGCCAGCTGACAGATACCATATATTTACATGATGAATATTAACATCCTGATGAAACATAATGTTGTGTAACTTTTATAATCATTGCTCGATCTTATCAGTGATCTCCTCAACACACGTCACACAGAGACAAGAAGAGGAGCAGCAAATGTCCAAACAAGCAACACATCAGCAGCTCCCATGAAAAGCTGAGACAGAACAGATGTTTTGAAGCTGTTCATTGTGATTTTTCTCTGTTTTCTAACCCAGCATCAAATCTAACAGAGGACTTGGAGCACTCTCCCTCAGCAGAGCCTGAAGCTGACTGTAACACCTTCTCAGGTGTCTGCCTCCTCTGATCTATTATTCCTATTGATCACTGTCTTTACCATCAGGTCCACCACTTTGGTCCTCATAGACCTCACTGTTGTTTGCCTCCTGGCTCTGTTCAGTTTTTCTCTTTGGTTGTAAGATGTCAGTAAAAGTAAAGTTAGACTGTTAGCTTCACATTTTTACTGCAGCTTTAATTTCTCCTCATGACTTTTCATCCATAGCACAGAATGGAGTCTCATTTTTCTCAGTCTCTGTGTTTTTATCAAACCTTATCCTGCTACAAATCACTCTGAAAAAGCATAAAAAGTAAAACTATTTCTGATCCTGTAGAAAATCCCTCAGCTGTTGATTTAAGAGCAGCAGATGACAGGTTGGACAACGGTTCAGCCGATCAGCTGACCCTCAGATAGATTTTTTTTTTTTTTTTCTCAGAGCTGTTTGGTGGAAAACAATTTCCAACAAGTTATTTTAGCTTGAATTACTGTCTCTGTTCACGGCTCAGCTCAGAACCTGTGTTCACAATGAAAAGGACAGAAGTGGAGAGGTCGACCTCGTCATCAGGACTTTTCTTTAACTATTTATAACACTGGATCCAAACTACTTCAATAACACTGACTTCATTTACAACAATCATTACAGCCAGACAGATTATTCTGCAGAAATGAACTTCAGCTCACCCTGAACATGATTCTCTGTTCCTGTTTGAACTTCACTGAGTTCAGTTCCTTAAAAAAAGGGAAAAGTCTTTGAAACAAGATGATTTTAGCTTGAAATCAAAGAGGAAAGTGTCGTCCTGTCTGCATCCCCCATCTGTAAGAAGAATCATTTCTTCATACTTTATTCTCTGATTCTCTCAGTGAAAGTAAGTCAGAGCCGTTTTATTCCACAGAAAACCTCCAAAGATCCTCAGCAGACCTCTGCTGAACAGAATCAGACATGGGAAGATGCTCCATCCTCCTCCTTTATACAGTGAGATCCATTTACAGGACAGAGAGCGCTTCATACCTCAGTCCTCCTCATGGACTCTCTTTAACTGAAGACATGAACAGAAGTTCAGACAAGAACTCAGCAGGGTTTTGATTTTCAGTTATTTAACAACATGAAGATGGTCCTGAAGAACAGCAGACAGACAAACATTTTAGAAAGCAAAATAACAAAAGTCTCTTTAAAAATGCTTCAACAGATTTGAGATAAAAGCAGAATGATCAGTTTCTGCTTCACTCCACAATTTCCTCTTCAGTTCAAAAGTCCAAATCCACACTGAAATATAAAATAACATACAAGTGTGTTTCATTCTGTACATCATATGTTTGTAGAAAAAAAAAAATCAGTTTGCTTTGAGACTGAGTGAGGAGGAAATGCAGATTTGTATGTATGAAGGAACAAATTGATGTTGAATGATGTGGTGTTTCTACAGAAATCAGATGCAGCAGCTTCAAATAAAGCCTCATTTCTTTGGGCTCCCTGTCTGAGGACTGAACACATTCACTGACTCCATCCTCATCCTCCTCCTCCTCCTGTGGAGTCCTGATTTTTCAGCAGGCTGCTGATCTCCAGCAGAGCTGACCCCCATGCTGAGCAGAAAGATCAAATCTATCCAGAGCTGTGGGGTCAGAGGAACAAACTCAGCTCTGAATATGATCTCATAGAAGATGCGAGGAGAAAAAATGAAGCTCCAAAACATCATGAGGGACAAATGAACCCAGTGATGAGCAGGTTTTCTGTGTGAAAGAGGATTTAGTCTGTGTTCCTCCTGCTGCTCTGTGTCTGAGTGAATTTCTGCTCTCCTATCAGAGGAAACCAACATCAGGAGGAGATTCAAAGAGATTCAGCTGCTCTCTGTTCCCTGAGCTCTGTTTATGAACAAATGTGGAGGGGATCCATTTCTCTAAATGTCAGTGAATCAACAAAAACACACAGAGCATTCAACAGTTCTCGTCCTCTCCCTCTGTTTCTTTCTTGCTGTGACTCTTTGAAGCTCTTGGAGCATCAAACCCACTCCTGAAGCCTCTCCTGACTCTGTAACCAGACAATAACACAGTGAGTTTGACCCTCATCAGAAAAACCAGACCCTCTGTCTTTATCTGAACCACATCATGTGTTTCAGTGTTTTTGTCGTCTGTGAACAGAAACTCTGATCTGTAAAAGTCCCTGAATTCTCCATCTGCAGCACAAACATTTAGAGGAACAGAGACATGAGAGCATGAAAACACAGACGGCCTCAAATCTGCTCTTTGGAAATGCTCCTCAGCTCTTACCGCAGCCTGCTCTGTGTGTTTTACACATAATGGGATGTTTCTGAAAGTAGGAGCCAAAATACGAGTCCCATCCAGAGATCCAATGACTCAGCTGTTTTTAAAGGGAGCTCCATTTTTCAGATGATGAGCTGACACACTCTTTTTGGAAGACTTCATCTTTATACAGCAGACGTCTAAGACATGTCTTTATGTCACTTCATCCAAAAACAAACTGAACAAAGTCAAACAGACATTTAAGGAATCAGGAGACCAGTGGACTTCAGTCTATCAGAGCTTTTATTCAGCAGAGGACGACATTTCATCAAGATCTACAATCACTTTTATGAACTACAGCACACAAGGTCATGAAAATATGAAAGAAAAGATATTTTCATTAAAAGAAACATTTTCTGGAGACGTTCCTCCTGTAATGGAGGAATCTTTTTTGCACCATCACACGACTTAATGAGCAGCCAAACAGGAAGCATGCCAAGGGAGCAGAGAGAAAGCTGTTAAACTTGGTGGACTGTAGCTGACAGAGCTTTTCTTCCTCCTCTTCTTCTTCTTTTCAGTCCTCGCTGAGGCTACAACCATCACACCCTGCTGCAGAGGGGAAAAGTGAACGTTTGTAAAAGCTCTCGTCATGACAAAGTTTGATCTGGACGTATTTTTCATCAAAGCAGAAACCAGAGTGATGATCAACTTTCTGAACAGATCATCAGTTCATGACGCCCAGCACCAAACCTCCAACCAAGCCTGAGCTCCTGAAGTGTTAAATGATGCTGCTCAGTCCAAAACATGTGGACTTCCCTGTCCTCAGTCAGTGACAGTAGACCTGATGAGATCAGAGGCAGGCTGAAGGACATGTCTGTGTCTCTGCTCTTCATCTGAAGTCAACAACAGCTTCCTCCAGCCCAGTGGAGAGGATCATTGAGACTGAGCAGCTTCCTGCTCCACAAAACCCTGACACATCTCACACTGACACACATCCTCTGTGATTTCTGTTCACCTGAACTGTCTGAGAGACACTTTGTGTCCTGATCAGACTGTTGATGAAGAGAAGAGGAGGATTCAGACTGATCAGCAGAGGGAGATCAACAACAACATGAGAGGAAGAGGAAAGAGCCAAAGATACTGACAGAAAAACACTTTTGGAGAAGGCATTGAGCTGCATGGACTGGGATGGTTTGGGACTTTTTCTCACTGATAACAGTTGTCAGGACCATTCATCATAAATGTGAACAGCACAGCTGCTCATCCCCCATCGTCCTCATGTTCTGACAGTTCAGCCAAATCTAACAACAGCTTTGATTTCTCCAAATCTCCCTGATTCAGATGAAAATCCTCCACAAACAGAACAAAATGACACCAGCTGCAGCTGAGATCCAATCAAAGAGCATCAGGATGGATCAACTGGAGGAGAATGAGCAGGAACAAAGCAGCCAAGAAGAAATCTGCATGTTTTTGTCTGTGAGCTTATTGAAAAACACTTTCTCTTCTCAGCTCAGTGACGTCCTCACAGCTGTCGTTCATGAAAAAACATGAAAAGGTTCAAGAGTGTTCATCACAATAACTTTAACTGTCAGTAAAAAGCATCAGCAGCTGTTTTTGTTCTGTTCAGTGTGAACTTCCTTCAATGATTTACTGCTCAGAGAGTTCTCACTGTGGGGAAATGGACTGAGGCAAATCAATCCACAGTTTGACCCTAACAGTGCAGGAAAAGGATTTCTGTCAGGGAGAAACACACACGCTGAGATTCTGCTTTTATCAGAAGACATTATAGTCACCAACATCTGAATGTTTCTTTAACCCAACCTCCATGAAGAGAGAAGATGAGTTTTCCTGGAAACACAACAGCTGATGTATTTCACTAAAACTAATCTCTCACCTTAAATTTATGATAAAGGATAGAAACAGACCTTTGGGTGTCAGATGAAGTCATTGTTAATGTTACTGACACTATTTCCTGACAGATCTGACCAAAGACAGGGCTTCCCAAACTATACTGTACCAAGGCCTCCAAACAGCATTTCCTTCTGGCTGGGGAAACCTTTGGATGGGGAGAAGGTTTTTCAGGACTCTGTCAGCTATGGTGGGATACTCCTTTCTTACATGTAGTCAGACAGGGGAAGAGCCTCAAAGCTGAGCTCAGTTTTTTAGAGAGCTTAATAACAGGCTCAAACCAGCAGGTCAACAAGGACCATGACATCATCATGCTGAAGCTGCAGCTGTCGTATGTGGTGTGGTTAGGTTCAATCAGAAACTCCAAAATCCCATGATGATGGCACTGCACGTGTTACATGTTTAGGACTTTTTTTTTTTTTTTTCATTAAAAAAAAAAAAAAAAAAAAAAAAAAAAAAAAAAAAAAAAAAAAAAAAAAGTTTTTTATCTCTCTTAAACCCTCCCAGCAGCTCCCACTTTGAAACCCAATGACCCAAACCATATTGAAACATCCTGAAGAGTTTCAGTTCCAGCTCTGTCATTTTTACTCACAGGGTGAAATAAAGACCGTTTACAGATTTCTCTGAGGGAATCTGAGAGATGTTGACGTCTTCCTGCAGACCTCTGAGCAGTTTCTTTGTGTCATAACCAAAACTTTCACTGAGTGAATCAGGACTGAAGACGATGTGATGATGAATCATGTTGAGCACAGACAGGTCAGCTGTGTTAGCGCTGTTAGCGCTGTTAGCAGAGACACATTAAAGAGAAAGAGTTGGTCAGAGCTGTGGAGCTGTGAGGCTGAACAGGTCACATTAAGCTGTGTTTGATGTTCATTCATTATGATCATTGAGCTGCTGTTTGACCAGAACTGAAGCCACAGTGAGGGAGTTTGATGTTGAGTGTGTCGATGTACTGAATACATATGAGTGTGTTCATGTGTGTGTGCAGGCTAGCTGTGTGTGTGCTAAACATCCAATGAGAAGAAGTGGATTTTTAAGGATTAAACAGGTGATGTGCTGATAGTTCAACATGTGTCAGATTACTGTTTGGATTTTTGTTGCTCACACACACACACACACACAGACACACACATGTAGGAAAGGAAAACATGAGACTGAGTTATTTGCTCTGGATTAAAAATCATGGTCTGGTTTGGATTATTTTCCTCCTCAGTCATGAGAGACCTGCATGTGTTGTCCCTGCATCAAATCCCTCATCAGAGCAGAGTTCATGCAGACTGAAGTCAGCAGTCAGTGGCCTTGAACAAAGAAAAGCTCAACCTGAGGATGAGTTTGTCAATTCAGGGATTACTGCAGCCAAAGCTGAACACAGTCATGTGTGAGAGTGGAAACACACAGCCTGAGATCAATGGAGAGAAACATCTTATTATTCAGGGACAGACGTCTGTTCCTCCACAGCCTGAAATAAAGCCTCATGCTAAATGAGTGACTGAATGAAACACTGACGCTGATGTTGCTCCTGTTGGGATCAGAGGAAGCTGCTGCTGTTTGATTTAGTTTTCACAATGGAGACAACAGGATTTTACTGTTTGATTTTTACTCTCTCTGTAATTACAGGATGGAAAATTAAGAGGCATTCAGAGTTGATCCTTCAGACCAAGTAATAATCCTTCATCAACACCAGTGAGAAGCCATGATGGGATTTAGGAGACAAAGCAAACCTTAAAAAGTCTCAGCCTCTCTGAGCCCTCAGCGCTTTAATCACATAAGCTCATTCTCATAATGATTCTCATTTCAAAGAGACAATAGTAGTTAGTATTGGTTAGTTAGTATTCTGCAAAGGAGCTTTTAGAGGGTTCATTTCATCAGAGGAGAAGAACTGATGAGTCCAGAACATGAATCAGTCTTCAACAGACCGAAACAGAGACAGAGAGAAACCAAACCAAGGCCCTTTCTGGAGACAGTCCATCTCCACTCTCACTCTATAGTGAAGTGAACTCAATATTTCATCAGGTGGTGGGTTCAGATTCATCAGTGAGCTCTGAGACAGACTCCCCTTGATCCTGTGGAAACAGGAAGTTTGTGTGACTATCATTACGTCCAATCCAATCCAGTTTTATTTGTATAGCACCTTTGAAAACAAAGTTACAAGTTGCTTCACAATTAAACAAAATACAGCTAAGGTCACATCAATAAAACAATAAAATAACTCAGTAAACACCAATAAAACAATATAAAAGAAGTAAAAGTTCAATAAAAAGCAACATCATAAAAGTGAGTTTAGAGAAGAGATTTTAAAGATGATACTGAGTTTGTCTGAGATCCTCCAGCAGGAGTTCCAGAGCTTGGGGGCCCAAACAGCAAAGGCTCTGTCTCACTCTGTCACCAGTCTGGCAGCCAGGCTCATAGGGAGTGAAGAGGTCACAGATTTAACCCTCCTATCGTCCTCAAATATTACTCACACATTTTACCCTTGGGGTCAATTTGACCCCAGGGATATTTGCCCCCAGAAAATGATTTACAGAAAATAGTTGACCAAGTTTTTTGGTCAAGGAACTTTGTTTATTTGTTGAATACATAAATAACCCCTTGATAATGACACCTTGACCTGTCCTCTAGCGCCACCACCAGGCCAAACTTTTCAACCAGAAATAATGTATCTTGAAAAGCTTTTATCCAAATCTTCTCAAATTTACTGACAACATTAATGACCACAAGAGTATGAACCCTATAGGTTTTGGTGATGATATGACCTTTCCTGCAGCGCCACCATCAGGTCAAACTTATAGTTTTAGAGTTTGTGTATCTTTCAAATCTTTCATCCAAATCTTTTCTGATTGGCGTGCACATTCATGACTCTCAAAGAATGGACCATATTGATTGATGTTGGTAACCCCCCCTTTACTCTCATAAACATTTTTATTTACTTATTTTATCTATTTTTTTGTAACATATTTGTGGTCACTATAAAGTCTCACTCACCCCTCCTCTTTTGTTATCCGGGCTTGGGACTGGCAGTGGCAGAGTTTGAGCCCATGTCATATCCACACCGCAAAAAATATAAAAATTCAATTATGATTATTGATCTTCAATGGGAGTAGTATAGTCAAGCCACGTTTTGAGTTGATAAGCGAAAAAACCCAGTTTGTTCAAATACGTTTGCCAAAATCGCTAAATTACAATGTTTAGGCCCAAATAGCGAAGTCCGTGTTCGTAAAGCACAAAAATCTTAAGGGACTATTTTTGTAGGGCTGGGCATGCTTATTTTACACACCAAATTTTAGGGCTGTGGCTCAGAGTCACCCAAGGGGTCGCAGTTTTAATCCCCTAGGGGGCGCGTTCATTTTTGTGCAAGTTGCAGATTCATACATTTTTTTGGGCATGCAAATTTTGGGGCTAGGCGTGCTCACGTTTTTTCAAGCGAAGGGCATGCAATTTGGGGATGTTTTGGCAGAAACAAATAATAAAGAAGATAAAAGGTGTAGAATAATAATCACAAGGGTTTCAATAGGGCTCTCGCCCAACCTGTGGTTTGAGGTCTCGGGCCCTAATGATTTGGACAGAGAGCTGCAATGCAAGCTTTTATGTTTGCTCCTCCCTTATTTTACATGAACTACCAATGTCCTTGCTGGAATATCCCACCCTCCACAGCGCGGGTGGAGGGTGCCAATATCAGTTCTGTTTGGCAGGTGTGAGTAGTAGGTCACACACGCATACATTCATTCCTCCCATACACCAAATGAATTTCCCTTCTGGGATTAACAAAGTATTTTTTATCTTTATTTTATTTTTTTTAACTGGGTGTCATTAGTGGAATAATAAAAATCAATGCCATGATTGTGTATTATTTGACCAAGGCGGAGCATATACACTGTAAAAAGAAGGGGACCCAAAACTGACCCTTGAGGAACACCACAGGAGAGAGGAGAACAGGAGGGGGAGGAATCACCCAGCACAACGGAGAAAGATCTGTCTGACATGTGAGATGTGAGCCAGTCCAACGTCACTCCATTGATACCAACACTGTTTTTCAGACGGCTGATTAAAACACTGTGGTCAACTCTATCAAAAGCTGAGTACAGACCAGCATCAGCTGCCAGCAGCAAGTCATTAGAAACTCTGACCAGAGCCATCTCAGTGCCGTGAAGGGCCCGAAAAACTGACTGAAACTTTTCAAATCATATTATTATTCATAAAAGAACCAAAATGTACATGTCAGGGTATTAATTATTCTCTGAGATAATGTCTTGTTTTAAATTGAAAATGAATATATCAATTTTGTCATGTAGCAGAAACAGTCATAACATATCACACACATTCATTGAGCAGGATCAAGCCTCAGTCTGAAACTCTGACCTGGACTCACCCTGAACCAGCAGGTGTGTCTCGTTAACTTAACGAGCTCCTGCAGAGACACAGCAGCTGGTTAATCAATGACCAAACGATGACATCACAGGAGCCAACACGACCCTGAAGTGAGCACAGTGAAAAACACATGAAGGAGCAATGATGGCTGATGCTGTCCACTACAAACAGATCACTGCCACACTCTGTCAGTCACTAACAGCTTTTTTTCTGCCCACTAGGATCACTTCCTCATTATTCTCAGCCATCTTTAAACCACTCATTCAGCAGAAATCTAACAGCTAAATATCAGGACAGCTGACGTCATGGTTTACCTCTTTTCCTCTGTGTCCAGCTATCAGCCACAATTTCACACAATCTCTGTGTGACACCTTGGAGATCACTTTCTTCCATTTCCACAGAGTGAAGTCAGTGGAGTGTGTTAAAGTCCTCAGCTCTGCCAGGCTGAACGCTCAGAGAGAGGACACACTCTGAAGAGTTTCAGCCGCTCTGAGCCTGAAAACCATCAGGACTCACTGACTGAGGTTTCAGGAGAGCAAATGTGTCAATTCAACAACACACACACACATCAGCAACACAACTCCATTAAAATAATGAAATCAGCCAACACGTTGTTGAATCAGTTTGAGTAACAAACTGCAGAAAGTCTCAGCTCCTCTTTAACACACTGTCTAATTATCCACATGAATCTGTTCAGCTGGAGCTTCTCTCAGCTCTGAGCAATGAGCTCATGTTTCTGTTTGTGTAACACAGCATCCATTTCCCCTCAACACCACTCTGCCCACAGATCTGCAGGAGGAAAACACTCTGATCGCTCCACATGTAACTGCTGCAAGCATCCAACCCAAAGATGGAGGATCTGAGGGCTCAGCTCCAACACACTGACTCCTTCTTTAAAGAGCAACAGGAAAAATATCTTTGCACTCAGGACCATTCAAATAAAAGGTGGACAGGTTGACAGGAAGATGAACCATGCAGTCAGTTCATACAGTCCAAATCAAAGGCTCAGACAGACTGACCAGGTTCTTACAGACATGTTTCACTTCCTTTCTGTCAAGGTCTTTGATTCATAGATTTCTAATGTCAGGATAATATTTCTAATGCTAGAAAAATGATCTGAAATACGCTACCTGCTCCAGCTTCAAGAAGACAAAGATGTAGTTTGTGACTTTTTATTCCAAAGGATATGGACTGGTTTCCTTTGGAGATTAGATTTAGAGGATAAATTGTTTCCTCTGAAGCTGTCTGATCAGTATTCCAGACTGTAGACTGACTGAATGCTGTTTCTGAAGTGAACTGATTGAGTTCAGCCTGACTGAGCCAAACCTACAACTGCATTACAAATGTGTCTTTAAAGAGGAACCCTGTGTTACTTCTGCTCTGAAAGTCAGGACCCAGCTGAGAAACAACACAGAGATTCTGCTTTTAGCAAGGGGAGACTCTCATTTCCAACAGCAGGTAACTCAGCTGTTGGTCGTCCTGTTCCTCATCCATTCAGCCAGCTCCAGCTTCAACTCTTCACATCCTTTACAGTTTCATTCTCCATGCTCAGCTGAGTTTCTCCAAACATGCAGAGAAACAGAACAGATACCTCAGCGTTGTTATTACCACAACAAAAATCGTGTAGGATTTTTTTTTTTTTTTGTTTAGCCGTTCCAAGAGGAAACTCTACTACAGTGCTTTCTTTTGTAAAAGAGATTTAGTCTTCAAAACCTCAGACTTTCCCAGCAGAGGAAGGAAAAAGGACATTCTTTCAGCACCAACAAATTAATACAGCAGGCATTTAGAAAAACATGATTATTTAAGAGGATCAAAACAAGATTTCACCGGCCACAGATTTTACTTAAACTCAGCTGAATATCAGACTTTCCAGGAAGACACATATAATCCTTTTTGTTATATCAGAGTCACATGGTTCTGATTGTATCCATATTTTGTCTTCAATTTGATGAACTTTCTGAAAAAACAAACAGTCCAGGATCAATGCAGCCAGTTTCACTTTTGAACAACCAATAAGAAACAGCTTCACATGAATTATTTTTATGATAAAATGATGGAAAAGAAGTCCAGCCTCACAGTTTATACAAACTGATGAAGCAAAGAGACATTCAGAGGCACAAAGCTGAACTACTACTACTACTATCAAGGCCACACAACACTGAGAGCAGGTGAAGATAAACTGACTTTAGGGTGGGACACAAAGGAGACATGTTAAAGAAATGTTGATGGATAAAGAAGACAGAATGAGCTGAGTCCAGGTTAAAGAGAGCAGCTCAGACATTTACTGACTGATAAAAGTCACAGTGAAGTATTCAGATGTGATGAGAGCGTTCAGGATCCTCCTCACAGGATGTTCCTAAAGGACCTGATTTCTGAGCTGAGTACAGGTCTGTGAACCTCTGACATGTCATCAAAGAGCTCTCTGATAAATGAACAACAGGATCAGGGACATGAACTGAATGAGTCTGAATCTGTTGGCTCAAATCCCCCAGTCCTCCTCATTGGACAGAACATTTGACACAGAGACACAGCGTGGTTAATCCTGAGCTCTGCATCAGTTTGTTCTTTGGAGGAAAATCAAATGTGACGTGGAGATATTACTGCAGAAAAACACTCTGAATGAGAGAGGATCCGAAAACATGAGGTCAGAAAACACCAGAATACACAGAGGGATCCATGACAGATTTCATCTTTGTTTGATACAAACCACAACTGTGCTGTCTGGAAGCTTCAAGAGAAATGTGCAAAAAAGGACAAAACAGGTGGAGGATGAAAAAGTAGAAATTATGACAAGTTAGTTTCAGAGCAAACAGCACATTATGATAAACATATTAACACTAACAGCCTCAGTTTATGAGTCAAATCACATTCAAACACTCATCTTTGAGTTGTGTGTTAGACAGGCCGTGGTTTAAAGCTTTGTAAAGTTGAGTGGAGACGTATAATAAGCTCTCATTATGAGGACCTGTGGGTGCTGTTATGATTCACTGCAGGGGAACACTAAACCTTCACAATACCCACAATTCATCTGTGATTTCTGCTCTGATGATTAAAGCTTCATGTAATATCCCAACCTGCAGATATGCAGTGTGTTTAAAAGTCTAATGATGTAAGGCTGCTGCTGAGTTTACAACCATCAGAAGAACAATTATCATGAAAGCTGGAAAACTGTTTCTAAAAATGTCTCATCAAAGCAGGAAAATTTCTTGAGTTTATTCCACGTCTAATATGAGGGAGACACCTCACAATATTTAAAAACAGCCTGTGAGCAAACACTGATCAGAAACCAGCCTTGATCCATCAGACTGCAGCAGTTTTTTTTTTGATCCAGTCCACCTTTAAATTATGACTGAGAGGCTGCAGCACTGAGCTGCCCCATCAGGGACTGCTCTGAAATGCTTTGATTTATATTTGACTCATCAGTGATTTCAATGTGTGGATTAAGTTTTTTATTTTTCCAAAAAAGTAAACTTTGGAGTCCCTCAGGGGTTGATACTGGGGCCACTTCTGTCATTCCCCACATGCTGCTACGAGGCTAAACAATACAAAGACAAGAGTTCATGGTACTGATACACTGATGACACACATTTAAGGTCCATTTATCCTCTCTTTAAGAACAAAAACGTATTTGTTTTTTACAGATGATGTAACCGTCACTGCTCCTCTACTTACCTATGTCCTTTATGTTGGCATTGCAGTTAACCAATACATCTACCAAGTGGGGCGGCCCAGAGTCAAAAGTTTATGACAACAAACTCAAAAACAAGCATGGTGTCTGTGGAGGAGGTATTGCTAATGTATGACTTCCATAAAAGACAAAAACAGAGGGAGTGTTGTGGCCGGCAGTGGTTGGTGAGGCAGCTAAATACATCGCAAAGGTTCTGTCATTATTTCCTCTTTGTGTGTCACTAAAGCTTTGTATCAGGTAGTAACAGCAACACTCCCCTCATTGTTACTGATGGTCCCGCTCTCTTGCCCTAAGCTTCATGGAAACATATAAAAATACGGAAGAAATATCCACAAAGCACGGACAGAAGGCTCCATCTGTATCCATAACATTGAACATTATGGGCCCTTTGAATTGAACAAAACACAAACAACAAACCATGAAATCTCACAAATTTCTAAAATTCAAACCCTGACGAACAGAAATCTTTATCATCTCTGCCCACCCTTAGTGAACCATGCTATGACTGAGAATCTGCTGCTCCAATGATCTGACTATGAATCAAACTAAAGGAAAATCAACAACAAAAACAAATAGGCCTGGTTTGTGCTGGAGCTGAAAGCCTGCACTGCTTTCTCATGGTTTATCATTTATTGAAATGAAATGTGAAAATAATTGTCAAACAGAAAACAAACAGTGTTATTGTTCTGCTTCAGTTAATCACGGTGAGGAAAGACGATAACTCCTCGTCTTTGATAAACAGCTCCCTGGATGAATGTTCAGAGGTTTTTCTGTTGTTTGAACGTATTTGTCCTAAATCAATGTTCTCTGGACTCAATTATTCCTTTTCATATCTATCTATCTATCTATCTATCTATCTATCTATCTATCTATCTATCTATCTATCTATCTATCTATCTATCTATCTATCTATCTATCTATCTATCTATATCGCATTATATCTGAAAATATTTTTATGCCTGATACAGAGTTCAGGTTCAAGTTATGATAGTGGAAACAACCATGTTGACATGTTTTTTAACAGAGAGCTGATGCTTCAGTAAACTTTTCAGCAACAAATATCACACAGATACCTGTGTTAATATGTGCGAGTCCAGAGCGCTCTGTGAGGTTAATACTGGTGTTTTAAGGATGGAAGTACACAGACTCTACTTCAACGTCATAGATGTAAATGGCAAGAACATACATGTTAAAATGATGCCCCAGAAAAAAAAAAAAAAAAAAAAAAAAAAACTACTTAAAAACTTTTTTTTTTCTTTAATTGAAGTTTTTTTTTTTTTTTTTTTTCAAAGAAACACATTAATTTCTTTGCCTAGTGACTAATTGCGTTTATGAAGGAGTAATGCCTCACTCATTCCACTACTTTTCTACTACAGTTAATTATTTTTCTTTTGAAGAAATTTTCCCAACACTGCCCATGAACAGGGATCATTTAATTATTCCAACATTTACCTCAGTTATTTCATCAGTGTGTTCTGTGTTCTCCAAACTAAACCTGAAGATCAACACTAAAGTCTCAACTCAGTCACTGTAACCATGAGGAGAAGCTCATGAACCTGTGACCTGAGTCTGAATTAAAAATGAAAAACATGAAAAGCTGAGCACGAGTTCAGAAAAAGGAGAGAAGCAGTGAAAGAGAGGGTCAGAGGTCCTCTCTTCTCCACTTCAACAGATTCTGCTCCTGCATCATGATCAATGCAGTGAAGAAAATCATCATGGAAATGTTTTGGTCTCATTTCAACTCAACTCCTCCTTTAAAAGCTAAATGTGAGAGTCATGCAACAAGCGTCCAAAGCTGAAATCAAAACTTATCAAACAGATGAAGAGATGAAACACTTCACTGAAGATGGAATGAAACGCTGTTTGGGTTTCTGCAGCATTGAAGAAAAACATGGACGATGTGAATAAATGAGATGATGAAACAACCTGACATCTGTTTAAAATGTAACAAAAAGGAAAAACAAAAAAATGTTCCGTGTCGCCTTGCATGGACGTACATTTGGAAACATAGTTGTTACATAAAGAGTTTCACTCATGTCTTTTTGAACTTCAGTGAAGAAAATCCTCTTCTTCTCCGTGAAGTGTTTTATGAAGCAAACATTTCAGTCCAGCTTCAGATCAAACCCAGAACACACTTTCACACCACAGTTAAATCTGTAGCTCTCATGTTTGTGTGAAAGTGTCTGCTCTAAATTAAAGGGACGTCAGATCTGAGCTCTGCTTTGATGAAAATGAGCTCTGTAGAGAGTCGAGCAACAACTGACACATTTGTGAGAACTCTGTGGCTCCGTGAAACAAGCGAGTCCCAGTGGTGTCAGATCTCCAGGGGCAGCAGCTGCTTCATTCTGTGTGTGTGAGAGGCAGAGAGCGTTATGTAAGGAGGCGCTCCAAGAAGTCATCCTGTTTGACTTTGAAGCCCACAGTAAAGAGCTGCTCTGTGCTCTCACCAACAAAAGTCTTTCAGAATAATTCATCTTCATCTACCAACACAAAGCCTTTCTGCTAATGAGTGAACACAGAGAACACAGTTTGGATCAAAGACTCACAATAGTTCACGCTGTTTCTCTGATTCTCACTTTAGACTCAGGAGTCTGACAGCTGAGCCACAGAATCATCAACATTTATCTTTTCAAACATCTGGATCAGTGATTTAGCATCCAGCCATGAGCTCAGATAAAAACACCGTGTGGAAACATTCAACTTATTTCTGTGGTAGATCAAAGAAAACACAACAGACTGAGATGGTCAAAGTCTGTAATCATCTTTTTCAAAGTCAAAGAGAAAACTGTTGCTGGAGTTGAAGTCTTAGATGTTCAAACTGTCCCTGCAGAGTTAATTATGAGTCTGTTCAACATCAAGGCTTAAAATCATTTATTTTTAACAACAATTGATCAAGGACTCTTTCCTAAAGGGAGAAATTCTCTATGCTAATATTCTCTGTATCTCTGTGTCTTTAAAACATACTGATGGTAAATCCTGTTAGCTTTACCGAACAGAAACCATGCACAGAGCTACAGCTGTTAGCCATTAGCATGCTGGACGACAACAGACAAGAAAAAAAGGCCTTCAGCTTCATTTTCACTAAAAAAAAATAAAGTTAAAGCAATATGACGACAAAAGAAAACTTGATTAAAGCTTCAATCTCTTTTTGAATCAGCTCTTGCTTCAGACACAGACTTTCATGTGGTGAGAAGAAGCGTTAAACACACTAACTGTGGAAAAACAAAGATCTGATCCTGGATCAGTTTTGGCAGACTCACTGAGTTCAGGAGTCTGGATCACTCTGAGTGAGTTTAACTTTAGTTTTCACTGCTCTAACCAGTGAATCATAGAAGTGTCCTCTTCACACAGACCTAGACTGAGAGTCCAACCATTACAGCCTCCATTAAAAAGACAGACTGATGAAAAATCTGAAGCCATCATCATCACATCATCATCATCATCATCCCACTGTGACACATCTGGATCTCAAATTAGAGGAGATTAAATCTGACTATTATTTGAAATGAAAGTAAGAAAGACTAAATCAAAGTGTGACATCATCTCCAGACTTGACTGACACTGAAACAACTTTTTAAAGTTGTAAAGTTACACACAGTGACCTTATTTCATGATCCACTGAGAACAAACCCTATGAACACATGACTCACCTCCCACCCTCACTCACACTAACCAACACAAAGCTGCCTGACATCTGAACACAGCACCTGTTTGTCAGCAGAGGATGAATTATGGAGAGACTGAAAGCCTGCAGCTGGAAGTCATCTAGAAATGTCTGCTATAATTAAAAACCTCAGTTTACCAAACACTGCACCACAGGACTCAAGCTGCGTTCACTGATGAGGAAACTACAGACATGAATCATGAACCATTAATCCCATCACAGCGTCTGAGCTGCTGGAACAACAGACTGGATGCTGCCTCCTCAGCTCAGGTGTGTTTGGGGCTGTGTGCATGGTTTTTATTCCTTCAGTCACCTCCAGATCATCTGGAGTTCAGGTATGAAATATGTATTTGTGAGGGTCTCACAGGGTCAAAGGTCTCAATCCAGCTGGATTATTCCAAGAAAACTCAGATTCCTGGTTTCTGAAAACAAAACAAACTGGTGGAGCAGAACTTCCTGTGATGTAGATTTAATAATTCATGGACAGCTCGAAAAAATTGTTGCTGATGAAGATGCTGATTGTTTAAGGGGAAACTAAAACAGACTCAGAACATTTTTAACCACTGTAGCCAAAGCTCTGTGCTTGCAGTGAGACATAACTGATCAATATTTTACCACAATTCTTTCATGTATTAAGAAATTGATTGGGTTGGAGCTGCACCGTCCTTTGTAACTGTATAAATGATAAATGAGATATTACACAGTGGAGTCAGCCTTAGTTTTACATCTGTGATGTCTAAACCCTCTGTGTTCAGTATTTTGAAAAGTAAAATCATCTGGATAATTTCAGGCTGAAACTCAAAATACATCAACTTTTGGAAGCAAACTGATTTTCCTTTTTTTATTCCTGAGCAGCAAAGACACTGATGAAAAAAAATGAATAAATAAAAATAAATAAAACCTCTTCAGAGAGAGTTTCTGACTGTACATTTAGTCTGACGACAGGTTTGATGAAACAACAGTTAAACCTCTTCTTCACTCTTTCATCATGTTTTCATGGACTGAGTTGCTGCAACCTGATTGGCTGATTAGATATCTGTCTTAACGAGCAGCTGCATCTAATTAAGAGAAAACTGGATGAGTTTTAGAGACAGACTGAGCTGACAAAAATAAAAACTAACATCTCTATAAAACTCGAAGTCATTGTGTGTTTATCACATGATTTGCTGTTTATCCTCAGCAGTTAAATCTCTTCTCTACATCCATAAAACACAGACGAGCTGTGGGTTGTGTTAAGTCTAGAGCTACATTTATGTTCAAAAAGCTTTATCTGATAGAGACGTTTAATTCTCTTTAGTTTTAGTTTTCCTCTGTGTGTCTGTTCTTACTCCTCCTGCAGTTTATAAAATCAGTTTACAATCCTCTAAAACTGAACAACATAAATCCTGTGTGTGTATGTGTTTGTTGTTGAGAGGCAGTGGGTTTAAGTCATAAATGACCTTTTTCACCTCCTCTCTAAATGTCAGACTTTTAGACTCTAATGGATCCATCATATCCCTCATATTACAGCACAAACTGTAACAGTGTGAACACTGTCATCTCCATGCAGACCTCTATCTCAGAGCACTCCACTGCTGTGTCTAATATGATCCATCGCTGCATCATCCATTTAATATTCACTATAAAGTCTGTCCTCCACTCTGTGACGCTGTTTTAATGCTCAGGGATAAATACTGAGGAGTGGGCTTAAAGTATCCCATAATGCAGTTCAAAGAGCTGTGCGAAACCACTCATCAGAAACCAGCACTGTGCTCTAATCTGTGTAACAATAACAGGATAACAGCAGTTTATTGATCAACACAGAGGAAAACTGATAACATGAGTCAAGGAGAAAATCTCCCCTTTGTTTCCTCTGAGCCTGACTCTCTGACACTCCTCTGCTCCTTATTTCTGTCTCCTGTCGCTCTGACAGATGTCTGATCATGACAGTGTGTGGAGTAGATGTAACTTTTAAACTTTTTAACTTTGTTTAAGTGTCACAGCTCCACTCTTCATGCAGCTCACACACAGTCAGAGGTTGAATACTGAAATGGTTCAAATGTGTTTCCTGTTTTAACATATTTTATTTTATCTGTCTATGTCTGATATATTAACAATGAAAAATATCGCTGTCATTTTGTAAGATTTAAAAATATTCATTTATATAATTGGGGGAAAAAAGTGTACTTTTTTTTGTAATAAAGTACTTGGTGTGGGTTTCACAGGTTCTGATTTCTATGGAAGGAGACTTAAGGCAAAACTTTCGGTATTTTAACATCATACTCTGAAAATAGTATTTTATAGATCTAATCTTTGATAAAGTAATTGTTTGTCCACAGGGAAATGACTCAGTTTGTTTCTGGAGACAGAACAATAAAAGGAGACCTGAGGCCTATCTAACTGAAGCCAGACATCCACCGTGTGATATTTTCAATCGTTTGACTGCAACTCCATCTGAAACTGCACGACTTGATCGCTGAGTTTGAAAGTTCACAGCCCACAAATCATGTCGTCACACTATACAACCCGATGTTCTGATGTGACTTCACTGCTCACACTAAACGTACACATGTCGGACTCTGTATCCTTCTTCTTCTATGGCCTTTGGAAGCTGGACTCTTGTATCCAGCTCTGCAACGTCAATAGGAGGAGGAGAAAAAAAAAAAAAAAAGAAAGTGGGAGACGCACACCGAAGATGGTCAACAAAAACAAACGCACTGCCTTGGCAATTTGTGCCATTCTGTGTGAAGAGACAACAACAAAAAAAAAAGATGTGTATAGACAAATAATTGGCTGAGCAGACATGGGCGATACAGTCTCTAAATTCCTCATTGAAAATAGAAGGTAAGCAGCGACAGCCAAATTGAACTTAAGACCAACTTCTTCTAGCTGTAGACGTCACTTCAGAGATGGAGCATGCTCTATGTGAGAGGTTGAGGCAAGTCAGCTCGTGGTACTGCTGCTTCTGTGTGATACCTTCACAGAGGAGCGACCAGGATTTCAAACATGTTTGATTTCCATGCGATCAATGGATTTGTGATCGGGAGCACGTTGTGAGGTGATCATCTCTCCTCATTACCCCACATACAATACACAAAGAACCACACACGACTGAGCTGAAATTCAGCCTGATCCAAACACAGACACACGAGCGGCAAATCAGCTTAAAAGGAGCCAACAATCTCACAGTGTATGCCCAGCTTTAGAAAGATGTGACAGGGTATGTATAGTTTAAAGTAGCTGGTGTCTGTATTTGTTTGTCTGCAGCGCGCTCACGTTGATATGTCTGTTTCAAAATGACTCAACATCCCTGATACCTGATAGCTCCATGACTGTGTCTCTGTTTCCTCCTAGAGCAGGACCTTCAGCTGAGTGTAAAAAGAACTAATCCTGGATCAGACTCAAACTGCTGACTGCTCTGAGAAGATCTGACATGTGACAGTTTGTTTTTCTACGTATTAAATGTCTTCATCCCTGAGATCCAGAGGCTCAGACTGCTGTTCTGTCCTGATGCTGTGAACATGGATCTGTCAGGTTGGAGTCAGTGAAACTACATCAGATCAGGAAAGTGGAGCTGAAGCTGATTGATAAACATGTTTGTGAGTAAACTCAGAAACTAAAGGACTCTTATTTTTCCTCAGCTCTCAGACACATTTTCAGACACGCTGTCATAATGTGTGTGTGTAAAACGCTCCCCTCCACCTGCACACTCTCCCTGTGAATCCTCCCTATCAGAGTTAATGTGTTTACACAGACGGCTGCTGTAACCTCAGATGTTTCCACACACTGAGCTCTAAAGATTTATTCAGGGACTCATCTTTTCCAGCTGATGCTGAGCAGCTTGTTTGTAAAAATGTAGATACCAGTGAAAGATGTTGAAATGTGTCCCGCAGCAGAGAGAGACTGACTGAGTCCAGGTCAACGACCAACATGAGCAGTTTGGAAACACACATCAGTCTGTCAGTGTGTGCTGACTCCCACAGCAGCCTGTTCTTCATGAGCTCCACTGTTATGAGGAATTCAATCAGCCTCTTCACCCACATTTAAAAAGGGACCAGTTCAGATCTGACCTCCTGTGGGCTCTGCTGCTTTTCACATATCAGAGTCCTCATTAAATCCATTTGTCTCCAACACTGATCATGTTTTTGGTTTAGAGACTTCACAGTCATTCTGAGTCTGTAAACACTTTGTGGTCCAGCTGATGTCAAATCAATAAGCATCATGTTTCCTGAGGAGCAGCTTTGTGTGTCCTCTTTATTGAGGCTCTGTCTCAGCCTCTCTTTAATGCTGCTCCCTCAGGGCTCAGCAGGATCACAGGTATTAAGATGAACATTTACACTTCAGCTCCTCCAGAGAGGAGCAGACCTCTGGACTAATCACACATCCAGGGTTTAAAGACACTGCAGCAAACACTGTTCTGATGCTCATATCACCTCTGAAGGTGAAATAATCAGTGAGGAGTAAAGCTTCAGGCTTTTTAGTCACTCATCTCTCAGCTGGACTCAGCTCCACAACAACATGTCAGCAGGTCTGGACCTCCTTCCTGTAGTGGTCCTGGTTTGGCTCAGCTGGTAGAGCAGACACCTTGTATCAAGAAGCTACAGTCCTTATGTCTCCAGTTGTAGGATTAATTCCTCATCCTGGGATGATTCAGAGAAAGTCACCCCCTCTGTCCACCCACATTTTATGTCCCCCTTACGCTGTCTGATCAAATAAGGACTAAATTCCCAGAAACAGCGTCCAGTCTGTAACCTGAGCTTTGAGACAGATTCTGACTCTTCTCTCCTTCTCTGATCTCATCCTGACCTCTCCTGCTGGGACTCACTGCTCCCTGTGCCAAGACAAGACCAGAGGCTGTTTCAGCTCAGAGACTTCTGGCAACATCACAGAATGAGTGTGTGTAGCAGTGTGTGTGTGTAGAAGTGTGTGTGTGTGTAACTTTGTCAGTGGATTGTGTAGTGTTGCTCTCTCCTGGCCTCCTGCCTGCTGTGTCTCTCCTCACCTCTGTGTCGGACACATCCACTCATTGAGCCTTTCCTGACACAACCAGGATCACACACACTCACACACAAACTCAAACACACACACACACACACCAGGTTATATCTACAGACCGTGATGTCAAACAGCAAACAGAGAGTGAACCTTTTGTCTTTCACAAAGTGTGTATGAAGACCCGTCTCTATCATCAGGACGTTTGCTCTCAAACCCTCTCAGCAGGAAGAGCTGCACAGACGTAACTCCACCACAAGAGCTCAGGATTTCTGTTCCTGAGCCTTTTCTTTCTGCTCCAACAAACTCACTGAGACCCAAACATAAAGGAGAGAAATAAATCAGAGAATCAGTCTGACAGATCTTACTCTGACCATGAAGAAACGTGTTGAGACATTTCAAACAGTAAACTCTGACACAAAGGCCGTCAGCTGCTCACAGATTCAACAATAAGAACTGGAGGTGATGTTTCCAGCTCTCTCTCAGAGAAAACAGATAAAAACAGAAGTCTTTAAATAATCTCTCTCCTCTTTGCTAAAGAAATGAAATGTGAAGCCCTCAGGCTGCTGGATTCTGTCTGTGAGTCTGAAACAATATGATGCTGAATGCTCCTCCTCACATTGAACTCTTTCATCCCTCCCTCCTCTCATCCCTCCATTCTTCCTGTCAACTCCTGCCTCCCACAATCCCTCTCTGCACCTCTCTTCCTGTCCATCAGGGAGCTGCAGCACTCATCAGGTGATGCTGAGTTTCACTCGTTTCCTGTGAGAATCAGTGAGAACCGTCAATAAAGAGCTAATGGCTTTAGCTGAGCTCAGGGTGAGTCCAAAGTTCATGGATTCAGGTCAACATCAGGCTGGTTCAAACATTCAGAGCAGAGAAACAGACAAAGTCCATCAGTGAGAACTAAAAGCTGTTTTACATTTACACATTTCTGTCACATCACTTCTGTAACTCAATGAAACAAAGTGGACAAAGAGACGTCTCCAAAACGGTTTGGTTCCTCACTTCATCCAGAGCTCAGAGATGGAAACAACAACCCAACAAACAAACTGCCAGTCTGTGTTAAAGTCCTGTAATGATCTCTCCAGGGAGCATCTTTCTCCAGCTCTGTAATGGTTTCATGACTCTCTCATGTGAGGGCTCGTTGCTCTGTGGAACGACCTTTCACTTCTGGATAAACTGCTTGAGTTAAATCATGGTGAACAAAGAGCTGAACTCCTCCAGGAGCTCTTCTTCCTCCTCAACACTCCTTTTCTCAGACAGTGGAGGTTTATGCAGGTTTGTATACTGGATGTTATTTCTAATATCTGTGAGGTGCATCAGTTAAATTATGAGGCAGAAACACGTCATACTCTTACTATCTCCATGTCTGATGTTAACCTGTTTTGCCCCACTGGCAACAATTGTTGCTGAAGTCTATCACTGTCATTTTCTACTCACAATAAAAAATCTCAGCATTACTTCTGCAACTTTTTCCACTTTAATGCTGGTAGACAAATTAAACAACGATTTTGGTTTATAGAAAATATTTCCCAAGTGGTTCCTGTCACATGACATCATCTGTTTCGTACTCCTTCAGATTGTCCTAGAAAGAGACATTTTCATACATTTCTTACAATTTACCCCCAAACATTTCTATAAATATTAAATCATTTAAGTCTCTACAGTAACCCTCCACCAAAAAATTGTACCTGGGATAGATATTTTTTGTTCATGGGCTTATTTCTATGAGCGGCAACAAAAGTTGACGGTGGGTACATAGCTAGTTGCTAACAAAAGGAAAGCACTGTCTGCAAGACTGCAGTGAACATGAAGTGTGTTCTTTAGTGTAGTTTAACACCACCGCAAATGTCAGCTTCTAGTGAATTCACTTGTTTCTACAGAGTGAAAAGAAAAACAGAGTTTCTGTTTGTTTGACAGAGCGAGCAGAGGATGAAAATCACAACCAAACGAGAATCCCAGAAATAAACCAAACAAGGAAGGAGCAGAGCCAGGTATGGTGGGCACAGACATTAAAAAGTTCACTTTAACTGCAGGAAGCTTCACATCTCATCATCATGTTGCTCTGCTCGTCATCATCTGTTGTTTCCCTCTTTGAGACTTGAACAAATGAAGCCTTGGTCCAGGTCGACTGTTTCAGGTGAGTTCATGTCTGTTCTCCTGGTTTCTCACAGCTGGTTTGTTTTTCAGACTCAGAGGACAGAGAGCTGTGTTCATTATAATGAGGCAGCAGCAACACGCAGCAGAACCAACACAAAGGTTCAGAGGAAACAGGAAATAAATGTGATGAGAAATGAAGTCTGTTCAACAGTTAGAGAAGTCAAACTGTTTCATGTTGATGAGGGCTGCTTTGGCCTCCACATTCATTCATTATCACTGAGGTCTAAAAGTCCTGACTGAATCCACCTGTGGCTCAGTGGAGCTGTACACAGCATGGAAACATGTGACCTCTTTAACAGAGACTGAGCAGTCTGCACCAACATCACAATAGAAGTCAGTGATCGTCCATCTGTTCTCTTTGACAGCCTTTCCCCTGACAACGCCTCACATTAGTCTGCAGATAGAGGTCCAACACACACCTGTCTGCAAACACTCATCATGTTGGTTAAAGCTTCATGTAGTGGAAAGAGACTAAATGTTCAATTACCTTTTTATCTAAATCAGTTTTAACAGCATCAGAAGAAGAAAGTGAGCCTGGGAGTCTCTACAACTCTAAAATCTATGGTCTACTTTAATACAACAGCTAAAAATGTCTCCCTTTAAGGAATATGTCAAGAAAAAAAGATAAAAACACTTCATTACTATCAACTCTGAGACAGAAAATTCATATTCAGCTCACAAACTCCAGCCCACTCAGCTCTTTGACTGAACACAAGGTTCAAAGCTTCTCACCCCTGGGTGTCCTCATTCATAGTTAATCCACAGCCCACAGTGAACTCTGAGATCCAGCTGTCAGCAAGAAAACCTCCAGTTCAGGATCCACAGATTTTCTTCCTCATGTTATAAATGTGTGAGCTGTGCAGATTAAAACGTGTTGCTTATTTAAAACAATGTGTTCTGGAAATCTACAGAAAACAATTAAACCAAGAGATCCTGAGGGGACACCAGGGGGTCTTCAGAGGTCTGAAAACACCATCACTTTATCTGTTCAATGAAAGAATGAAATATATTAAAGCAAAGGGTCCACTCACTGATAACTATATTACACCTTAAAGGAAAATCCACTCAAACAGAGGTTCCTGCTCTGACTTGTCTCAGGGTGAGGGTTGTAGAGATGAATAAAAAAAGACAGAGAAAAGAAAATGACAGAGTCAGAGTGATCCAGAGTCAGCCTGAGAGTGTGAAGAGCTCTGAAGAATGTCAGTAATTATTCTTGTAATGTCACAGTGAACCTGTGAGGTCAAATCTTCACAGAGTGGGACATCTCTCTATCTGAAGATCTTTGATCAAACATCCTGACCTCTGACCTCTGAGAGATCAGAGTTAGAGACATTCACACAGACCACAGTTGATGATGTGCTGAATGGAGCTGCTCTGGTTCAGGTTTTCTATGAGGTAGTTGTTGTTATCCTCATAAAGTGACTCTACACAGGCTCAGAGGATGAATCCTGAAGAGTTTACACACTTATAACACAATAACCAGGTTTAATACACAGCATCAAAGAAGAAGATGAAGAGCAGATGGATCAGCTAGAGACTGTTTTTAATGAGCTCTGAATGTAAAGGTGTAGGAGGAGTTTTCCTTTAGCTCTGTGCTGTGGCCTCTGTTCCAGCTGCATGTTTCCAGGTGAGGTCACTGATTGTTAACGAGCTTCACCTGCTGCTCAGCCTTAACGAGCTCACTGCTGCTTCCAGCAGAGAGAGGCTTTTCATCTGACGCCTGCTGCCCTGCTGCTCACTCATCTGACCTCTCTGCTGTCTGAGAGAGCACAAAGTGAAGAGTGTCGCACAGGAACACACACACACACGTTTGTTTAAAGCTGAGTGGACACAAACACTCACTCTGTGTCTGTAACCTTGTGATCTGGAGAGCCATGAAATCAAATTGTTTTCCAATGAAGCCTCAGCAGAGACACATTTGAGCAGTTTGTTGTTCTGTGTAGAAGCTGCTGCTGCTGTTGGACTCAAACTTGTCAACAAAGCAACAATAAAGTGAATTAGTGTCTGTGTTTGAGCTCAGCTCCTCACAGAGGGTCAGAGATCAGTTACAGAGAGCGTTCTTCACACCAGCACAGACTAAACACAGAGAGCTGCTGACTTTATTTCTCTGAGCACGTCAGTAAAAAGAGCTGAGATCATTTTAACATCTGAACATTAAGATTCATTTGCTCACTGTTCATCTGCTGCCTCCTTCCATCTCCATGTTTGTTGTTTAGTGTCAGAGGAACTAAATCACTTCAGTTAACAGGTGGAGAGTCTGTGTGCCAGTTCACACTGTGCTGGACTCAAAACCTGAGCATACAGTCCAGTGGAAAGCCATCAGTTTGATTTCTGCTTCAAGATGAGTCTGTTACAGACACGTCACAGTCTTTACAATCCTCCAGAATCAACCACGTCAGGAGAAGCATCAACAGGTTCAAAGAGGAACAGAGAACAGCAACGATTCAGGTTTCATCAGCTTCAAGTGGCTCCAACATTCAACAAAAACACATTTTCATTCAGCTGCTTTGTTTCAGTCAGTGTGTATGAAGGACACACTGTCAGAGATTTGACTGTCACACACTCTACAATCAAACTATAACATAGGGTGAAACATCTGCAGCAAGATCACACAACAACACACACCAACAAACCAAAAAGCAGACATGAGAACACACACAGCCACACACACCATCTGTAAACACACCTCTCTTCTCTGCCTCTTCCTGTTCCTGAACTTTTCCTTGAACAAGCCTCTCTGTTTAAAGAGCATCACAACAACATAACAACATGTGAAACCATCCCTGAAAGAATGGTCCCTGAGTGAGGTTTCAATCCCTCTTTATGAACTGAAGTCACAACGTGAATCAGCAGCAGGTCCAGAGAGGCAGAGAGTCAAAACACACCAACACACACTCCATCAGCTCTCCATCTCAGCTCATCTGAAACATTTAAACCAAATATCAGAGCGTTTCTTACTGTCAGTGAAGACCTCTGTACTGCAGGAGCTTCGCTTTGTAATCCAGCCGACACATCACACACACTCAAACAGGAAGTCACAGTCAGCACGCCATCAGCGCTCTTACCTAAAAGAGACAAAGAAGAGACAGACTGTTAGAGACTTGATCTCTGACATCATCAAAACCATAATCAGGGATTGAAGCTGGAATTACAGAGGATATTTGTCCCAACGCTGCCATGGTGATAAAAAGTGGGTAAGAATCATTTCAAAGCAAAGGGGCGACACAAACAGGCCTGCAGAGCTCAATGATCCACATTTTCCCTGCAGCAAATCAAACAGAGGAGAAATCCTCTCCAGTCAGTGGGAGAAGTTTTAATGTGAGGATTAAACAGGAAGATTCACAGTTTGACTCCAACATGTTTCACATCCATTCACTTGAATAATTAAAGGAAACCAGCTGAGGTGGTGGGTTAGTGTGGGGTCTGTGTTTGCCTTTCATGACTGGACTCAGGCCTCCATGATCATCTTTGATTCTTTCTCAATCACAGGTCAAATAAAGGTTAAATAATGACATAAAAAGAGTGAGATTAAGGAATATAATCCAGGATGTGTTTCTATTTGTTGTTTTTTCTTGTCTGTTAGTGAAATGAAACAATTGTTTGTCACCTGTCTGAGCTCTGCTGAGTTTGTGCTCCTCAGTTTAAACCAGGAACCGCCCAACCTGAGCAGAAGCTGTGATTGGTTCATGAGCAGGAGCTCCCAGGGGATGTACCAAGTTAGGCAGAGTTAGAGGGGTGTTCATGTTGCTTCAACAGGATGCTCTTTCACTGAAACTTCACTTTTTTCCCCTTCGTCTCTGTTTTTCCACCTGTTTTTCCCTAAAGTGAGAGTCTCCAGAGAGCTGACAGAGCAGACTAATGAAAACACCAGACTAATCACTTCAGATGATCCAACATCAGCTGATGCACTCAAACTGAGAACAAAGCTCTGAACAAACTGTGACAGGTCTCATGTTTCAAACTTACTTCATGTGGAATCAGACACAGCTCGCAGGTCGATCTGAACTTTTCACAAAGATTTCTCTTTGATATTTACTTTAAAGTTTCTCATTATCACAGGAAGTTCATCAGTGCACTCTCCTTCTCACAGAGGCTAAATCATCAGTAGTTTAGATATGTGTTTTATTCTTCAACCTCAGGAAACATGAACAAAAACATTAAACTCTCACTGATCACATGATTTTACATCCTATAAATCAGAGACAAACCAAAGTAACTGTTGTTGTTACAAATCAGCTTCTATCATCGTCTGGAGACTTTCCAGGTTTCAAAGCATTTCTTTCATATTCTCAGCTCTCCTTTGTGAGCTGCTGTAAAAACAGATGTTTTTTGTCTGATGAATTTCTCCCCTTTCACTCTGACAAAGCTTCTCTCTGAAACAAAGCAGTGATGATAAATCAGAGGAAGACAGATTCAGTGTGAAAGAAAGCTGTTATTCTCATTATACTCAGCAGATTACAAACAACTAGAGACAACACAGCAGATGCTGCAGAGAGTGAGATTCTCTATTAAATTACAAATTATGCTTTACATTGATGACATCAGTGTTTCTGTTACAGCTAACAGTAAAAGGTGTGACTTTCTACTGATGCAGAGATTAGTGAAGAAAGATTTCACAGATCAACACGTTCATCTCCACATTAGAGGAGCAGCCTGTACCATCTGTGAAGCAGAACCTGATTATTATGGGAGAATCTCAGCAACGCATGAGAATTACTGACAGGCTCATGTTTAATGAGAGGGCTGGTTGAACATCTCTCTTTATGAGTTAACAATCATCGACACATTAAGATTCTAAAGTTAACCCCACAGTGTGAATTTTCCATTGTCAGAGCCTTATCTTCAAATCTTTACCCCAGAACATTTAATCTGTTTCTCCTCCTCATGTCTTCTTACTCCATCTTTCACCAAACAGCGCTGCTAACTCTGACCATGTTCCTTTGGTTAACTTCCTGTCTCACATTCTGTCTTGCATGCCTAAATTTTCAATTAAAGATGAGTGTGCAACTTTAACAGGCAGATTGCTCCATAAGAACCATGAGTTGTGCAACTCTTGATCATTTAATCAATGGATGACCAGCCAATCAATACAACTATTTCTATTTGCAGCCTCGATACACATTGAAAATGCACACAGACAATTTATCCGAGTGGGACTCCAAACCAAAGTTAGATTTACAACCCTGAGGTAGAACCTGTAATATAAGCTCTTTGGATATGATGCTACTTGATGACTTCATCAATGTGAAGACTGAGCCCAGGTTAAATCCAGGTAAGTGTTAATAATGTGTTTCCAACCACATCTTTTTTTTTGTCTAAAACACTTTAAAAACACAGAGATGGATTTTGCCTTTGCATCAAACCAAATTGAAAATCTATTCAAAAGCAGGACTAGACCCCCAGCAGGTCTGAGTGAACCAGCCTCAGTCAGACCTGGACCCCCAGCAGGTCTGAGTGAACCAGCCTCAGTCAGACCTGGACCCCCAGCAGGTCTGAGTGAACCAGCCGCAGTCAGACCTGGACCCCCAGCAGGTCTGAGTGAACCAGCCTCAGTCAGACCTGGACCCCCAGCAGGTCTGAGTGAACCAGCCTCAGTCAGACCTGCTGGGGTCTCCTGGTCTGTGACTGACAGAGGGAGAATGACAGAGCTCTGTAGTCTGTGCTCTCTTCTTTCTGTCTGCTGACTGAGAGCGTGGTGTGTGGCTCCAGTCTAACAATGAAGAGCAGGGAGCCGTGCTTTTAGAGGAGTTCACAGAGCTGATGGTTAACCACACAGGCAGGGAGCCCACTGTGGACTGAACTCAGCTACTGTTACACACAATCAGTGGAGGAGTCTTTCATTCAGCACCATGGACGGAGACAGTGAGTCCACAGAGAGACGTTCAGATCACCAGAGAAACTTTTTTTCTGAGAGTGTTGATGAGTTTTTGTTCTGTTTGTACTTTTTCTTTTACTACCTTGTGGGTGTTTTACTTCAGCTGCTGCAGGTAAATTAAAGAAAGATCACGTTAGCTTGGGGAGAAAAGGACAGCGAGACTCTGCTACTACAGATTATGGTCGTCTCGTATCAACTTTTGCTACTTACAATTAAAACATTGTTTTCTTGTTGGACAATAATTTAAAAAAATCATGAAAACCTTGTTTTCACATTTGTTTTTCCATTATTCCCTGCTTCATGCTCTCAGTAACAGACTTTATTTTCTTTTTTAGGAAAATTCCTCCCACACATTGTCAGGCTCTTGAAGACAGTATATCATTAAGTCAGAGAAAAAACATCTGTTTTACTTTTTTCTTCAGTCTTCATCATTTTCACAAACTGTCTGACTGACAGCTTCACGTCCTTCTAGTTTGTCAACATTTAGATAAATCAGTCAAACTCAAGCATCAGTAATTCACTCTCAAGGAAAACACTCTCCAAAACACTTGTTAGATAGTTAGATGACACTTAAATCCAATTTTTGATTAATGTTTCTTTGAGTTTTTCTTTTCTGAAACAGATGAAGTAAAAAGCTCAGCTGCAGTCTGGTTTCAGTCTGTCCTCAGCTCCCACTGAGCCACTGAGCTGGAGTTATTCAAAGAGCTATAATCAGGAAAGAGCTCAATAAGAGCCACTCAGCCGGCCACACAAATGTTTTAATCAGATATAAATGATTTTAATTATGGCTGAAAGTCTACTGATTCATAATAACAGGTACATAATGAGAAAGGATATTCCATGTGTTGCCCACAGTCTTTTCAGAGGAAAAAAAAACATTAATAACTGTAAATAAAAATTAAGTACAATAAATAGCAGAACTCAGATCAGCCAAATGATCCTGTTGTTTTCTCTTTGTTCATACAAAAAAGGATAAACTCTCTTTGATAGACATTTTTTTATATCTTGAATCCAGCGGGTGCAGTATTATATGGTCAAGTATTAGATTTGTTAAAATGTAAATTTAACATAATACAGCTAATGACTTATTATAACAATCTCTGTAAGCTCTGTGAAAATAGTCTGTGATTTGATGATCCACTGTCAAACTGTGATCCTCACACACTCCACTGACAGAGGACAGACAGATGTTGGATGGACAGGCAGACTGACAGATATTGGACAGACTGTTGTTGGACAAACTGTGTGGTGTGAAGAGTTGTGTCTGTGCTGCATGTCTGACTCTTCTCATGTAGAATGAGTGAAGAGCAGTGAAGCTCAGGACCAGTGAAAGTGGAGCTCTGAGCTGAAACATGGCTTTGTTCTGAAGGTTAGGATGGAAGAAAATCCCCACACTGTCCTTCACTTCTTAGAGAGAAAAGCTGAAAACAAACTGAGACTGAAAGACTTTGAGAAAGAAAAGAAAGACGAGGGAACTGAGGAAGACAAACAGAGAGGAAGGAGCATCATTACTCTCTGCATTCATGTAGGAAGACTGAAGGATGAAACTTTGTCCTGAACACTGAGAGCTACAGAGAGCACAGAGGAGGAGGAACAAATGGGAACTCTCACAGGCAGTTCAGCAGAAACAGAAAATATCTACTGAGCAAACAGTCAGATTCACACAAAGACACACACTGATCTGAAAAATACACCATGGGACATGCTGTGTGTATTTGAAGCTGAACAGTTTTCTGACTGATGGTGTTTCAAACAGCAGGAGCAGGAGCAGTGTGTGTGAAAGCTGAGCAGATGACTAAAGTCTGCTCAGCTCTGCTCATCACATGCTGCAGCTCCTTCAACACATTTCAGAGCAGAGAGAAGAGAAGAGACACTGCCTCCTCCAAAACAAGCAGAGCTCCATCAGCAGTTTGAGCTACAGACAGTCACAGACAGATGGAGCTGTCAGTCATTCCCCCGTTTCCATTCACTCCAATGAGAAACTGACAGAGGGAAAACTAAAGGTGGGAGTGTGTGTGTGTGTGTGTGTGTGTGTGTGTGTGTGTGTGTGTGTGTGTGTGTGTGTGTGTGTGTGTGTGTGTGTGTGTGTGTGTGTGTGTGTGTGTGTGTGTGTGTGTGCAGCAGTCCGTCTGTAAAGAGGCTTTTAACAAGTCAAGCAGCTGTTGACTCAGTGTGTCACTGAGGCACAACAACATCATCTCACTGCTGTTGATCCCATTTCTGGTTTTCCCTGAAGGACTGATCTCACAGGAAACATTTCACACGTCTGTCCAGTCACACTTCTCTACCTCTGACTCTGTTTCCTTAATCTCTGGGATTACACAAACCTTGATCCGGTCTGTTCTAAGGAGAGGATTTTCATTTTAGTGTGACAGAATTTCACACCTTCATTTGGCAGGTTTGTCTTTACTCAGTCTAAACATGACTACTTTAAATTGTTAGCATCATAAAAAAGAAAACGTGGGTCAGTGTTTCCAAATGAGGCTGATAAAATGTATCCCAGAGGCCTTGGCCTTGTATTCTCAGATTAATAGGAGAGAAAATCCTCCTGACACATCTTAATTTCATGTAACCAAACAAAGCTCAGCACCACACATATTAACACTGTCTCTGTTTCTGGTCTCTCCATGAGTTTTGCTCTAACACACTGTGTAACAAACTGAAGTGAAGCAGAGGAAAATGAGCTCCATCTCTCTCTGCAGCAGCAGGATCTAAATGTCAGTCAGTGGTCTCTGCAACCACAGCAGTCTGTCCTCTGAGCTCCTCCTGCAGAGGAGATGTTGAGTCTCTGGAGCCGTCTGTCATCTCCTCGTTCCTCTGTGTATTAAACTCTAGCAGAGAGGTAGAGCTGTGCTTACAGCTTCCTGTTTCACACACTGACTTATTATTCATTCAGCTGTCAGTCAGGACAGAGATGATTCAGTGAGAGCTCTGAATGAAAGCTGACGTTATGGAAATGATCAGGGACCACCTGCAGGAGGAACAGCTAGAAATAAGACACAGACTTGTATCAGAAAGGGATTTATTGCTACAGAGTCAAACCAGACCTGGAAGACGATACGAGGCTCAGTTCTCCTCCACTGACTGAGCTCCTTTGGTTTCACACTTATTCAGACAAGTTCATCCTCTGGGATCATCTTTGGTCTCAGAGTGTGTGACTGGCTGATCAAAATAAAATAAAAACAGAAAGACCATCAGGACAAATGGACTCGCAACCGATGAAATGCTTTGTTTCAGAAAACAGCAGCAGAACTTCACTTGATCAATGTTTGACTTCAACAACAGCTTCTGTTTCCTCGTCACTGCTGCAAACCACATTAATATTCAGATCACAATCTAACATCAGATAATCAACATCCAGCATGAAACTGTGTGTTTAGCCTTGAAATCCTTTTATTGAGCCTATCTGATTACCCATAATCCCCTGTTTTCATCAGAGCAGCAGTTATCTGGTCTCTGATCTGTGGCCGTCTCATAAAGAGGATCTGATCTGAATGTTTCTATTGGCTGAACACAGAGACAGAGAAAACACAGCATTCATTATGTCTGCATCATTAAATGACTCAATATTAACTCTAACACTAATAATAAACTGTCACATTATTTATGGAATTATGACTCAGGGGTCAGTTCCTGAAAATCTAACATCTGAAAATAAATCTAACATGAATTTTTATTATCAGATTATTTAATCTAATCTTAATCTGTACCATAATCTGTCATTTCTGTCACAGTGCTGTCAGTTTATATTTGTCACATTAAGTTTGATCTTTGTCAAAGTCACGTTCTGTTTCCTGTCACTCAGTCAAAGTGTGCAGTAGGGATGGTGTTACATGAAGCTCAGTATTTAATGAAGTAAAGTTGTTAAAGCTGTTTCTGTCTGAAGACAGTCAGCTTCTCTGCTGTTAGCTGGGCCTCAGTTCAGGAAACAACACCAGATGATGTTTCTCTGCTACCTGTTTGAGCTGTTTCCACCTTTTAATGATCTGATGCTAAATAAATCACGGCAGCAAACCGTTATGTTTCCCTGGATTTTCATTTTCATATAGAGATCTGACAGTTTGTATAATCTGACATCATCCTGTTCCTGATAAACAAACATGATAAAAATATATCTACACACAAACAAACCCAGAACTATAATGTGTGAACAGCACTGAGACAAATCAAACTGTATCATCTGTTGTCTCTGTGCAGCGTTTAGTGTCGA
This sequence comes from Halichoeres trimaculatus, assembly GCF_033239565.1. Taxonomy (NCBI): domain Eukaryota; kingdom Metazoa; phylum Chordata; class Actinopteri; order Labriformes; family Labridae; genus Halichoeres; species Halichoeres trimaculatus. The sequence goes on along the minus strand of NW_027437188.1, from coordinate 5,983,979 downwards.
CGTGTGAAGGAGTCTGGTGTTGTTGGAGTCACAGATGTTAGAGAAACTAACAGCTGGGATCTGAACTGATGTGTGGATTGTCAACAATAAAATCTGCTGTATATAAACTCTAACTTCTCACTCAGACTGACTGAAAACAAAACTTCACCTCAGCTTTAACTCCAGAGTTCAGAGTAAACACTGTCCTGTTTTAAAGCAGATCTGCTCTGTGGAATCATCCAGAATCTCTTTTCTTCCTGGGGGAGTCTCACTGTGCCCGCTGCTCCACTTTATCAGGGTGTTATGTTCCAGCTTTACCAGTTACACTTTTTCACATCACTGACAGTTCAACCAGTGCTTTTCCTAAAATATGAAAACTGATTCTGTTTCATAAATATTTGATGTGTGTGAACAAAATGTGCCAAGTTTGCTGAACAGCAGCAGAAACTACAAACCAGTCCATTGAGGAAAATAAATGAGCATAAATAATGAAAAACAAACATCAAACTCACTTCAACGCTCAGTTAATGTAAGATTTATGAACACACTGGGAAATAAATACTTATCACACATTTAATGATACATGAAGAGACAAAGTGAAGATCCCACTGAGCTGTCTCACTGACTGATCCAGAGTCAGACATGAACCAGATGTTTTTACACCCAGAACAAACACTAACCTGCTCTCACACAGACATCCAGACATTATCTAAGTCTTTTTTTCATCCTGTGTCTGATATAAGATCTGCTCAGAGTCTCTGTCCTCTCAGGTGAAACTGAAGCTGCTTTAAACACATGTAATCCTGCAGAGCTCTGAGGTTGTAGCTTCATAGATGGAGGTGAAATCAACCCTGAGTGAAGAGTCTCAGAGCAGCTGGTTATAGATAAACACAGACAGGAAGTGAAATACTGTCATGGTAAGTTTAACCACCCTGGCTGTGGACCTGACAGCACAGCTGATGGTTCATGAGGTTGGTAAAGTGACCAACACAAAAGTCACGTGGTCTCATCAAACTTTTTAACTGTGCAGCTCAAACACAAACTGTCTGAGGACTGTGTCAGTTATGGGAGCTGAATAAAAACAGAGACACTGTGACGCCTCAAATGCTCATCAGCACCTTGGACAGAGCCACAAATCATCAACCACGACAGTGACGACTCAGAGGACGTTGTTCTACGATCTCAGGTGTTTGTTACAACACACTGGGCTGAAATCATCTTCATGAACAATTCAGAAAAAAATGACACAAATATTATAAAACTACTGATGAGAAAGGAAAACATCTGATATTATACACACTGATGCTGGAGCACAGACACAAGACACATGGAAATAATCCATCATGGTAGGAATCACGCTGATGTTTGCTGAGTGGGTAAAATCCCTGGATAGGTGGCCCCTGCTCCACAGAGCACGACGATGACGACACAGAGTGTTTTTCATCCACATGAAAGAAAAGGACTCTCAGTGATGTGTAATGAAACAAACAGTGACTGAAACCTCTGAGCTCCAACAAAGAGACACAGTAACATGAGCCTCCAACAACAGAGAAATGAAGTAAAGGGATTTAGACAGCAAACCAAAGCCTCCAGCTCTTCAGTCACTTTAATCCTCTCTCATACACACAATGACTTCATGAGGACAATAATAAGCTCTAATTAGCTTTTCAAAGACATGTCCACTGGCAGAGCTTAGGCTTGTTTTCCTCTGACTTATGAAGACACCATCCTTCTCCAGTAAATTTATCTTATTATGTTTCCTTTGAGAGTGAAGAATGAAATAAAGCTGCTCAGACACAAAGTTTCCCTGGCTCTGGTGAGGTCTGCATCGTGTGAGGAACTCAGTCTGGATCTTTATGAAGCTGAACTTTTCTCTGCATCATCTTATCGACAGCTGTGACTGGTGGAGTCTCCTCAGAGCTGGAAGTGTCGTGATAAACAGGTTATTGTCAAAGTGACCTGAAATCAGTGTCCAGATTATGAAGGGAGATAAACTGATCTGACTTTCTAAAATCTATTCATGAAAATAAATCCTGGAAATGTGTGAGATTACCGTCACAACCAACTCTTAAACTGAAACAAACCATGAGCTTTGACTCCGACTGATTCATGTTCAGAGTCTGTGAGACAAACAGACTGATCAGACTGCTGCAGCACTTCCTGTCCTCTCCTTCCTGTCAGCAGCTCCAGTTTCAGACAGAGCTGAAAGGATTTAGATCATAACAGGACGACACAGGAACAGACAGTGAAGAGTCTGAAAATCAGTGAATGCAGCAACAGGTGAGACAGCTGACAGCCACAGGATGGATTCTCAGGGTGCAGGAGATTCAGCTGAAGACTTCCAGCCTCTGACTCTGCTCACACATTATTACAAGAAGGTGTGAAGCAGAAGAAATCAGCTCTGATCCTCACAGCAGGCCAGTCAGACAGGAAGAGAGCAGAGCAGCAACAACCACTTCACTACTCAACTATTCAGAGCAAGCAGAGACCTCTGGCTTTATCCTCCAGACATTCAGCTCCAACAACACACTGCAGCACATCTGGACTCAGCTTTACAAGAGTTTGACAAAGTCTCCACTTGGTCCCTTTAGCTTTGATTAAAGCAGGAAGTACAGATTGTCTTCAGTGAGGGATAAAACCTCTGAGCCTCTGTTGTTTTATCTCACACTGACTGTTTTTATCTCCTCCTACAGTTCCTCTAAACGTCTCTCTGCCTTTTCCATCAGTGTGGACGAGCTGTGTCCTCATTACTTTAAACCAACATGAGGGTGAAAGCTCATTATTGTATTAATTCATATCTGAGGTCCAGACAGTAGGATCTCTTTCCACCAGCAAAACAATGAGTTGATTTTCTGAAAACAAACTCCAAGAAACTTTTTCAGCGTAACACTGGATTAAAAATCACAGAAATGTGTTTGAAATCTGATCTGTTGAGCTGTGACATGGCTGAGAGTTTAAAGTAATGTGATAAAAAGAGACTTTAAAAGAAAAAGATGGAAACGTCATTATAAACTCAACTTCACGTCAGATCATTTGTTAATGAGAGTGTGAAGAGTGTTTGTTTGGATATCACGTCTCATGAAATGATGCACAACAACAGAATGAAATATGAAGTTTATTTCAGAAAGAGCAAAAAACACCAAAATGATCTTTTTATGTTTCACATTTGAAACAAAGTCCAGAGCACAAATGAAACAAACAGAAAGACAGTCTGAAAGCATCAAACAGTCTCTGCTTCTGTTTGTTTTTATCTGCTGTCTCTGTGGAGCAGAACGTCTCATCTGTGTTTCCAGCTGTGAGGAACGTTGGCACACGTCATTGGATCAATACAGCTGTGAAATGGACTGGAGGACAGTTTAATCTGAGTCACTTTCAGTTTGCTGACATTAAATAAAAGTTTATTCATTCAGAGAAAGTTTGTCATTTATTTTAGCAGCAAAAGAAAAGAAAGAAGAGAATCAATAAAGACCTGAAGCAGAAGAGGAACAGGATGGTTTCAGGAAAAGTTGCAGCTTATCGTTGTCAGTCAATCATTGTGTTCACAGAGAGCATCTCACAAACACAACACCTACACACAGACAACCAGGGAATCTGGTTTTCAGCTAAAAACAAAAAGTTCCTCCAGTTGGTTTTGCTCAAATATTTCAGTGAGTAGGTTTATAAATATGACCGTTCAGTATTTTCTACAGTCTGATGACACAAAGGATCGTCTCTTATCAACAGCACAGATCAACACTCTGATGGTTCCAGGACTCATAAAGGAGCTGCTGGGGTCTGCTGTCAGAGGAATTCATAAAGCTAACAAGCTAATGAGAAAAACAAAGAATGAACATGATCAGAACACACTCTGAAAGTTTTCATCTTGATCTGACTTTAGTCTGTTTCCTGCTTTACTGAGCAGAGAGTTCCTGTTTCTTCCTCTAAGCTTTCTGTTTGTGTGTTTGTGTAAACCAACAGAGAAAGTGTATCTGCAGAGGAAGCCTGTATCTGAGCTCTGTAATCTGATGATATTCAGCAGCTCTCTGGTTACACTTCTCTCCTCTTCAGAAACAGAAAAACAAACCCACTGTGGAATGAACGCTGCTGGAGATAGTCCAGGGTCTTTGTTCAATCCTTTTTGTTTTCTTATGAAGGAGGTCTCAGGCAGCACTTACCTGGAAGAGAAGAGAAAAAAGAAACAACAGGGTTAGTTTAGAAATTCATGCTGCATCAGAAAAATCTGTCATTTCTTTTCTCTGAATCTAAAAGATGATGTGAACTCAGACTTTTTACCAAATAAACAGAGAAAATGACGCTGTATTCATTTCACAGTTCAGAAAACAAACGTCCTTTTTTCTCTTCAAGGCAAAAACTCGACCAAACACACAGAGAGACATCAGACTAATGAGGCATTTACAGCACAGATATTAGACTCAATGAAACCATTTTTACTGTGTATCAGTGTTTTTGCTCTTAGAGTCACTGTTAAATGGACATTTCACAAGATGGACTGAAACATTAAAGCAACAGAGGAACATTTTCATTTCTAAACCTCTATGTGACAGAAACAGCTCGTTAAACGTCAAGATTCACTGAAAGGTCAAAGTCAGACAAATGTAAGGTCAAATTAAAGGCACAGTTCACACATCCACACACTCACACCTCCTGACTCTACAAAGAACAGCCCATTAATGTACAGCAGGTTTAATCTGATGCAATAACTGGAAACAGATCATCAGAGTTTCTCCTCACACTAAAAGTCGTCTGTGTTTGAAGCTGAAGGTCAGAGGGAGGAAAAGTTGAACTGAAGTGATGTGGAACAAGTTCTTTAATGTGTCCTGATTAAAGGCAGGAAGCTGAGCCTCTCACTCTACACCTTTCACACAGACCAACAGAGACTTCATGACAAAGCTTTTTTTTTTTTTTTTTTTTCTCCACAGACATTTGAAGAGTCACTGAAGAACAGCACAGGTGTTACTGATTACACAAACAGAGACTGTGAGCTGTCAGCCAATCAGAATCCACCACAGCCCCTGAGACTGAAGCAGCTCGTTAAGTTCATTAATTACACCTGTGCTCCTGCTGCTCCATGTCGAAATGTTCTTCCTGAGAAAAGTGAACTGTCACTTTAGGCCATGACCACACAAAGCAGGGTATTTTTGAAAACGAGTACAACTGTGGTTTGGTGTGGATGACAGGCTATAAAGGTATAAACATATATGTGGTTTCACAGATACCCAGCTACGTGTGGACATGGCCTGAATTTCTTACTGGATTATTCCCCTGTTTAAACAAAGTCATGCCTATGGAAAAAATAAATAAATAAATAAATAAATAAAAACTATTTTTAAAAACATTAATAACCATAAACATGGTCAGTGATGTGTGTTTGTGTCTCAGCCTCCAGCCTGCTCTGCTCCCTCTGAACCTCTCTGTTCGTCACTTCAACCTCACAAACCTCTACGACTCTGAGGCCAAATGAAGATGATCACAGCAGACCTGCTCACCTCCAGGTCAGGTCAGTGAAAGTCTTTGAGCTGCTGAGCAAACAGAGCAGTCTGTGAATAACCAGCAGTCCTCTCACTCTCTGTCCCTGGTTTCCTCTCTCATAGTGTGAGCTCATGTTAAAGCGCGGTGCTGTCATCATTATCTGGACTGTTCACACACACTTTAAAAGATGAGGCTTTAATGCTTTGTTACAGCAGCCTGCTCCAACATGAAGTCTGATAAACTTACATTTCTCCACAAATCAGTCTCAACAATAACTGAGAGCTCAGGGATTGTGCTGCATCCTGCAGAGAAATGTTCTGAAGGAGAACACAGCAGGGTCTATTTTCACACAGATTCAGGATCTACTTCAGAAAAGACACAAAAACTGAACTCAAAACAAACAAACAAGAAGAGAAAACAGCTTCAAAACAACAGATGATCATTCACTTTGATTCATTAGTTATTGAACTGTGATCACAACCAACAGGAGTAAAAATAAATCCTTCTAAAGAAATCCAGGATTTTTCTCTCTGGTTGCCTTCAAAAGACTTGATCTTCATCAGCTTTGTTCATTTGTTAGAAAAGTCAGTAAAAAGTCTGAGCTGATGATTCTCCAAACAAACATCAGATCATGACAAACACTGGATCATCTGACTGAGCGTTCTCGTGAGCTGAGCCATAAACTCTGAGTGTCCACACTGTTCTCTGTCAGCACACAGCTGCATCCTCACAGTCTACATGGACACATTTCCACAGAGAGGAGCTTTGAATGCTGGGATCAGAGGAGCAGAGAGCAAACAGAGCAGGTGAGATCAGACAGGGAGTGGAGGACATGTTGGGCTCTAAGTCTCAGTGGAGTGGAACATTGTGTGGAGCTCTCTGTCAGTCCTGACACACAGCTTCCTGCAGAGAGAGAAGAAGAGGATGGCTCCAGTCCTTTCTGTTTTCATCTTATTAGACGCTGTTCCTGTTCAGATTGGGAACTTGACCAGCTCTAATAAACACTGACCTTTTCTATCAGGGTGATTGGAGATAAATGACCAAAATAAATGTCACAGAAAATGAAAAAGGCTGGCTGTGTACACTCCAGTTTGAGAGACTTATTAACAACAATTAATTCATCTGATTGGTTAAAAGATCAGAATCAAACCAGCAACCAGACATTGTGATTTCCAGCCACGCTGTGAACATTATATTCATGAGCAGGTGTACGTTGGCCTGACTTAATGTCTGCAGACTGACGGCCAAGAACATTTGTAAGACAAGAAAACATGCAGAATGGATCCAAACTGCTGTGGACAGATCTGCATCTCTCTGTGTGTTTCTGTTCCAACACTCTGACAGCTGTGACCGCCGTCCATAACACACGGAGCAAAGTGAGAGAAACATCCAGAACATCAGGTGTGAATACATCTGGACAAAACCAGCAGATGAGTTCATTACTTCAACTTACACACTAAACAGACTGCACTGTGTGAATATATAAACTGGTACAAGCTTACAAACAGACCACACACTGCTTACACACACACAATGACAACGATGTCATCCTTTGATGAGGTGGTTTCAGTGTTTACTACAACATCTCAAAGATCCTCAGCAGAACAAACATTCCTCCAGGGCACACATCCAGCTCAGAAACTGCTGCTGTCTTCTTCAGTCAGGATCTGTTTCCAGCAGTCTGATCATGTGTAGGGCTGCAACGATTAGTCGACATAATCGACTATGTCGACTATAAAAAATCGTCGACGCTGGAATTCAAGCGTCGACGCGTCGTATTAATGTTTATTTTGTTGATAAAATAAAACGCTGGCCGGGTTAAAGCTCATCTGGACTTGCAGTTCACTGTAGGGAGCGGTAGGGGCAGTACCGCGCCCGCTCGAACTCACAGAAACAGAGGAGAAGAAGAACAACAAGCACAACGGAGAAGTCAACACGAGTCATGGAGGAAAGCACGGAGAATGAACCAAAAAGCCGACCCAGAGCTTCGAAAGTGTGGGAACACTTTTCGGAAAACAAACTGACGAAAAAAGTGAAGTGCAGAATGTGTCAATGCACGCTCTCGTTCCACGGTAGCACTACGGCAATGCACGAACACTTGAAACGCAAACACTCTGTTGCTTCGGTGTCTTCAAACTCCGCAACTGGGTGAGTTTGCAAGTTACATGAATACCTTTTTGGATATTATGCCTTTTTGTTAATGAGCTGTCTGTGCTTCGGGCACGAGAAATAATTTATGTAGTATACTAACAACGTTGGTGTTGCACGTCAATAATTCTGAAAACCATCTTGATACCTCCACGGATATCTTTTTTTCTCGTAGTGTAGTTCTTTTTTTCTCGTAACTCTATTTAGTTTCCAATTTGCTTCAGGTATCAGTTCGACAAGTTTATGTTAGAGGACAAACCATGATGATGCAGCAACTTAAAGTGTCATGTCTAATTAGTTGATAATTAGTGGAGATTTACTGATCAGAACACAAGTATTAACAGTAAAAAGAAAACTTAATGGTTTAGAAAATAAACAGATATGGAGTACATCCATAATACTTTGTAAGATTTAATATGGAGGAAGATGATGTTTGCTCAATGTATTGAAACTGTTTTCCATAATTTATTTATTTCACATTGTTATTTTTTTTCTCTTTCTTCTTTCATTTTTTAAGTGCCAAGCAAAGGTGTGTGGATGACTTTGTTGTGAGGAAAAGCTCATGCACCCCCCAAATTGCTGAGGTCTTCACAGAAAGCATCCTCAACATGATCATCATGGACATGAGACCATTGTCTTTGGTAGAGGATGAAGGCTTCAAGCAGATGATCCAGACCTTCCATCCAGGCTACACTTTGCCCAGTAGGACACATTTTACCAAACTGTTGGAAGGGAAATATGAGGAAACTGTACGTGAAATCACAAGTGCTCTCAAATTAACCAACAGCAAGATTGCCCTGACAGCCGATGCATGGACCAGCGTTGCTACAGAAGCATATCTTGGCATCACTTGTCACTTTATAAATGATGAGTGGGAGCTCACAAGCCTCTGCCTTACCACCATGCCGCTGGAAGAACGACACACTGGACCCAATATTGCTTCATGGATTGAGGAGGCTTTAGCAAGATTTGAGATCCCTGCTAACAAGATTGTGGGAATCGTCCATGACAATGGCTCCAATATTGTCCTGGCGGCAAACATTTTAAACAAAAAGTATGGATGGATGTCAGTCCGCTGTGCAGGACACACTTTGCAGTTGGTGGTCAATCATGCCCTAAAGCAAACTCAGATAACAAAAACACTTGGAGCAGCAAGGTGTCTCGTGGCGCACTTCAGAAAAAGTGAACTGGCATCAAGCAAACTGAAAACCAAACAGCAGCAGATGGGGACCCCGGAGCATAAACTTATCCAGGATGTCTCGACCCGATGGAATAGCACCTTTTACATGGTGACCCGTCTGCTGGAGCAGAGATGGCCACTAACTGCAGTACTGTCTGACCCAACAGTAACACAGAGTCAGAAGCAATACCTCGACCTGAAACCAGATCAGTGGGCCCTGCTGGATGAACTGGCTAGAGCTCTTCAGGCTTTTGAATGTGCCACTGTCTTTCTCAGTGGTGAGAGTTATGTGACTGTGTCTGCGCTGCCTCCTTTGGTCAGAGGGCTTTTAAAGTCCACTCAGGTCAGTTATGACTCTGCTCCTGTGCAGGCTTTTCAAGCAGTTGCTTCAGAGGAGACCAATGCACGCTGGGCTAAAGAAATCACTGTCACAGGTGACAATCCAAGCAGACAGATCATTGCAGCTGCATTAGACCCTCGGTTTAAGAAACTGAAATTCCTCACACCCGAGGAACGGTTTAGTGTTCAAAGTAAGGTTCAAGCTTTGGCACTCCAGTCCATGCATGACAGTCAAAAGAAACTTCAAGCCAATGAAAATGACAAAGCCATTGCCCCGGCTAAGGGAACTGTTACAGCTATTGATTCACTGCTTGGATTTGACTCCTCAACAGACAGTGACAGTGAAACTAAAGAACAGGAATCAAACAACCAAGCCATCACAAACGAGGTGTTGATGTACTTTGGAGAGCAGCCTCTCCCAAAGTCAGAGAGTCCCCTTACTTGGTGGAAATTAAATGAGGCAAAATATCCATCTCTTGCATCATTAGCCAAGTCAATCTTGTGCATTCCAGCAACTTCTGCACCCTCTGAGCGTCTCTTCTCAGCAGCTGGAAACATTGCCTCAAAGAAGAGAGCCAGCCTCACACCTGAACATGTTGACATGCTTACCTTCTTGCACTGTAATCTAAAGAAATTATAATCTATTGTTCAGTTGTTTTGGCAGGAAGGTTGATTTTTTTTACAGGAAGCTTTATTTGTACCTTTGGACTCTGGATGAGCTGTTAGCTTTTTTTTTTACTTTTATGGACATAACAGTCACTTTAAAGAAAGCCATCCTTAAGTTATTTGTAACTTGCAAGGCAGGTGAACTACTTCTGTTTTGAGTTATTTATTTATACACTGAAGACTACTTGCACTTTTGTTTGCACACAAGTTTGTATTACTCAGTGTGTTTGCCTTTTGTGTTTTCACTATGATCCAAGTGGATTTTCTTGAAAATATACTTAAAATGTTTCAAATTCATGCTTCATGTGCTATTATTTTGATTTCCTTTTGATGTTCACATGTGTGCACGCTTTAGCAGGTGAGGTTAAACCATTAAAACAAAACAAAACAAAACAAAACAAAAATAATCGCGACTAATCGACTAATCGAAAAAATAATTAACAGATTAGTCGACACAAAAAATAATCATTAGTTGCAGCCTTAATCATGTGACAGGAAGGTTTCTGTCTGACACATCCTTCTCATCTGTGAGTGAAGACTCTGCTGAGGTAAAGCTGGGAGAGTCTCTGTCTCTGCTGAACTGGAACAAGATGCAGCAGCTGATCTTTTTGTCTCTGACCTCTCTGTGAGGGAACAAACTGACACACTGACTTTCTGCAGCTCATCCTTCACATCCAGGCGTGTTTATAACTCACTGCTCAGAAAGTCTGATAGTTATCGATCCAGAGGTTATTTTGTGGATAGTGACAGTGATTAACAAACTGACCATGGGGCTTAAAAAGTTGATATTAAGCTGAAACAGTTATAATAATGGAGAACATCTCTTTACAGCTCGTTCATGGATTTTTAAAAGAAGTTTGATCTGGAGCAGAAAACTGTCTGAGGAGAATGAAACTCCAGCATCATTCTTCACACATCACACTGATCATTGACCAAAACTGATCGTGCTGAGTCCAGAACAACCACTGCCTTACAGATTATTTCACTTTGTCAGGACAAAGTCTCTGAAATGATCCAGCCTCCAACAGATGGAAGAAAAGAAACTGAGACATGGAAAGACGTCTTCACATTAACACAGGAAAGTCTGAGGTAACAATCATCACAAACAAAGGATGGACCATCCAACTGAGCCAAAGGGATTTTAACACCTGACATCTGCTTCAAATGTGCCACAAGTAAAAAAAAAAAAAAAAAATGGATGTATAGAAACGTTCATAATGTGACAGAAAACAAACTTTTCAAACTTAATTTGTTCTTCATCAGTTTTCTCTACAGGTCAGAACCAGAAAGAGGAAATTAAACACTCTCCAACAAAGTTTAGCTCTTTGCCAAGAGGAGAAATGACACCAACCAAATGATAGAGAGGTAAAATACTAAAAATAAAGATAAAGAGAAAGTAGGAAGCCAGATGAGGAAGAGAAAACAGGAATGGACTGGACTCCACTGAATCAAAGCAGACAGAGTTTAAAGTCACAGCCAAGAGGACGGAGAGAATCAGGTGGATTCAGAAACAGCTGGAGAAGGTCAGAGCCGAGGACAACGAGCTACATCTGGATGGAGCTGGAGTCAGCATTTCAGGATTTTATTATCATAGAGGAGTTTAGTGTCACCCTCAGAATTAAAACCAGACCGAGGCCTTTGATCCAAGAACTGAGACTGTTCTTTGATATCAAGGAGGAGAAAATGAGAAACACTTTTTGATGCAGTAAACACAACAGCAGAGATCAACAGGCATCAGCTGGTCCTCAGAAAAATAAGACAACGAACGTCTCAGAGAAAAATAACATCAATGGATGTTTGCCATCAATAAAGATTTTATCCTTTTGACAAAACAAAAGTGGATGCTGGGAAAAAAACTCCATGTGTAGAAATATTGATTGTCTTTCTGCTCACACTCACCCACTCACTGTTTACTGCTCTGTCTCAGTCTGAGTCACAGTGGGTGCTGTGGGAGGCTCAACCTCTCTGTATTCAATTTCCACAGCAGCAGTGTCTCCTCATACAAACACTGCATCTGTAAATAGAAAAGCTGTAAACCTGTAATGATACAAATTACTGTGTGAGGTTTGTTGTAGCTACAGAATTCAAGTCAGAGACCTGAAACCAGACGCCCTGTCTCATATCTGTCAACATTTCATTCACACATTGATCCTTGTTGGGATCAGTTTGGAGGAGGTAAAATACTGCTGAGACCTGATCACATCATTAAAAACAGAAAAAGAAGCTAACAGTCTCATAGATCTTGAACAGTTAGAATATAAGCATTATTTATTTTAGCTAACAACAGGAAAATATTTCTACAGATGGACGTGAGCCTGAACTGATCAGTTAAACTGTGACCCTGTTAATTCTTCTTTTAAATGCTGGACATATTCAGCTTCTCTCAGACCCTTAGCTCAGCTTTAGAAGTTACACAAGTTTAAAACCTACAGCTGAAAAAACTTAAAATGACAACAGGAAATTAAAGCTAGGTGTGATTATACTCTTTATAATGTTAAACTATAAATATGAATATAGTCCATGATGAGAGACAGAAGCTGGTTTAACTCCAAACCAGCTCAGACGGCTGCTGGGAGCTCTTTACTCTTCAGTTTTGGACTCATTAGCTAAAAGGAGGCTGACAGAGTCTGTGCTTCATGCCAAGATCCCAGGGTGTGTGCCAGCTCAGTCTGGCATGGCAGCAACAGAGAGGCTCTGAGGTCAGGTGGAGATGAAACACTGAGAGCTCAGGCAGATCAGAAGAAAGACTTTAAATGACTTTATCACAAATTACCTGAAAAACTACATGGATTTAGAAAACGCTCAGATTCTGAGACATTTCTTTCTGAATAAGAGGAAAGAAGGTCAGAGAGATGAAATGAATCAGAGCCCATGTTGTGGATGAGTTGTTTGCAGCAGCAGCTGCCTCTGTGTCCCTGTGTGTGAGTAAAGACTGAACAATGAAAGTCAAGCTCTGAGCGGGAACGTCTCCTTCTCTCAGGGTGAAAAACAAAACAAAACAAAAACAGAAAGCACAACACTTCATTTCAAGAGGAGGTAAAAACAAACTCAGGAGACTGAACGACTTTGTGTTAAAGTGGAAGGAAGAAGACAAAGACAGAGAAAGAAACGTCCTCTGAGTGAACTGACTGATGATTTTTCATTCACTGAGTCAGAAAAAAAAAAAACTTCTGTCAGAGAATTTATGAGTAATTCCTTCAGATACAGAAGAGTTAAACTCTAAATGCTCATCTCCTCTGAAACATGTGAAGACTCATTTCTGTTGGAGCTACGTTCATATTTTGGCTCTTTAGGAACAGGGTGGAGATTTGGAGCTGTTGTCAGTGTGATTACTACTGTCTGTGAAGATGAGAAGACTGATATCAAACTCCTATTAGACGAGGAAATTAAAGCAGTTTGAGGAAATGATGACTGACTTTCATCTTGATAAAAAGATTCAATATAATTTCAGTTCCTAATGATTCTCTGATTCGTCACATTTGACTGATTCACCTTCATCTGATTCTCTGAATATTAACTGACAAGCTGATGTCAGTGATCAACCTCCTGTGCTGTCTGGATAGGTGATAGGAATCATAGCTGAAGGTGGGAGCTCATCATCATCATCATCATCATCATCATCATCATCATCATCATCATCATCATCATCGTCTGTCAGAGAAACAACTTTTATTAAACTAAAGCAGAAACTCAGAATCAGAGACTTGTGACTAAAGACACAGGAAGTTTAGGAACAGGAAGTTTGAGCTTTCTTCTTTCAGTCTTCATTTACTGCTGTCAGAAACATGAGATGATCTCATCAAACATATGAAATGTCATTTGAAAGTCAGATTTCATCATTAGATCTGATTGTTCTTATTCATATGAAGATCAGAGGAGCAAAGAGAGCGTTGAAATGAAAGCTGTCATCTAAATGATGAGTTAAAAATAGACTTTTAGATGAATCTTTGAATAAATGAAAGAACCAAATCAGTCCATGATCATGAGGATGATGTAAAATTAGACTTTCTAAAAACACAGATGATGTGACGTCAGTGAAAACAGAAAGTAACTCTGACTTCTTCTTCAGCTCCTCCAGACTCTTCTTGAACAAAGACGTCTCACTTAAAGCAGTGATTGTGTTTATTTCCTCTCAAGGTCACAAGGAAAGGAAGCAGCTTGAGCACTAAGTGTCTGTGAAAGCTTCAAGGTTGCACTTCAAAGATTCAATAGCAGCACTTTTCCTCATCTTCAGCTCCTGACTGATGAGCACAGCGTCAGCCATGACACATTTATGGTTCAGAGCTGAGAGGACAGACATCCCAATGACGGACTTTCCCTCACTGTTTGTCAGAGACTCTTTCTAAAAAGTGTTGGAGGTTAGAGATGTGTTTACTGAAGCTGGAGCTTTGAACAGTCCACATTATGACAACAACAGATCATAAAGAGAGTCAACAACCTGAGTGAGGACTGAGTTATTATTCAGATTCTGGAAACATCTAGAGGCTCAGAAAGTCACAGGTTGAGTGATGAAGCTCTTTTCCTCTTGAATCTGTGTCCTTGAACGAGTGCTGATTGAAAGCTTCAGTGAATCTGAGAGGACGGATGATGGACTGATGGAAAGACACTTCATGTCATTTCGAGCAGCAGCCAGCAGACAATCACTCCTCAGAAAACCTCTTCACCTCGCTCTGACTGAGGAAAGACGTCAAATAATTAAACATAGAAAGACTCTGCCTTAAACTGTCATAAAACATGATTTATTAGTACGAACACATAAAGAAAAACATGCTGAACACAACACTAAATAAACAAACAGCACATCCCTCAGTGAGTATGAGAAGAGCAGCAGTCGTCCAATCAGAGCCTCTCTCTGCTGGACGCAGCAGTGAGCTCGTTAAGGCTGAGGAGCAGCTGAAGCTCGTTAACAATCAGTGACCTCACCTGGAAACATGCAGAGGAGAAACAAGGAAGAAGCTGGAGTTTGTCCAGAGACACAGAGTAATAAAAACAAAGGAGGATATAATTTCTCTTTGTCAGAGCTCATGATGACACTGACACAGGGAGAATGTGTCTGAATACCAACAATCTGGAATAAATCCAATAAATGAGCAACTTTCTCTGATTTTTAGTCCAGAGCACAGGAGGAATGGAAAGCAGAGCACTAATTTCACAGTTCACACTTCTTATTTCTGATCACTCTCAGACAATGGTTCAATGGATTCAGACAAAGCTGTTCCACTTTGATCTGCTCATCAAAATGATTCAGAGCCATTTCTTCAGTCTCTGCTGAGGATTCAGTTCATCACAGCAGTGAACACAGAAGGAAGAATGAGAGATGACAGTTTATTCAAGTCAAAGAGTGAAAACCTCCTCTTTGTCTTCATCTGTGTTCATTGTTTATTGTGTTAATATAATCACTCTGACAAGACGCAGAGCAGCAGTTTTTCTGTAGAGAGAACAATGAGAACACGTCTCTTCACAAACTATGATCTCAGCCTTCAAACATGAACATCTATTCTGCTCTAAGAGCTCTTTAATGCTGACCATGACTGAGGGCCGATGAGAGTTGATGACATTTCCTCAGAAGCTGCACTTTCCACAGACCACACCCACACACAGGCTCACAGTGGGGTTTCAGTGTTGGGTCAGTGCAGCACATAAAGCCTGACTCACACTTTGCATTTAGAGAGCAGTGAGGCTGATTTTATCTAAAGGATGGAGAAAAAGTCATTTTACATCCTGAACTCTGTCTCTGAGTGTCCTCTGTGGAGAGAACGTCCACCCTGAGGGTTTCACTGGAGGTCACATGTCCACTGTGGACAACTGAACTCATGTCAAGGCTTTAACAGCCGTGACACGGAGTAATCAGTTCTCACCTCACACGCTCTTCAAGATAATTACAGATTATTAACGAGTCAGAGAGCTTTAAACCGGCAGAGAGAAATGTAAAGTGGGAGAGAGTGGAGCTAAAGATTAAGGCTCATATTCAATGAGAACTCTGCAGAAAGTTGGAAAGCAGCTGGACTTTTACAGAGAAAGATGTTTGCTTCATTGAAGTTATTCCAACCTTTAAATGATGATTACAAAGTTTCTACATAGACTTAGAAAGTAATCAGAGTTTGGAGCATACTTCAGATTCAACTGAAGCATGAAATTACAAGAGAGGGCTGAAGCAGATAACACGGCTTTTTGATTCACTTCAGACTGGTCAGACTTTGCAGGAAGCTGAGTTTTCCTGTGTGAGGATGTTAGCACCAAGACTTTAGCAGAGCTAATGTTCATCTGTTTGTCTTTCATGTTGATGCAGTGAGAAATATCTCATCCACTCTGACAGGTTCCTGTTTAACATGGTTACTCAGCTGATTCACTGACTTTTAATGTGGACCCTCCAGAACAATCTGCTTCAGTCACAGCTTTACATCACATCCACTGCTAGTTTGTTTGTTTGAACACAGTTTGAACTCCCATTAGTGCTCTGCAAGAGCTAAAGCCCAGTGGATGGAAATAAAGTGAAACAGGCTGAACTCCAGCCAAGCTAAGAAAACAAAGAGCTGCAGAATGACTTCATAACCTTTGAGAGATCAGACACAAAAGGAGAGGGACGGACAGAGAGAACTGGTTTTCCAGCGTGCTTCCTGTACTGCAGCAGATTAAAGCCAAAAGTGTCATCAGACTAAATAAAGATGTCAGTCCTCCAAGGTCCCAAGTCTAAGATGAGAACTACAGAGAGAGAAGAACTGTTCAGACCTTTGAGGTCAGGTGCACAGAAGGAAAGATGGAGTCAGGATATGAGATAAACTCACAGACACAGGAACATGTTAAAGTGACGTATGAACATAAGCCGAGCAACAGTGACTGGAATTGAAGAGTTTCTTCCGACAGTCAGTTTGTTCTGTTTGATTTGATCTACAGTGACTGACAAACACAGTAATGTTCTGTAAAACCAGCATCAGTGACAACATGAAGAAAGAAGACGTTCAACAAGACAGCTGCAGACGTGTCCAGACCAAAACCTCTGAACTCTGAAAACAAATGTTGTAAAGAGCAGAAACAATCAGTGAATGGTCTGATCGTCTGCTCTCTCAGCATTTACCTGTTCAGAGTGGTTCATTAATTAGTTTGTCTACATTAACTAAATGAGAGTCAGAGCATCAGACATTTAAACCTCTGCTTTGTTCACCTTTAGCTCACAGAGCTTTGCTGTGATCAATTAAAATGTTTTTTTCTTCTCCTGCACATTTCCCCTCAAATTACTTCTTCTAGTTTTCAGGTTGTTCTTTAAATTCTCTTCACCTTCTTAAACCATCCTCACTGTCTGCTGCCCCCTGGCTTTTCTGTACAAGGTTAAACAGCATTCCCTCCCCAGGGGTCCTCTTCAGATAAAAAGCATTTGTTGAATAAAAACACATTTCATTTCGTCGAGCCTTTTGAAAATGGAAAAACAAAGAAGTCATCACTTCCTCTAAAGAACAGACCGAGGACAAATCTCCTATGAGTAACACCATCACTGATCTGATAAGGAGCTGAATAACTTGTTCTGTACAGAGCTTTGTGATGAAAATGTCTTTTTGTTTTCACTATGAAAATAATAAAACTGTTTACTTGTATGTCTCTTTGGTGTTTTACAGTCTGCCGCTTTGATGACTCTTTCATCCAGAACATTTTTTTTTTTTTTTTGATTCTGTGGTGTGTGAAATACTGTCTCTCACACAAACATACGTAACCACTGCTTCAGTGATTCATGACCTGTTTCTATTAGAGGTGAGACAGTTTCAATCTCTAAAAGATTGTGTTTCTTGTTCTAAATACATCAGGGCAGCTCTGTCACCCTCAATAACTCAGACAACAGCAGACAAACAGAATAACCACACACACCTTTCTCCCTGATATTTTCACTCCTGAGGGTTGTCACTCACTCCTCACTTCCTCCCTGAAAATTGTATTTTTTTTAATTGTCCACCTTGTCTTCTCTCTGAATGTTAAATACTGACCTTTCTGCCATTTGCTGTTTTATATCCTTCCTTACAAAGCACTGAAGTGTTTTAGGTTTCCTGTGAATGGCCACAATAAAACTGACTGTAAGGCAACAACTGTTTAACAGCACAGTTACAGTAACAGTTGCTCCTGAGACGATCAATATCCCTCTGACAGTCTGTAGCTTTGTGTCATTGCTTCTTCTTGGCACAGCACCAGAACTAGAGAACTTCATCCTTATTAGATACAAATACATGACATAATATTTAAAAAATCCCCTTCCATTGCTTTCTTTCAGCTCAGAAGTTCATAAAAAAGTGTTTTCAATCCAAAGCTCTATACTTTATTTTTTCTTTAGCATGAGGAGGTTTCAGGCTGTGAGAGGAAAGCAACTTCAGCTGCCTGTTTATTCTGTCTGTTCAACTGAAATCTATGATTTACTGTTTGGAGAGAATCACTGATGGAAAATGGACGGAGAGAAATCAATTCAGAGTTTGACCTTTGTTGAATAAGACATTGATGTCTGAGAGGGAGAACCAAACACTTTCCTTTTTCTGCTTTCACAGAAGATGAACCAGAAAACAACAACATCTGATGTGTTTATATCACCATCCACCACGAAGAGACTCAGTTATGTTTCTGGAAAGAGCAGCAGACACTTCAATAAACAGAACAAAGACTGAAAGCCTGAATCTGTGAAAGAAGCTGATAGAGTCAGACAAAGGTTTGTGTTGAGCAAAGACTTCAGAAAGGGATCATTTCATACAAGGAGCACTAAGGACTTTAGAGTATGTGTTAGTGTTTCAGAGTATTTCTGAGACTGAAACAGACAAAGAACGGCAGAGAAAGGCAGAAGACAAACTGAGGTGAGACAGAAAAACTGAACACAAGAAGCAAAGCTGAATGTTAGTCAGAGAGAGAACGCTGCAGCTTCAGTCTGGACTTTAACCTGGACTCACCCTGAACCACCAGGTGTGTCCAGTTAACCTAACGAGCTCCTGCAGAGACACAAGATGACATCACAGGTCATCACAGCCAATCACAGGGCAGTTTGTGGCATTGGGCCTGAATATGAGCTGAATGTTTATTCAAAGAAAACAAGATAAATCTAAAAATATTCATTGGGATAAAATTTTAAGTTCCTACAGGAAATTAAACAAACCATACATGATTTTTTAATCTGTGTGTTAAGCTGAAGTCTTTGTCTGTGAATGACGGAAAATGTGTTTTGCTTTTCTGCCAAGGACACAAACTGTGTTACTGGTTAGATTGGAGGGTTTCTGTGAAGAGGACACACCCACCACACACACACACACACACACACACACACACACACACACACACACACACACACACACACACACACACACACACACACACACACACACACAGAGAGAGAGAGAGAGAGAGAGAGAGAGAGAGAGAGAGAGAGAGAGCACAGTTCATCCTGAGCTGTGTGTCAGCTGGTGTTTTCTATTCTTGAGGGAAATGAAATGTGACAGACATGACTGCAGAAAACACACTCTGAATGGAAAAGCAGCTTCTGAATACACACTGGACACACACTCAGGGTTACACAACACTACACACACATGGAAGAGAGGAGAAAAGAAGAAGGGATGAATGAATGAATAAGTGGACAATCCTTGTTTTTCTAAATGATGAAATAAGCTCACACAGAGCTGACGTTACTGATGAGTAGATTTCTGTCTGTTGCAGAAGAAAAGAGACGTTGGTACAGTTCAGGTCTGTGGACAGGGCTGAGGAGAACGCTGAGAGCAGGAGACGACCTGAGTTCATCTCACTTCTCTTTTTTTATCATGTCCCACTCAGAGGACTGAGGCCTTTATGTTTGGATTAGACAACAAATGTCGACCAAGGAGTCTGCTGAAAAACTGTATTACCTCTGAAATAATTTAAAAAAGACTCAACAATGAAAAATCAGATTCAGTAAGAGACAGAAACTTGGTGAATTTGCAGATAAGAAAGAAAAAAGTGTCAAAAATTGTTTGTTACTTTCAAACAAACAAGTATTCCTGTAAATTTCCAGCAAGCAGAGAGAGACAAAAACCAAATTTACTGTTGGCAGCCGTACAGAATATGCTCCAGTGACAAAGTGTCAGAGCTGTCAGAAAAAGGAGACTGAGAATCCTTCAGCCTCCATCTCTCTGCAGAGACACGATGTGAGAGCTTCCATCTGTCCCTTTGCTCACATTTTTCACTCTCTGGTTTCTTCTGCTTTGACTTTCTGTTTACTCTCTTTAAAGACAAGAGACTTTCTCTTCTTCTCTCATTGACTAAAACCAACTAAAATATTAAAATTAGAACATGCAGAAAGCATTTAGCATTGAAGAGCTGGTTAAATTCAGATGATGTTACAGCTCTGCTTTGATAAAAATGAGCTCTACAGAGCTTTGAGCCTCCAGAGACAAACAGCTGACAGCTTCAGAGAGCTCTGTGGCTCTGAAACAAGTGTGTTCAAATAAAATAACAATCCCTAGTGGCAGACAGTGTGTGTGTGTGTGTGTGTGTGTGTGTGTGTGTGTGTGTGTGTGTGTGTGTGTGTGTGTGTGTGTGTGTGTGTGTGTGTGTGTGTGTGTGTGTGTGTGTGTGTGTTGGCGCTCTTATGAGAAAATAATCCTGTTTGAACTTGAACAGAGAAGTGATTTTGAAGTTGAATCTTAAATAAGTTAAACTGAACTCTGACGATCTCTCCTTGGAGGGAAGCGAACTGGCTAAAGTAAAACCTGACACACTGAGAGCTGACTTGTTGTCCCCAGTCTACAGAGCTGTGTTTGTGTGTGTGTATTTCTATATTTCCCTCCAGACAATCTGCAGCTGAAGTATGAAATATGTATCTGCCATGGAGCCTGAGCAGAGGTCTCCAAAGGTCTCAGTGAAACTGAGTTATTCCATGAAAACTGGACTGAAATATTATAAATATGAAACATTGAAAGAGTCCAAATGAGTGTTTGGATCGTTCCATATAACATATCATGAAATCTTCATTTGATCAGATCAGCAGCTCACATAAAGAGCAATCTGGATTAAACTCATTCAGAGTAACTTGTGTTGGTTGTGTTGATGAACATGAGGAACAGATATTTATGACAAAACAAACTGTTTGATAAATGTTTGGATCTATTTTTCCATCCATCCATTCATCATCATAGAAACACTGCATTCACTGATCCTGTATTGTTAGTAAAGACAAACTGAGTTTTATTTTCATAAACAGAAGTTTCTCATAAATCAAATATTATAAATGTGATTTCAGAAGCTCTCCTAAACACAGCAGTAATAATGAATTATTGTTCTGCCTTTCTGAGGGAAACACATTAGGAGGCCCTGAAACCTGTGAGAATGGAAGAAAGCTGAAGAGGAGACACACGCTGTGTAATAATAATAATAACCTAACGTCCTGTTAAATGTTGGAAAAGGAAACAGTTGAGTTACAAACAGATACTTCCAGTTAGGAATGTTGATGTGTGGATCTGATTCAGTGAGTTTACCTCCAAACTGTATCTGCTGAGTGTTTTACTGTGGATGAAGAAAAGGTCAGCTCCCTGTCTTAAAATGACACAACGTTCACATTATTTCACTGAAAACTACACCAGAAGCTTTCAGCAACAACGCTGAGAGAAACTTTGATGAGGAGAGAAACATAATTATAAGGTAATGACCCCATTACTTGGGTCTTAATTGAATATTAAGGACAGAGAGCTGAGCATCAGAGCAGAACAAACAAGAACAGAGGGAAAGAAAGTTTCTGTACAACCCTGAGTTTGTTTCTAAGCAGAATGAGGTTCAGCTCAGAGAAACAGTTTAGTCCCACATGACTGGGAGCAGAAAGAGCTGGTTTAAAGAAGAGACATGATCTGACCCACAGAGAGATTCTTCAGCAGTGATATTAATGCTGGAATATTTCAGGGGCTCAGAGGCCGTGATAGAGGAGACACAAGACAGCAGAGACATGAAAGTGATCCAGATTTGATCACAACTCTACAGACATGAGAATACAGCCACTACAGGGACAACATTAAAACAGCAGCAGCCTGAATTAAAGGCCAAGACTCCACATCTCTAGGAAATGTCACAACATTGATCCTCACACAAGAACAAATGAGTCCCTAGAATACCAAGATGAAGCCTGACAGAGGACATAAATACCTTTTCATGACTTTATGTCTTTGTTGTTTCTCTTTTTGTGGTGATCTGCTGCGCTCTGGGGGAGCTCCTCTCCTTCCCCCTCCCCTCCCTGTTCCTCTCTCCCGCGGCTGCAGTCTGCACGGCTGCAGCGGATTTGTAATCAGGCGCCGGCTTCATAAGACGCTCTTCAGGTGTGGACCGGCGCCAGTGGATTCCGTCCTGCTACGTGGTAGTTTGGCCTCTCTTATGATGAGTATACCGACCTCACGTTTTTGAGTATCTTTTCCTGCAAAAGTTATATTCTGATCCTGTCTTTTTGCTGCTTTTTTCTAGTGCCTCCCTCGAGCCCCTGCTACAGCCCTCGCCACCTTCCACAGCCAAAACTCTCTGTGCTCAGCGCTCTCAGGAGAGAGCTGTTTGAAAACCGGACTCTCATTCTCCATTTACCCTCTCTGTACAATAAAAACTCGTCAAACTGCTTCCTTGCCTCTGCCTCGCTTTTGGGTCCAGCGAGTACCTGCTAGTTCTGCTCAGAACTGGAACACTTTTAAGTTAATTTATTAATTAGAGACTCAGTTTGGTGCTTCTGTGTTTATGTAATCATAACACAACCAAAAGAAAACGTCGTCTTTGATCAGACACTCAGTCCAGACACGTCTTCCTCTCACTGAGTCACGCTGATTCAGGGAAAATGAGCTTTGTTCTTTGAAAACGGCTTCAGGCTGAAACACAAAGTGAGCAGAAGAGTTCAGGAGGTCGAACATGATCTGAGACCAAACTTCAGACTTCTGTCACACCAGATGAAACACAACAAGTTCTCACACTGACTGAAATCAGAGAAATGCATATTAATCATGGAAATAACAAACAGCTAAATGCTGCATGATCCACTCATTGATGCTTTGTGTTGTTTTGCTGTGGTTTCATTCACACACTGAGCTCAGCTCAGAGCAGAACAGAAAACTTTACAGTTACCTTGCTACAGATGTTTCATTGCTCCTGTTAATAAAAATCACCATGTGATCCACAGTGTGAATGACAAACAGAGATCACTTTAACCCTCTGAAATATAAGAACACCTGATGATGCTGAACACGACTGAATCTCAGTCTAAACAGGAGAATGACTCAGTACAATAACTCATGACAGATCCAATCTGAGCAACAACCAGTGTTAGAGATTCCTCTCTTGTTGTCCTGAGCTGAGACAAAGTGAGCAGCTGTGTTTGGATAATGAGCTCCTGTCAGTTGTCTGCAGAGGTTCCCTCCATAAATCAGTCTGTACTCATGGTATGAAGAACTCTGTGAGAGCACGGCTCTGCTGCCAGGCCTCAACTCCCCGAGCTCTGCTCCTTCTCAGCAACCAACTGTCCCCCAGCTGTCCCCATCATCTGATCATCATCATGAAGAGAGTTCATGTTTAACACAGAGCTGTTACTTTATGAAACCACTGAATTCAAGAGATAAAGTTATTAAGAATGAAAGCCAACTGTGATTTGTTTTTTGTTTTTTTTTTTAATTACAGTGTATTTCTTAACTGTCACTCATGTACAGACAGATAAATCTCCTGATAGATGAAGCAGGGTGAGATGACTGACAGCACAGAGACAGCAGAGAAAGAGATCAGATGAAGATCAAACAAACAGGAGATAAAATCCACCGAGCTCCACTAAAATGTTTCACTTCACATGAACTCCACCCACTAACTCTCCACAGTGAGAGTGAAGAGAGGAAACATGGAGTCCTTCAGCTGATACTGAACAGTCTGTGTGTTCATGATGTGACAGTAAATCCATTACTGTGAAACATCATCATCATCACTGAGTTACATCATGTTAGCAAACAGCTGCTCTGACCGTCACTGACTTTGCTCTAATGTTACTCTGATGATTTCAGTGAGACATGATGAGACTGATGAATGAGTCATTACTGACAATCAGTCTGAAGACAAAAACACCTTATGTGTTCTGAAAGATGTCATAGGAAGTCTGACTCCCCGAGACACCCAGTAATTCAATGAAATAGATAAATAAACTTAGCCCAACACACAAAAAGGAAAAGTAATTTGATGATCAGGGTAAAGACAATGATTAACAAACAGAATCTCATGAATTCAAACTCAAACTTTCATCAAATGTAAAGACAAACAAATCCAACTGGTGGTGTTGACCTTCTGTGAGTAAAAACACCTTGAACAGGTCAACCTGCTTCCTTATATAACCTCTCTGCTGATTGGCTCCAGCTGAGGGAGAACATCACAGGTGTTCCTAATATCTGCTGATTAACCAGGCAACCTGTGGAGCAGATTTAGATCTCTTTAAAAACTAAACACTTTGGTTTAATTTCAAACACACAAGATCTGAGTGTGATTAAATAAAAGAAGTAAAATAACCTGACCCCTTCTCACAATGATCCTCTAAACCCAGCCACGCTGACAGGAGAAGCTCAGAGCTTAGAAACAATAAAGAGATTCAGCTGCTGAGTGAGAGTCTGTGTCTGTCCTGTCATTCAGTATAAATGAGGTTCAGATGTTTTTGATGCTCTGTGGAAAGTTCAGCACAGACCGGCTTCATTCTGTAAGAACACTTGATCTCTTTGTCCACACTCAGAGCTCACAGACTTTGAGTTGTTTCCCACTCAGTCTGTCAGGCTTTAGGAGTGTCCCACTGTGAAAGTGTCAGGAGCTCGACATGATGGTTCTCTCTCAGACATTTTGAGCCTTTCATGCTCACTTTCAGGGAGTCAATATTTCTGACAGAGAGAATGACCCACAGTTAACAGAGCATATGACCACTGATCCTTTTAACCAAAGCAAAAAGCCACAGAACCAAACAGACTGTCAATTTCACTGTGAAGTGTCTTCAGTGGCAGAGACACTGACATGTGTTCAGTGGATGTGATGGTGTGTGTAGTAAACCACAACCTAAGATAAAACAACTGAGGGAATATTTTCCAAGAGGAGGTGAAAAGTCAAGAGATGAATCAGAAATGTCATGTCATGTCATCTTCTACTGCTTATCCAGGTCACAGAGGCAGCAGTGCCATCAATGAAGACCAGTGGCCCCTGTCCCCAGCCACTTCCATCAGCTCCTCTAAGGAGATACAAAGGCGTTCCCAGGCCAGTCGAGAGATATAATCTCTCCACCGTGTG
Source organism: Halichoeres trimaculatus (assembly GCF_033239565.1). Taxonomy (NCBI): domain Eukaryota; kingdom Metazoa; phylum Chordata; class Actinopteri; order Labriformes; family Labridae; genus Halichoeres; species Halichoeres trimaculatus. Next base: position 5,958,943 of record NW_027437188.1, on the reverse strand, counting down.
CTGGGTCTATCCCAGGGTCTCTTCCCCACTAGACATGCCTGAAAAACATCCCCAGGGAGGCGTCCAGGAGGCCTCCTCACTAGGTGCCTGAACCACCTCATCGGGCAACCTTGTAGCCTGACTGGTAAATTGAGAGCCTTGCCTTCTGGCTCAACTTTTTCTTCACCACAAAGGACCAGTATAGCATCTGCATCACTCCTGACGCCGCCCCTGATCACTCAGTCACTCTGTCACTCCATTTTGCCCTCACTTGTGAACAAGACCCCAAGATACTAGAACTCCTCCACTTGGGGCAAAGACTCTCTCCCGACCTGAAGTGGGCAGTCCATCATTTTCCAACTGAGAACCATGGCCTCAGACTTAGAGCTGCTGATCTTCATCCAGGCTGTGAACCGCGCAAGTGCGATCTTGAGGTCAGTGCTCAATGAGGCTAATAAGACCACATCATCAAGCAAAGATGGGATCCTGAGACCCCCAAACCTGACTCCCTTCACCATTTGACCACACCCAGAAACCCTGTAAATAAAAGTATGAACAGAACGGTTGATAAAGGGAGGCCTGGCAGAGTCCAACCCTGGGACGCACTGTCCCTGATGTCCATGTAATGTTGCAAGGGCATGTAAGCCAAGACAGTCCTACAACATCCAGAGCCTTGAGGAACTCAGGATGGATCTCATCCACCCCTGGGGCTTTGCCGCTGCGGAGTTGTTTAACTGCCTCAGCGACTTTAGCTGCAGTGATGGGTGGACCCAACCCCAAGTCCTCTGGCTCTGGATCAGTTGATACAACCACAAAGTCGATGATTGAGCTGCAACCTAGGGTGTCCTGGTGCCAGGTGCACCTATGAACACCCTTGTGTTCGAACATGGTGTTAGTTATAGACAAACTGTGATTAGCACAGAAGTCCAACAACCGAACATCCCTCTGGTTAAGATCAGGCAAGCCTTTCCTCCCAATCACGCCCCTCCGGGTCACGTGAGCATTGAAGTCCCCTAAGGACTCCAAAAAAGGGTGGGTTCTCTGAACTGCTGTTTGGTGCATCAGCACAAACAACAGTTAAGACCCGTTTTCCAACCCGAAGGCACAGAGAAGCAACCCTTGTCCACCGGGGAAAAATGCAACATACTGGCAGTGGGCTGGGGAGCTATCAGTAAGCCCACACCTGCTTGCCGCCTCTCACCCAGAGCAACACCAGCAAAGAAGAGAGTCCAACCCCTCTCAAGAAGGTTGGTTCCAGAGCCTTGTCTGTGCGTTGAGGTGAGCCCGACTGTATCTAGCTGGTATTTCTCTACCACCTGCACCAGCTCAAGCTCCCTCCCCAACAGAGAGGTGATGTTCCATGTCCCAAAAGCCCGTTTCTGTAACTGTGGATCAGGCCGCCAAGGCCTCCACCTTTGACTGCTGCCCAATCCACACTGCACCAGACGCCTATGGCTCCTCCTGCAGGTGGTGGGTCCATGGGAGGATAGACTCATTCGGGCTTGGCCCGACAGTGCCTCATGGGTAAAAGCCTGGTCACCAGGGGCTCGCCTGCGGGCCCAAACCCCAGGCCTGGCTCCAAGGTGAACTGATTCCTTGTATCTCTCATCATATGAGGTCTTTGACCCCACTTTGTCTGGCCTCTCACCCAGGACCAGTTTGCTTTGGGAGACCCTCCTAGGGGCAATTGCCCCCAACAACATCCTAGCTCCAAGGATCATAAAGGCACCCCTTCACTATGATAAGGTGTCAGCCACTGAGGACAGAATCAGAAATAGAAGTGTTAAATGTTTGAAGAGTGGGGATGAATTGTATTATTTCTGTTCACATCAGCACATTCAGGAGCTCAAACCCTCAGAGGACGACAACTTCAACCTTTTTGCAGAGCAGCTGTTACATCACTCAGAAACATAATTTCTACAATACATTTCACAGTTTTGTACGTTTTTTTTTTTTTTTTTTTTTTTTAGCCTCATAAGTCCACACGTGAGATGGGGAGTAACAATGACATTTAAAATCTTAAATGTATCTGTCACAGAACTTCCCATTAGCTAGCCAATGACCCAACGTTAGTTAAAAATATTAAAGATTTAATCCAGACAGCTTTTGAAAAAATCTAATATTTTTCTAACCCATCAGGCTGAACCTTAAGCATAGATAAATGCAAACTGTTTGCAATACATGACACACACTGAAAGATATTTACAGTATTCCAGCAAAGTCAGAAATATAACACAGATTAATCTATCTTTCAAAAGGCCAAAAACAATATCAATCCCTGGATGCTGAAAATAAAATAAATCCAGGCCAAATTAAATTCATGGCTTCAAAGCGACCTTTCAGCGTCATGTCAAATATATCTGATGGAGATGGGGTCTTTGTCTAGATTTGTTTACCCACCATACTCTAATGCCATAAAAAAGGACAAAAACAAAACAAAACAAAACAAAACAAAACAAAACAAAACAAAACAAAACAAAACAAAACAAAACAAAACAAAAACATGGCATGCGACCCATTGACAAACCAGGTCCAGAAAGTTCTATTTTTAACCTCTTTCCTTCTTTGAAAAGATACAAAAACAAATCCAGAGCTTATTTTATACACCAACATTTATTTGGGCTCAGGAAGACTAAAGCATAGTTTGTTTTTCAAAGTAAAAGCATGTACAAAAACATATTTTTTTGTTTGTTTTTACTACACTGATTTTCTTTCAAAGTCACAAAATTAGAGATTATCCATCTGCTGTTAACATCACTCATTCTTCATGTTTTCAGGATCATTACAGCTAAAAACAAAATAAAAACAAAGACAGGGGCTCAGATCATGAGCTGACGGCTATAAAAAGAAAACTGATGATAAAACAGTAGAAGAAGTTGTTTTCTTGATGTTTTCTGACTCCAACTGAAGATGATCAGAGGCTCCTGGCACAGACATACGGGCGATAAGTAGAACAAGTGAAATCATCCCAGCAACCTGAACCTGTAGGTAAATAAAGAAAGAGGGTTTATTATTCAGCTCCTCAACATCAATACACAGTGAGTCTGACGATGAAACAACATTTTTGATTCTGTCTTTAAGAAATGATCAGTATAGAATCCGTGTCATAAATCCTGTGACTGAATGAGTTTATTCTCAAAATGAATTAAAATAGATTAATTGAAGTCAATTTGAGGGTCAGTTCAAACAGAACATTTCCCACTGCTGCTGCTACACATTTAAAAAATGTTGCCTTGATCGTGAAGCCGTCGCTTCAGTCTCCTCTGGTTTCTGGAGTTGATATGTTGTAGTGAATTTCAAAAGGCTTCAGATTTGATGTTGATACAACTTTCACTTTAATAATAGATCAGTTTTTCTTCTGTCAAAGTAACTGCTGATTCTTTTACTCCAACAAAACCTCCATGTTAACAAAACAAAAACAACTTGACTCAAAGTAAATGATTAGAGCTTTAACCTGCAAAGAAATGAGCATTAACCTACCACTAGAGATCATCTCAATACAGTGCTGTTGACCATAATAGTTGTTTGGCTGTCCTGAACACCAGTTGGTGTAAGTGTAACGTGAACCGTCACTCCACAGCCAGATATTCTCCTGAAAAATGAAATAATATTTATTATATGATGAATAAAACACTTTATCAAGAGACTTTTACATCGTCTGTCATCAGTCATATACCTGTTGAGCGTCTGAGCCTCCAATCCATGTCCACTGTGACTGACCACCAGTTACTGTATGTAGCAGCTCCTGAACAAAACTCTTCTCAGCATCGTTGTGAAACGACGCAAGGTTTCCCCCCAGAGTCTGACAGTGTCTCTGTAGAAATGACAAAAGTGAGACACATATTCCAAGAAGTACAAAGATTCAGCAACTCCTCCTGGAAACTTCTAGGTTGGTGATAATGGTGGAGCTCACAGTTAGCTGGTCATAGAAGAACAACTCTGTGTATTTCTTAATCACAGATTTATTGTTGCAGAGCTCTGGACTGAATCCAGATCAGTCTGATTACCTCGGCCAACGCCCAAGTCTTTGTTGCTCCAATGTAGAGAAAACAGCGATCATGGTAGCGTGCCCAACCAGCGGGACAACCTCCTGAGAGGACGACAGCATCATCTGCAAATGTAGAAAAGATCTATAATAAACATGGGAACCACCAAGAGGTACCTAACTGGTCTACAAAGTACTCAGTGAGACTTTCTGAAGGAGGTGTTGATTATGACTTTGAAATGAGAAATCAGATTTCATTGTTTGAACTACCAACCCCAGCTCACCTTCTTGGACGGACGCGTCCTCCATCATTTGTTCAGCCTCTTCCTCTGGAACAGCTACAAGGTTAACCAGCATTTAAACCTCTCATTAGTTTCCACAACACACACTAAACAGTCTCTTTCATGGCTTCATGTTTCTGTTAGGACTCACCAGCAGCGTTAGTCAGGGCCATCCCGGCACAGAGCAGGAGAAACGCAGTCAGCATCTTCATGGCTGAGTTGATGCAGGTCAAGAAAAAGATGAATGGATTCTCTTCTCTTCTTTCTTCTCAGAGTCCTCTTGGAGCTTCAGCTGCTAGTGTGGAGATGCTGAGCCTGTCGGCTCTTATATACTCTTACTCAACTTTCTGTCCGTGTTTTGATGAAATGCATATGAAAGAATTTATTACTTTAGGAGCTTTCCAAAGTTCAAGCAATGAGGAAATAAACCCAGGAATAAAGGAAACGTGAAAGTGGGTCACCTGTTAACCTTAAAAGGGTCAATGTTAATGCCAAAAAGAAAATATTGTATATTTTGTTTATATTTGGTTGATTCATAGTTTAAATGTCAAAAAAGTATTTAGGAGCCTGAAATGGAAAAAAAAAACAGGATAACCAGAAAGTTTGACTCTTGAAGGCTCTTTGTTGAGATTTTTAAGCTTTGAGAGAAAAATCAGTAGAGCTCTGTGTTATCATCTCTGCTGAAAGGGAACTGGGAATTGAACCTATTGTGTTTTCTCCAACACAAATTCGAGTTATGGGGCGTTTTAAGAGACTTTGAATGATTGTTGGTCTGAGTTTTTCACAAACTGCTGATCTACTGGGATTTTCACACATAACCATCTCCAGTGAGCAGCAGTTATCTGGAACAAAATGCCAGAGGTCAGAGGAGAGTGGACAAACTGGTTTAAGATTATTTAAAAAAGGAAAAAAAACAAACACTCAAAAGTCCAAGATCATCTTTGAACACACAACACGTCCAAACTAGAAGCACATGGGCTGCTCGGGATGGGTACCTTTCACATTTGAAATGATCCAGTACCTATGCCCAGTACCTGACAATAGGTATTGGGACTCAACGGTACCAATTTTTTCATACTTAAGTGTGTGTTTATATGGTAACAGATATGTATCTATTTAAGAATAAACTCTTAAAATTTTCAATTCGGTCTGTAGCAATTAAAGTACTTTATTTGGTATCCATCCCTACAAGCTACAGCAGCAGAAGACCACACAGGGTGACCCTGCTGTCGGCTAAGAACAAGAAACTGAGGCTACAATCCACATGGGCTGACCAAGACTGGACCATGCAAGACTGAAAAGGCTGCCTGGTCTGATGAGTCTGGATTCTGGATTGAGCTGGACGAAGCTCAAATAATCTCAAATCATGACAAAGAGTTCCCTGGACTCCAACGGCCCCCACAGTCACCAGATCTCAATCCAACAGAGCTCCTTTGGGACGTGGTGGAACAAGAGATTCTCCTCATGGATGTTCAGCCCACAAATCTGCAGCAACTGTGTGATGATATTATGTCAATGCCACCAAGAACTGAGACAGTTCTGAAGAAAAAGGGGGTCCAACCCAGTACTGGGTCAATGGACCAGATAAAGTGTCCGGTGAGTAAATCAGACGTTGGCACGAGGCCAACGTTCAGCTTTTCCCAGAAAGGTTGAAGTACAGTTACTATAAAAACACCACAAAGTAGAGCGATAGTTATTTTTTACTGTCATTTAACTACAGTAAGAGCTTTCCAAAGTTCAATCCATGAGGAAATAAAACCAGTAACAAAGAAAGTGGGACAGTTTGTCACGTGCAAAGAAAAACTTCACTCCATCACACTGTCTTTATATGAAGAGCAACCTAGAAGCTGCTGTAGTTAATTTTTAACTGCTCCATGTTGTTTCCTCCACTAAGGGAAGTGTAAATGGTACTTTTTTTGTTTTCTCTAACAGGAAGGTGAGTTTATGTGAGGACTTTATTTATTTAGTGGGTGGGAAACTGTGTAAGCTTTATCAAATGGAAGAAAACACAAAATGGACCTGATTTACTGGTACAGCAGGAATTATTGATGACAGCATGAATCATAGAGCAGATACAAACTCAAACTACATGTCTGTAAAAAAGATTAAATTCAAATGAATCAAACATCCTGTAAAGCTGTGACACTGCAGACAAACACACAGGTGTGTGAAGAAGAGGTCATCCCCTGGTTTTCAGAGAATCCTCCCTGAGGCTGTGACTACAGGCTGCTTCATGCCTCCAGGCTCCTCTGTCACATTTCAGCTGCTGCTTTTTACAGGAAATGAGAAACTAAACACAACAATGTCTGTCTCCTGTCTGACTCTGTCCATCTCTTCCTCTTCCACTTATTTCAGACCTCTATTTCAAGAACGTTGGGAAAGTTTAGACCTCAATCAGAGCAGTCCAGGAGAGAACAAGCTCTGCTGACTCTGACTGAGGCTCACACATCGTCTCACACTCTCTGAGGTTTGGAGACGTGTTCTCATGAGGCTGTTTGCCTCAGCTGAGCTGCTTTGGGGAAACAGAATCAGACTGAAGAAGGGGTCAGGTTTTCTGGATCACCAGCAGTCTGCATGTGCACTGTGAGGAAAAACAAATGCAGAGCGTTCAGTTTGCCTGAGTGTGTGTGTTTTGTATCCCAGCCTGCAGGCTGCTGCTCCAGCAGACAGGCATCATTACACAGCCTGACAGCATCAATCTGTTCTGAGAGACCCCCACACTGGATGGAGGAGAGCTGAAACACACACATTTGAACTTCAGCTCAGTGCAGCATGGAGTGACACAAACACACAGCTTTACACTCTGCTGACAGAAAACCTGACTCAGACATTTCTTCCTCCTCTCCATCTTTGAAGATCAGTATTAAACAAACTCTGTTGAAGCACTGGTTGATTTCTCTCTCTATTCTTTCTAAACATGTCTGTGTGTTGAATTTAAGAAGTTTCAGCTCTGGACAAACTCTGCTCCTGTACATCAACTCTCAGCTGTTCATCAAATCTACGTCTGTCCAGCTCAAATGACATAATCTGTATCCAGACAAAATCACAGCTGTCATGTTTGCAGAGACAATAAATATTAATCCAAAGCGTTCAGCTTGATTTCATCAGAGAGAACAAACTGTTCTGCCAAATTTGCTGTTCTTCAGTCTTTTCTCTGTGACCAATTCATTTGTTTCCTCTCTCTGAAACTCCACAGCTCCTCCATCAGCTGCTGGACAGGATTAAGGAACAAACCTCCAGTTATTGTGAAGCCAGATGTTGAATGAAACACTTTAATCCACAGATCAGCCAAACAAAGAACAGAACCTTCATTCAGAGAAAATCCCTGGACTGTGAATCCAGCAGCAGACACAGTATCAGAGGTGTTTTCTTCCTCAGGATTACCTGTTTGAATGAAGGATTCATAGAAAGAGGATGTGAGGATGTGTTTAATGACTGAACACACAAACTAAGCCAACAGCTTTTAATCCTCTAATCCTGTTTGCTTAGTTTATGTGTTCATTCTCTGCCATGTCTGATTCGTTTTGCTCCTAAATAAACTAAATACTATGAGTTTGTTATAAACAGCTCTGTCTGGGTGAATTCATCATCCATCAACATATAAACCTTTATGATCCAACCAAGTCAAAGCCAGCTCTCCTTATCAGAGAGTGGATCATCACAGCTGCTCCACACAGACCTGGAGGCCTTCAGAGCAGAAACATCATCTCATCCATCAAAGCTTCATCTTCTCTCAGATCCTGTTCCTGATCAATCTTTACTTTTCTCTAAAAAGAAAACATCAAAGATTCAAGGTTTCAATCGTCCATCTCCAAAGAGTCTCCTGCTTCATCTCAGTGAAAATAACAGAGCGTATTAAAACTATAGTGTACTGAATGTGAAAGCACCCAGAAAACATCTCCCAATGGGATTCAGAATAAAAGCCAAACAGATCAAATTTCAGTGGATTCCCAGCACACCTCATCAACAAACCAAGAGCAGATTTACTTTAATTATTCATGAGAAGACTTTCCATTCCTGAGGAAAGAAACAAGAGGAGATTAAAAACACTCAACTCACTTTCTTCTTAAAAACTGAACTTTGTTTCTAGCAGGAAACAAAAACATGAGAAAACACCAGAACAACAAGCAGTGAAAGTCACAAAGATGTGAGTACAACTCCACCAAGAGCACTTTATCTCTGATAAAGAAATAACTGATCTCCTCTGATTCAACACGAAAACATTTTACCACCAAAGACAAAGAGTTTTTACTTTATGTGCTTCTTTTGTCAAAGATCTCTGACTTACAGAGAGTAAATCACTGAAACAATTATTAAAACAACTTTTACATAGAATAACATTTTCTAAAAACACAGCAATGAGAGGAAGATGAGGATATTTTAACTCTTCAGAACAAAAATGAGTGACGTTCACTTTAAGAAATAATCCAGAATATGAATGGATAAAGGTCATAGCAGAGTAGCAAATAGAAAGATTATCAATATATCTCTTCATCTTGTTCAGTAAATTCTCTTCAATCCTTATTTAAACTCGCAAACTTAACCCACAGCTCAGCTGATGGCCTGAGACAGAGACAGAGCAGGTCAGCAGTAATCTGTGGGATTATAAATTATGGTCAGCACGGTTAAGATTAGAGGTCATTAATAAACATATACTTTTAAATCAGTTTTAATGAACAAAGGTAGTCAGTCAGTAAATCAGTCAAACAGACAGTCAGTTACATAGTCAGTTATGCTGTCAGTCAGACAGTCAGTCAGTCAGTCAGACAGTCAGTCAGTCAGTCAGACAGTCAGTTAGACAGTCATTCAGACAGTCAGTTAGTCAGTCAGTCAGTCAGTCAGTCAGACAGTCAGTTAGTCAGTCAGTCAGTCAGTCAGTCAGACAGTCAGTTAGACAGTCAGTCGGACAGTCAGTCAGTGAGACAGTCAGTCAGTCAGTTAGACAGTCAGTCAGTCAGTTAGACATTCACTTAGTCAATCAGCCAGTCAGTCAGTCAGTCAATCAGACAGTCATTGAGTTCGACAGCCAGTCAGTCAGTTAGTTAGAAATCCAGTCAGTCAGCCAGTCACCCAGTCAGTCACTCTGTCAGACAGTCAATGAGTTAGACAGTTAGACAGTCACTCATTCAGACAGCCAGTCAGTTAGTTGGTCAGTCAGTTAGACAGTCAGTTAGTCAGTCAGTCAGTCAGTCAGACACACACAGTCAGTCAGTCAGTCAGTCAGTCAGTCAGTCAGTCAGTCAGTCAGGCTCCACCAGGATTTAAACAGCCAAGTTTCTGATCTCTGTTTTATCCTCAGTCTCTTTAGCGCCCCCCTCTGGCTGCTCTCTAAAACCAGCAGCAAACAAACGATCAGATCTGAACAAACAAATCCAAACATTCTGCAGTCCTCTCTTTTCACCAAAACATTTAAATCCTCCCTTCACCATCTACAAACAATCCAAACACTGCTGAAAGAAAATGACCCAGGTCCAACAAGAAAACCCACATTAGTCCATTTTATTCTTATTTTCTGCCAAACTCTGAATCCATCTTCAGCTCATTGTATTAATGTATAAAGCTGTCCGTGATGGAGCATCTGTGTATATCTCTGACCTGCTCCAGCCTCACGTCACCAGTAGATCCCTGAGGTCTTCTGATCAGGGTCTACCTGTTGTCCCCCATGTTAGACTGAAAACAAACACTGATGGTGTTTTTGAAATCACGTCTTTGGACTCCAGATCTTTGGAGCCATATATTTAGTGAATCACTCTGTGACCATGCTCTGGTGTTGGTCAGTCAGTCTGGACTCCAGCAGTCTCTTACAGCTCACACTGACTGACAGCTGGACTTAGAGAACAAATCAAACACAGAGAAGAGGAGGAAGATTTTCTCTCATCTCTAAATGACAGGACCAGTGAAGACAACAGCGAGGATCATCTTCCCCTGACATGTTGGTCTTAGTTTCACACAGTGATGTGATGGAGGATGATTCTTGCTTTTTACACATTTCTGACTTCATGTAACCTCTGCCCATGAGACCTTATGGCACAGGCTGACTGTGTTTGTAGGTGTGTTTACTTCCTCCACCTGTTTCCCTCACACTGCTCATTTCTATTCCAGGCAGATGGATATTCTCATTATAACTTGCCAGCAGCAAGAGAAACAGCAGAGTTTGGATGTAATCCCATCAAACAGTCCAATAAAAACAGAGTTTACTGTCACAGTCAGAAAAAGTCAGACTTGATGTTTTTGTCCTCAGGCTGTTCACAGGTTTTCATGTTGCTGCTCTCGGCCTTTCAGCACCGTGGACAGAGACAGAGCAGCAGAGCTCAGAGTTCAGTTCACTGTAGAGACAGAGCTCTGCAGAGCTCAGGTAAATAAGGACGTTTCAACAGTCTTTATGATTTGACATATGGACACTGTGACCATCTACCAAAGCTCCAACAGCTGACAGACATGTTAGACCATCCCACCTTCATCCTGACAGTCACTGTGAGAAGTTTGTCTGAAAGTGAAACGTCTCTGCTCAACTCTCCATCCATCAAGTATCAGAATACAGCAGAGAAAAGTTTTGTATCGATCTAACTAACTTGTTAACATGACACCAGTTTCTGACAGCACTCCCAGCTCTCTGTCCACTCTGAGCTGAGAGCTGCAGAAGTGGATCATTTACAGTAAAGTTACAGACACTCTCTGCTTCTTCTTCTCTGCTGCTAATGACTCTTGGAGCTCTAGTTTCTCTGCTGTTGTCTCTGTCCTGAATAAAGGGCTCCTCTGTCTATTTTTAGTGCCTCCATCCCAGTGGTTTCTATCACAACAGACCCCAGCTGACTCCCTGTGACTCTGTGCAGAGCTTTGATTTATGACTGTTTAGTTCTCTGCTGCTCTGAGCTGCTTTAAACATCACGTCAAAGCTTCTTCTTAGACTTTGCTGTGATAACAGTTTACCTCTGACTGAGAGACAAATGTTTAAAGAGGAGGGCGTCACTTTCTGATTCTGATCTCATGAAAGTGATCATCTCTGTTCCTTCACCTCTTTGCTAACAGAGCTGATCTCAAATACTCACACAGAGAAATAAATGACACCATCTCCATAAAGATCAAATCAATTCACAGAAATAGGGGAACTAAAGCAAAAGCTCTTTCCTCTTCACTTCCTGTCCATTAAAGAAAGCTCCTTTGCTGTAAACAGAGATCCACCAGCTGCAGTGTCTGAGACCAGATGAGCTGGAGATGGAGGGAGATGATTGACAGCAACAGGAAAAGAAAAACAGGATGTTGTTTGGAAATTCAGTGTTCAACTGTCTGCAGTGATCAGGATCAGAAATACTGCACATTAAGAACTATCACATCATAAAACACATCAAACACTGGAGACTTTGCTCATAGTGATGTAGTTTAAGAATAAAGCTGTAGACGTCATGTTTGTGGGTGAATCTCTGGTATTTCCTGAACAACAGAAAAGAGCTCAGCTGATCTCCTGAGGATTCTCTGGTTGAGTCTCTGCAGACTTGTTAGCTCCTTCACTTCCTCAAATCCTGTCACAACAAAAACTCAGTAGATGAAGATCACAAACCATGTCTAACTGTGTTTTTAGATCAGTAACTTTACACTTCATTTTATTCTATCAGACACCATCATCATCTCAAAAACACTGAAACCATGCAGCAAGTCAGCAGTCTGTTTGTAACCTTCAGTCTCATTTATCTTATCATCTAAATCAGAACTCTCAAAGAGCCAAGAAGAAGAAAAAGGAAACATATTCTCCCTGTTTTCTGCCTCACAGGCTGCTGGCCAGGTTGATTTATCTGACGTTGCTGTTTCCTGTCAGTAAACATGTCTTTACACTCTCTGTTATATTTGCTGTTTGGTTCACTGATGGAGCAAACTGTGTGAACTAACAGAAACAGAAACACTGCCAATTTACACAACAGGCAGTGATCCAGACTGAATGTCTGCCTCCAACACAGCAGGTGTTCTCATCTGACACGTTCAGGTGATAATTCCTCAACACCTCAGTCTGATTTCCTGTGAAATTCAACACAACAATCCCTCCTCCAGCGTTCATTCACAGAGTCAGTGTTTAAACAGAAGTGATCCTCACACAGAGGAGGAGCAGAGCACTGTGGAGTCATCTCCACTGATCCATCCTGTCTGTCTCATTCACATCCTCTAAGACAGTGTTTCTTAAACTTGAGTCCAAGGACCCCAAGGGGTCCGCATATCATAGCTTGGGGGTCTGTGGAATAATTCAAAAATGACTGTAAAAGTTTGATATAACAAAGAAAAAACATGTAAAAAAAAATGGGATTTCTTGCACCAACAAAATCAGCTTTTTCTAACATTCTTGCCCATTTCAGTTTTGTGCCATAAGATCAGTTCTCACATCAGCGTGACAGTTCATTGTTCACAACACTACAAAACAAACAAACAAAAAAAACAGCTTAGTGCAATGGTGTGCACAAACTTTACAAATACTCAGCGTGAAAAGACACAAGGTGAGGTTTACAGCTGACAGGTGTCACTCAGAAACAACACTCAGAATCCCACACACAGTGTTTCACACAGGAAACACACCCACACACACAGTCTCAATCCTTTCTGTGTCACACTGCTTCAGGCTCTGAACAAACACATGTAGCTCTCTAACAAATCCATCCTGCCCAAGAGTTTCAGCCTCAGGGTTTGAGTCTAAAACATGAACATTCAGGATTCTCAGCAGTCTGATGACACACTGACTTATCCAGTAAACTGCTGTAGTTATTAGTGACACAAACCTAATCTGCTTCAGAACAGGTCACAGATGAGATCATGTGAAAACATGAAGAAATCATTCAACAAGAAAAAGGTTTCACCATCTGTATCAGAGAGTCTGGAGCTCAGTGAGCTTCAGACTTTTGCTTTTTACTGACATTTACTGAAAGAGACGCTCTGTTTACCTGACATTTCTCTGACGCTCTGTGTGAAATGAAATCTATAAATAAAGTCTGACTATAGATGATCTTCAAATGAAATGACTGTCTCTGTCTGCCTCTAAATCTATGGATTATAAGAGCAACAGGTCAGAATGGTGGATTAGTTATTAGCATTGCTTTCTGGTTGGCTGTGATGTCAGATCCACTTTATTTACCTTTGTGGATTGAATCAGAAAAGTTTTGTTCTTCTTTAATCAAAGCAGGGTCTGAATTTCAGAGTTAGATTGTTTATGATTTCAGTTATTAAATTGATGACCTCCCACTTTCAGTCTTTCAGGATTTCTGGAAACAACACGCCTGAAAGACTGAAGAGGGAACAACTGGACTGACTTCATTTAATGATGCAGATATTTGTCGGCACAGTAATAAAAATGACTCAAAGCTCCTTGAATTCTGATCACAGACGTGTGTTTTCCTCCAGAGGAGAATCAGAGCAGTGTTTCATCATTAATGCAGATCATCACAGAACAGCTGAGGCTGATGGAGGATCACTGTGAGAGTCTGAGTCCAGCACATCAGATAGAAACCTCCAAGCTCTCTCCTCCTGTCTGTCTCAGCTCCTCTGCTCCAGGCTGTCAGATTAAAGCTCTTTCACTGTCTGGATCAGGTTGTGTCTCTCCTTTGGGACAGCTTCTGTCTCTTTGCTCTGTCTCTGTGTCTGTCCTGACCTCTGCTGCTGTCACAGACGGCTCCTGGTCCTTTGTCCTGACTCCAGTCTGTCCAGCCAGCAGAGAAATGCTTGTTGTCCTCTTTAACATTATGTCCACATTTTCAGAAAATGTGTTGAGAGCTGTGTGATGTGGTTCAATCCACACAAACACAGATTCCACTTTCCTCCTGAGCTCTGTTTGCACTTTGATAGTTTTTAAACATGACTGTGACCTTCTGGTGTCAGAAAAAGAGACAATGTTCAGAGGCAGCAGATGGTTCACACACTGTTTACTAAAAGATGGTTTAAACACACACACACTGACACACATTATTATAAAAGCAGATTTTTCTCAACAACAGCAAGAAAAAAAGAGTGGATCATCACCAGTGAAAGCTTGAAAAATCAATGTTTTCATCTTTTGTCCCTGAAGTCTGAGCTAACTCTCCACATCAACACCGTCCAGAGAGTTTTGACTCCAGCAGCTGAAGGGTTAAAGTGAAATAAATCAATGAAACAATGTGAAACTCTGTCCTTCCTCCTCCTGTGTGTCTCTCATCCTCTGTGTTCACCACAGCACACACTTCAAGTCTCTCCTGAGACTGAGAGCAAACAGGCTGAGACACATCCTTCATTTCATCATCAGATCAGAAACACCTCATGGTGTCCCTGCTTCATCTCTCCACACCAGCATCGTGTCTCAGTCCTTTACTACAGCTCCTCAAGAGCAAAGATGGGAAACACAAATCAACCACAGCCTGAGAAATCATGTCAAACTGCTGTTAAGTGGTTGTTGTTGTTTTTGTTTTCAGTCTGAGTCTAATGAAAGTTGAAGTCAGTGTGAAGGACGACAGTCTGACTGAAGAGCTCAGCTCTGAGGATTATTCACAGCCTCTGAGAGAAGAGAGGAGAAAAAACACAACAGCCTCATCAGGCTGATGAAACCAGTGATGAGTTGGAGAAAGTTGCTGACTGTAAAGACCATCACTTTGGCTCAGACTGACAAACTCTGCCATCCTCACCCTGAGACAGTGTTATTGTGTCAGTGGCTTCAGCGTCACTTCATTGTTCACAGGAAGTGTGTTTCATTAAATAACGGATGATCAGACTAAAAATCTTCTTAGAGCAGAATCTTTGATCAAAACCAGAACCTTCAACAAACAGAAGAAGCTTCTTCATTTCAGTCCTTCTTCATCATTTCATTTCTCCTGTGATGTAACATTGATGATGATGATGATGAGGAGGAGGAGGGTTATTGTTTCCATCTCTGAGCTCTGGATGAAGTGAGGAACCAAACAACTGGAGCTCAGCAGATGAGCCTGCAGGGAGCTGAGATGACACCAGCTGCAGATGAACAGATTAACCTCCTGAAGTCTAATGAGATTATAGAGCAGACTGAATATGAATCATCACAGCTGAATCTGCAGAAAGAGAGATTCTGACAACCATGCAGTGTTGACACAGAGCATCCATCTCCACCAACATGTCTGTTTGTTTGTCTGTGTGTTTCTATAAAGAGCTGATCCTGTAAATGTTCACAGTGAAGTGATCCAAAGATCTGCTGCAGGGACAGGATCCAGATTCTCTCTGACCTGGAAGCTTCTTCACTTGTTTCACAAACAGACGCTTTTTCCTCCATTATTTTCAAACGTGGAGACTTCACTGCTTTGTTCTCCATTTCTTCTCATTTTTTCTACACGTATAATAAGCTGCTTTCTGTTTGTAGAGATCTCTGCTCATTTCTACAGGAGGATTTAGGGCTTGATGTCACTTCCTGTGTTGGTCTTTTGGGTCTTTAATCCAGACTGTGAGGTCTGTGATCAGACTGAATCTGGCTAACCTCCCTCTGACTGTTGAACCTGTAACACACTGAGAGCTGTGTCAAACAAAGACTGAGGTTACCTCAGGACAACCTGATCGAAGAAATCCATCAAAAAGTCTCGTCTCAAGAGCCTGTGTCAGTTTTCACAAACTTTACCTGCATCACTTCAAAAGCAGATTGATGAAATATTTGTGGGAGAAACTTTTTATCTCTGTTGAGGGTCTTAAAGTAAACCTTGAAGGAGACAGGTGAGTCTGTTACACACTGATTCTCAAACTGAGGAAACCTCAGAGGAACTCCACATTTATCATCGATATTGAGTCGAGTGTTCCTGTAAAAAAGTTCAACCTCACCACCACAAGAAGTCACCAAGCTTCCTCTAGCAGCACTCAGAGCTGATTTTCCTCTGGATGTGATGAAAAACAGCTGAACCACCTTCTGCTGAGGGAAAGATGTCAGACTCAGAGGAGCTCAGTCTTTACATCACTTCACCTGTTTAAAGCTGCAGTCAGGAGGAGGAGACAAGGACACTTCTCTCCTCCATGTTAGGATGTAAAACATGACTTTCTCCATCACCTTCCTCCTCTGATGTCTGACACACTGATGCAGCAGAGACGTTACATCCTCCAGGTCAGACTTTGAGCTTGTTCAGAGTCACAGAGACGGCTCATGTCTGCCTCCTCACACTGACAGGAAAACAAGAAGTGACAAACACTTTGGAAATATCTCATCTGTGCTTTGGGACTGTGAGTTCATTAAGGAGACGTGATGTGATTAAAAACAAACTTTAACACAATCAGTCTGGTGTCTGTTCCTCATTGGAGACCCAAGAAGCAAACAGATCTCTCATTTAACTCACACACTTTCATTTGTTCTGATGAATTGGATCAATCTCAGAGAAAACGTCGACTGATCACATGAAACTACAAACTCCAAGCCTCAGTCTGCTTGAGGAGCAGCAGAACAACATAACAGAGTATTTAATGTGTAACCAAGAATAATTTTTTGCTTTATCACACATGGTAAAAAACAACCACCTCAGCTGAAGTCGAGGTTCAGATCTCCTGACCTCTTCATGTCTCATTCACAGGTAACATCCAGCCCACTGAGTTTCTGAACTCTGATCAACATTTAGCTGATCTTCACATTTTCTTTCACTGCTCTAAATTCATGACCTGTGCAGGTTTAAAGTCTCTGGTTATTCATGGAGAGCTCCTGAACCTCGGGGCTCACTTTAAGTTGACAGAGATGTTTTGTGTTTTGTTTGTAGTAAAGTGTAAGAGCAGAGCAGCAGAAAGATGTCAGAGCAGCAGAAGAGTCATGAAGAGAGCTGATCTGAGTGACTTCTGATGAGTTTCTCCTTCAGGACAAATTTCAAAATATGGATCCTAATTCTCTTTAAACACTCAACTACATTTTATGTAACAACACAAAAATGTTCCTTCTTTCACCCTCATACTGATGGATTTACTGTTCTGCACGATGACAGGATCAGAGAAGAAAAGTTGAATTTCCCAAAGAGCATAGTTAAGTTTAAAAACAGATTCATCATGAGCTCTTTGTATCTGTGTGTATTAATGTGTGTGTTTGGTGGAGGTGGTGATACCTGGAGGAGGAGAGTCTTCTAATCTCTCTGACACACTTCATTTAGTTTCTCATTAACTCTTCATTAAAAGGCTAAAGGAGCTCAGCGCTCAGTGAGCCTCATTTCAAGTTCTCTGAAAAGTCTCTGACCTTACACACTGACCACACACCTCTCCTCATAAATCTCAATCACAGGCTGATTTTACTGAACAATTCAACATGCTTTGGTGTCTATTTGATAGGACTTTTGGCGTCACAGGTTTGGCATAAAGTGTTAAAAGATTAAAGAAAAACTGAACAGAAAATGTGTTTTAAAAGAGGGTGTGATTGTTTTCATCCTTTGTGGTTATAATCCTTCTCATGAATCCATCTTTAACAGAAACAAACTGTTGAACTGCAGCCTCCAAACATGGAAAACTCAGACACACCAATGTGATTTCTGTTCACTGCAGCCGTTCACTGAGAACAGACGACGTCTTCAAGCAGAGAGTGACTGAGGGAGACGTTAGGATCAAAGTTAGTTTGGCTTTAAATTCCTAATGAGGAGAACAGCAGAATAATGCTTCATGATCTATATGAATTTCTGAGACATTAACAGTCGATTGTCTGTGATGACATCACACTCTGCTCCCTGACTCTCTGAAATATACAAATATACAAATAAAGCCACAAACAGGTTTTTACACTGAGTTAAACAAAGTTAAACTTATTTAAAAGTTTTCTGTGATCAGCTCAGTGAAAAACACCAAAGGAAAGTTTGGATAATGTGACTTTTAAAAAGGAGACATGAAGACAGCAGCCAGCCTTGTTAGAGGAAGACAGAGCAGGTGAACAGAGAGCTGTGAGTGCTGTGATAGTCAGCAGATAAAGAGCACTTACAGACTGTTAGAGGAGTGGAGGACAGAGAGAGGACATGAGAGGAACAAAGAGAGGTGTAAGGCTGAACTAAAGACAGAAGGAGAACCTGCATGCACAGACTGATGGGCTGAGGTTTTCACAGCAAGCTGCAAATAAAGCTTTAATATCAAAGCAGAGCCAGTGTTATCACAGCAGATAGTCAGTATGGTTGATCTGTGACTGTGTGCAGCATCTGTTCAAAGTTAAAATGCTCTTCTTTCAGGTTAAGGAGAAATTAAGTTGAATCTCATCAATTTAAACAGACTGAAATCAGCAGAAGCAACAAAGTGAACTTTAGCTCAACTTTAAATCACACTCCAGCATTTTTGAGCAAACTCCCAAACAAAGTTGGAGCTGTACCTGAGCTAAATGAAAGCAGCCTCAATCAGGCCTGGCAGGATTCCTCTGTGACTGACAGAGGAAGAATAACAAGGTCTTCACATCCTGCTTCCTATCTCTGTCTCTAATATTTGCAGTACTGATGTTGTACTGTTCTTCAGGATGGAGCCCAGCTGACTGACCCCTCAGAGAATGAGACCTTGGGAACCTCAGAGCAGACTCCTCAGGGACCTGCAGCCTCTCAGATAGTGGTACAGAATTGTGCTGATCATTTTCTCCACATTCAGGTTTTCATGATGTTCTGGGGTCCAGTCAGGATGTTGTATTTCTATTACCACTCCCCCTCTCTCACACATACACCTACACTTGTCAGGTCCACAGAGTCCACAGAGCAACATGCTACACATGTAATGCTAATATGCTTGAATTTTTCTGTGCTTTAAACTAAAATTACATTGCAAATATCACACATCCCTAAAACAAGGTTACTCGTGTCTCTTTACCAGTTGTATGAGCTGTGGAAACAGGACCTTTAGCTCTTCTGGCTCTACTTTTGCTTAGCATCAGAGTTGATTGACAGCCCAGGAGACATGTTTAAGTCTGAAATCACAGTCAGATAAATTCTTGTCAAAGTAGAGGGCCATTTTACTGTGATTTATTACATTCCTTCTTTCCTGAATTTCATAGTACTCTGTTTTAATGTCATCTAACGTTTTTCATTCATTTCTGTTTCTGATAGTTATTATGGTCTTTTTTTTTTTTTTCTTTGGAAGGACTAAGATGCAACTGGTCCCCTCCCCTTAGTGAAGGGAGACAGGCTGGTTGCCTACAGAGATTCTGATGACTCTGAGCTTGATGATATTCCTGTCCTGAGGCTCAGGAGGACCAAAAGCATTTTGGTATGCAACACACTGGGATTGTAGGGAAAAGATTAGAAGTTTATATGGAACGTATCATCAGTTTGCCAGCTTTATTTGGACTTTTCTTTATTTCCCTATTACTTTTTTTTTCTGTAGATGAAAGACCAAAAAAAAGACCAGTATTGACTCGGATGAGCTATCTGACCCCTCCTCCAATGACAGTGGAGAGGAATATGTACCTGGGACTAGTGAGGACTCTGATGGTACAGAAACAAGTGAAATCCTTGATCTAGTTGACCTCAGAGAGAAGATGCTGGATAGCAGGAACGTTATAAAATGTGGATGATATTGGAGATTCATGTCCCTCTCCACCAGAAGAAAGTGTCTCCTCACAGCAGGACAGAGGACGCTCACCAAGTAGAGAAAAAAGCAGCTCCAGTTTGATGTGTAACGACAACATGTATTTAATGCTTCCTGTCATATTACATCCTCCAGTCATTCCCACTCATGACAACAGAGGGACGTGGGACACACTGATGACCTGTTAAAAAGCTCAATGCTGGCCCCAGATCAAAGTCTTCCTGACAGTACCTCCTCACCTCTTACTTATGGAGATTCTGATGCTTCACTTTCCATCCCAGCTACCTGTAAAAAGGAGAATGGATCCAGAACCCACAACAAAAAACAGTATTGTCTGTACGGTAAGTTGGGTGTTTTAAAACTAGCAAGACATTTGAAGCGAGCCCATCCACTTAAGCCAGAGGTTGTGCAGGCTATGTCCTTCCCTAAATGCTGGAAAGAAAGAAAAATGCATCTGGAACACATACCAGATAAAGGCAACTTCGCACACAATATGGAGGTGATGAATTCAGGTGTTGGAAGTCTTGTTCCTCATGAACAACCAAGACAGGATTTTAAAGCTGGGGATTTTCTTCATTGTGCATACTGCCAAGGCTTTTTTGCAAGGAAACTCCTCTGGCGTCACATAAAGACCTGCAAGTTTAAGGCTCAAGTTCCACAAAAACAACAGCCTGGAAAAACCTGTGTCCAGGCTCTATGTGCATTTACTGTACCTCCACTTCCTGGTGTAAAACATGACTCGTGGAAACTTTAAACAAGATGACACAAGATGAAGTTTATTCAGCAGTCAACTCTGACCACTGTATTTTAGAATATGGAGACCATCTGTCAAACCGACTTGGACATGACCCAGGCAAACATGGGAGCATGAGATAGAAGTTGAGAGAGCTCGGAAGACTTTTGATATGCTCAAGAAAAAGAAAAAAAAAAACATAAAGACCATGAAGACAGCTTACCTCTGACAGAGGATGTAATCACTCTCCATAACTACCTGAGAAAAGCTGAGGATGAGGCAAAGACAGAGTTAACAGAGCGTGTGAGTACCAGAGCATACAAAAGTTAAGTGAGAGCCTTCTTGCACAAATAATTGTGTTCAATAAGCAGCGTAAAGGATAAGCATCATGTTTAACCCTTGAGACATAAAAAGTCTAGAAGCAGACACCGGCCCTGTGAGGAAGGACATATATGAAACTCTATCACCTGTGGAAAAACAGCTGAGCCACAAACTGACATGTTTGGTGACGTGTGGGAAGAGAGGGGTAAAGTTTCACATCCTACTTCTTGAGAGCACGAAAGCTTCACTTGACTTCCTGATTGAAAAATGGAGGGAAGTTAGTGTACTTGAGGAGAATCCATTTATGTTTGCAAGGCTTGGTACTATAACCATTTTTTGTTGGTGTGACTGCCTCAGAAGATATGCAGAAGAGAGCAAGGCCAAAAACCCAGAACTGCTAAAGTCAACAACATTGAGGAAACATGTGCTACACCATGTGAACTTCTCAACATCAAAAATCCAGAGCTTGAGCAAATTGCTTGTTTCATGGGACATGGTAGAGTCCACTGCGAGTACCATCGTCAGAGGGATAAAACATTCCAAGTGGCCAAGATTGGCAAACTTTTGTTTGCATTGGAACGTGGAGCAGAGTCACTGAAAGGAAAAAGTCTGGAAACCCTGGACTCTGTTATCAGTGGTTTGTAAATTAATATTAATACTTTTTTAAGTCATCTCTCTTCAGTCTCTTTCTCTCTGTCTCTCTCTGTCTTTCCGTCCAAAATGTGTGTGTATTTCTTATCGATCTGCATTTTTTATTTTTTGTTTTTTTATTTTCATTTAGGGCATGCAGCAATCCCGACCAAAGGTCTGGAAGGTGTTAAAAAGAGACGGACATCAGATGCAGGCAGACAACAGGAAGCTCATGATGGTGCGTAATAAAAACTCACATCAGTCTTTTTTATTGAGCACCAAATCACAACATACATTTTTTCAAGACACTTCCCAAAAACATAAAGATGTCTAGATGTTAATATTATGTTTCCAGAAACCCAACATCAAGACCAGATAATAGTCTGGAACTGCTTCCCTTCCGTCTGAGGCAGAAACCTCAGACAGAACCAGACACGTTAGACACCTGAGGAGTGTTGATTGTGATTGATCTGGAAACCTTGAATATTTTTTTTAATTAATCACATCCACAAATTTGATCTGATTTGACCAGATGTCCTGGTTTTGCTGAGGTCGAAAAGCACAAGAAGAGAAAGGCAAAGAAAATGTATTTTACAAACACTCAGATGGCACAAATCAGCCGACCATTCAAACGAAGACAGAAGACGTGTTCGGTGACCCAAAGAGGCAAAGGAGAATCCTTGCATGATAGTTCAGACGTGAAAGTCATGATGTTACAGAAGAAAACAAATGGTGGTAGACTGTACAACAAAAAAAAAAGATTACACCTTCGCAGGAAGGTGACATCTCCTTTTTAAGCCTGGAAAAACAAGAGCCCAAGCCCTTTGTGAATACGCTCAGCCAGTGCCAGATGGGGTTAGTGAACGCTTTTTGAGAATGGTGCAAAACATGCATATGGACGAGGTAACTACTACTGTACCCAAAGAGAAAAACATTATGGAATATGGAGAACACCTCTTTAACAAACATGGACATGATGTCACAAAACATGAGTACATCAGGCAGGAGATGTGGGAGACAGGGTGACTTGTTGTGCAAGGACACAAAAATGGAAAGTTGAAGCAGTTGTCAGACTTTTTTTTACACCAGCTAATTTCCCTTATGTGACACAGGCTGTTAGAAATGTAGCTGTCTTGAATGAGGAGACACACGCATACAAAACACATTCTCTAGCACTCAAGTTAGGCCACAACCTCAAAAAAATTGCAAGTGTCATAGAATGTGAAGTCATGATTGCAGGTGAAGAAGATGTCATCCAAAATATCCAGGTTTTAAAACAAATATGTGAAACTAAGTGGAGGGAGTGTGTGTCAGCACAGGCCCTGAGGAATCTTGATGAATCAAAATGGAATGCCCCACAGCTTCTTCCCTCTGCTGAAGATGGGAAAAAATGCATGAGTATAAATGACTTCCAAGCAAAACTTAAAGAGCCAACGCAGAAGGACTGGGCAGAGCTTGCAGGAATAACCCTCTGTGAGATTATACTGTTTAACTGCAGAAGAGAGAGAGGAGTATCAACGATGCCTCTCAGTGCATTCACATTGAGAGATACTGCATTGACTCATCCTGATATTTAGTTAGCTCTGTCTCAGCTGGAAAAGAAACTACGTGACAGAACGGAGAGTTCCTGGTGAAGAGGACTGTCTGCGAGCTATACAAGGCGAGAAAGCCCTGTGTGACGGATCGTGGAAAAATGTCAAAGACTATGTGTACAACCACATTGCAACTTTAAACCAGAGATCTGCTACAAGAAAATGAAGTATTAATTTTTCAGGTTTATGTTTTGTGTGAGCAGCTTCAGTATCCTTGACTCTGTTTCAGCAGCTTTATTTTATATTGCCTTTGCACTTAATGTTGACAGGAAAGTTTAATTCCTATTTATATCGAATGTTTATAACTAATGTTTTGCTGGGGAAGCTGCAGTATTTGTTTATTCTCAGGTTTAGCTTTATTTATCACTTACTGTTCAAGAGAAAATGTGCTTGTGTTTAGTTCAGTCATCAGACTCTGAGTTAAGTTTGTATACACCACCAACCCTGGTCCTGGAGGACCCCTGCCCTGCATGTTTTAGATCAGAGTTTCCCAATCCTGGTCCTGGGGACCCCCTGCCCTGCATGTTTTAGATGTTACCCCACTCCAGCACACCTGATTCAAATGATCAGCTCGTCATCAAGCTATGCTTGAGCCTGATAACGAGCTGATCATTTGAATCAGGTGTGCTGGAGTGGGGAAACATCTAAAACATGCAGGGCAGGGGTCCTCCAGGACCAGGATTGGGAAACACTGTTTTAGATGTTACCCCATCCCAGCACTACTGATTCAAATGAATGGCTCGCTATCAGGCTCAAGCAGAGCTTGATAACGAGCTGATCATTTGAATCAGGTGTGCTGGAGTGGAGTAACATCTAAAACATTCAGGGCTGGGGTCCTCCAGGACCAGGGTTGGGTAACACTGGTATACACCTCTTCAGGGTCCTGGGCCCTGAGCTGTCCAAAAGGTTTGCTGTGTGTTAAGATTGTGGCAACTTTGCATCTCAGTCTGTTTGGGAATTCACTCTAGTGTCCAGCATACTTCAATAAACTGAATTTGGTTAGTTTGACACAGTTTGACTGAGAATGTAACCCCATCCTCAGTATTTTAGTTTGTTCCCTCTGACAAATCTTTCAAAAGATGTTGATTCATTGTCTTTGACAATGCAGACAATTCCTCCACTGAAGAGCCACAATAAACATGTTTTAGGGTGTATTCAGACCTGGACTGTTTGGTCCACTTTAAACGGACCAGGGTTCGTTTCCCACTCTGGTGCAGACTTTTCATGCAGGTGTGAATAGACACAAACGAACCCTGGTGAGGACCAAACAACCGGACTGAGACCCAATTTTGAGGTGGTCTTGGTCCGCTTCCAAACGAACTCTGGTGCGGTTCGTGGTTCTCTAGTGCAGGTCTGAAAACAAATCAAGGTCCATCCGAACTAACTACAGGATACATGTGCCTTTTGGGCCTAAAAAGCCACCGTAACCTAACTGTCTTTGCTCATACCTGATCCTCTGTCTTCTGTTTAGCCACACTGTTGCTAGCATGTTGTGGGTCAGGACACGCAGAGCATAGCGTCTTGCTGCGCGCATTCATCTTCGCTGTTCCAAAATTTGAAACAGAGCATTGTTAAGCCTTCTTTGAAGGAGCTGCTCTTGAAACTGAAAATGATTTTGCAGCTCTAATAAGAGCACAAACACACGTTTACCTCCATTTCCAGGTCTGTATTCTGTGTGCCGCCCTTTGTCAGTGCTGTCCAATGAGAGCACTGATCGTCACACACGTCTAGGTGTTTACAGAATATAGTCCACTTGCAAAAAGTACAATCTGAATACGAACCGCACTAAACTAAAAATAAAAAGTCCGCTTTTGGTCCGGACCAAACAAGTGGACCAAAGGACTTTTCTGTTCTGAATACAGTCTGAATTGGCTTGTAAAGTATCTGTGGGCAACATGAAGTGACTGAGAGCAGCTTGTCTACTGAACAAGACATGGTTAGTGAGATTATTCACACCTAAAACTTTACTGCTGGAACACGTCACATAGTCTGTGTCTTTACAGTCGACCAATCACAGCACAGAGCTGCTGGAAAACATTCAACTCTGTAAACTCACTGTCTGCTGTGTATGTTCCTCACTAAAGTCTTTCCACAGCATGTTAATAATCCACTCTGAGTTGATTCAATCTTAATCTGGCTTTAATAATCCAACAAAGAACCTGAAAAGATGAGTTCAGTCTTGTGTGCAGTCTGTCCCCACTGAGCAGGAAATGATTCAAATGATTGTAATTATGAAAAACTCAATAAAAGAGTGACCCAGTCAGCCTTATGAATGTTTGAATCAAATATAAATGATCCAAATCACTGCTTGAAATTTCATATCCTATAATTGGAGTCAAAGGATTAAAGAGACATTTCATGTTTCCTGTCAGATGAAATGATCATTGTATTGATGTGTGGAGGAGTCTGGTGTTGTTAGAGTCACAGGTGTTACAGAAACTAAGAGCTGTGGTTTGAAACGGTGGATATTCTGTGCTCAGTGAATGAAGAGTTGAAAATAAAATATAAAACAGAACTCAAACTAAATGTTGTTTTAATTTTTAAAAAGTGTTACTCCAACACTTTTCTAATCTGCCAGCAGATCGACTCTGTTTGATGATCTGAACCAAAGTTTGTTTCTGAGGGAATTTTCCAGAACTTAACGCTTGACTTCACCTCCAGCAGCTTCTCTAATTAAAATGATTCAAATATCTGAAATTAGTATCAGTTATTTCCCAAAGATAGGGATGAGCCAGCATTGCTCTCATCAATCTGCTTCCCTCCTCTTTAAACATCACAAACTAAATGAAGACTGAGACGTGAGAGAAGAACTGGGAACTCACTAAAAACAGACTTTGTCAGAATAAAAAACAGTGTGATGGAGAAGTGTGAGCCTGAACACACACACACACAGTCACAGAGAAATGAAGTCATGGGATTTAGAGAGCAAAGCAAAGCCTCCAGCTCTTCAGTCACTTTAATCCTTTCTTGTAAGAACAAAGAATTCAAGAGGACGACAATGAGAGCTCATTAGATTTCCAGAAGAATCCACTGACAGAGCTTTAGTTCATGTTTTCCTCAGACTTACAAATGGAGCTGAAGACATGATCCTGTCTGAATAAAATGATGAATCTATGGACCCTTTGGAGAGAGTATTAATACGCTCTGACAGCACAGAGAGAGCTCTGCATCAGATCTGTCAGGTGGTCATGTTTTAGATCAGCTGATTTAAGGAGACAATCATCTGTTGACACTGAAGCCGCTCTGCCACATCAAAACTAGGGACGGGAATTTACAGTAATCCTTGTACTCAAATATGTGTGGTTTCTAATGAACGAATAGTTGAATAGATAGATAGATAGATAGATAGAATTTATTGTCATTGTGACATGTAAAATGCACAACGAAATTTAAAAGTGCCATACAGTTGGTGCAACATTAAAACTACAACATAAAAAACACAGCACAACAGTAAAACAACAATGATGAATATAAAACAACAATACAAAAATCATTTCATTTGCCATTGCACAGTCCCATAATTGTAAAAGTGCTGTTAATGCTTGTTTTTTGCAGCGTTAAGGGTGGTTATTGCTGTTGGATAGAAACTGTTTTTTAATCTGTTTGTTCTTGTTTTGATTGTCCTGTACCGTCTGCCTGATGGCAGCAGTTCAAACATGGAGTGGCCTGGGTGAAAAGTGTCCTTTAAGATTTTCTGGGCTCTATTAAAACAGAGAACACTGTGCATTTCGTCTAGTGAGGGGAGGAGGCAGCCCACGATTTTCTGGGCTGTGTCAATCACCCTCTGAAGCACAGTTCTCTGGGCCACTGTGCAGCTTGTGAACCACACACACAAACAGTATGTCAGTACTGGCTCAATGCAGCACCTGTAGAAGGACACAAGCAGTTTCTGTCTGGTGTTGTTCTTCCTGAGAACCCTCAAGAAGTGAAGTCTCTGCTGCGCCTTTTTGAGCACCTCTGTGCTGTTCACGTTCCATGTCAACCCCTCCTCAATGTGGACCCCCAGGAAACGGAAGTGTGACACCCGCTCCACTCTGTCCCCGTTGATGATTAGTGGTTGAATGACAGTTTTCTTCCTCCTGTAGTCGACCACTAGCTCCTTGGTCTTGGATGTATTGAGGAGCAGGTTGTTCTGACTGCACCACGCTGCTAGATGTTCCACTTCCTCCCTGTAGGCCGTCTCATCCCCCCCGGAGATGAGTCCCACCACCGTGGTGTCATCTGCAAACTTCACATAGATGTTGCTGTGGTGTGCAGGGGTGCAGTCATATGTATAGAGGGCGTAGAGCAGGGGACTCAGCACGCATCCCTGGGGGGAGCCAGTGTTGATGCTGATGGCCGTAGATGTGTGATGGCCCACTCTCACCCTCTGTGAGCGACCAGTCAGGAAGCTGTTAATCCATATGCAGGTGGTGTGTGGAATGCCCAGGTTCAGCAGTTTGTGGAACAGTTTATGGGGTAGGATGGTGTTGAAGGAAGAGCTATAGTCAACAAAGAGCATGCGCACATAGCTTCCCTGCTGCTCCAGGTGGGAAAGTGCAGCATGTAGGGCTATAGCCACGGCGTCCTCTGTTGATCTATTAGCCCTGTATGACACCAAATGAATGAGCACCGAGCCGCTGCAACTGTGTGCGCCGCCGCCATATCGCCATATCAAAGCGTGAATAGTCGCAATTATTATTATTTTCTAACCCTAAACACAAATAAATAAATAAAAATCCGTCCGACAAGGACCTCTTAGACTGTAACTGTAACTTCATGCTTGTGAAATGAGAGAAATATCCAATAGCTAAATGTTAATACAAATAAAAAATGCAGATATTCCAATTTCAAATGCATTTATTTAATGACTAAACAACGTAACAACTGTTTACATGCCGCTGTCATGTCACCGCAGCAGCGTATACATATGGAAACACTCAAATAACAGCCCAAATCATACAGACATTGTTAGATAAAATAAATTGAAGGCTCATCAACTAAAAACCCCTTTTAAGCCTGGAGTTTCTCTTGGCATAAATTAAAAATCACTGCTGCTCAACTTAAATATCCGTATAGCCTACCTTAATACAACCAGGCCATAATAGCAAACAAGTAGGCTCCTGGGCATGAAATAAATTAACAGTCCATATGTTTGGATTTATAGTAAGCACCAGCCAGATATGAAGTGACTTAACTTATTCTTGTTCAAAAAGATACGTGTTCAGGCGACAGCCGAGTGCGGAGGCGATTTAAAATGATGCACGCTGTTGAGAATACTCTTTCCACTGTACCTGGTCTTGTTTTTTTTTCCACCACTGCAACAGGTTTTGGTCGGGTGGGATGCATGGCTCCTCGAAGCACTGATCCAACTCGTCATGGGCTTCGGTGCCGACTGTGCAGTAATCATTACCGAACAAAGTGTCAAGTGCTTCGGCGCCTGTAATTTGGGAGGATGCTGGTCGATGTCCGTCTGTCTCAGGCGGAACACTGTCACTTCTGGGCTGTTCTGGTATGCTGTCATAAAGTCCAGCGAGTTTCTCTCGGATGTTCATACGCATCGCTGGCTCCAGGAAACGTAGGTGCTTGTTCCGGGGATCCAGGGCAGAAACAATAAGTGCTGCTTTGCCTGTGGAAAATGAAGTATTAACGCTTAAGCCTTCAAAATGATCTGTATTGGCAATAAATTTAATATTTTGAATTATTATTATTGTGTGCGTTTAGAGGATCAAAAAATTACCAGGGTTAGTTGTGCTATTGGCCAACACGCGCTTTTGCAAGGACTCAGCCACTGCTGTGTTGAATTCAGTCACCTTGGCTGACTCTCCATCGTTTGGCTTCAGATGCCTGAGGAGGCTGGTGGTGACTGGATGCACCAAGGAGATGCAGACATGGGATTCACTACACATGGCTGTTGTCGCACACTTCAAAGAGTGAAGTGCAGGCAAGATATCTTCAAGTGTTTGCCAGTTAATGTCAGTTAATTCGAGCGTTCTTGCTTCAGCGAGTTTAGTTGTGTGCCTGTCAGAAAGAGTTGCCGACAGAGCCCATCTTTGTTCCAGAAGCTGCTCAAACATTTCGTACGCGGACTTCCACCTAGTGCGGCAGTATTGGATCAGTCTGTGATTGGGCAGGTTCTGCTCTGCTTACTTTCTCTTCAGGGCTGCGGTTGCCACTGTGCTGTGATGGAAATGAGCTTCCAACCTGCTACATACGCCAATGAGTCTGTTAACACTCGTTATCTTGAAGCCATCGTTTATGGCAAGCTGGAGTGTGTGTGCAAAGCACGGCACCGATTCCCACTCAAGGAGGCGCTCGTTTGCCATCACCACATTGCTGGCGTTGTCATGAACACAAGCACAAACTTTGCCCAACACGCCCCACTCCTCAGTAGCTGCTGTTAGGTGGTCAGCCAGGTTTTCTGCAGTGTGCTGCTCATCAGTGCTGCAGGTCTGTAGGACCGCGGTCTTTAATTCCCAGTCCTGAATAACATGTCACATCATGGTGATATACGACTCAGTGGTGAGAGCTGTCCACGAGTCTGTAGTAAGAGCCCCTTTGTCAACACGCTGCAAATCAGCTCTGAGTTACGCTGCCTTTTCTTCATATATTTTCTCCACTCTCATAGCTGTTGTTCTCCGCGATGGTGGCTTAAACTCCAGCTCGACAAATGCCATTAGCTCTTTAAAGCCTTCTCCTTCTACAAAACTCAGTAGAAGCATATCTCCAGTTACCATTTTCGTTATCAGCAGGCTGATCTTCTCCGCGCTTGTTTTGACGCAATGACGTTTGCTAACGGGGCTAGCGAAAGATGAAATGCAAGACTGCCTGGTTTCTGTCTCTGCTTCTTTTTCCTTATGCTTTAACCGCATGTGGTTAAGCATCGAACTTGTACTTCTATGGTATGCGAGTTTAACTCCACATATCTTGCACTGCACACTAGTTTCATCATTTTTTTTTTCAAAATACTTCCAGACATCACTCTTTTTGACAGACATGTCGCATGTGTCGTAGACGTGACTCTATATGTTGTGGTTTTGCTTTCCGTGGAATATGTTCCTAGGGAGTTGCTGTAGCTGCCGTAAACGGTTGTATTTGCTGGATACTGGCTCGGTGTTTGCGCGGCCGGAGAAATCATACGTCTTTATCCCATTCACTGTTTATTTAGTCCGGCAAAAACAAAAAGAACATGGTAACACATAAATGAATTAAAGTTGCGTGGCCAGGTACGTGAATAACAAAATGCTATTCAAATAGTGGGGTCAGTGGCGGATACCCGAGTACTCGAGTATTCGTACCCATCCCTAATCAAAACACTCTGTCCACACAACAGCTCAGTCAACTCTTCACAGCCTGTTCACTGCTTCCTGTTTGCTCAGGTCACATGACAGACTTTAGTCATGATTGACCTTTGAAAAAAAGACAAATATCAGGAATCTAAACTGTGAGGATCAAGATCTGGACTGAACCTCAGAGAAAAAGGACAGAGTAAGCAGCCAACAAATGAAAACTCTGAAAGTAACTTTGAGATGAGAACGTCCTGCTCTCTGTGAACTGAAGGATGAGACACTTCAAGTGTTTTCAAGTGTCTCTTCAATGCAGAAAGAAGTAGTGTCGACCAAGGACTCAGGCTAAGAAACTCTTAATGATCATTTCTTTTCAAGGATTCAGAATGAATCAGATCTGCACTGCTCGCTCACAACCTCAGCCACCACCATTCAACTTTTTAACACAGATGGTTTCAGGAACTTACTCTAACTAGACATGTCAAACAGGACTGGTGGAGATGCTTTAAAATAAAGGCTTTTTATTCAGCCCTTGACCCCAACACCAGAAGAACTAAATGGATGTTACTGAGAGGAGGAGTGGTTTATAAACTGCTCAGTAACATTTCAAATGACAGCATCAGAGAGGAAAAGATTTCCTCCTTCAATAATCAAAGTCTTCCTGCTGGAGTTTTCACTGAACTCACTGATGATATCATCTGGATTCAGGTAAAACAGTGTTATTAGTATTCTACATGAATTAATGAGTTTTTAACAACACTTGTAATTATAACACAAGCCTGAGGCTTTTAACATGACTGATCTTAATCTGTTTTTAATGAAAAGCTGTCATTAGTTATTAAACTTATTGTAACACAGCAGTCAGACTGAAGGAGGCTCATGGATTTACATGTTTCAGGAAATCTGCTCTGAGGCACTTTGGCTTCACAGGCTTCAAACCTGAAGGTTAACCTGACTTTGAATTAACTTTCCTCTAAACAGACCTTATCTTTGATATAGAATAACAAGAATGAAAAAAGCAGAGTGTAAAGAGTTAAAGTTCAGACTGTGACAGATTTAAATTATAATCTCAGTGTTGCTTAAAGAGCTGTGGGAAGAGTCAGTTTAACTTCTAACACACTGCTTTAAATCAAAGTGAGAACAAATATAATTCAGTGTACTTCACCTTTGAATGACTCAGACACGCCGACGATCAGTGACTTATTAAAAAAAAAAGACAGAGGTGAAGATCAGGAGTTGATGTAAAACAGGTCCAGAGTAAAACCAAGCTGCTGTAACTCTGACTCTACAGTCTGTAACCAGTGAGCCTGTGATGTCATCCTGCTCGTTAGGTTAACTGCTCACACCTGGGCATGAAGGGAGCTTAAAGTCCAGCAGAAACAGCTCAACAAATCTAATCTATCTCTCTTTACTGTCCTGTTGTTGATATGTGGGGACATTTTCACCATCATTGTCCACATTTATTTGATTGAGACCTTTTAAAGACATCAGACAATTCCCCTCTGACAGAACAACGTACTGCAGGAACAAGTGAGAGGTATTTCTGATAGTGATGGGCGCTGACTACATCTACCCTTTTAGAGGAGCCGTCAAAGGTTCACAGCAAACAGCTCTAGGAGAAACAGTCAGGACTCTGTTAGTGATACATTAATCCTTGGTGTGAAGCGTTGGGGGTCTGGCCACAGGTGAAGTCAATTAGCCCACCTGTTGTTGACTCCTGACTTGGCTCCTCTCCTGTGTTTTCCACCAGACCAACTCTCACTCTGAGCCCAGTTACATTTATATCAAATCTTCTGTCAACAGTTTTTATAAACATTTACACTTCACCACCTCCTCCACTGTTTTATTGTTCCCTTAATATCTTTGATGATCGCTATTTTCATCAATCACATGACATGATCAGGTAGAAACACACTCCGAAGAGACAGACATAAAGAACAGCTGACAGGGAACCACCAAAGTATCACATTTCTGCTGGTCTCTGTGGATCTGTCCCTCAGTCAGACTTCAGTCCTCTCTTCATCAACACTCAGAGCAGTGGAGGCTTTAAGAAGAGCAACAGTTTGTTTTCATCCTGAACTGGAGGAGAAACTGAAGCAGCTAGAGCTCATTTCCATCCAGATCAGCAAGAAGACTTCCAGCCTCAGCCAAACTGACACAACTGTGAAGTGGGTTGTAACAAACTCCAGACCCTTTAATATCATCGAGG
The DNA here is from genome assembly GCF_033239565.1 of Halichoeres trimaculatus. NCBI lineage: Eukaryota > Metazoa > Chordata > Actinopteri > Labriformes > Labridae > Halichoeres > Halichoeres trimaculatus. Next base: position 5,926,480 of record NW_027437188.1, on the reverse strand, counting down.
ACACAGGTTTTACAAAGATTTTGCAAGTTGTCTCCCAAGATGCTTTGTACAAAGCCCCATTAAGAAGCACCAAGATTTTTGAAACAAAAGAATGTAAAAAAAAAAAAAAAATCAGAGAGCGGCATTTCTGTAAAAACGAAGGTGGACAGAACAGACAATAAGAAAACAAGGATCAACAGAAGATCTGTGCACATGAACCAAGCGCAGACTTTGACAAAGAATCTGACAAGAAAAGAGGTTTTTAGAAATTTTTGTAACGACCTTAAGAGGCAAAGAAGGAGCAGATGAGAAGATGAAGAGAAAGAAACATACACACGCACAGTTGAGCAGAGTGAACTCCTCACCTTTAAAAGCTGCCAAGAGCAGAGCAGCTCTCTGCTCCCAGAGCCTTTAAATCCTCCTTTTTACTTTCTGCACAGCAGGTGGTCGTCTGTGAGGAGTGTGTCATACCACCACAGGTGTGTTTGGTTTTTCATCCTCTGTTTAGAGTAAATATGGGACTTATAATCCCTGTAGATCTTTAGCTCAGCTGTGTCTTAAAGGAAGAATCAGTGTCATTAACTGATGATTGAAGAATCCTTTGATTCTTGTTGCAGCTCAAACGCTCGAAAAACCAGGAGCTCATCAGACTTTATCTAAACCTCAGCATGTGAACAAAGACAGCAGGAAATATTTCTGTTATACAGAGGTGAGGCTGGAAATAACACACACACACACATTCTGTACACACAGTGTTAGCATGAAGAGAGAAACTCCACAGCGTGATGAACAGTCAGAGCTTCTCTCTCTGCTGGAAAACACAGCACCAGATCTCTTCCTGCTGTTTGCCTCTGATCTCTTTTCATCCCTCACTCTTTGTTTGTCTCCATTTTCAGTCCATGTATCTCTGCCGTGTCCTCCATCTGTCCTCATGCTCCGTCCCTTTCTAACTCCCTCTCTGTAACGTTTGTGGCACAGGAGCAGTCAGGTGTTTTATGGAGTCTCCGCTGAATCCACTTCTCACTCAGTCCATAACAAAGCATCAAAGACAGAACCTCTCCTCCTCCCCTCACTTCTTCCCTCACTTTCATTTTTTCTTCTGGAGTGAAAAGGAAGAAGTCAGTGATGAAGGTTTTTATCAGCTTTATACAGAGAGCATCAGAAACCAGTGGTTGATTTACACATTAGCTGCTCGACACTCAGCATCGACTTCACACACACAGCTGGTGTCTCAGAGCAAGCAGAGACCTCTGGCTTTATCCTCCAGACATTCAGCTCCAACAACACACTGCAGCACATCTGGACTCAGCTTGATGAGCTCGTCTGATGCTCTCATTAGTTTTTATTAAACCAGAAAGAACCAATGATCATCACTGAAGCAGAAAACCTTACAGCGCCTGTTGTTTCATTTCATGCTGATGCTTTTTATAACGTGTCTGCAGCCTCTCACAGTTTACACAGCACTGTGGGCTGCTTTCTTTAACTGACCACACAGCTTATATTTACAAATGAGTCACAGATACTGAAATCATGTGTCCAACATGTTTGCACACATTACAGAACAATCAGCTCATCAGCATTTAGCCTGATCCCAAAGTCCCCTGACAAAAACACTTTGATGTCCCTCACAAACGACACACAGCACACAGACACACACAAGCACATGTTCATACATGTGGAAAAAAGTCGCTCTTACCTGCAGATCAGGATCCAGAGAGACCAGGTCCAGGAGTGGAGGAGACAGGATCAGGAAAAGAAAAGACAGAGAGGAAGAAGCAGTTAAAAGATGTGACGATAAACAAACACAGAACTGAGCTAAAGTCAGCACAGGAAACACAGACAGAGGAGCTTTTTGACTTTTGACATTTATCAGAAAACAGTTTCAGGTAAAGAAAGCTCTTCCTTAAAGCCCTGACTCTCTGTCAGCGTGAAGCAGCTCTGGAGTTCATTTTAAGGAAGACAAAAATCCCATGAGTGTTAAAAAGAGAGCCCATTCTTCTCTTTCCCAGTCACTCTGACAGAGAACAAGGATGGAGCTTTTTATCTCTGAATCACTCTCAGTTTTCTGTCAGAAACTTCAGATGTAACGTCAAACTGAAAGGACACAGCTTCCACTTGTTCCCTACACGCCCTGCCAGACACTCTCTGACCTTTTCAGTTCACTGACAGAGAAATCCTCATGTTTGACACATTACACCTGATGCAGTGAGTCTGAAAACAGCTGGAAGAATGTGGACTGACCACAGCAACATGTCTCAACATTTGATCAAACTAAGAACAAACAGGAAATCTGTGTGAACACAAACACACACCCTGCTCTCACTTCCTGTTTGTAATTAATCAAAGACAGTTTTTATTTCTCCTGCTCTGAGCTGAATCCCTCTGGAGGGGACAGAGAGATGTATGAAGCTCAGATGATCAATAGATTGATGTGATCAGACAAAGAGCACAGAGCTTCCTCCTCTCCCTGTGTCTGACACTGATTCAGAGCTTGAAGCCAGTTGAGAGCAGAGAGATCTCAGAGAAATACAGTCAGATGTGTCTCAGTGATCCCAGCACAGCCAAAGATGATCTGTCAGACCTCTGCAAAGTGCTCAGTAACACAGATTTCACCAACATGTGTCTGCCTGCTTTGGCCAAACATGAGCAGCTTCTTGTTTCTCAGCTCAGTGTCAGGTTCTGCTTTGAAACTTCTGTCTGTGTCAGTCTTCTTTCTCTCCACTGGGACTTGTTAGATTTGGTTTCTCCCTCCCTGCTCCATCCTGACCTCTCCTGACTGACAGACCAATCTTTGGAGCACACAGTGAACTGCCCTCTGTCATTCAGCAGTGTGTGTACAGCTGTGTGTGTGTGTGTGTGTGTGTGTCCTCAACAGTTTGTTGTGGAGCTCTAACTTGGCCTCCTTCCACCTGTCAGACCACAAACTTTCATTTCAGTCACATCTTTAAAAAACTGTGTTTTCTTGTCTTTCTCTGCTGCTTCAGTTTTTCCTCAAAAGACTTTTCTCAGTTTCACCAACCGTCCAGCTGCTGTCAGTCAAACACAAAGATTTTGTTCAACCATGAGCAACATTTTGAAGAACTTGGGGACTTGATATAATGACTGCACTCAGTGTGTTGTTAGTTAAAGATTAAAAGCTTTAGTCGACTCAAACTGCAGCAAAGTGACAGCTGTGTGTTCAGCCTTCATGCTTCATGTTTTTTTTTTATTTTTCTTTCTCTCTAAGCAGAGCACAGGAAAGGTGATCCACAGAGAAAATATATGTTCCGTGACAGATGGAAAAAGTTAATCAAACTTCAAAATGAATTCTCCTCATGTAAAAAATAAACCTGGTTTTCCCCTAATCAGCATTTCGAAGGCCAGAGCCTGACCACAGGTGCAGCAATGGCCCTCTTTAAAACCTTGTTTTAGTTTACTTCTGTATTCACTACATTATCATTAAGTTAGCTGATGTCAACATTTGAAGAGAAAATGTGCTTTTGTGGTGCTGAAGTATACGATGATTAAAAAAAAAAAAAAAAAAAAAAAATCTCACTGTCCCCTTTTCAGCAGGAGCAGAAAGTCCATGTCCTAAACATATTTGGGAAGACCAGCAAAATTTCAGATTCCTTCTGAATCCATACTCTGTTTTGCTGTACTCAAGCAGCAACCTTGAGTCTAAGAACATGAGATGATGCTGAAGTTTAAAATCTGCTGTTTCTTGAGTGTCAGCTTGAGGCTGGCTCAGGAATTACCAGAAGTCACACACACACTGAGACAAAAAAGCTGTTTTCAAAGCAGAAATTAACCTTTTTACAGCCTGGTTCAAAAAAACATCTCCTGTCTGAGACGCTAATTTTACAATCAGCACACACTGTACTGGGGGTGAATTCTTTTCTTCCTCGGCTGTTAAGAGGATATTAAGATCACAAGCTCGCCCAATCAGAGGTAAAGCTCAGGTCATGTGACTGACAGGCGCCCTATGGCTGTACACAAAGCCCTTGCCTCTACCAATATGACCACGATAGCTGATATGCTTCATTTACAGTTTCAGAAACAGACGGGGGACGTCATTATACTGTTCATGGCTGTTCTGGGATTCCTGTTTAACTTTCTGCACTGAACTCTGAGCCACAGACTTTGACCTTTTTCCTGATCAACCTCAGAGCTCAGAGCAGAGAAGGAGACAGGAAACAGAGGAGGTGAGGTCAGAGCTGGATTGAAGGACATGTTCAGGGTCTAAAGCCACCAAGCAGTCAGGTTTGGTCCGGTACGGTTTGGCACGGTTTGGTACAGTCAAGCTTGATCTCGTTTGCCTTTCCACAGCAAACTGTGCCCCCTAGTGGTAGGTAGCGTCTAAGCCGGATGCCAAAAGCCGCAGCTTTTCGTCCTCTCTGTTAATAGCATCTAGCTCTTTAATACAAAGTGCAATCAAGCTTTGTTTCAGAGAAGTCTGTATGCTGCCAGGAGAAATGCAGCCACTGTCGCGCGGTAAGTGTCGATTCTTTTGACCAATCAACAGTCTGCAGCGTTGTTGCTCCACCTTCCGAGAGCGGACCGGAGACCGGATCTGTTCTGACTGGCACCTATACGAAAGGGTCCCAAAAAGTGGGACGGCTCATCTCTGCTATTTGGTGATCTGTCCCGGGATAAGTCAGTGGAAACGCCACAAAATGCATGCAGTACCGAGACAAAGCGAACCGGTCTGCTTGGTGGAAACATGACTTAAATCTCAGTGGAGAGGAACATTGTGGAGAGCTCTCTATGAGACCTCCTGCAGAGAAGGAGGGAGAGGAGCCTCTTTCTTTCCTCCAGTCAGAGTCAAATGTGTGGATGAGTTGTTTGCAGTAACAGCTGCCTCTGTTTCTATGTGTGTGAGTAAAGACTGAACGATGAAAGTCAAGCTCTGAACTGAAATGCCTCCTTCTCTTGGGGTGAAAAACAAGTAAACAAACAAACTAATCAACAAACCTGGACTCACAGTATTTATTTCAAGGTGAAGATGAAAATAAACTCAAACAGTTTGTGTTGAAGTGGAGAGAAGAAGACAGAGACAGGAAAAGATGGTCCTCTGAGTGAACTGACTGCTGATTCTTCATTCATGGAGTTTGACTAAAAACTTCTGTTTCAGAACGAATCAATGATTCCTCAAGAGGTGAAGAAGACAAAGACAAACTATCAGCACACACTGGCAGTTTAGCATCAAGGCAAACATCTCTTCTTTGAAAGCTGTAAACAGCAGAGAGGTCCCCTCACCTGGAAGCCTTTTCATTTCTCCTCAGGTGGGAGCAGGTGGTAGACTGTGTGTGTGAAAGCTGAGAAACTGGGAGCAGATGCTGCATCTTTTCTTTACCGTGTCTCTGAGCTGGAGTTGATAAATCTCCCTGAGGCTCAGATCATAAATCTGTGTTATTAACTCCTGATTAAAGAATTGTTTTTGCAGTCTGGGTCCACAGAGAGCAAAAGCTGAAAAGCAGAGGCAGACGTCTTCATACAGACACTCCAACAGCTCATTGTCAGAGCTCAGAGCACAGTCACTAAAGTCTGGACTGGATCTACTTCACACTCAGTCAGCAGCAGACAAAGCTTTAAAGACAGAGCCTTTCCTCTTCTCCTCCCCTCACTGCTCTCCTTTTCTTCCCCTTTCTCTGCAACAGGCTGCAGAGACCGTCTGGATGTCCATACTTTGATAAACTCAGAGCTTTTCCTAAAACACAGAGGAAGGATTTTACAGGATTTCAAGGGTTTCACATTTCTAGTAACACACAAGGGACTGGTTTCGATAAGACGATAAGAAAAGTAAGAAATAAACACTCTACCATAAAGCCATGTGTTCTTTTATTTCTGCTTTCTGAGATCTAAACTGAGGACTGCAGGGACTGGTTTCTGACTGAATATTACTGCTCTGCTTTTCTGGAGAGGAACCACACGTCCAAACAAATACTGACTCTGAAGACTCTGAAGATATCAATAAAATACAATCATATTTCTGTTTACAGGTGATTTAATGTTCATTTTATCCACCATGAACAGTCTGTTGTGTTCAGAGCAGATCAGCTTTGTGTTGTGATCTAACAGGATCTCAGGAAGCTGAGGAAGTCATGAAGTAATCATCTGAATTTAAAGCTGTCAGTGAGTTTTTTCTCTTTTTCCCCAAGTCAAGTTCAAACAGACTGAGCTACTGCCTCCTCCTGTACCTCCTCCATCACTGTTGTGTAAAAAAGAAAACTATCCTGTTCAACCAGCTGAAGAAGAAAATGCTGAAGAGAGAAATGGATCAATCTGAACACATCACATCATTGGTCTGAAAAAAAAGAAAAGAAAAGAAAAGAAAGCCAGCAAAGACGACCCAAATGCTGCAGAAAGCTCTGAGTCAATGTTCTGAATTAGAGTTTCATCATTACGAAAAATCAGGCTTTTTTGTGTCTTTTTCAGCGACACATGACAACTGTGAGTGTGTAAAATTTCCCTATGAAGCTGTGTGATGTGTCTGAGAAAGGATAAGAGATGAAGGAAACGTTCAAAATGTGTTTGTGTCCTTTATCCTCATAACACCAAGTCAAGGATAACTCCCTGCAGCGCTCTGACTCACTCACAGCCTTCCTGATGCGTTCACTGACTGTCAGAAAAATGAACATCTGCTCTGAACACATCACTGACAGCAGAGCTGTTACAGTATGAACACCAGAGTCCGTATGTGTGGCCACGCACTCGGGACTTCTGAGAGAGGATTGTGGCCGAGGAGGTGAGGGAGGTGAGTTATTTATGTCTGATGATGTGTTTTTGTTAAAAAAAAAAAGTGTTTCCATTGAACTTTTGTGATAAATGTCAAAATCAAAACTTCTGAAAAACCACCTTAAGAGAGTGTAAACACTTTTTCATTGAACCTTGAGAGTTTTTTTTCCATCAACATTTTTATATGATATGTAGGTTTAACACAATCCTAGGTGTAATGGAAACGCAGCTATTGTTGTGTATTATAAGAAATAATAAAAAGACTTCAGCAAAGCAGACCAATGCTGCAGAAAGCTCTGAGTCAATGTTCTGAATTAAATTCACATCAGTAAAGAGACATAAAAAGACAAAGCTGACATTTTTTGTGAAAAGATGAATGGGTTGTGGTTTTAATAAGAAAGGTTCACAACAAATGAAATGTAATAACTCCACATCTCTGAGAGGAGAGCGTCTTTGTCTCATATATTTTTTGCAACGTGAAAACTGTGTCAGTGGAAAATTTCCTGTGAAGCTGTGTGATGTGTTTTGAGAAAGGATAAGAGATGAAGGAAGCTGTCAAAAAGGATCAAATCAAAACATGTGAAAGGAAACCACAGTAACACTCTGTGTGTGTTTTCTTTATGTGACATTTAACGAGAAACCAAGAAATAACTTTCTGAGGTGAAGCAGCTTTTATCACTTTATCAGGTCAAATCCAGGGCAGCAGATTAAATGTGAGTCAGTCGTTCAGTCAATGGTTCAATCATCACTTCTATTAATTATCATCAACCTGTTCAGTCTGGATATGAAATAAAAATCCATATTAATGGTTCATTCAAAGCAAGAACGTCTGTCACACTGTAAGAGCTGTTCAACACTGATGATGATGATGAAGGATCTACAAGAGTTGATGACATTCACCCAGAAACTGAACTTTCTACCAACCACACCCACCAGACGCTCTCAAGGTTTGATCACTGAGAACAAATAAAAGAAGAAAAAAAGTATTTAGAGATGAGTTTGATGATTTTCTCTGGAGGATGAAAGGAGAGAAAAACCACAAAGTCATTTTACATCCTGGACTCTGTCAGGAAGAGGCTCAGTGGAGAAACTGTCGACCCTGATGGTTTCAGCAGGAGGAGAGACATCAGCAGTGGACAGTGAACTCTTACCGGCTGACCAACAGCCATGACAGTGAGGAATCAGTTTCCACCTGCTGTTCAGAATAATTACACATAATTTACCAGGTAAAGACCTCTCAGCTCTTTGAAATGAAAGCCAGAGTGGGAGGAAGTCAAGATAAAGATGAAGGGTTGATAAGGTCAGCATGCTGCAGTAAGTTTGGGCAGTGGAAGACAGAAGCAGAGAAAGAAATGTGCTTCTTCACGTTTGGCTCAACTCCAACCTTCAATGACAACTAGAAAACAAGAAGCTGCATTAGCATCACAGAGTAAGCAGAGTCTGGACTTTAATTCAGCTTCAACTGAAGCATGAAATTGCACGACAAGGGTAGTAGAGTAGATAATGAAAGCTTAGCACTGGTAAGAGCTGCTAAGAGTTTGTTGCAAGCTGACTTTGTGAGCTCAAAGGCTTCAGGGATGGAAATGCCCACCGTGTGGATGCAAACATTCATCATATGATGTAAAGTTTGAGTTGGAAATGATGTTTTTAGGAGCAGGAAGAGAATAAGACAACAGAAAAATCTTCCTCTAACAGGTCAGAGCCACAGTTTGCAGTCAGCTATAGAGCAGTCAGTCTGTCTTTGTCAGATCAGAGCAGAAAAAGGATCATGGACCAAAATAAAGCTGTCAGAGGAAGAGAGATGAACTCAGGATACTTCAACATTTTCTGACTGCTGGTTACCAACACCTGCAGACACTTTTTACTGCTCCCATAATGCTTTGCTTTTCAAGAACAGGCACCAAGGCTACATTTGTCCCAAACTGTAATCTTTGAACTGGAGTAAACGTCCAACCCATACTTTGTAAGCCAACAAAAGGAAGTCAAATCGATAGATAATAAAGTGGATCTGTACAGTCCCAGCCCATAACCTGTGACCCTTTGATTTCCACTAAACACACAGACAGCAGCTTTCACAGCGTTACAGTAATAACTCCTGATTTAAGGTGATTTTTAACATGGAAATCTCAAACAGTAATGAGCTGCTAGCAAAGCAGTCATCAGGGAAACAGAGAAAATATCAGCACTGTGACGATATTTCACTTCAGAAAAGTCGACTGTTAGAGCGGTTAAGATGGGCTTCAGTTTCAGAGACACACGACTGTTTCCAGCTGTACAGAGAGTCTGAGCCCACAGAGGTCCAACAGGATCAGGAACCTGGTTGATCCTCAGCACATGGACTGATTCACAGGTTCAGGTTTGGGAATCAGTGAGAACAGGAAAAATAAATGATCAGAACATCTGAACATTTTGTGACTTTTGGCTCTTTGGGAGATTTGTTTCTAGTTTTTAGCTCTAAATAAATTCAGACTGTGGCGCTGCCTCCTCACCTGTTTTTATTTGACTTAAAGTAAAGTCATTCAGTGAATCAGGGCTGGCTCCTGAACCTCTGCTCCACCTTCAGTTAAAAACACTTTGATGAAAAATTAAACAAAACAGATCCACCATGTTATTTAAAAAAAAACTCTTTGTCCCTTTAAATTTCTCATTTTCAGGCTGTTTGCTTCCTTTCTTTCTTTTCTCATCCTCAGTTATCACTCTTTATCTTCCTCTTTCTTCCCTTTGCCTCCAGCTGCCTCTCCTGGGCTTTTCTCTTCTCCACATTTCCCCCATAGTATTTATTCAGGAAAAAAACATTTTCTCTTTAGATGCCGAGCCTTTGGTGAATAAATGAACACGTTCTGAATCAATGTTGATCCAATCAGCTGTTTTTACTCTCTCTTTCTCTCTGGTCAGTCAGCTCTTCTTTCATTAAGTCGTTGTTTTCTTCTCTGAGAGATAAGAAAAAAGGATTTAGCTCCAAGGACATCATTTCTCTGAGTAACAATGTCCTCAATCTGATGAGGAGCTAAATAACTCATTACACACAGAGCTTTATTCAGCAGGCATCAGTTTTTCTAACAAAAGGATGAAAATGTTGGTTCCTGTGAGGGGAACAAAATGTTTCACTGTCTCCTCATAAAGTCGCGTTGGCATCCATCCATTTTTCAATCTTAGAGCTGACGCTTGGCCACGAGGAATGTTTCAGATTTCTGAGTATTTTTCAGAGTTTTAAATGAATCATGGTTTGATTCTGTTTTTGTAACGAACAAGTGAGGCAGCTGAAATCCCTTTAATATTGTGTTTCTTGTTCCTGGAACATGAGGTCTTTCTCCCAGTGGGAGACACCAGGCAGCTCTGTCACCCACAATAACTCAGACGGCAGCAGAGACACACACACCTCTCTGTTTTTAACATTTTCACTCTGAGAAATGTCACCAACACCTCACTCCTCAGCTCCCATGTTGGCTTTTTCTCTCCATCAACAACATTCTCCCTTCTCCCAGCTCCTAATCTCTAATCCCTCCTTGGGTCCTGTCACATTTTTACCTCCTTTTACCAACAGCATCTTTCCCCATGTGTCCTCCTTTGTTTCAGACGCTTCAGCCTCTTTTTCTGAAGTGACATTCAGTGTGACCCACCACACACAGGAGCAGATATATGAACATGACGCCAATGATCACAAATGACAATTTTAGTTAGCTTCTCTTTTAGTCAGGAACATTTTCACTATTTACTTTTACATTTCCGTCGTGGCTCACTCCCCCTGAAGGCTGGACCCCTGAGGGACTCACATTTCACTTCTGGGAGTTTTTCCTTCTGAGCTTTTCTCCCCTCACTCTCCTTCCTGTGACTTTGACTCATCTTTCTCTCAAAACTACACTCACCGGCCACTTTATATGGCACACCTGTCCAACTGCTCGTTAACTCACATTTCTAATCAGCCAATCACATGGCAGCAACTCAATGCATTTAGGCATGTAGACATGGTCAAGACCAGTGGTGGGCAATTAATTTTTACCAGGGGCCACATGAGGAACCTGAATTGTGTCAGAGGGCCACCAACTTTCTCCCATCGTAAAATGCTCTAAATTAAATATTTTGAATAGCTGGAACTGATAATCAGAAGAATGAAGCACTCTGTAAATGTTTATACTAGGTTATGTAAAATTGTGGTGTATAGGTCAAGTAGAAAAAAAAAAAAAAAAAAAACAATTATTGAATCCTAAAATGAAAGAGAAAATATCTCAAGTTTTCATCTTTGTCAATATCTGTCATACATTAACTCACTTTTACCAATTGAGAGTGCTGGCAGACTGCCAACACTCCTGAATATGGAGGGAAACTCCCATTTTTTAAAACCTCTCTCCCGCTGTTCTCCTGGCTTGTGATTTCTCCTGAAAGTCTCCAAAATTTAAGTATGCTTCTGTGAGCTCTAATATTTCACTAAGTCAAATCAAGTCCTGTACTTGGGCGTTATATCGAAAACTCAGCAACCATCCACCTCTCTCTTAGTTGGTTTGATCCAGAGATGCTACAGGACACCTCAGAGACAGAGACAGAGACAGATAACGGTGCAGCACTTATTGATGAAGAGTTTATCAGAGCCAAAGCTGTTTCCTTTCTTTCTTTTTTGGAGTTGACATGACATGTCGTGAGTTAAACTAACGTAGCTCTGCTCTAACGTAGCATCCCCTTCAATCAGGAAAGTTTAGAGCATCTCTGAACACACAACACGTCCAACCTTGAGGCAGATGGGCTACAGCAGCAGAAGACCACACCGGGTGACCCTCCTGTCAGCTAAGAACAGGAAACTGAGGCTACAATTCACACAGCAACACCAAAACTGGACAATAGAAGATTGGAAAAACGTTGCCTGGTCTGATGTGTGTGTGGGGGATATTTTCTTGTCTCACTTTGGGCCCCTTAGTACCAACTGAGCATGGTTTAAAGTCCACAGCCTACCTGAGTATTGTTGCTGACCATGTCCATTCCTTTATGGGCACAGTGTACCCATCTTCTGATGGCTACTTCCAGCAGGATAACGCTCCATGTCATAAAGCTGGAATCATCTCAGACTGGTTTCTTCAACATGACGATGAGTTCACTGTACTCAAATGTCCTCCACAGTCCCCAGATCTCAATCCAATAGAGCACCTTTGGGATGTGGTGGAACAAGAGATTCTCATCATGGATGTTCAGCTGACAAATCTGCAGCAACTGTGTGATGCTATCATGTCAATATGGACCAAACTCTCTGAGGAATGTTTCTAGTACCTTGTTGAATCTATGCCACCAAGGATTGAGGCACTTCTGAAGGCAAAAGAGGGTCCAACCCAGTACCAGCAAGGTGTACTAAACAAAGTGGTCCGTGAGGGTATATTAATAACAGACAGAAAGGATGGAAGTGTGAGGGAGAACAGAGTCTATTACATTGTCTCTGGTCATGGAAATGATTCAAAGCATCATCAGAGAAGAAGTTTGTCACTGTAAATCTGAGCAGTGGTGAGTGCAGAGAGAGAAGCAGAGAGGGTTTTAATCCACAGTCACCAACATTTAACAGCTGTGATCTTCTTCAAATGAACAATGGGCTGAAAAAAAGCTTTAATTATAGACAAATAGTTAAACTATCATCAAACAATGATGTTATAACAACCTGTTGGTAGAAAATCTCTCCATAGTGGATCAAACATGCTCTCACTGTAACCACTCCTGTGATGTCATCATGTGGGTTCCTCTAATTAACCAGCTGCTGTGTCTCTGCAGGAGCTCGTTAGGTTAACGGCTCACACCTGGTGGTTCAGGGTGAGTCCAGGTCAAAGTCCAGACTGCAGACTGACATTCAGCTGATAACCAAAGCACATGAACAGAAACAGAACATTACAGCAGTCAAAGGTGATATAATGCTGAGTGAACAGGGCTGGCTTTTCAAACAGACGCTCTTTTTATCAGAGAGCAGCCGTGCAAAGAGACAATCTGTTAGGGAGCTCTTTGAGTTTGATCTCCCAGACTGAGCTTCAGTTCCTCTGCATTCAGTGAAGCTCCCTGCTCCTGAAATAATGACTGTTTGCTCCAAAACCAGCACCTGAAGAGGACACCTGAGATCAGTCTCACCAACAGCAATAAATGTCTATTTCCTGCACACTTTGAATCATTTTACAAATTTGTTTTGGGTTACAGACTGTCTACTATAAATTTTTATCAACAAAATCATGAACCCGATGAAAAAAGAGAGGGAAGAAATACTGATGGAATAACGTTTTTTTTTCTTCTTTTTCACTTAAGTCTACAAAAAAGATTGTATTTTTATTTTTTGATTTGGCAGTAAATGTTCGTTTCAAACCACCAGTCTGCTGTTCTGCTGTCTTCAACACAAACTTCTTCCAAATCACACTCACCATCCACCAATAGGAAACCACCACTCACACAGCTTTCAGGAAATCTGTGAGAGGTTGAAGAAAGATTTGTTGTTGGCAGCCCAAGCTGAAAAATGAACCAAAGAAATCACCAGAAAAACTAAAATTTAAGGAGAAAAAAAAATAGTTGTTTACACCAATGTGCAGTCAGTTAAAAGAGCTCCTCAGTTCCTCTTTATCCATAGTGAACTGTGAAATATAAACAGAAACAGAGAAAGGAAACAAAAGGCAGCTCTCTAAAACATCTTTCCTTCAGACTCCACATCTTTGAAGCTTTTAACTAACTCAGCTGTGATGTCCCTCAGTAGCAGACAGCAGACTCATTGAGTAAAGTGGGCTGAATGAACAAGCTGTATTGATTGTATTGCTGTGGGCTCCAGCTTCTGTACAGACAGTATAAAGGGTTTACTTTGTCCTTTTAACCCCAGAGAGGCAGAGAGACAAATGGATACCTGAGGGGACGGTGATAGACTTTGTTTTTGGTTCATAAAAAACTCCATAAGCTGCTGGAAATGAAAACGTTCCACACTCTGCTTCTCTTAAAGCTATTATTGCTGTTGATCATGGTCTTTACCATCAGACACGTCTGCTTCATCCCTGGAGGGAATGAACAGTCAAACACAAACCTCTGAGATCTCAACTTTTCCTCTGTTTCTAAAACAGAATCAGAGAGTGCTGAAGAAAAAGGGTCAAACTGAGCTGAGCTTCTTTAAATAACCTTTAACAACCTCTGAAACCCTTCATTCATTTAGCCAGCCTGATGATACAGACATGTTCTTCCTCTATCTGAATACTTCTCCTGTGGAGGTCTCACTTTCAACTGGCTGCTGATCTCCAGCAGAGCTGACAGCCATGCTGAGCAGAGAAAGAAAACCATCAGAGCTGTCATGTCAAAGGGAAACAGACTCAGATACAGAATATGTTCTCACAGAAGATGTGGAAAGACTAAATGTGAGTCAAAACAGATCTCTCAGGGAAAACTGAACCAGAAAATAAGCAGGTCCATTGTGTTGATGATGATTTCTCTCTCTCTTTGATACTCCCATGTTGATCTGAGTCTTCAGTTATTCTCTGTGGCTTATTGAGAATTTGTGATTAAAAGAAAAAAATGTCTGAAATAGAGAGTGGCTTCAAATCTGATGTCCTATTGATTAAGGTTTATCTGTCAATAAATAAAGCAGTGTTGTTTTTCTAAGAAGAGCTGGTTTATCACACTGGGGAGATTCAGTTCAAGCAGCTTCCTGCTCCAGAAAACCCTGACACATCTCACACTGACACTGAGCAGAGGATCTGTGAATGATGCTGTGGATCATAACCAGACTGTTAATGTGGAGAAGATGGAGGAGGGATTTATAAAGATGAGGGGAAAGATGTCAACAAGAGAAATGAGACAGAAAGAGCAGAGCTAAAGATCCAGCATTGATGGGATGACTCTCATTTTCTCCTCTCCACATGCTCTGCAACAGTTCAGAGCTTCTTCATGGAGTAATATAACAGTCTGTAAAGGATGGTATGAAAAGAGCTCAGCTCACATCCCAGAATTCAGCAGCAGCAGAGAGCCGTTCAGCTCACACTCAGCAGTCGTCTTCACAGACAGAGATAACCCTGCAGAGAGGTGGGATGACCTCCTGCTGTAGATTAACAGCTTCATCCTCCTTTAGTCTGCTGGGATTATCTCTTCAACTGACAGAGGCTAATAATTTAATCTTTAATTTATGAACAAGGGAAAACCCTCTGTCCTCATGTTTTAAAGTGATAGAGGAGCAGGAAAGCTCTGATGGTTAATTCATTTTAGAGGAGGATGATGTTTGGTTTAAAATTTAAGAGAAAGAAGGAGAAGGAACTGGACATGAACGTGATGATGAAGCGTGACAGATTTAAAGACAAGACTGGAAACAAGGAGGAGAGTCACAATGTGAGGGATGTTATCACTCACAGATTAACAGAACATTTCAATCATTGAACTAAAACAGAAAACCCTCCCATCAGAGAAGCAGATCACAGCTTTAGACGGTGTCAACAGGACACAACAGACTGAGAGAGAGTGAGAAACGTCTGCTCAGGAATGAAGCTCACTCTGTGACACAGACATGAGCAGAAAAGCTTTGTAAATCAGCAAAATAAAACAAAAAGAGAGGAGAAATATTCTTCCAGGGTTGTGTTTCTGAATAACCTGCCAAAGGTTGAACTCTCCAGTTTATCTGAGCGGGATCAGGAGCCACTGAGAGATGTTAAACACAGAGAACAAACCAAAGATCCAAACTCAAGGTTCTGACAATGTTGGAGCTTCATTTTCATCTCAATCCCTTCACATGCGTGCAGTGTAATAAATATTTATCTAAAGTCATCAACAGTCCTCGTAAATCCTTGCTCATCATCAAACTGTGAACAACCACCCCTGGTCAACAGCCTGAGAACAAACAGAGCAAACAGAGCTGAACACATCTTCCAGGCCACAGCGTAACATGATCTTCTGTGTGAGAGTCATTCTCTAAAAAAGCTTTTTTAACCCAGCAGCTTTGATTTCATTCAGACTCTGATGATAAAGTTAGAAACTAGTCAAACAGCTTCAGATGAAAAACATTAGAGCAGAAATCAAACCAAACAGCCGT
Organism: Halichoeres trimaculatus; assembly: GCF_033239565.1. Taxonomy (NCBI): domain Eukaryota; kingdom Metazoa; phylum Chordata; class Actinopteri; order Labriformes; family Labridae; genus Halichoeres; species Halichoeres trimaculatus. The sequence continues at coordinate 5,910,780 of NW_027437188.1, read as the reverse complement.
CAGGAGAGACGTGTGAGAAAGATGAGCAGACAGGAAGTAGTTCTGACTCGCCGTGTGTGTCTTTGTGAGTGTAGACTTTAATCTTTCTTTCAGCTTAAAACTCATTTTGTTTCTCAAACATATTTGAAATTGCCATAGAAGCCAAATTTTCCTCATATCATCAAGTCCATCATCAAATTTGAAAACAAAGTAACACTGCCAAGAGATTTTAGTGACAGTAATTAGACTCAGTTTACATTTTAAAGAACAAAAAAGCCTTTGGCATCATTGGTGTCCATGATTTGTGTGTTTTAACTTGTGCAGCTGAAGCAAACCAGAGCCATACACACATTTGTGTACATGAACCATAAACACCAACATACTGTAGATAAAAGACACAACACTGAAGTCACCTCAAGTTCTCCATTAAACCACCAACAGGAGGTCTGTGGTCTAGCAGTGTTTTGGAAACATCTTGTATATGTGTTTCCAGAGGATTGTTATTCTAAAAAAGGTTGGATCTGTCCTTACACGTGTGTTCTCCCAGGGTTTGACCATGAATTAAGATCTAAAGCGGTCTGTAGTGTGTTCAGCCTTAAAGGATCATCTGCAGCTTTCTGGTCTGGACTCATGTGAACATTGATGATGTCACACTCTGGGCTCACAGGTGTGACCCGTTCACCTTAACGAGCTTCTTCACAGACACAGCAGACAGAGATCACTTTATATTCTGTAATATGAGCATTGATCAGAGAGAATCAAAATGTGTTTTTAACAAATGAAACTAAAACACATTTTAAAAAGTTAAAGCTTATATGTCTAAAAGTTAACTATAAATAGTGAAGTGAAGCTCCTTTATGAAAAGATGTAATTTACAGGCAGTAAATCATTGCTGTGATTTCCACACTGTGAAGAACTGCAGATTGATTGTTCTTCATGCATTATGCATCACAATCTGCTGAGAGCTGGACTCCACTGATCTGTAACTGTCTGAATAAACTACACTACAGGTGGACACAGCATGGGACAGACACACGCTCCCTGTGACACTGTGGACAATATGCTCAGAGCTTTTCTCTCATGGAGCTCACACTGCTGGGTGCTGTCTGCATAATGTGAGAGTTCTTCTGCAACCTCACCAAATATCTGATCCAACCTCATTCAACAACTCATTTCTGTGTTTGGCCTTTTTGGAGCACTTCTCATGGGTGACACTGAATAACCTGATTACAATGACAACGTTTTAATCTGCTCACTCATGTTGATAGTTGGTGGTCAGACCACTTGATGGAAAACAAAATAAAGAAAAAGTAAACTATAACAACCTCTGTTGTGCTCACTGAAACACTCTGGAGCTCAGGACCACAGACAGACTTTCCTTTGCTTCTCCAGATAATGAACCACAGCAGGTTATGACAGGGCCTGATGGCTGCTTCATTACCCTGGACTTGGCTTGGCTCTGCTGGGGGACAACTCTGTTTTACAATGTCTGACACAACCTTCTTTTCCCCTCAGATACCAAGACTCTTTAACTTTAATGTAATCGATCTCAAGTCCAGTTAAGTTGGATATTATTCTAAATGCTTCTGATGTATCCAAAGACCATGAAGTCAGACTTTGAGACTAAAATAAAACTGACAATAATTACAATGTTCCAGGGACACACAGGATTTAAACAGTGTGACAGTGGGCTGCACTAAGGAGGGGACACACTCTCAGTCAGCACACACAGAAACACAGGGTGGTTAAATATGAGCTGTGTGTCAGCTGGTATTTTCTATTCTAGAGGGAAATGAAATGTGACAGACATTACTGCAGAAAACACACTCTGAATAGGAAAACAGCTTCTGCTGCAGCATTCAAGGTTACACAGCACTCATTACACCTGGAAGAGAGAAGCAGGGAGCCTGGCAGGTGAGAAGGTCCTGCTATTAAAGAGTGGATTTCTTCATTATTACATCAGGAAAAGAAAAACAAAGGTGTTTTGGTAAAAGGTGACTTTGTAGTTTGCTCATTTTGAGCTCTAACATGTTGACATGGAGCTGTTTCATACTGAACACTGACAGCAGAGTTTTTGTGGTCTGATTGGAAACAGAACAAGGAAACATAACACTGGGGAACAATTTGAAAAAAAATCTGTTGAGGTAGATTTTTATGCTGATTAAAACTAAAATTGTCATGCAGATTCCAAAATTAGTCTTTTTTTTTTTCTTTTCCACAGCTTACCCTTCAGATAAGCTAAATTCCACTGATTAGCTGTAGTAAGACAAGGTATGGGTACTGAATTAGGTACTTTTATAGGTATTAATCAAATCCCATCTGTAGTACTGAGTACTGGTTCACATAAAATCCAACGGTACCATGTTTAGGTACCTTACACATCCTTGTGACTGTGAGAGAGAGGAAGAGTAGACAGTTTTCCATTCATGAACAGCATTGTAAGGTTCTATATAGAAGAATAAATACGTTAAACTGAAAAACTTTGAGATCTTATTTGTGAACACATTAACATTTATTACCATATAAACACACAACAGTACTAAACATTGGAACCATTGAGCACTGACACCAAATACCAGGCACCGGGCATCAGTACTGTATCATTCAAATGTGAAAGGTTCCCATCCCTAAATAGGTCTTTCCAGCTGATTATGACTGGACTCATCTCCAGCTACATGACAACTTGTTTGTGCAGTCACAACTGAGACAGTGCAGTGAGAGGTGTGTGCAGCTTCCAATAGGTCAGTACGAACAATATCCTTTTTTTTAGTTTTTAAAGCTTGTAACTATTCTATCTCAGTGTTTTATTTACATAGCTATATATTTCTTTTGTTCCAGATCATGTCTGCTCCTGTAGCTCCTCCAGTAGACATATCCTTTGTAAAAACACAATAGTGTTACATACAAATTGCAGTCATGCCTGTTTTCTTTCGTATTTCATTGTTTGTAAATGTTTGAAGATTTTTATAAAACAAGCACATATCTGTTAAGTAAAACATTTTTCACATTTTTCAAGAAAATGGGGATGTATAGTTCAAAAACTTGACGTGTTTGAGAAAAACAGATCAGTTTAGGATTCTGCACCCAATCATTAGTTAAAAACGTCTGTCAGACCTAACTCAACAAAACCTGTGTTCCTCAGTGTAATCACATGTTACTGTCACTATTGAGACCAAAGACTCTCAGTCTGCACTACTAAAGTTTTCAGTCACTGACAAAGACATATTAGCATGCTAACAGAAGCACATTTACAGTGAGCATCAATCAGTCCCTGGTTTAAACCTTTGAAAAGCTGTGTGTGTGTGTGTGTGTGTGTGTGTGTGTGTGTGTGTGTGTGTGTGTGTGTGTGTGTGTGTGTGTGTGTGTGTGTGTGTGTGTGTGTGTGTGTGCAGTATAATAAGCTCTTATGATGAGGACCTGTGGGAGCATTAAATGATCACTGCTGGAGAACACTGAGCCCACGCTCATCACTCACTGCATTTCTGGTTTATTCTTACTTAATTTCCCCCTGACATTAAAGAAGTATTTCTGATTCTGATTCTGATAAAAGCCTCATTTTACACCTGGACTGTGTTTATCACCATCAGCGTAGTTATTATTAAAGAAGCTGTAATTTCTCATAAATCCAGTGATGATAACATAAAGAGTCAATGTGAAACAGGTGTTTGGACTCTTCTTCCTCTTTCTTCATGCTATGTAAGTTCATGACTGTGGACGGAGCAGATCAGAGCCTGTGATTAACCACAGGATGAGACGCCTCATGTTCACTTTGTCCAGGGCTGTCAAATAAACTACAGACGGTGTTTTTGCTCTGCTTCAGTTTTTCAGTGAGGAACTCCATTAAATCATTGTTCAGGGAAGACAAATGAGAGCCTTCCATCAGAGTCTGATGAATGTCTCCTTTAATGAAATGTTGAATGAGCTGTTTGTGTTGTTTGAATCTGTTTGCCCTGAAGTCATGTTCCCTTGACTGTGATGTGTGGTTCTGTTTGTTTCCTAAACAAAAACGATTTGTTCCCTCAGAAAGCAGCTCTCCTTAGAGACGAGGAAAGGACACAAGGAGGCTGAAAGCAGGGAGGATGTTTCCTTTGACAGCTCTGCTGACTCTGATTTGACATTCAGTTCTTGAGAGATACCACACACTGTGGGACTCTCCATCTGAAACATGTTCATACATCTCTGTTATTTCAGACTACCTGACTTAAACTGTGCTCAACACATTAAAACACCAACTCTAATAGAAAATCAACCATGTTTTTTCTGTTGCCATGTTTCATTTTGTGTCTCTTTGTAAGACTTGACGACTGGAACACATAAAGCTGTAAATGTAAAGTTGGTTTCTCGTGATGCCTCATAAAACTTTTGAGAATAAAATCTTTCATTCCATGAAATAATATTTGGTCCGAGCAACAATAAAAACACACTTCTAATGAAACACAGAACACACACTGTGAGCACAGTAAAATGTGTAGCTGTGTTTGTGTGACACTGACTCTAAATAAAAGAGACTTCAGATCTGAGCTCTGCTTTGATGAAAATGAGTTCTCCAGAGCTCACAGCCTCCAGAGAAAACCAATGACTGACACACTCCAGAGAGCAACAAGTCAGTCCCCACGGTGTGAAGTCTGCAGAGGCAGCAGACTGTGGCGTGGGTGTGTGTGTGTGTGTGTGAGTGTGTGTGTGTCAGAAATAATCCTATTAGACTTTGAAGCCAATAGTGGAGAAATGCCCGATTTAATTACTTGACATCCAAACACTGCTCTCACCTTCCAACAGTGAATGTTTTGTGTAAAGACTGAAAACCTGCAGCTAACAGTAATCTGGAAATGTCCGCTGTGATTAAAAATGTCAGTTTAATAAACACGTCACCACAGGACTCAAGCTGCAGGCGCTGAAGAGGAAAGTAAAGTTACCAACAGAAAGAAACGCTGGTTTGTAGATTTTAGCTTTTATCTCATGTTTTAGTCTCCAACCATCAGAGACCTTTGATCACATCACAACATCTAAGCTGCTCTCTCTGCACATCCAAGACAGTTACCCATAATTCCTCTCTCAGCTGCTGTCACCATCAAACTGAGGTCAGGACGATCTGACAGACTGAGGCTCCGTATGCAGACCAGAACTCTGATCTGAGAGGAACCAACGTCTGTTTTTAAGAAATATAAAAGATATCAATCAGAGAGGTCTGAATGTGCTGCCACTTTAAGAGGAAATAAAAGTTTAGACGGAGCGTCAGAGAGATTAATGCTCTCCCCATGCTGCATCTCTGTCTGCCACTGTCTACAGCCAAGAACAACTATCCCCACACACAGAGAAATCATTGATCCTATCATTGGCTCTATGATGATGAGCTGATCATTTTACAGCTAATGTTTTCCTGACGTCTTCATGAGGTAAAACTAAACTGTGACATTAAACATCAAATGAATTCTTGGACAGAAGTCAAACAGCAGACGTAAAACCTGACAGACTGGATGCTGCTTCACTGTCTCTGTGTGTTTTAAAGCTGAGTGCAGGTTTATGAATTCCTGCTTTGACCTGGAGGTCAGATATGAAATCTGTGTCTCTGTCAGGGTCTCTATAAAATGTGAATTTTATCAGATGACTGAGGTCATGACATATTGATCAGATAAATGAAGCAGATTGGTCCTGATGTTGTTTGAATACGTGACTGAATTCAGAGTGATTTTCATCTGACAGCTCTCTGAGAGGAGAGGAGAGGAGAGGAGAGGAGAGGAGAGGAGAGGAGAGGAGAGGAGAGGAGAGGAGAGGAGAGGAGAGGAGAGGAGAGGAGAGGAAAGGAGAGGAGAGGAGGAGGAAGAGTTGGAGGGGAGAGAGAAAGAGTCAGGGGAAGAGAATGAGGACGAATAGGAGGAGGAGGAAGAGAATAGGAACAGAGGAAGTGAAGGAGAAGAAGAAGACAGGAAGAAAAGAGGAGGAGGAAGAAGGAAGAAAAGAATGAGTTAGAGCAGGGAGGGATGGAGGAGGTGGAGGAAGTGGAGGAGAAGAAGGAAGAGAAGAATGAGTTAGAGCAGGGAGGGGTGGAGGAGGTGGAGGAAGTGGAGGAGAAGAAGGAAGAGAAGGAGATTAAGCAAAAGATGGAGGAGAAGAAAAAAGATGAGGAAAGGGAAGAGCAAGAGGAGGACAAGGAAGGGGGAGAGTAAGAAGGGGAGGATTAGGAATTGGAGAAGGAGGAGGATCGAGGATGAAGAGGAAGAGTAGAAGAAGAAAAAAAGGAGGATGGAGGAGGAAGCAAAACAGGAGGAGGAGGGGAGGAGGAGGAGAATGTAGGAGGAGGGGAAGGAAGAGAAGGAGAAAGAGGAGGAGGATGGAGGAGGAAGAGGAGAGGGAAGAGAAGGAGAAAGAGCAGTGACAGGGGAAGGATGAGGAAAAGGAGGAGGATGAAGGGGAGGAGGAGTAGGAGGAGGAGGAGAAGGAAGAGAAGGAGAAAGAGGAGGAGGATGGAGAAGGAATAGGAGAGGGAGGAGAAGGACAAGGAAGAGTTAGAGGGGGAGGATGAAGAAATGGAGGAGGAGGAGGAGGAGGAGAAGTAGAATGAGGAGTAGGAAGAGGTAGAGAAGAGGGAGGAAGAGGAGTTAGAGGGGGAGAATGATGGAGGAACAGGAGGAGGAGGAGAGGGAGGTGAAAGAAATGGAGCAGGAGGAGGAAGAAGGTGAAGAGGAGGGGAGGAGTAGAAAGAAGTGGATGAGAAGAAGGAGGAAGGGGGGAAGGAGAAGCAGGGAGGGAGAGAAGAGGGAGGAAGTGGAGGAGGAGTGAAAGGGGGGGATGAGGAAGTCAAGGAGGAGAAAGGAGGGAGAGAGTAGGAAGGGGGAATAGGAGGAGAAGGAGGAAGAAAAAGACTCAAACCATTTCATGCATCTTTATGTTTACTGAGATCAAACGATTTCGAATTTCAAAAATGAACAAAATACAGACAGAGGTGATCATATGTTTGATTATAGCAGCTAGAATTCATAAAGAGAATGTATCAAAGTTTTTTTTAGCATTAATCTGAGAGTAATGAGCTCAGTTTTGTTGTGAGGCCTCTTTTTAATTAACACTTTTACCAAAAACCTGACTGACAGGAGTTTTACACTGATACTACATGACAGCAGCAGGCAGAATGAATTCATCTTCATTCATTTATAACTAAACACACCGACATGAAAAGCTGCAGACCCTTTGCTCCTTCACATCTGCTGACACACTTGCTGTTTCTTTCTAAGTGACCCTCAAAAACTCATCTCTACCAATTCTCTGTCTAAAACAGTTCATTGAGTCTGAAGGTAAACACAGGATGGAAAACTATTTTCTGTGAGAGGAAAGGAGGAGAAAATGATCCAAACTGGCAATGATTTCATGAATAGATGTGAAAAAGGTCACTGGGTGTGATTTTCTCCTTCAGGCCAACAGCCCAGGATCCTGATGACAAAGTTTCCTGTAGAGACTGAAGCTGTGAGCACACTGTGAACTTATTCACAGAGTGTTTCTTTAACTATGGCACAAACTCTTTGATTCATCTGCAGAAATATGTCCTTCAACACATGAATCCTGTAGGTGTGTGTCATAAATATGGAACAGACTCTGTTTCCATCATGTCACAGAGGAACAGAGTCATTATTCAACAACATAACACTGACTGTTGTTGGCTTCAGGTTTTGCTTCCCTTGTAGAAAGCTCAGATTTGATTCTCAGCCAGATTTCAGCTTTGGATAAAAAACTGAGACAAACAGCCAAGTGCAGTCAGGATGGTGAAGAGGCAGTCAGAGAGCTGGCTGTGACTCTGTTTCTTTCTCTTTTCAAAGTCCATCAGCTCACTTCTGCTGCTCCAACCAGCTCTGAAATATAAACCCAGACTCCATGACACTTCTTCTTACAGTCTACAGGATCCTCTGACTGCCCCAGACTGATCCACCTCTCTCCTTAAATCTCTCTTTACCACTTTGTCAACTGAATAAAAGTCTTCAGAAACATCCGACCTTAAAGAAGCTGCTCAGAGCTTTAGATTTCTGTCTGACTCTCTTTGAGCCCACTCCTCTCTTCCTCCTCCTGGTTTCTGTCTCATGAAGCTCTGATAGATGTCTGACCATGACAGTGAAGATCTAAAGCTCTGCAGCAGAAAGCTTTTAACTCCACTAAACAGTCACTCCTCCACTCTTCATGCAGCTCACAGAGCTTCAGAGGTTAAAACTGAAGGACAGACGACTCAATCTCTGCCTGTCTCCAGGTCTTTCTTAAAGTCACACTTACACCCTCTCCACACACTTCCCCTCAGTTTAGACACTTGTGTAGAAGTTACTTTGAAGAGTTACTGCAGCAGTAGATGTGACAGGTCATATGATGAGTAGATTCTGTCATCAAGAAATGAAAAGATCCCCTTTAAACTAACTTTAGACAATCTCCTCTGCTAACTTTGTTTCAAACTCAAAGGCTGAATGTAGAAAGTGATGATTCAGGGCTGTTAAACTGATCATCAGGCATAATGTGCTGGGGAACTCTCCCCCTCCAGACTGCTCTGTATTCACACAGCAGTCTGTTCTGCATGAGCTCCACTGTTAGGAAGAAAGAAATGGACGGCTCCACCAACATTTAGAAGGTGACAGCAGGTCCAGAGCTGAGCTCCTCTCATGAATAATGACCACCTGCTCCAGAGCTGCTGTCTGTGTCACTGGTGGCTTTAAACCACCATCAGCAGGAAACACAGGAGCTAAACACAAACAGAGACGCTTTCAGCAGCAGGAGAATGAGCTCTGGATGTTCTGGTGGTGATTTCCAACCAACTCATGTGATGTGACAGTTAAAAACACTACAGGCAGCAGAAAAATACATCAGCAACATCTGAATAAAGAGAAAATAACTGTGTCTTATGGAAATCAGCTCCTTTTCTCGAGCCAGCAGAGATGATTTCAGAATCCTTTCTGTGTGAATCAGAGCAACATGCAGAGCCTTCAGGCTGCTGGACGCTGACAATGAGTCTGAAACAATGGTGAGATTTAGTTTCTGTGACACATGAAGCTGTTTCATCTCCTCCCTCCTCTCATCCTTCCTTTGTTCATGTGAACTCTGTCTGCCCTCTGAGGAAACAGCAGCTCTGATCAGCTGATCATATGGTTCAACTGTTTCCTGAGGGACTCACTGAAAACTGATGATCAAATATCTGGAGGCTGATGGTTTTAGTGAGGCTCTGTGGTTCAGAGTGAACTGACCAAGGTCTCCATTAGCCAGGTTAAGGAGCGTGATAGAGCTGATTTAATGCTGCTACATGAACTACAACACTATTTCACCTCAAATCTTCCTCCCTTATGTTGAATAAACTGTTATCAATGACATTTGGATATAATGTCATAAATACTTCCAGAGATCCTCATCCATAAAACTCTCACAGCAATGTTAGAGATTCCTCTCTTGTTGTCCTGAGCTGAGACAAAGTGAGCAGCTGTGTTTGGATAATGAGCTCCTGTCAGTCGTCTGCAGAGGTTCCCTCCATAAATCAGTCTGTACTCATGGTATGAAGAACTCTGTGAGAGCACGGCTCTGCTGCCAGGCCTCAACTCCCAGAGCTCTGCTCCTTCTCAGCAACCAACTGTCCCCCAGCTGTCCCCATCATCTGATGATCATCATGAGGAGAGTTCATCTTCAACACAGCAACTAGTTATTGGAATCAGAGAGTGGGGATCAGGTTTTAGAAAATAATTAAAAATGATCATAACATCTCATTAAAAACTTTGTCTGTGACCATCTTTAATCTCCTCTGTCATTCCTCTCACACACACACACAGGATTAAAGCTCTGTGGAGTTTTCTTCTATAAACCAACTTTCAGGGTTTTGAAGTGAACAGGCGAGACGCTGTGGACAAACTGTCCTTTTCTTCTTTCTCCATTCCAGTTTATTCCTAATGTGTCACTCATTTTTGGACAGCTGAAGCTCCTGACAGATGAAGCTGTGTGAGATGACTGACAGCTCGGAGGCTGCAGGAACAGACGGATGAAAGTTCAGCTAAAGACCAACAGCTCACACAAACCGTCAGATAGGAGAGTAAATCTAGTGGGCTGGACTTTAATGTGCTCCACACTGACACTGAACAGTCTGTGTGTTCATGATGTGACAGTAAATCCATTACTGTGAAACATCATCATCATCACTGAGTTACATCATGTTAGCAAACAGCTGCTCTGACCGTCACTGACTTTGCTCTAATGTTCCTCTGATGATTTCAGTGAGACATGAGATAAACTGAGAGGAATGAGTCATTACTGACGATCAGCAGAGGAAACATCAACATCATCAGAATCAGATCTCCATTAGTTCAGATCTGTTTCTGGTTTGAGAAGAGAAGACTGGAGACTTTACAGAGAGCAAAACTAGAACAGTCTAACACATGATGATGATGATGGTGATGATGATGATGATGATGATGATGATGATGATGATGATGATGATGATGGTGATGATGATGATGATGATGGTGATGATGATGATGATGAAGATGATGATGAAGTTGATGATGAAGATGATGATGATGATGATGATGAGGGGCCTCATGTACAAAGAGTATGTATGCACAAAAACATGGCTTACACTCTTTTTCACGCCAAGTTCATGGCTGACATTTACACGTTTCTACAGCTGTCGATCCTTTGGCGAAACTTTGAGGTGATGCTGGGAAACATTTAACACCGGTGAACGATTAACACACCCCAAGTATACTCAATTACATCAAGTGGATATAAAAGCATGAGCAAAGTGGCATAAAAACAAACAAAAAAAATGGTGTTAAAACATTGACTCCTTTATCAGATTTAGAGGACACTGTAAATGGTGGAAGAAGAAGATAGCGCGTGTTCAGAAACAGAGAGAAGTTTCTGGACCATGATGAAAACTGGTTCATCAGAAACTTTAGGTTCCTGAAGGGAATCCAGACTACAAGCTGGCTCTGAGTGAGATGGGTGGCTTCTTGGTGAGTAAATTTATTCATATTGTAACGGAGGTCCCCTCAGTCTGTTACTAATACAGCAGATAGATGGGGATTGAATCAGCTAATGTTACAAGTGTTTTTCATCACACCGACAGATCACAGCATGCAAATGATGAGTCTGGGGGTGTTTCTGCAAATACAATTTATTCAGATTGAGTTAATGTTGTGAGTGTGTGGATGTGTACATGTGGGGTGTAAACCCTCATGGATGATCGGTACTTCGTCTGGTAGCTGGGTGGAGGATTTGGTCACACCACCCATGAGGAGCACAGAATAAGTTTGCTGAGTGTGGGGCAGATTTGTGTGCTTGTTAAAAGGAGTTAATACTTTAGTTTGAATTAAAAACGAACATGAATTTGCAAAGAGTCCCCAGGGAAACATGCAGCCTCTTTAATGTTTTGGGAAGTTTCCATCGAATAGAGTTGTAATTCGGTATGGGAGGTGATTGGTGCCACATGTAAAATTCATCCAACAGGTTTGGGAGACTGTGACTTGTCTAAAAACAGTAGTCACATAGAGGAGGTATCCTTTGGTAGTTTCTATAGGTATTTTTTAGGGTTATGGTTTTAAATAGGTAATATCACAAATTTTCATGCTTCCAGCACCCCGCATGTGGTAGCACCCAATTGGGGTGAGTACATAAGGAAGCGTGTGTGTGTACAAGGAGTCTGTCAGTTGCACGATGCTATGAACATGTTGTTTGTTGTGGTTTACTGTGAATAAATACCCACCGTGTGGGTTTGAATTTATCTCCTGCCCCTATATATGGTCAAGACCGTATTCAGGGTCATTCTCACACATGCCATTGTTCTAATATTAATCCCTGTGATGCACATTGAACATGTGTGCCCACAAATGCTGTCCCATCTTCACAGCATCGTTAGTCAGTGGTTAAAGTTTGTGACCTGCTGTTTTTCACTGTTTACACTAAAGCTCAACATCTTTCTTTTTTAAACATTTTTTTAAGGATAGAGTGGACAAAGTAGGAAACACAGGAGCAGGAAGTGACATGTGGGACAGAGGCCACAGGTTGGATTTGAACCCAGGAGGCTGCACGTGCAAACTACCAAGATCACTATGACCTAGACCACGAGGCCGTCTGAGCTCCAGCTCATGGTCTGTCCAACAAGTCCCTGATCGTCTCCCTGTGCCAAGTACTCATGTTACCCCTGAGCGTAAAGTGTAAAAAGGCTTTATCGGCCTCACCTTTTCCACAGCTCACTTCTTTCATCTCACTTATTCCTTTTTTTTTATTTTCTAAATGTGCATAGGGAAATCTCAGAAGCAGGGCTACGTTACATATAATTTGCATATTTAAATGGTGGCATGGACAAGGAGGAGTTGAGGACTCCAACATGTTCTCTTAATCCCACGCTAGTTGGGATGAACAAAGGAGCTTGGGTTCATGTTTGTGCACAGATTCAAACATCTGGATATTTTTGTGTGAACATTTTGTGGAGTTCAGCGTACGCCAAGTTTCAGCAGGAAATCCACTCAAGTCTTTGTCCATGAGGCCCCAGCTCTCTGAGTTTCCCTCTAAATGGATCCAAGCAGCAGCTGACAGATACTGTCTGGAACAATAAGCTTCCTCTACTGATGAACAAACCACAGCAGAGCTCTAACAGACTGAGAAGAGACAGAAACATGATGAAGACTGGAGCCAGGACGTAACAAATATAATCAGACTAATAAAGCAGAGAGTCAGACTGATGACAAACACAGGAGCTGACACAGCAGCTTTTATTACACACACACACACACAAAGAGGAGACACATCCACTGCATGGATCTGCTGATGGGAGCTGTGGACTCATCTGTTCTAAAACCACACACACTCTGTCACACACAGAAAACACACAAGGCATGTCTGGAGGAAAGACATTAAACTCCTCCTGCAGGTGAAGCTACGACTGAACAACAGAGCAGACGTCACACACCATCACACACACACATAGAAACAAACACATGCTGCTGAGCCTCTGAGTAAACTCTGACTCTAATGTTTGAGTTGTTTTTATATCAATGGATGTTTTTAGTTTTGGTGTTTCCTCTTTCAGTCTGTCAGGGCTGATCCACGCCTCACTGTAAAACTGTCACAAACACAACATGACGCTTCTCTCTCTGATGTTTTCAGCTCTGTCTGTCAACTTTCATGGAGTCAATATTCCTGCAGACTCTTTCAGAGGGAATAACTCAAAGTTCAAAGGTCACATGACCACACATCCTTCAACACAGAGCAAAAAAACACAGAACCAGAGCTCTCTGTTAACTTCACTGTTCAATGTGGGAAGTGTCAGAGCTCAGGAGAAGAAAAAGCCAGAGACATGGACGCAGAGACAGAAATATAATACATATATAAATGATACAGCTGAATCAGGTTAAAAAAACACATAATGTATAAAAACACCCACATTGTTATAATATAACTGAAGAGAGGTTTTATCATTTTCTGCTCACATCAGCTCATTCAGGAACTTCAACCCACACATGGCTCCAACATCCAGCTCTGAAAACAGAGAGTGTTTTGTATCTGCAGCACTCAGCCACTCAAAGCTCTCCAACAACAGCTGAGACAGAATAGTTCAGCATTAGAGACGTTCCTCTCACCTCGCTCTGGACTCAGATTAGAAGAGATTACGCTCAGTTTGTGATCTGAGCAGAAAGTAAAGGTTCAGGTCAGAACCAGACACAGATTCTGTGTCAGACTGGATGTTGTGTCATCTTGCAGAAAATAATCTATTTTGTTCTCGTTCAAATAAAAAAATATATATTATAAATATGATATATGTTTATGTTTCAAAACTATCTTCTCACACAGTTCAATAAAGAGTGTTTTGTTCAGCTGCAAACAGGGTCAACATCAGAGTCCCTGGAGGTCTGCACAGACCACAAGTTGAAAGAAGCTCTGCAGAGAGACGGACATCACAGCTCCCCTCAGAGGAAACAAAGACTCAGACACAGATTCACCTTTCTACTGTCAGTCATGGACAGAGAGCCATGGGAGAATACTTACATCAAAGACACAAAGAGGAGGAAAAAAAGGAAGGCTGAGGACATGAGAGCCAGGAAATAAGGACAGAACAGACTGTAGGGAGAGTTTAGTGAGAAGCTGGAGATGGAAAAGGAGAATTTATGAGTTTAAAGTCTTAAAATCTCACTGAGAAACGATTTCAAGTGAGAGGCAGGGACAGAACAGTTTAATATGAATCTATTTTTTTTTATCCTTGTAACGTTTCCTCTTTCTACAGGAGCTGCATGACATTTTTAAGGAGTAAGAAAAGTTAGAAAAAGTCTCAGCTTTGCTCTGGTCTTGATGTCTGGATCAGTTCAAGTTTTAAAAAACTTCAGAAAGTCATGATAGAGTCTGTGGAAACTCAACATCTGTCTTGTTTGACCTGTTTGACTCTTCAGAGTGACTTCTGTTCCCCTCATGTTCCTCAGAGTCAGACTGAGCAGCTGATTGGTCGCTGAGCTGCTTCTGTCATCACTTCATCACCATCTGTTCACCATTCATTTAAAAACTGTGAAACTTAAAGTCTAAAAGCATCACCACTGCTGACATTTGAAAACACAGATTAAGAAGTGAGTCTGCTCCTCTGAGCTGTTTACTTCTCCCTGTATCCACATATTTCACACTCCCCCTGGTGTAAACCTCACACATACTCCCCCTGGTGTAAACCTCACACATACTCCCCCTGGTGTAAACCACATACATACTCCTAGGGCTGAACGATTTTGGAAAGTATCTAATTGCGATTTTTTAGACCAATTTTGCGATTGCGATTTAGCATACCATTTTTTTGGGGGGGGACACTTATCTTCGGCGTTATTCACCATACAGAGGCACTAAGTAATTCCATAGCATGACAAACATGATAAAGGATACTGTCAACATAAAAACATTTCTTTCCTGTAATTTTTGATTGAAAAAGAAAAGGGAACACTGTGAAATTTGGCAATCAGTTGTCAGTAATTTATATATATATATATATATATATATATATATATATATATATATATATATATAATAAAATGAACAAAGGATATTAAGGAATAAAATTAGGGCCACTGAAAAAAAAATAAGAACTATAAATATTTTTAGAAAATTCAGAGTTCTGACTTGGAATTCTTACTTTTTTCTCATAAAAATAGTTGTTTTTTGTTTTTTTTTGTTTTTTTTTTCCAAGGGGAAAAAAAACTTTTTGTTTTTTTTTATTTTATTTATTTTTATTTTTTATTTTTTTGCAGTGGCCCTAATCCTCTTCCACAGAATTCTGACTTCAATCTTAGAATTCTTTCTTTTTTCTTCGAAAAATTAGTAAGAAACAGTAAAAAAAAGCCCTTTTTTTATTTTTATTTTTTTTGATTGCAGCCTTGGCGATTTCAAAATTGCATTTCATCATATTGCAATGTCGGTTTCAATTCCATTAATTGTTCAGCCCTATACACTCCCCCTGGTGTAAACCTCACACACACTCACAGCCACAAATAAATCCAACAGATCAGATTAAAGTAAGGACGCAGACATCAAATTAACTTCAAGTAAACTCAGAGACAAATCTGAGAGCAGAGCATTTTTAGAAAGCGATCATGCTCCACTCACAGATTTCATCAGAGGTGTCAGCAACAAGTGTGTGAGTGGAGTTCACAGACACATGTTTGTTCACTTCTCTCCTCTTGTTGTGACAGAAGACTCTCCTGAAGCTGTCAGCTGGACCATCAGCCTCTGCGGCTGCTCTCTTCTCTGTGTCACACACTGTCTCTGAACACAGACTGCTGTCAGATCACTTCAGGAACTTTACATACCTTCACACCTCTGTGAGTCAGCAGCAGACGGGCGGAAGCAGCAGAAACATCCACGGCTGCTGTCATTTCACTCATCTCCACTGTTTCCTAGTGAGAAACGTCAGGAAATGACATGAAAAGAAGGAAACCATCCCTTGCCTTGAAATCCAAAGAGGAAAGCGACGGCGGGGATCCACACGGTGTGTATCCAGAAGTAAAGCATGGTGTCCTTTAATCCGCTGGAAAAGCTCCGCGCTCTTCCCAAACCAAGCTCCGTCTCAAGAGGTGAATTTCCAGAAGAGAAAGCGCTGAAAGTGAAGCCGAGCGGAGGAAGAAATCCCAGACTGACCGCTGCTGATCAACACAAGAGCTGGAGACTCAGTCACTGCTTCACCTGCTGCTGCTGCTCACCAACTACAGCGACCCCTACAGGAGCTCTCAGCAACACAGGAGCCCACGGCGAACACGCGTGTTCACTGTTTCCACTACAGCTGCAGCTCGGCTCAGGTTGTCTGTGTATGGAGGTTTGTTTACATCCCTCAGCTGTTTTCTGGTGCTGCTCATTGTTATTTTAGGCACAGAGGAGCTGATATTACTTCAGTCATAACTCGCCTGCAGCAAACACAGCAAAGGTTGGACACAATCCAATCAAACAGTCCAGTAAAATATATTCTGCTCTCAGTAAAAAGTCAGACTTGATGTTTTTCTCAGATGTTTTCCTTGTTAATGTCTGAGTCAAGCTGCAGGGTCTGCTGAATGAACAGGAAATGACTCCTCCATACATTCTGGATGCTGTCAGACATTATTCATGATCAGACTGTTTTCTGTGGAGGTGTGTGCCCTGTACAGAGAACATTCAGAGGTTTGGACATTTCAACGCTTCAGTCAACTCAGGTCACATGACTCTGACTCTGAGCCAAATCAGTGAACACTCCAACCATAAACCATCTCACAGCCAGCTGTGTGAGTTACACACTCAGTGTTAGAGCCTCAGAGTTTATGGAAATACCAAATGACATGTGGGAGAAATGAAGAGAGGTCTGTGCAACAACATTTCTTTACAACAAACGGCTGAATATGAAAAGCTTCCTGAAGATGTTTATTCAGAATGAGGGGAGTATTTCTCATCAGTGATTGTCATTAACAGCTTTGCAGTGTTTACTTTGTTCCCAATGAAGACATTAACATGGAATGATGTAAGAAAACAAGACGTTTCTTTGTATGACTTCATTGAGTCTTCAAAGCCAAACAATTTCTCCAGATATCATGGTTTACTAATCAGAGACACTAATCATTGAGGTTAAACTCTTTATGACACTCATTTAAAAGAGGAATTAACAGTTTGAATATTTCTCTTTGCACACAGTTCATTCATGTCCTTTAACACGGCACACTGAGGTCAGAGACCC
The DNA here is from genome assembly GCF_033239565.1 of Halichoeres trimaculatus. Classification (NCBI taxonomy): domain Eukaryota; kingdom Metazoa; phylum Chordata; class Actinopteri; order Labriformes; family Labridae; genus Halichoeres; species Halichoeres trimaculatus. Next base: position 5,893,631 of record NW_027437188.1, on the reverse strand, counting down.
TGAGCTCAGAGTAACCCTCAGTGTTTCTGTCCTCTAACCAAACTTTAGACTTCAGGGTGAAAGACCTGAGCTTCTGTCCCTGAAAACTTCCAGAGGAAAAAAACACGTCATCAGTGTGTGGAGAGACATGAGTTATTCCTGACACTCTGCTGTCGTCCCAGGTCCAGAGAGTTGATCCATCTCTGCTTCAGCACCATGGACAGAGACAGAGCAGCAGCAGTTTAGTTCACTGTGGATCTCTATGGAGCAGACTGCTGCTCTCACATCACTGACAACATCATTTAACATTTGAAAATGTGCTGCAAAGACCACAATACCACCGTACAGGACTGACCAGAACTGACTCTGTTCCTGTTCAGAAAATAAACGTCTACAGATACAGACAGAAAAACTTCCACTCGTCAGAGTCGAGGGATTAATAAAACATCCAGCTGCTGTGAGGGGGAACTGATCATGGTTACATGTACAACAAAGGATCTTTCACTAAACTAGTCAGACTAATAACAAAGGCAGAAACTATCTCAGAGTCTCAATCACTGATAGTCTAAGAGATGAGAGCAGACAAGGTTCAGATGACAGACCATATCAGGTCGAATCGCTCCGACTGAAGCTCCAGTCGGACTTTTTGGAACTTTACTGCCAAATTATCACTCCTGAGTGGTGAACACCAGACGCTCCAATCATTCCCTTAACCTGTTACCCTGAGAGGAGGGAGAAAACACTCACACACTGAGGGCACAAACACAGGCTCTCACACACTCAACAGCCAATGGCTGGTCAGGTAAGAAACAGTCGCTGTTAATCAATATATCAGTATGAGAGAAAAAAAAGAAATTAACAAATGTAGTTCAGATCTGAAGATCTTTCACCTCCAGCTGACAGGTTAGTGTCCCTGTGTGTGTTTCCAGCAAACATCACCCTGTTTGATCATTATCCAGGTAGTTTACTTCAGCAAATCAGGGTGGAGCTGTGAGTGGGAGTGGGAGACAGAGGGAGAAAGTGGTTATTTTAGTTGATTTTCTCAGTTTGAGCCTCACTGAAGAATAACTGACAGGATGATTTGAGAGCTGAGTGTAATTCACATCCTCTCTGACAGGAGAGTGGAGAGACACAAACAATCAAACCTGCAGCTTCAGAAGAGCTGTTTACATAAACTGTACTCAGAGGAAAGGCTGCTTTAGTTCATTCTCCTTTTTACTTTTTACTACACAGACATTTGAAACTTTATTCTCGATCTGCAGAAACTTAGGAGGAAGAAGAGCTCCTGGAAGAGTTCAGCTCTGTGTTCAACATGATTTAACTCCACCAGCAGAGAACAACAAGGTCAGGAGTCCCTCTGGAGGTCACCACCCTCCACATGAGAGACTCATGAAACTATTACAGAGCTGAAGATGATGCTCACTGGAGACATCAATACTGAAGCTGAGACAGACAGAGAGGCAGGTGGACAGTCTTTTCCATCAAATCCTTCTTTACAGGAGGAGGATTGTTGTTTCCATCTCTGAGCTCTGGATGAAGTGAGGAACCAAACAGCTGGAGCTCAGCAGATCAGCCTGCAGGGAGCTGAGATGACACCAGCTGAAGATCAACAGCTTCACCTCCTAAAGTCTCAGATTATAAAGCTGCTTTGAATAAGAATCACATGATCTGTCTGAGCAAGAAGAGAAAAAAATCAACACAGCAAACAACCAGAACTCCAGAATCTTCTGAAGGAAGCTGATAATCTGGAGGAAACAAACACTGAACAAAGACAGAAGTACAAATGGTGTTATGATAAATGTAAACATGAGCAGCTATGATCGACCTTTTTAAGCTTTAATCTTTACAAACTTCTCCATTCTTGTTGGCCGTCCTGTTCCTCTCTGTGTTTATTGGTGCAGAGCTCTTTGTTTACCACAAACAGCTGTTGATCAGCTGAGAAGGAAACACTGAGCAGCTCCAAACTACAGCAACAGGAACTTTCTGCTAATGTTAGCTTCAGGATAAAAACACACTCCTGAAACTGGAAACAAACCTTTACTGTCGTCTCCCATCAGTGATTTAGTTTAGGAAGACAAACGTCTGATTCATGTTAACTTGTGTTCATGCTGCGTTCACACAGTGTGTTCATCTGGACCAACACGTCTCAGTGTGTGTGTGTGTGTGTGTGTGTGTGTGTGTGTGTGTGTGTGTGTGTGTGTGTGTGTGTGTGTGTGTGTGTGTGTGATGGTGTAATAAAGCTGTTAACTTAAAGTGAGATGCAGATAAGAAAGATTAGAAGTAATCTCCAGTTTTTGCTGCAGGGACAGGATTTAGCTTCTCTCTGATCTGGAAGCTTCTTCACTTGTTTCATAAACAGTCTGTGGAAACACATCATGGATCCATGCTGAACTTTCTGTGTTTGCATTTTTACTCTCTTTGTTTTAGCCCCAAGTTTTATTCTTTGAATCCAACACTGAGACAGAAATGATAACGTTATGATGAAAACTCAGATTATGTTTCTCTACAGCAGTATATTTCTATTTAAATGTAAATGATCTGAGGTGAAGATTTGTCACAGAAACGCCCTGAAACACTTTGGAAACTTTGGAGTCAGAGACTGTACAGGCGTCCTGTTCTAGTCCTCGTCTACAAATATAATTTGATTCATTTTTCATGATGTTTCTCCATGAAGTTATTTTCCTTCTTACTATGAATCACACAAGGCTTGTTCAAGTGGTGTTTTGTCCAGTATGACACCACACAAGATTAAAAAAAGAAAAGAAAAACAAAACAAAACAAAAAAAACCTGACTGAGGTGTGTGTTTCTCTGTGGTGTCTCTTTAAGCTCTGACACTGAGCGAACACACACATGAACTGAACTCTGGAGCTGTTGAAGCTAAATGAACAAGACATGGTTAGTGTGATTAATCTGTGAATTTACTGCTGAACACATCACACAGTCTGTGTCTTTACACATCACACTCTCTGCTCAGAGAGGTCAGACAAAGCTTTAAAGGACTGTAATCTTCACAGTTCTGTCAATGTTCCATATTATTAATCATCATGTTGAGACTCAAAGACCTTTATACTTGATTAAAGATAAAGAATCAGGAAACAGGACTTCCAGATCCAGTTCAGAGCATCAGTTCCCTCATGAAATGATGATTGATTGGAGCCTGAAGCAGCTCATTTAAACTTCAACATCTCATTTTGGGACATTTTACCTCATTTCACTTGATTTATATTTCATATGAGAGATGAGTCACACACGAGCCTTGAGATCTAACTTTGAAATTAAATTAGAAAGAAACTTGTACCACTTCAATATGTGTCCTGTGAAAAGTTCCCACTGGAGCTTTTAGTGAATGTGAGAGGACTCATTATGGACTGAAGTGATTCAGAAACACTTAGCTGAGTTTTCTGCCACAGCCAGGAGACAAACACTCATCAGAAGGCCTCTTTACCTCACTCTGACAAAGAAATGCTCAGAAAATGTGAATCTACATCTGACTAAAGCTGATTAATGGGTTTACAAAGTGAATCTGGACTAAAAGAGAAAAATGTCTTTCTTTAGTCACAAAGATAACATGGTCTCTCTCTGCAGCAGATAACTGGACTGAGCAGCCTTCATATCTCCATCAACAGCTGCTTGTGTGTCTGAAACCTGCTCAGCTGTGCTTATCACACACATACACACACTCCTCACACACTACTGTAGAGAAGAGGAGGGATACTGCCTCCTTTAATATAACCAGGGCTCCATCAGCAGTGTGAGAAACAAAGAGTCCTTATGGGAGCTTTAAAGATCCCCCTGCTTTCATTCACGCTCATGATCCAGAGAATATTAAAGGTGTGAGACAGACTGACAAAACATGAGCTGTTTCCAATCAATCCCTCTGATGAGGAAAGAGGAAACAGAGACAGACTGACTGGATGAGCTGGAAGTTCATCTCTGAGGTCAGATGTCGTCCTTCAGGTGATTCTTTTTATGCTGCTCACTCAAGGATCTGACCAGTGTCATCACTACCATCTTACTGGGATGAACAAAACCTCTGTGCTCTACCTCTCAAAAAAGACATGTGTCCAACTTGAAGAAATCTCTGACACCTTTGACTTCCAGATAAAAAGGACTACTAGATTTTTTTTTTCTTGCAGTTGTTGAGATTATAAGAAGAAAGAAAGAAATTAGTGGGATTGACCAGAGTCTATTGATACTTTTCTGATGCATGAAGCACAATAAGAGCAACTTTACTTTCTTGTTATTCACGGCTCTAATTCACAAAAGATGAAGGAAGCAAATGTTTTATTTTACTTTGACAGATGGAAGAGAAAAAAGTTTTGAAAGTTTGACAGACTTCTCCAGGGAGAATTTTTTTTATTTATTTATGCCGTCGTTTAGCTGAGGGAAATCTTTGGGGAGTTTTTTTTATTTATTTTTTATTTTTTTTAGGAAAATCTGATTTGAATTCAAGGCTGAATTTGACCTTTAGAAAAAAACCTCACAGAAATATGAGGCTGTTGTATCATTCATCGCTCAGTTGAGTTTACCACAGTACTCCTTCTGAGTTTGTCATTTTAAATTGAACAATAAAATATTATGTGGGATTAATCAACACTTACACATGTCAGTTCAAAGTCATGAGCTGAGTGAAACAGTATTTTTTAACTGATTAAAGGGCTTCAAATAAAGTTTTCACAAATCAAGTTTGGAGCCAACATCACTGGAGAAGCTACAGATATGATGTCCATCTTCTGTTAACAACCACAAGCTTTATTACCACTGAAATAAGCTTCATCTTAATCACAGTTAAACCAAAATGAGCTGGATTCATTCCCACAGGCTCTGACAGATGTGACAGGTGGTTTATGCTCAGCTGGGCTTCACAAAGATCAGACAGGATGACAAATGTCAGGAGACCCTGACTGAACCAGAAGAGTCCAGTTTGAAGTTTAACATCACGGCCCCCGTCTTTGGAACAGTCTACCTGAGGACCTGAGAGCAGCACCTACTGTTCATATTTTTAAAAGCAAACTCAAGACCTACCTCTTTAATCTGGCTTTTAGCTGAACTTTGTTTCATTTATTTATTTATTTTTATTTATTTTAATCTGCATCTTATGGAGGTTACTCCATTTTAGTTTTCAGAGTCACTATTTAATGTTTTACCACTTTTTATTTATTTATTTATTGAGTCAGTTTAGTTTTAGCTCCAGTGTTTCCTCATTTTCAATTCAAGATAGCGTTTCCCCAGTCCTCTGTGGATTTCTAAAGAGTCCTGACTCTCAGTCCTGTGTGCGTGTTTGTGTGTGTGTGTGTGTGTGTGTGTGTGTGTGTGTGTGTGTGTTGGTGCGACCGGATTATCGGGTCATTTTATCGGTTTACGTACCGACATTACCAGGACACCACCGGATTATGGGGACACCTCAAGTGTCCCGATAAGTCGAGCAGCGTAGACGCATTACAGACGATGCCAGTAAGCGCCTCGTGCTTTTTCTCGACATGTCCTGACAAGTACGGAAATCTAACTTTTTTGTGTCTCACACACAAAGTCATACACACGGAAAAATTTTGGCGCCATTTGGTTTTCATACACAAAAACCGGATATTCACACACAAATTTAGCACAGTTCATTGGTTTAGCGCTTTCGTGATGTTCTGCTCAGTGATTTGCTGCTCTCGACGTCAGTCTGGGAGGCTCCTGCACCGTGATTGGCTTCGCAGTCTGCTGCTGCAGAGACTCACAGAGAGCAAAGATGGCCGCGATTTAAATGGACTAAGGTAAGGGAAATGTTTTGTTTGTCTTCTATAAGCTTGAATTTAGTAAATTTACTGCTGATTTCATGTTTTGGACATTTACTGTGCTTATTCAGTCTGTTGTATGGAGTTGACCTGCTGTGCTAACATAGTAGCTAACGGTCTGTTCGTGCTCTCCTGCAGCCTCATGTGGAGACGTGTTCCCAAGTTAAACTTTTCAAAACTATCAGCGAGTGAAAAAGGCTTTAAACTTAGTCTTTGAGACAGGACACATAACAGAGGTAGGCTATGGATAAAAATGAGTAAGTCTCTCTAGCTTCATTCGGTACTACCTTGCTCAAACAACAACAAAAAAACCTTCTGAACTAGCGCCCCTTTTTCGATTCATAAATCATTAAATATTCATCCCACCTACGCATAGAGGCCATGGTTAAGGTCTCAATAAGCTAAGCTTTCCGAGGATATGTGTTGTTTGTTTGTGGGCCAAGGCCTCTTGAAGATATAAGTGTTTAAAGTTGTGTCGGGTTTTGCTACTGGTCAGATCAGCTATTCGTGCGCCGCTCACTCTCCCCATTTATTCTGCACCTCACTCGGCCAAAAAACCGACTCTTAACCAGCGCCCCGTTTTTGATTCATAATTCATTAATTATTGATCCCACCAACATGTGGAGGCCATGGTTAAGGTCTCAATAAGCTAAGCTTTCCGAGGATATGTGTTGTTTGTTTGTGGACCAAGGCCTCTTGAAGATAGAAGTGTTAAAAGTTGTGTCGGGTTTTGCTCCTCATCAGATCAGCTGTTAGTGCGCCGCTCTCTCTCCTCATGCATTCTGCACCTCGCTCGACCTGAAAAATCCCCTCTGTACTAGCACACAGTTTTGGGTTCATATTTCATTAATAATTAATCCCAGCAATGTGTGGAGGCCATGGTTAAGGTGTCAACAAATTAATCTTTCTGGATATAAACATTTTTAGTTGGTGAGCCAAAGCCTCATGAAGATAGAAGTGTTTAAAGTATGTTGGTTTGCTTCACATCAGCTGAGATGGAGCAGGTGAGACATGTTCATCATTGATGATGATGATTTGGAAATAGAAATGTGTTAATGATGGGATTTAGACTAAGACTAAGGGAAATAATGGTTTTTATTTTATTTCTTGATCTTTGCCTCTGTAATCCCTGTGTTTTCTTCTCTTAACTTTTAGTTTTCAGTGTTGTGATTGTTTCTTAGTGTTTCTGGTTCCCTCTGTGTCTGCACACTTCTCAGTGTCAAGTTTTTATTGTTCCCTGTTTTATTTTGTAGTCTTTGCCCCTGTGTGCCTCTAGTTTTTGCTTCCTGAGTTTGTCCTTGTGATGACCCTGATCATCCTCACCTGTGTGTTCTTTCACAGGTGTGTCTGATTGTCCCTGTGACTTCAGTCTCTGTGTTTCTCTCCCTCTTGTTGTCTGTGCATTGTAAAACGTTTGCCTCCTGTGTCACCAACCTCCCAGTGATTTTTCATTTTCAGTTGGATTTTGTTTAAGTTTTATTTTTGCCCATTTTGGTAAATGAAATACTTTTTGTTTAATCTGCAACGTGGTCCTTTTTCCTTTTGAGTTTTCTTTTGTGCGACAGAGGTAGCTGACCCTTAAGTAACTTAACTAAATAAGTTTGTTTGAGGCAAAGCTTAACTAAGAAAAGTGTCTCCATGAAACATCGGGTCCCCTAAAGGTCACATCAGATCAGTCTGCTGAGATGAGGGAGGGGGCTGAATGAAAAAACATGTAGTTTTGTGGTGGTCAAAAACTCAGGGAATAACTGACGTGTAAATGTCAATGAGGGAAGACAGGTTTTGTTTGCCTTTAAATGTTATTAGCTTTAAATACCAATAAAGTTGTAGAGAAAGGTTTATACAAGTTTTGGCCTTTGCATATGTCTCTGTTATGCATATAAAGTAAAAATCACAGGATAGAGAGCTGCTTTTCTTGGGATGAAAGGTGTCAGGTTAGTCCACCATATTTAGTCCTGACAATGCAATTTTAGAACACTGCCTACCCTCCTGGTTTTGTGAGACTGATCTAACTTTGCTTCCATAATATTCAGTAGCTTTTATGAGTAGGGTGCGTATTACCGTTGGTGCTTATATCTACCAAACTACCACTACATATTTATATGTTTTAAATATTACTGAAGGATTTATACATTCTAAACATTTACAAGCCATCATCCATTTACTAAAGTATGTCTGAAATTGAATGCTATTGTCTTGGCATAACAGCAAAGATGACTGAGAGGAGGAGCAGCAGCAGAGGATACTCCTGAACAAGATGCACTGGAACATATCATTGAGGGAAGAGATTAAGCTCTCCAAGAAGGAACATTTGTCGACAACTTTAAAGGTAAGTTTTTCACTCATTATATTGAAGTTTGTCTTTCTTTGTGTCATAGAATTGCTATTGTAGCCTGGTGTAAAAGTTAGGAATTAATAAAAGTTAGTTCTTAATAGAGTAAGATCAACTTTGGCCCTAAGATATGACATCAGTCAAAATGCGACTCTTTTCACCAAAATGTATTCTGATTCATCAGAGCAAAATATTAGATTCCATCAAAACTGATAAATTCTGTGATGATTTCATGAAGAATCCACAGGCTCTGAGGCTCAGTGGAATTTGAGGTCACTCTTAAAATTCTTAAATACATATGAGAGGGTTTGTTTCAAAGTTCCAAAGTTTCCTTCTTTCCTCCACTTGCGTCTTGTGTCTTAGGACAGGGTCACACTGGCCCTCCAAAACGTGCTGTGCTTAAGCACGATTGCCCCCCTGCAGCGCCGATCCCCAGCTGGAGAGTACGGCCGGCGGTCACACTACCCCATTATGAACCAGACTTTAGCGGGTATCAGACACGCGCACTGCCCGCCTTCGTCATCGTGAAGCATTTGTTTACATGAAGCGCGATCTCATCAGAGTCAGCACAATGAGACAGAGAGAGCACTGCTACAACTTTAGAGACTTTTGGACTAATATTAAGACGTATAATCACCGCGTTCGCGGTGATTATACGTAATGGATCGCACGTGCTGTCCGCGTGCTTGTGCTCGTGCATGAAGTAAACCGTGCCGAAGCCCACCTCTTCGAAGCATGCCGAAGCACGGAAGGGAATCGTGCTTGAGCACGGCACAGTTGCAGTCACACTTGCTATTCCAAACGTGCTTTACGGCTGAAGCGTGCTTAGGCACGGCACGATTGGCCAGTGTGACCACGTCCTTAGTCCCTCCCACCAGAGATGCACGAGAGAGACGCAAGGAAATGAAGAGAGGGGAGAGGAATCAAGGCGATTTGTTTTAAGAGCATTGAGACATCCTTTCCTCTGGATGTGTTTCACTGATGACAGCAGCAGCTGATCACCTCTAGATCATCTGTCAGTCAGCTCTAACAGCTGTTTGTGTGTCTGCACATGTGCACTGTAATAACTAATAAGACAAACAGTAACAGAGCTTTGTTTGTTCCTGTGATCTGTTTAACACGTTCCCATGGAGAAAATCTGCTCTCTGTTTATTCTGTGTGCTGTTTAGAACCACACGGATCACTTTACCTGTAAAATGCATCATTTTTAGAGTAATTATTCAGTCTTTATCTAGATCATCATTGTTAACTCTGACCCTTATTAATATAAGCTAGTTTATTGTGTCAGTGTTTGGTATTAAACTCCCGTTACATTGATTTCATGATGGTTGTGTTCAGTGTTTTGTGCTTTAAACTCACAACAAACACTTTTTTTAATCCCAGCTCTATGACCTGTTACCGATCAATCCTCAGTGCCTGTTTTCAGCTCGTCTTTTCTCTCATTAAACTCTGTTGTGTTTGTGAAGTTTCATGTAGAGAAGTCTGAGCCGCTGCAGCGTCCGATCAGAGAGTGATATTCCAAATGGGGGCATGTCTGTCAGTGAAGAGACTTCAGAAAAGCCAGCTCTCCTGTTTCCTCGATCATAGCTCCTCCGGTCAGTCTTCTTCTGCCTCCCTCCTCTCTCCTCCGAGCACAATTATCACTTTGGGACAGCATTAATATGGCGATTGGGAAGTACTCTTTGTGGCACAGAGGAGAGAGGAGACTGTAGTTTATTGCTTTGAGACACACTCACAGTGAAATTTTTTGGCTATGCTGCAAAGGTGGCTGGTTTTATTTGGCCTACTTTTTCATTGTTTTCTCTGCTGCAGCCACTGCCTCCTGTCAGTGTCAGTGAATAATTACTCTAAAAATGATGCATTTTACAGGTAAAGTGATCCGTGTGGTTCTAAACAGCACACAGAATAAACAGAGAGCAGATTTTCTCCATGGGAACGTGTTAAACAGATCACAGGAACAAACAAAGCTCTGTTACTGTTTGTCTTATTAGTTATTACAGTGCACATGTGCAGACACACAAACAGCTGTTAGAGCTGACTGACAGATGATCTAGAGGTGATCAGCTGCTGCTGTCATCAGTGAAATACATCCAGAGGAAAGGATGTCTCAATGCTCTTAAAACAAATCGCCACGATTCCTCTCCCCTCTCTTCATTTCCTTGCGTCTCTCTCATGCATCTCTGGTGGGAGGGACTAAGACACAAGTAAACCACGCAAGTGGAGGAAAGAAGGAAACTTTGGAGTTTTGAAACAAACCCTCTCATATGTATTTAAGAATTTTAAGAGTGACCTCAAATTCTACTGAGCCTCAGAGCCTGTGGATTCTTCATGAAATCATCAGTATAAAAAGAATTGCATATCGCCTAATGAGATTGGGCGGCTGTGGCTCAGTTGGTATTAAGGCATGTTGTAACTGTAAGACTGCAAGTTCAATTTTAGCTTCAACAGTCAAGAGTCTGTCCTGGTTAGGCAAGATACCTTACCCCAAACTGCTCTTGGCAGCTGTTCTGCCAGGTATCAATGTGAGTGAATGGAATAATCTTTGTGATGTGTAGAAATTTGTCAGCCTGTAAATTATTTTCTACCTCACTGAATCCTACTTTTTTTCCTCAATCTCAACTAAGTGATAGCATTTTGAGAGACAGTGCATTTTCCCTTTGCTATTTCAGGCACCTTGTGAAGAGCAAAGTGACCTGAAGGTCAATGAAAGTGAGCCAGCACCAAAATAGGCAAGTACTAACTGGGCTTAATATGTCAAAAATGTTATTGGCCCTTTGGGTATGTATTCTAGGCTCACTACTCCTGTCTTTCTTCTTCCCTGCTGAAATATTAGCTAACATTTCTGCTATCAACATGGCCAGTGTCATTAAATATTGTTTGTTGAATCAACGAGAATTGTTTTTGCTTCAAAAAATTTCAAATTTGGTTTTGTCATTGGCTCACACAGGAAGCCTTGGTGGGAGTGATGCTGAGATGACAGGGGTCAGTCCTGATCCTGGGCCATTGAAGGTGGTCTATACATGGTAAGTTGCCTGTATTTTTTGAATGTCATGCTTTTACATCCAATCATAATTCAGTTCTGTTTGGTCATGACAGTATTCAGGAGTCTTCACAGTGTTGAATGTTTTTAACTACCTGATACAGCTCAGGACTGTCAGAAAGCAGTGGCCTGTGAGGACAAGAACAAACTTATAGACTGTTTCCATATTTGCATACTATACCAACTGTGCATACTGATTTGGCCCAAATGCAGTAGGTAGTATGTAGGGATGGGTACCGAATTAGGTACTTTTATAGGTACCGACCAGATTTCTGTCAAAAGTACAGGGTACCGATTCATGTAAAATCAAAAGGTGCCATGTTTGGGTACCTAAATGCATCCTTGTGACTGTGAATGAGTAGAATAATAATAATAATAATAATAATAATAAACTTTATTTATATAGAACAAGTGTTTCTTAGTGCTTAGTGTTACTTAGTGCTTTACATAATAAAAATGGGCATTAAAAGAATTAAGAGAGGAAATGACAGAGAGAATAAAGAGAGAAATGTGAGGCGCAACAGAGAAGACAATAAAAAAGAATAAATAATACATTAAATAAGGAAATAGCATCTTTAAAATAAAAGCAATAAAAGGGTAAAACAATTAAGACAACAAGGGTTAAAGGATATAAGAAGCTGCCCGTAACACTGTCGTATTGAAGCAGCAGTTCAACAATTAAAACGCGCTCAGCTAAAATCTCCAGTAAAAGCACATCTGTAAAAATAAGTTTTTAAAAGAGACTTAAACGAGGACAAAGAGTCTGCCATTCTGATCTCCTCGGGCAGGCTATTCCATAGGATGGGCGCTTTGACAGAGATGGCCCGGTCACCTCTAGTCCTCAGCCTCGACCTCGGCACGGCGAGCAGGGTCTTGGCTGAGGATCTCAAGGTACGACCGAACACATATGGCCTGAGGAGACCAGAAATATAGTTAGGAGCTAGACCGGAGCGTGCTTTAAAAGTCAGCAATAAAATCTTGAAATCAATTCTAAAATGAATGGGGAGCCAATGGAGAGAAGCTAAAACAGGAGTTATGTGCTCTCTCTTTTTTGTTCCTGTGAGGAGTCGTGCTGCTGCATTTTGGACAAGCTGCAACCTCTGCACTCTGTGCTGGTTTAAGCATGTGTACAGAGAGTTGCAGTAGTCCAAACGAGAGGAAATAAAAGCATGAATGACAACCTCAAGATTTTTTCTAGATAAAAATGGCCTTAGTTTTGAAAGCTGCATAAAACAAGACTGTACAACTAGGTTGACATGCTGGTTCAGACTGAGGTTCTCATCAAAGATGACACCCAGGTTTTTACAGCTGGTAGTAACATTATTGGAAAGTGACCCTAGATGTTTCTTAATTCCTCTAGAATCAGGGCCAACAATCAGAACCCCCGTCTTATTGAGATTTCATTGAAGGAAATTCTGTGACATCCAGCATGTTATGTCAGAAGAGTTGGCAATTTTCCATGCTGGACGTGAACAGAGCATTGCAAGGATATATAGTGAAGAAGAAATATTTTAAATAAAAAAAAGTTTTATTAAACAAATTGATATTTCTTACCACACAAACACAGAAAGTACATAAAATTGGTACTTTGAGTACCAGTACCGATTGCCAGGTACCATATTGTTTCAAATGTGAAAGAATTGAAAAGAATAGGACTTTATTTGTCATTGCAGTGCAAAGCAGAGTCCTGCACGGGTCCAATTTTCAAGATCCGCCCCACCCCGACGTACAAACCTGCACCCGAACCGCAAACCTGCTCATTAGCCTGATTAGTACCGCAACCTGATCCGACCCGTTGAAACCCGACCCACAGCCCGACCCGCAGCCCGACCTGCAACTGTATTTGAGGTAATCATTTTGGGTCATATTGTCTGAAAATTGAACGGCATATCGCCATAGTTCAGATGCCAGTGAGTAAACAACGCACCTGAATGAAGCAACTCTTCCAATAAAAGCCTGACTTCAGCTCCATCATCAACCCTCTGTGATCTTCTCACATACAACTGTAAAATCACTCGGTTTTTACGCTCAATGCTTTTAAACTTTTAATCTCTTAAAAGGACCTTTACATGTGCAATAGTAGACTTACTTTTTGTCCAGACTTAAGCAACACTCAGCAGGTACGAGCAGTGATCATGTCACAACTAGGGGTGTAATGATCCATCGATATACATCGATACATCGATTGGTTAAGCAATGATCCAATCACATCGATGGAAAGTCTAAACATCCATCATCATTGTGGTCGTTAATGTACGCCTTTATTTTGAAATCCCGACTGGACACGCGTGTCCGTCTCCGTCCAACGGCGAGTCGTTCTGAAGTTTCCTCTCAGGCCTCACGCACTCAGCGTATGAGACACACATTTGAACCTTTTCACTTTCACACGTCACGCCTGATATTTCTCCTGCTGTGAAATGGACTGTTTAGCACCCACCAAGTCACACCGCTGTAGGCGAACGTGTAGCAAGACGCTGTTAGCATCACAGAGCTAAAAGAGAGCCAGACATATCCGCCAATCATAAAATAGCTTTCCTGTATCCGGGTAAGATACGGTCGACCTGACTGCAGAGGATGCAGGCTGCACACAAGACAGGAGTGCATCATCACACAACTGCAGTGAGTTATCTTATAATTTGATTTTGTAGCGCACTGAATTATGAAATTTCATACAGTTAAAAACTCAAACGGCGAGAGCTTAGTGTCATTCCTCCTCCACATCGACTATTACACAGTGAAACAAAGTCTGATCACACTGACATACAAACTGTGGTTATCAGGCATCACAGTAAAAAAAAAAACTATCAATGTTAAGTTCGTTAAGTTGATAGTTCTAATGTTGAATAATAGAAATGTTTGGGTTTAATTAAAAACAAAGCTTCACATTTTTGGTTTGATAGAAAATGGTCAAATGTTGGAGGTCAATAATAAAGTTTATGTGATCAGTAATTTTTAATTATAGTGTTGCATCATTACTTGATATAATAATCAAACATTACAGTATAACAGTAAGACCCATAAGGTAATTGTGGGGGCCAAAAAGCACCTTACCTGAATTTAACCAGTTTTAATTTTAAAACATAATTAGATCATACAGATGGCTATAATCCTCGACAAACTTTCATACCTAAAGGTCAGCACATCGTTCCACATTTCAGAAATAAAACTATCAAAATTGTTTTGTATTTCTTTCTTGCCTCAGGTGAAATGTTGCTGATTATGTTCAGTGAGGACATAATATCGTCTTAAATCGATCGAAGGCCCCTGAATAGTATCATATCATATCGTGACAGACTTTGTGATATCGGCAAATATCATATCGTTGTCCTAAGAATCGATATTGTATCGTATCGTCATGAAACTGGTGATTTACACCCCTAGTCACAACCATGGATGTATTACAAGAACTGGATAGTGTGGCTATATGGTCACAGCCTTACAACCAGCTTACAACTTACGTTTTTATTTTATTGTATTTATTATTATTTTATATTCATTTTGATGTGTCAAACTAAAACCCGCGACTCGACCTGCATGTTATATTTTCCACCCAGATCCAAACCCGGGAAAAAAAAAACGACTAATCGCAGGACTCTGGTGCAAAGTACAACGAAACTGTAAAGGTACCTTTCCCTAGTAGTATGGAGTATACAGACAACTAAGATTTACAGGACGCCAAAAATACCCAGATGATATTCGGAGTTACCAAAAAATCCACAGTATGCACCAGACCAGTCTACTCCTGTACGGTTTGTCACAATGCAAAGCGCTGACTGGACACAGCGTTGTTGACATTTCCATCAAGGAATCTGCAAGCAGTCTACTATAACAACTCAAATCACTCTGCTGATAAAGTTTACGTAATTACACTGATTGGTATTTAAGCAAAACACAAAATGGTTTTAAATTAAAAGGACATTCTTCTTAAGTATTTAAGGTTGAAGACTTTAATTTAAATTCTAAGATACTAAAAAACTAAATCTTATAAACAATAATTTCAACACTTTAAAATCAGTGAAAACTCTAAGACTCCAAACATTTTTTTTTAATTTGGAAGAAATTTGTGATAAACATTTGTCACTGGAGTTTTAAAATTTTTTTTAAAAAAACAACCAGCATCTGGCAGACGTACTACTCATGTCTGCGATATGCAGCTCTGTGTCAGCGTTTATCTGACTAACCTGCATTATAAGGACACCTCTTTTAGGCTCCCCTCCCCCACATATCTTCACAAAGTAAGTTTTATGTAGTTCCAGCAGCAAGCTGAGTTGTGTATCAGTTGTTCACCTGACTAACCTGCATTATAAGGACACCTCTTATAGGCTCCCCTCCCCCACACACCTTCACAAAGTAAGTTTTATGTAGATTTGGCAGCAAGCCTAGTTGTGTGTCTCAGTTGTTCACCTGACTAACCTGCATTATAAGGACACCTCGTTTTTAGGCTCCCCTCCCCCACATATTTTGACAAAGCAAGTTTAATGTGGATCCAGGTTGCAAGCTGAGTTGTGTGTCAGGTGTTTATCTGACTAACCTGCATTATAAGGACACCTCGTTTTTAGGCTCCCCTCCCCCACATATTTTGACATAGTAAGTTTCATGTAGTTTCAGCAGCAAGCTGAGTTGTGTATCAGTTGTTCACCTGACTAACCTGCATTATAAGGACACGTCGTTTTTAGGCTCCCCTCCCCCACATATTTTGACAAAGTAAGTTTTATGTAGTTTCAGCAGCAAGCTGAGTTGTGTATCAGTTGTTCACCTGACTAACCTGCATTATAAGGACACCTCTTTTTAGGCCCCCTTTCCCCGACACACCTTCACAAAGTAAGTTTTATGTAGATTTGGCTGCAAGCCTAGTTGTGTGTCTCAGTTGTTCACCTGACTAAAGTGCATAAAAAGGACACCTCTTCTTAGGCCTCCTTCCACATACCCAAACATCTTCACATATACCTTTTTTCTACTTTACTGGTGCTGGTGCTAGTTCTAGGCCAGTGTCTTACTCAGCACTAACTCTTTGTGATCTTAGAGACAAAGAACTGTCCACAGGTGCTCAAAAATTGGTGCTTAAGAAACACCAACTTTAACCTGGGCCAGAGCCAATCACTGTGGAACAATGACCAAAGATCAGTGTAAAAAAAAACAGTCATTGTAAAAAAAAGTCTGAAGGAAGGCTGCCGGTTGAGTTGTTTTGTTTCCTTATCCATTATTTGAGATGAAGGCAAAGTTAAAGCACTGATTTGTCTCCGCTTTTACAGATCAGGTCTATATCTTATTATTTTATTTAACAAACTAAAAGGCCAAATGCTATTTATCATTCTTGAAAAGGCATGCTGCTCAATGAGTTGTCTGTTGGATCTTGGTGTTTACTTGTGTAAAGCTTGAACTGGAGGAGAAATTGAATTAAATGCATTGTCTCTTATAGATCAGGTCTATACCTCATCATTTTATTTAACAGACTTAACAGTCTGATGTTATTTATCTAATTTACATGATGGGGTTCACTTTTGCCATGTGTATGTGTGTTTACATTATTCCCCTGCTCTGAATTGCACAGGGCAGAGATACGCTCCATTAACTGACATTAACACATGCGTGTAGCACACTGTCAGAAACAAGTATTGTAAAACAAATCTCTGCCTAGTTGCAAGCTCCGAGCTCCAACTCTATTGCCGTCTCTTGCCCTATACACCGGCAGCCAACACCAACTACCTCGCCCCAGAGCAGTTAAGTAGGCAGTGACTAACTGAAGTTTATAAATGACATCATGGCATGGCCCTGACTTGGCTCTTTGCCCTTTGGAAAACCAAACCTATTCTTAGGAGAATGTGATTTGAATCAACTAAGCAGAACCACTAGCACCAGCAACGTGCACTGGTGAAAAAAGGGTAAAAGTAAGTTTCATGTTGATTAGGTAGCAAGCTGTGTTGTGTGTCAGGTGTTTATCTGACTAACCTGCATTATAAGGACACCTCTCATAGGCTCCCCTCCCCCACACGTCTTCACAAAGTAAGTTTTATATAGATCCAGCATCAGGCTGAGATGTGTATCAGTTGTTCACCTGACTAACCTGCATTATTAGGACACCTCTTTGAGGCTCCCCTCCCCCACACGTCTTCACAAAGTAAGTTTTATGTAGATTTGGCAGCAAGCCTAGTTGTGTGTCTCAGTTGTTCACCTGACTAACCTGCATTATAAGGACACCTCGTTTTTAGGCTCCCCTCCCCCACATATTTTGACAAAGCAAGTTTAATGTGGATCCAGGTTGCAAGCTGAGTTGTGTGTCAGGTGTTTATCTGACTAACCTGCATTATAAGGACACCTCGTTTTTAGGCTCCCCTCCCCCACATATTTTGACAAAGTAAGTTTTATGTAGTTTCAGCAGCAAGCTGAGTTGTGTATCAGTTGTTCACCTGACTAACCTGCATTATAAGGACACCTCGTTTTTAGGCTCCCCTCCCCCACATATTTTGACAAAGTAAGTTTTATGTAGTTTCAGCAGCAAGCTGAGTTGTGTATCAGTTGTTCACCTGACTAACCTGCATTATAAGGACACCTCTTTTTAGGCCCCCTGTCCCCGACACACCTTCACAAAGTAAGTTTTATGTAGATTTGGCTGCAAGCCTAGTTGTGTGTCTCAGTTGTTCACCTGACTAAAGTGCATAAAAAGGACACCTCTTCTTAGGCCTCCTTCCACACACCCAAACATCTTCACATATACCTTTTTTTCTACTTTACTGGTGCTGGTGCTAGTTCTAGGCCAGTGTCTTACTCAGCACTAACTCTTTGTGATCTTAGAGACAAAGAACTGTCCACAGGTGCTCAAAAATTGGTGCTTAAGAAACACCAACTTTAACCTGGGCCAGAGCCAATCACTGTGGAACAATGACCAAAGATCAGTGTAAAAAAAAACAGTCATTGTAAAAAAAAGTCTGAAGGAAGGCTGCCGGTTGAGTTGTTTTGTTTCCTTATCCATTATTTGAGATGAAGGCAAAGTTAAAGCACTGATTTGTCTCCGCTTTTACAGATCAGGTCTATATCTTATTATTTTATTTAACAAACTAAAAGGCCAAATGCTATTTATCATTCTTGAAAAGGCATGCTGCTCAATGAGTTGTCTGTTGGATCTTGGTGTTTACTTGTGTAAAGCTTGAACTGGAGGAGAAATTGAATTAAATGCATTGTCTCTTATAGATCAGGTCTATACCTCATCATTTTATTTAACAGACTTAACAGTCTGATGTTATTTATCTAATTTACATGATGGGGTTCACTTTTGCCATGTGTATGTGTGTTTACATTATTCCCCTGCTCTGAATTGCACAGGGCAGAGATACGCTCCATTAACTGACATTAACACATGCGTGTAGCACACTGTCAGAAACAAGTATTGTAAAACAAATCTCTGCCTAGTTGCAAGCTCCGAGCTCCAACTCTATTGCCGTCTCTTGCCCTATACACCGGCAGCCAACACCAACTACCTCGCCCCAGAGCAGTTAAGTAGGCAGTGACTAACTGAAGTTTATAAATGACATCATGGCATGGCCCTGACTTGGCTCTTTGCCCTTTGGAAAACCAAACCTATTCTTAGGAGAATGTGATTTGAATCAACTAAGCAGAACCACTAGCACCAGCAACGTGCACTGGTGAAAAAAGGGTAAAAGTAAGTTTCATGTTGATTAGGTAGCAAGCTGTGTTGTGTGTCAGGTGTTTATCTGACTAACCTGCATTATAAGGACACCTCTCATAGGCTCCCCTCCCCCACACGTCTTCACAAAGTAAGTTTTATATAGATCCAGCATCAGGCTGAGATGTGTATCAGTTGTTCACCTGACTAACCTGCATTATTAGGACACCTCTTTGAGGCTCCCCTCCCCCACACGTCTTCACAAAGTAAGTTTTATGTAGATTTGGCAGCAAGCCTAGTTGTGTGTCTCAGTTGTTCACCTGACTAACCTGCATTATAAGGACACCTCGTTTTTAGGCTCCCCTCCCCCACATATTTTGACAAAGCAAGTTTAATGTGGATCCAGGTTGCAAGCTGAGTTGTGTGTCAGGTGTTTATCTGACTAACCTGCATTATAAGGACACCCCGTTTTTAGGCTCCCCTCCCCCACATATTTTGACAAAGTAAGTTTTATGTAGTTTCAGCAGCAAGCTGAGTTGTGTATCAGTTGTTCACCTGACTAACCTGCATTATAAGGACACCTCTCATAGGCTCCCCTCCCCCACACGTGTTCACAAAGTAAGTTTTATATAGATCCAGCATCAGGCTGAGATGTGTATCAGTTGTTCACCTGACTAACCTGCATTATAAGGACACCTCTCATAGGCTCCCCTCCCCCACACGTCTTCACAAAGTAAGTTTTATATAGATCCAGCATCAGGCTGAGATGTGTATCAGTTGTTCACCTAACTAACCTGCATTATTAGGACACCTCTTTTAGGCTCCCCTCCCCCACACGTCTTCACAAAGTAAGTTTTATGTAGATTTGGCAGCAAGCCTAGTTGTGTGTCTCAGTTGTTCACCTGACTAACCTGCATTATAAGGACACCTCTTCTTAGGCCTCCTTCCACATACCCAAACATCCTCACATATACCTTTTTTCTACTTTACTGGTGCTGGTGCTAGTTCTAGGCCAGTGTCTTACTCAGCACTAACTCTTTGTGATCTTAGAGACAAAGAACTGTCCACAGGTGCTCAAAAATTGGTGCTTAGGAAACACCACCTCTTATAGGCTTCCCTCCCCCACACGTCTTCACAAAGTAAGTTTTATATAGATCCAGCAGCAAGCTAAGATGTGTATCAGTTGTTCACCTGACTAACCTGCATTATAAGGACACCTCTTATAGGCTCCCCTCCCCCACACGTCTTCACAAAGTAAGTTTTATGTTGATTAGGCATCAAGCAGGTGTTTAGCATGAGGTTTCCACCCCCATGCTTCACAGTAGGAATGGTGTTTTTGGGCCGTACTTATCAATCTTCTTCCCCTTAACACCACTGGTTGAGTTTTTACCAAAAAGTTCTATTTTGGTTTTATCCGACCACATGATAGTCTCCCAATCCTCTTCTGGATCATCCATGTGCTCTCTGGCAAACTTCAGATGGGCCTGGACATTTACTGGCTTACACAGGGGGGCATGCCTGGCTCTGCAGGATTTGAGTCCCTCTGAGCATAGTGTGGAACTGATTGTAGCCTTTGTTACTTTGGTCCCAGCTCCCTGCAGGTCATTCATGAGGTCCCTCTGTGTAGTTCTGGGACTTTTTCTTATCGTTCTTATGATCATTTTGACCCTACGGGATGAGATCTTGTGTGGGGCCTCAGATGGAGGGAGATTATCGATGGTCTTATGTGTCTTCCATTATCTTCCAGTTGCTCACACAGTTGATTTATCAACACCATTGCTTGCCAATTGTAGATTCACTCTACCCAGCCTGGTGCAGGTCTACAGTGTCCTTCCCGTTGTCCTTGGACAGCTCTTTGGTCTTGGCCATAGTTGAGTTTAGAGTCTGACTGTTTGAGGCTGTGGACAGGTGTCTTTTATACAGATAACCAGTTAAAACAGGTGCCATTAATACAGGTAACAAGTGGAGGACATAAGAGCTTCTTAAAGAAGAAGTCAGGTCTGTGAGAGGCAGAAATCTTGCTTGTTTTTGTGGGAGACCAAATATTTTTTTTCCACCATAATTTGGGTCCTCGTCCACAGGAAGAGGGCACCTTGTAGCTTGTTTACAAATAAGTATCAGTGTATCTCTGATGAAAATTACAGACCTCTCTCATCTCATCGAGTCACCCCAAGTAGGAGAACTTGGAAAATTAGTAGCTGACTGAATACTTTTTTGCCCCCCTGTAGAAACAAACACTCATTGCAACTACCAAAGTAAGGCACTGATTACGTATCTTCTTGCTGAAGATGCTAATGGCCTTTATGTATTTTCAGCAGAAAATCAATAAATTACGACTGATGAGCCCACCAATGCCTCTGGTAATGTGTAATAAAGCCATAGATAGCTATTGCAGGCAATAATGCTTGTGTCCTTATGGAGGAGGAAGCAGATATAGGCTTTTCCCCGGCACTGGATTCACTCCTACCTCATAAGGACCCCCTTGAAAATGAGACGGTCCATCTCAAGGGGCTATCCTTCTAAATAAATAAATTCAAATTCAAATTCAAATTCAAATTCATAGGCCGCACTTGGTTCATCCAACTTGAATCCTTCTCTTCACAGTTTTCCCTGGTTACCTCAGGTGTGCCCCAGGGCTGTGTCCTGGGCCCCTACTCTCCATCATCTGCCTCCTTTCTCTTGGTAATATCTTCTGCAAATTCGGTATCCACTTCCACTGTTTTTGCAGATAACACCAAGCTTATCCAAAGCTAGCAGTTTATCTATCACCATAGACAGCTCCACAGTCTCCCCCTCTCCTCAAGTGAAAAGTCTGGGTGTCATCCTCGACAGCTCACTTTCTTTTCACTCTCATATAAATAGCGTAACCTGGTCTGCATATTTTCATCTACATAGCATTAATCGTCTCTGTCCCTCTCTGACTCTTCACTCTGCTGCTGTCCTGGTCCACAGCCTTGTCACCTCCCGTATTGACTATTGCAACTCACTTCTTTTTGGTGTCCCTAATAAATCCCTCCATGAGCTTCATCTGGTCCAAAATTCCACTGCCCGGATCATCACCAGAACACCCTCCTTTCACCACATCACCCCTGTCCTCCAGTAGCTTCACTGGCTCCCGGTTAAATTCAGAATCACCTTAAAATCCTTCTGAATACTTTTAAGGCCATCCACAACCTGACCCCACCATACCTGTCTGGACTTATCTGCATCGCCGCCCCTTCACGCTCCCTCAGGTCTTCCTCCTCTCTCCACCTCTCTGTGCCCTCCGCCCATCTCAGCTTTGGAACTTACTCCCACCGCACATCAAATTATAGACTCCCTTTCTCTATTTAAAATACATACAACTAAACTTAAAACCCATCTGTTTCAAACTGCGTTCTCTACTCCCACTGAGCCATTTTAACTCCATGTCACTCCTGCTTGTCTGTTGGTTTTATTTATCTTTATGTCATTGTCTTTTTAAGTATGTTTTTAATTAGATGTTCAGTGTCCTTGGGTGTTTTGAAAGGCACTTTTAAAATATAAAAATTCATTATTATTATTATTTACTTATGTTTTTCTTTAAGTCTGATAATGGGAATTTGCCATACATCATGCTGTACTCAGAATTTGTTCAATGGTGTTATTTAAAATTGCATGTACTTTTTATATGAATCCAGTGTTAAAGTGCACCCAGTGGCTGTGGGATTACCTGTTACTTTGGGGTTAGGATGGAATCAATCATAAACATAAATAATTGGCTGGTAATTAACCAATTAATTTTCATGATTTTTAAAAAGACATTTCAAAAGTCTGTTTCTTTGTTTTTTTTCTTCAGTTAAGATTTAATTCAAGAACAATTTTAACAACAACCTTTCTATGTCTAAAGAGCAAGCAGCAAGACAGCCGAAAAGCAACCGGAAGGGACACTCCAAAATCTGTCTCTCAAGTGTGTCTGCTGCTTCAAGAGGTATGTGGATGTATGACTTATCACTTAACTTCATTAAGTGTATTTGTTTTTGTTTCTAGACCAGCTAATGAAAGTGAATAATACTTTTCAAAGACATTTTCCTCCTTTTAAATTCCAACAGGAATGCAATTGAGTGACTAAAAATGAAATAGAATTCCTTTCCCCCAGGTTCATACTTTTGATTATGACAAAAATAAATAAATAAAAATAAATAAGTCAATTAAATATAAAAAATTAGCATTATTACTACAACAAAAAAAGGAAGCTTGTCTCAAAGGTAAATAGTGGCATACAATTTTGAATCTTCAATTTCTCCTTTCAAGGATAAGATAAGTAAGAAAAGGAAAGTAATTATGAGAACAAAAACAAAAAGTGTTTCATTTCAACTAACCTGACCTTAGAGACACCGTCTGAGACTTGCATATCTATGGGGAAATCCAACCTGTATGATGACCATGTATTCAGTCTAATAGTTAACAGTTTGGCCCCCTCTTAATCCGATTAATTATGCAGTTTTTATTCCATTCCATCACCAGGTGTAGTGGGGAGGTTTTTGATGAATTTTTTGTTAACTTGTAGGTTGTCGAATGTACGTCTGGAGCCGTCCACTGTTATCAGTCTTGCTAGATAGTACAGGCTGTATGGGACTCCAGAGGACCATAGCTTGACCTTTACCTGATTGAAGGATGCTCACAGCTGGCCGACCTTGGGACTCATGTCGGGGAAGATGTAAACAGGGGATCTTTGTATTGGAGACACCCTTTATTCTTGGACAGGTTTTTTTGCGTGAGTCTTCGACTGCTGTCCTTCTTCATGGTAGAATATGTTTTGTCTTGTCTTATCGCCCGGGGTCAAAAAACAATCCTATACATGTATAATGGCTGGTCTAGAAAGTTACGTGTTATTTGGTAGGACAGAGCTGCCTCTACCTGCTGCTCACTCTATTTGACCGGAAGTGAAAGTCGTTTGTATTTAGGGAAAAGAAAAAGAATGGTATTGAATGAGGATGAGGTGACGAGTTCCAAAGGTATGTTTGTAACAATTTGTTTAAATACCACTCAGTCCTCCTCTGCACTGACTCCGGACATGTTTGCCTCTTTTTTCAGTGGAAAGGTGGCCAGCATCAGCAACCAGTTCTCTGAGCCTGACCAGCTTTGTCAGATCCAACCTGCTATCTATGCCTCACTCTGCTCTTTTGCTCATCTGAGTGAGGAGGAGGTCTTCAGACTTCTCCTTAACTCCAAACCCACAACCTGTCCTCTAGATCCTTTACCTACCAGCATCCTGCAGACCATTTTACCCATAACCAAACCTGCAGCCACACACATTAATTCCTCCTTGGAATCTGGGGTCTTCCCTGCAGCTTTTAAACAAGCTCAGGTCACCCCACTGCTCAAGAAACCAAATTTCAACCCAGCCCAGGCTAAAAATTACAAGCCAGTCTCACTTCAGCCCTTCCTGTCAAAAATACTCCAGCAAACAGTCTATAACCAAGTCTCTGAACATCTGCTGAAAAACAACCTGATTGACTCCTATAAATCTGGCCTCAGCTGTGACCACTCCACTGAGACTGCACTCCAGTCAGTCACAGAATCATTGCGACTGGCTTGAGCTGCTGGCCAGTCCTCTGTCCTACTACTGCTTGACTTGTCTGCTGCTTTTGACACAGTTAACGATCAAATCCTCTTCTCCACACTCTCTGAACTTGGCATCCCAGGATCTGTGCTGTTTTGGTTCAAGTCCTACCTCACAGACAGATACTTCAGAGTGTCATGGAGAGGAGAATTGTCTAACTCACATGGCTTACCAACAGGGGTATCCCAGAGGTCAGTGCTTGGTCCCCTACTCTTTTCCTTATACACCACCTCACTTGGTGCAATGATTCACTCTCATGGCTTCTCTTACCACTGTATAGCCACTCAGCTTTTCCTGTCTAGTCCACCTGATGAAATAACTGTCTCAGCTCAAATATCAGTATGTCTCGCTGATATCTCCACATAGATGAAGGAGCACCACCCTTAGCTAAATCTGTCCAAAACTGAGCTCATTGTCCTCCCAGCATGTCCCTCGGTTCAACCACAGATCAGTGTCCTGCTTTATTCCAATCAACTTGTGTCCACAAACTCTGCCAGAAATCAGGGTGTCATGATTGATGACCAGCTGACCTTTAAGGTTCATGTCGCCTCGATTGCTCAATCTTGTCAATATGCCCTCTGTAATATTAGGAGGATCAGACTCTACCTTACACAACAGGCCACACAGCTTCTGGTACAGGCCCGTGTGATTTCACACATGGACTCTTGCAGCTCCCTTCTAGCAGGCCTCCCTGCGTGTACATTTAAACCTCTGCACGTCTGGTCTTTAACCAGCCCAAAACAGCACGTCACCCTGCTGATAATCCTTCTTCACTGGCTTCCAGTAGCAGCTTCAATAAAATTCAAAGCTCTTCTTCTGGCTTACAAAACATTGACAAGAACGGCTCCTGCCTACCTGGAGTCCCTCATCCAGGTCTACACTCCTTCTCGCCCACTACAATCTGCTTGTGAAAGACACCTGGTGCTCTCTGGCCAGACTCCCTTTCTACTCTGAGATGTGTGAAGACTCATCTGTTTAGGGAACACTTAAGCACCTCCCATTCTTTGTCCTCAGGGGTAGAATAAGTCAGACGGTCTCGGACCCAGCTCTTAGTGAATTTACAGCACTGATCATTGAATGTTGTTGAAGGTTGTATGATATTGCTGCAGTGATTAATTGTGGTTCTTTCACTTAGTTGCAGCACCAGCAGCTAAATAACTTTTAGCACTTTATCACACTAAGGCAGGGATGTCAAACTCGTGCCATGGAGGGCCAAGAGGCTGCAGGTTTTCCTTCCAACCAAACACTACACCAGCTGATTCCACTAATTACCTCACCTTCAAGCAGAAAGCAGGGACTAATCAGTGAAATCAGCTGGTGGAGTTTGTGGTTGGAAAGAAAACCTGCAGCCTCTTGGCCCTCCATGGCACGAGTTTGACATCCCTGCACTAAGGCTTTCCCTTCTGTCCAAATTCTTTCTTATGTTGTACATTGCTTTGGGCAAAAGCATCTGCTAAATGAAACTGTAGGAGTGTATCTAGTCTACCTAAATAAGAGGTGTCTCTTCACATCTACAAATACTTTCAGATTCAAGTTCAAGTTGCAGCTTTATTTCAGTAAAGTGGTTTGTTTTTAGAATGAATGTCCCCAAAAGTGGTTTGAAGTTTGTACTGGCTATTCTAACAGTAGCATTTCTTGCTTCTCCAGGACAAAAGAAAAGTTTGCAACCAAGACCGATGCCGTCAGCTCCAAAGGTTGGAATTCATCCATTCATTCCATTAATTCTCAGATGATTAAACTTAATTTAGTTAACACAGTTAAATAAGAAAATGTTTATAGAAAACTTCAAGTGTAGTTCAGTTTAGTACATATCATGTCACAGACACATTTCTGCCCTAACAGTCCTTGGTAGCCAAATAAATATGATGTTTGTTTTTTCATGTGGCTTTTTCAAGAATTGCTATGGTTACTATTGAAAGCACATTACTTTGATAAGCAGAAAACTTTTTTTGCGCATCTGAGGGAAAGCAATGTTGCAGTCAGTAATGCAGTCATGTGGTACACCAAGACCAGAAATGCACAGCTGTTAAGGTTATTCCAAGTGTCATCACAATAATCTATTTTCACTTTGATTTTAATTAAACAATCACAGTGCTTGACTTTTGTAGATAACATAATGAATCTATATTTTAGTAGCTGAAATGTTATTTTAAAAAAATACATTGAACGACTATTTTCTTCAATCTTAACATATTGCATGTTCTTCTGATTGACAGAGATGAAATCCAGAAAAATGTGTGAAAAGACCATGAAGCAAGAACAAAATCAGTGCTGTGATGAAACACTTCATGACACACATTGAAAAGAGAAAGCTAGCAAGATGGAGCGCCAACAATGTAAGATTACTGAACACCCAGTTTTAGAAAACAGAAGTCTTTAATATTTGGGATTTTGTAAATAACCGGGGCCTTCAGTTAAGAGCACAAGGTTTTAAGTTTGTATGTTTTAACAGTTGTACTTTACTACATTGTTGTACAGTTGTACGATTCTTACTGTGGACATTCCCTGCTGTTGTATACAGTTTAATACTCAGTAAAACCAGCAGTTGTCACGTCTCATTTAAGGTGTATTTATTGTCATTCCAGGACAAAGATTAAAAAAGGGAAGGAAATTAGTACTGAGGGTCACATAAAAGCAGCAGAAAAAGTAATAGCAATAAAAAAAGAATTATGTAAATCTTAAATTGCCGACATAAAAATATGAAATTTAAAATAAATAAACCTTGTTGGATGTGTGTGATGTTTTGCAGGGTTGAGCGTTCTGAAAACCTCTGTGAGTAGCTGTTAGAAGGCTGGCTGTTTTGGTCCTGATGCTGCACTGCCTTTTTCCTAAGGGGAGGGCAGTCAACTGTCTATAGGCAAGGTGAGAGGGGTTCTTTAGAATACTGGCAGCTCTTCTCCTACAAATGATATATATGGGAGGGACTAAGGACGCGGTCACACTGGCCAATCGTGCCGTGCCTAAGCACGCTTCAGCCGTAAAGCACGTTTGAATAGGCCAGTGTGACCGCAACTGTGCCGTGCTCAAGCACGATTCCCTTCTGTGTTTCAGCACGCTTCGAAGGGGTGGGCTCCGGCACGGTTTACTTCATGCACGAGCACAAGCACACGGACAGCACGTGCGATCCATTACGTATAATCACCAAGAGCGCATCTCACCACAATCATTTTAAACAAAGCGGTGGTGAGGGCTGTGTCGGGCGAAAACGACTCACCATAAGTCCAAAAGTCTCTAAAGTTGTAGCAGTGCTCTCTTTTTCTCATTGTGCTGACTCTAATGAGATCACACTTCATGTAAACAGATGCTTCACGATGACGAAGGCGGGCTGTTAGCGTCTGTGATACTCGCTAAAGTCTGGTTCATATTGGGGTAGTGTGACCGCTGGCCGTACTGGCTGGGGAACAGCGCTGCATGGGGGCAATCGTGCTTAGGCACGTTTTGGATGGCCAGTGTGACCGCGCTCATAGATGTTTGTGGCCAATGGGAGGCACCTAATGGGGATCTTATGCTGATTTTACTTTTACTTTTGGGGAGCATTTCTCTCTGCACCAGAGCACTTTCTGTGCCTTACAGTGAAGTAAAATGATGAATGATGTCCTCTGGGCATTTGTTGAAAATTCAGATGACTGAGGTACCAATGCCAGCCTGCATTCTTCTTGTACCCATGTTGATCGGTCACTTAAAAATATTTTGTCTGCAGTGTCACTCAAACTACTGGCCTAACATGACTGCAGGCAATGTGCTAAATGGAGACAGATTCATCCAGATGAACTCCTGATTTACCCTTCAAAGATGTACTTGTGGCGCTAATGCTGTGGTACTTTTTGAGTAAAAGATTTGCTACATAAGACTACCATCTAAATGTTCAGTTGAACAAGTAGGATCCTCACAAACAAGGGTTTTGTCCTGATGTGTGCATGGTTAGTGGCCTGTTAAACCAGTATGGTCCTCACAAGCAAAGGATTGTCCTGATTGTGTGTGTGTATGGTAAGTGGCCTGTTATACCAGTGTAGTCCTCACAATCAAGGGTTTTGTCCTGATTGTGTGTGTATATTTGTGTGTATGGTTTGTGCCCTGTTATACCAGTGAGGTCCTCACAAACAAGGGTTTTGTCCTGATTGTGTGTGTATATTTGTGTGTATGGTTAGTGCCCTGTTATACCAGTGTAGTCCTCACAAACAAGGGTTTTGTCCTGATTGTGTGTGTATATTTGTGTGTATGGTTAGTGCCCTGTTATACCAGTGTAGTCCTCACAAACAAGGGTTTTGTCCTGATTGTGTGTGTATATTTGTGTGTATGGTTAGTGCCCTGTTATACCAGTGAAGTCCTTACAAACCATGCCTCTGTCCTTTTTGTGTGTACATGTGCGTGTGTGGGTAGTGTCCAGTCAAACCAGGGTAGTTCTTACAAACCAGGGTTTTGTCCAGATTGTGTATGTGTGTGGTATACGTCCCAATAAACCGGGGTGTCCCTATGAGTCACCACTGTGCTAGGAAACGCCTCCTCCCGCCCCGTCCTCGTAGTCCTGTGAAATGTCAGGTGATCATAGCTTGAGATTCTTTCGCAATATTTAACTCATAAATAGACAGGAATTTTTCTCAATTTTTTTGGATCAGTGTTTTCTTTGTTGCACCTCTCTAGGACAAAGGGAAAGGTGGGTCCCCGTAAACCACCACTGGGCCGGTTTGAGAAAAGTGCCCCGATAAACCACCGTAACCTGTATAGGTGTGTGTGTGTGTGTGTGTGTGTGTGTGTGTGTGTGTGTGGGTGTGGGTGTGTGTGTGTGTGTATTTTGGTAGGGGGGGGGGCTTGAGCATAATTTTGCGTGTGAGTGGTTGTGTGTTAAATATGGGGTGGGATCTTTATCTGTATCCTGCTTGATTATTTTAATGTACAGCACTTTGTGATGCATCTTATGTATGAAAAGTGCTTTATAAATAAAGGTTGATTTGATTTGATTTGATCAGCTGCTTTGCTGTTTCATCCCAACCAGCTCTACAAACTGCAGGAAATGGAAGGAGATGGACGTCACATTCAGGGTTTCACAGATCTGTTTATGGCTCAAAAAGAAATCTTTCCCTCAGAGAAACTTCACTGAAACCAGCTCAGAGCATGAAGCCAGGCTGATTCATGTGCAGGACGTATTGGAGGACAAATGGATCCCAGCAAAGCAGCACTTCCTGTCCTGTCCTTCCTGTCAGCAGCTTGATTTCCAAATGGAGCCGAAGGATTTAGATCTTAATAAGATGTCACAGTAACAGACAGGAAGGGAAGAGGCTGAAAATCAGTCAATTCACCAACAGGTGAGACAGCTGACAGCCTCAAGGTAAAAGACGTTTCCTTCAGATGGTTTTACTGCATTTCTAAAGTTAAAGGAAAAGGTCAGAGATGGACTTCAGCCACATGTTGTTTCTTCATCAACAACCAATGTTACAGCTCTACAAAAAGCCCATATTTTATCAGGGGTGTCATGTTTTATTTTTTAACTAATGAAAACCACAATTCACCTCTGGACGACACATCAAGGCCTTCTCCACATGTAGCTGGGGACTTTCAAAAACAAATATGTTCTGTTTCCTGGCGTCTACATGAAACTATAAAACAAGAGTTTACAGAAATCATCATATTTTAGTGTCATTAAACTGCTGTTTGGATGACAGGAATAATTGTGTAAAACTATATGCAGTTTCCCAGATACCCAGACTGTCACTGTAGAACAGCACAGGTGTTACTAATTACACAAACAAAGACTCTGAGCTGTCAGCCAATCAGAATCCATCACAGCCCCTGAGACTGAAGCAGCTCGTTAAGTTCATTAATTACACCTGTGCTCCTGCTGCTCCATGTCTAAATGTTGGTTTGGAGAAAGATGAACTCTCTCTTGAATAACTGTGTCATAAATAATTTGTAGAAGTAAGGAGGGGATAAATTAGCTGGAAAGTTCTACAAATAAAGACTGTGATTATAATTTGACAAACCATAAAACACTGGTGTGTATCAAGCTTCTAAAATGTAAAAGTGTCCATGGGGATCATTAATAACCCACTCTCTGCTGGAGGTGAACACACTCCCACATTTCAGAGTGAAATCTTTCCACTGAGGGCAGCTTTTAATCACAGAGGAGCAGCAGAAACAGAGCAGGTGAGATCAGACGGGGAGTGGAGGACATGTTGGGTGTCTAAATCTCAGTGGAGTGGAACATTGTGTGGAGCTCTCTGTCAGTCCTGACACACAGCTTCCTGCAGAGAGGAGAGGATGTCTGCAGCTGCTCTCTTTCTTTATTTCCTGTTTGAAGACAGTGTTTGTGTAGAGCACAGCTCATTGGAGCAGCTTTATTAAAGACTGGACCTCTGAGTCATTAAGATCAAGGGTTCAGACTCAGAAACATATTTACACTGAGGGGTTAGATAAATGGTGCAAAGGTAAAAAAAAATCTGATCTGTTAGATTTAATGAGATACATTAATGACACATCATGATTCAGAGTTTTTCTGCTACAATACAGAAAAAAAATCAGCATTGAATTCAAAACAGCTGTGTATAATAATGAAAAACTTGCACCTCTCAGTGTGTTTTCTCTGTCTGATCATAACGACAGGCTCTTTAAGACAACTTCATTTACACCAACACTGACACTAACAGAGTGAACAATATATGCATGAGCAGGTGAGCAGGTGGACATTAGTGTGACTAAATATCTGCTGAATGACAGTCAAAGACATTTGTCAGACAGCAACATGTGCAGAATAGATCACTAACAGCTGTGGACAGGTGTGTGTGTCCTGTCTGTTCTGATCTGTGCTGCAGCTTTTAAGCTGTGTGTGTCGTTCACAACATATGGAGCAGAGTGTGAGAAACATCCCTAATGACAAAGTTTGAAGTAATTTAAACAAAAGCCGAGCAGATGAAGGGATTATGGGTAGATGGGAGAAAGCTGTGAGTGCTGCAGAGTTTGGTCACACACACCAGACAACATTCAGATTTGTGTGACCTCCACAGAAAAAAATGAGTAAAGATAAAGTTTCAAGTAAGAAGATCGTAAGATCGTACAGACAGTAAAAATGTCTGTACTTGCTGAAACACGTGAGCCTGCAAACAGACACACACTGGTTCACACACTCTGAGGCCTAAAGAGTGATTTTCTGATGTAAATGAGTTTCTTCTGGAGCCTCTGTCACAGCTCAGAGAAGCTGCTCTGTAAAGGGCAGTTGTTGCTTCAGCAGCTCGATGACACGCTGAGAGAGGAGGCTGTGTTTGCTGTCTCTGAACACGCAGTGAATCTAAACAACAAACACTGCAACCACAGAGAAATTCACAGACCAAAACAAACCTGGGTTCATACAGAAGTTGGTGGAAGGTCTGAGTCATTTGATCAAATGACAGAAAGGTTTATTTCTAACGTGTTTTTGTCTCTTATCATGTTCAGACTGTGGAGAAGACACTGCTGGAGTCTCTGCCTCAACTGAACAGGAAGAAGACTCAGCTTCTCCTCTGTTTGTCTGTGACCTCTCTGTGAGTGTAAATATTTATTATTTACTGCCCAAAAGTTTAAATTAAGGTGATCTAAAGGTGACTGTTTGACTAATAACCTTTGGGATGTGTTGGGGACTCATTGACCATATGGCTGTCACTGAAAGAGCAGCTTTAACATCAGCAGGGATACAGTATAGACACAGCTGGTCCTGAGCTGAAAACCTGACCCAGGCTGGAAAACAAAGGATCAACGTATGAATGAGGAGAAACTACAGTTTAACACATTTATATTCACTTGGTCTTAAATTGTGTAAAATTTATGTTGTGCAGAAATATAAAAACACTAAGGAAGACATTTGTCAAAGAAACTTTGGGTCACAAAAAAAAAAAAAAAAAAAAAAAAAAAAAAACCTTTGTGTGATGTAATAAATGTAAATAGAGGATGACAAAGATGAAAACTGACTCTTCCAGATCAGCTGTCATCAAATCAATACTTTTGGCAAAGACAAATAAATGTTTCTGCATAGTCATCACTTACTCAATTAGTGCCTGACATGAGAAAACAAAGACTGAATCTCTCATCTTTTAACTGCTCTGACTAGTTTTTATCCTCCTGGCAAACAAACTGAGATTAATATCATTTGTGAACCATTGATCACATTTCTGCTCACACTCACCCACTGATTGTTTTCTCCTCTCAGAGACTCTGGATCACAGTGGGTGCTGTGGAAACATTAACCCTTCTCCATTAAATGATTGCACGAGCAGCATCGTCTGATTTTCCACAGCAGTGAAAGCAAAGCTAAAAACCAGCAACTGTGAAATAATGGATCTGGATTTGATGCTCTGCTCATAATAGAGGTCAGAGCCTCTGTTCCTGACTGCCTGGTAAAGCCATGGAGAGCAGATCTCTGATCACATCATTTGGTTTCACACTCACAGAGGACAGAAGAGCTCTCACTCAGTCATTCTCACTGATCACATCAACACTTGAAGCGTACGCTGCTCCTGTATGGGTTACAATCATTATGTGAGCTGTGTTAGGGGCTGAAACTGAAAAGCAGTTCCTCCTCTCTCAGCCTTAGAAAAAATCTGATGATAACTTGTTAGAGAGTTAAAGATGGAGTATTTTTCTGATGCTTCCCTGTAAAAACATTGGAGACAGAATAAAGAGCAGGTGGTGGAAGAAATGAAGAAAGATCAAGAAAAGCATCGGGCCAAAAAATGAAACTCACCAGACAAAAATCTGAATTCATTCATGAAGATGGTGAATGAAGCTTCCTCTCACTGCCTTTGAAAGAAAAGCGAGGAGCTTAATTCACCATCTGTGAACATAATCAGGGTAAATAATGAACTCATGATGCATCATATGATCAGAGATCATGTGGAAAAATCATCTGAAAGACTCGAAGACAGAAAATGTTTCAGTGAGGAGGAATGTGAATAAAACTGTGGTAGTGACAGAAAAACAGCGTCACAGAACATACACTCAACAAAAATATAAACGCAACACTTTTGTTTTTGCTCCCATGTTTCATGAGATGGACTTAAAGATCTAAAATTCATTCCAGATACACAATATTACCGTTTCTCTCAAACATTGATCACAAATATGTCTATATGTGTGATAGTGAGCACTACTGCTTTGCTGAGATAATCCATCCCACTTCACAGGTGTGCCACATCAAGATGCTCATCAGACACCATGATTAGTGCACAGGTGTGCCTTAGATTGTCCACAATAAAAGGCCACTCTGAAATGTGCAATTTTTTTTTTTTTTTTTTTTTTTTGCTTTATTGGGGGTCTGGGGACTCAGAACCAGTCAGTATCTGATGTGACCACCATCTGCCTCATGAAGTGCAACACATCTTCTTTGCATAGAGTTTATCAGATTGTCACTTGTGGCCTTTGGAATGTTGCTCCACTCCTCTTCAATGGCTGTGCAAAGCTGCTGGATATTAGTGGGAACTGGTACACGCTGTCGTATACGCCGGTCAAGCACATCCCAAACATGCTCAATGGGTGACATGTCCGGTGAGTTTGCTGGCCATGCAAGAACTGGGACATTTTCAGCTTCCAAGAATTGTGTACAGATCCTTGCAACATGGGGCAGTGCATTATCTTGCTGAAACATGAGGCGATGTTCATGGATGTATGGCACAACAATGGGCCTCAGGATCTCATCACTGTATCTCTGTGCATTCAAAATGCCATCAATAAAATGCACCTGTGTTCTTCATCCATAACAGATGCCTGCCCATACCATAACCCCACCACCACCATGGGCCACTCCATCCACAACACTGACATCAGCAAAGCACTCACCCACACGACGCCACACACGCTGTCTGCCATCTGCCCTGAACAATGTAAGAGAATGCCTCTCCAACGTGCCAGACGCCATCGAATGTGAGCATTTGCCCACTCAAGTCTGTTACGGTGACGATCTGGAGTCAGTTTTAGACCCCGATGAGGACGACGAGCATGCAGTTGAGCTTCCCTGAGACGGTTTCTGACAGTTTGTGCAGAAATTCTTTGGTTATGCAAACCAATTGTTTCAGCAGCTGTCTGAGTGGCTGGTCTCAGATGATCTTGGAGGTGAACCTGCTGGATGTGGAGGTCCTGGGCTGGTGTGGTTACACCTGGTCTGTGGTTGTGAGGCCGGTTGGATGTACTGCCATATTCTCTGAAACGCCTTTGGAGATGGCTTATGGTGGAGAAATGAACATTCAATGCACGAGCAACAGATCTGGTTGACATTCCTCCTGTAAGTATGCCAATTGCACGTTCCCTCAATGCTTGAGACATCTGTGGCATTTTGCTGTGAGACAAAAACTGCACATTTCAGAGTGGTCTTTTATTGTGGGCAGTATAAGGTACACCTGTGCACTAATCATGATGTCAGATCAGCATCTTGATGTGGCACACCTGTAAGGTGTGATAGATCAGCTCAGCAAAGCAGAAGTGCTCACTATCAAACATTTAGACAGATTTGTGAAAACATTTGACATAAATCGTAATATTGTTTGTTTGGAATGAATTTTAGATCTTTGAGTCCATCTCATGAAAACTGGGAGCAAAAACAAAAGTGTTGCGTTTATATTTTTGTTGAGTGTAGATGGAGGTCGGCCTGTGTGTGCTCTCTGTTTGGAAACTGAGGTGGAGAAGAGACAGAGACAGCTGAGGTCCAAACACTGACAGGACACAAGAGAGCAGCTCCAGCCCTCTGGCTCTGACAGACCACAGGAAGAGCTTCAGGTAGAGGAGAAAACAGAGAGATAGACGAGGAAAGGACAGAAATAAACTCTCCACTCCCAGAGTCCAGCTTTAAAATGAGGACTGCAGGGGACTGGTTTCTGTCTGAACATGTCTGCTCTGCTTTAGAGAAACCACACATGTCCAGACCTCAGACACAGACTCTGTAGACTCCCCTGATAGAAATAAAAGCCAGTCTATTTTCTGTTATCAGCTGATTTGATGTTCATTTCCTTCATTATGAACAGTCATTGGCTCACCATCTGCTGGACCACACTGCTGAACAGTTCAGCAGGTGTGTTGTGATCTAACAGGGTCAGACAGGTGTGAAGACATGCAGGAGAATAAGTCCTCTGTTCTGACCAGGTGAGCTGGAGGAAAGTCAACAAGTCCACGATCTGGAAACACACGACAGTAAGAAGCTGTTGGTGGAAAACAGAGAAATACACAAACACACCTGCAGCCATGAAGCTGTGTGTTCTGACATCCATAATAAAGTATTGGGTCAAACTTAAATGTGCTTTAAATTAGTTAAAAAATAAATATATTCAAAGATTGAACATCTCCTACCGCTCCAGAAAAACAGTGTATGTAACGATACAAAGAGCTATGATGGAAACAAATGTTGTAATTCCTGTGTTTGTGTTCCTCCTCTTTAAAGTCAGGAGCTGAAGGTTTGATGTATTTACAGGAGCAGTCAGGTGATTCAGCTCTGAAATAAAGACAAAGATCAGCTGATCAACAATCACTGAATCCTCCAACAAGCCAGAAACCTTTCAGAGCAGAACAAAAGCACAAAAAGAACAAAAACCTTCAGACAATGTGTCTCCAAACAACTTAACAACAGTCTCGCTCTTTAAACTGGGACATTGATGGAGGCTCCTGTCAAAGTCTGTCAGTTTATAATTAGAGAGAAATGTGTCTGATTATCTGTGGAGGAGAGAAGAAGAGAAAAAGCTTCCACCTCACACGCTCTTCAAGATAATTACACATCATTAACAAACGACTCAGAGGCTCCAAACACGTGATGACGCCAAAATGAGAGGAAGGAGAGATAAAATGCACCACTGTGTTTCCTCTCTGAGGCAGCTCAGCTTATTTACTGATTTTTAATTGGTCAACAACAACAACAACAACCAGCTCATAGAAGATGTGAGGAGAAAAAATGAAGCTCCAAAACATCCTGAGGGACAAATGAACCCAGTGATGAGCAGGTTTTCTGTGTGAAAGAGGATTTAGTCTCTGTTCCTCCTGCTGCTCTGTGTCTGAGTGAATTTCTGCTCTCCTATCAGAGGAAACCAACAACAGGAGGAGATTCAAAGAGATTCAGCTGCTCTCTGTTCCCTGAGCTCTGTTTATGAACAAATGTGGAGGGGATCCATTTCTCTAAATGTCAGTGAATCAACAAAAACACACAAAGCATTCAACAGTTCTCGTCCTCTCCCTCTGTGTCTTTCTTGCTGTGACTCTTTGAAGCTCTTGGAGCATCAAACCCACTCCTGAAGCCTCTCCTGACTCTGTAACCAGACAATAACACAGTGAGTATGACCCTCGTCAGAAAAACCAGACACTCTGTCTTTATCTGAACCACATCATGTGTTTCAGTGTTTTTGTCATCTGTGTACAGAAACTCTGATCTGTAAAAGTCCCTGAATTCTCCATCTGCAGCACAAACATTTAGAGGAACAGAGACATGAGAGCATGAAAACACAGACGACCTCAAATCTGCTCTTTGGAAATGCTCCTCAGCTCTTACAGCAGCCTGCTCTGTGTGTTTTACACATAATGGGATGTTTCTGAAAGTAGGAGCCAAAATACGAGTCCCATCCAGAGATCCAATGACTCAGCTGTTTTTAAAGGGAGCTCCATTTTTCAGATGATGAGCTGACACACTCTTTTTGGAAGCCTTCATCTTTATACAGCAGACGTCTGAGACATGTCTTTATGTCACTTCATCCAAAAACAAACTGAACAAAGTCAGAAAAGTCATTTAGGGAATCAGGAGACCAGTGGACTTCAGTCTATCAGAGCTTTTTTTTTTTTTTTTTCAGCAGAGGACGACATTTCATCAAGATCTACAATCACTTTAATGAACTACAGCACACAAGGTCATGAAAATATGAAAGAAAAGATATTTTCATTAAAAGAAATATTCACTGGTGACATTCCTCCTGTAATGGAGGAATCTTTTTGCACCATCACACGACTTAATGAGCAGCCAAACAGGAAGCATGCCAAGGTGAGAGCAGAGAGAAAGCTGTTAAACTTGGTGGACTGTAGCTGACAGAGCTTTTCTTCCTCGTCTTCTTCTTCTTTTCAGTCCTCGCTGAGGCTACAACCATCACACCCTGCTGCAGAGGGGGAAAAGTGAGCGTTTGTAAAAACTCTCCTCAAGACAAAGTTTGATCTGGACATTTTTTTCATCAAAGCAGAAACCAGAGTGATGATCAACTTTCTGAACAGATCATCAGTTCATGACGCCCAGCACCAAACCTCCAACCAAGCCTGAGCTCCTGAAGTGTTAAATGATGCTGCTCAGTCCAAACATGTGGACTTCCCTGTCCTCAGTCAGTGACAGTAGACCTGATGAGATCAGAGGCAGGCTGAAGGACATGTCTGTGTCTCTGCTCTTCATCTGAAGTCAACAACAGCTTCCTCCAGCCCAGTGGAGAGGATCATTGAGACTGAGCAGCTTCCTGCTCCACAAAACCCTGACACATCTCACACTGACACACATCCTCTGTGATTTCTGTTCACCTGAACTGTCTGAGAGACACTTTGTGTCCTGATCAGACTGTTGATGAAGAGAAGAGGAGGATTCAGACTGATCAGCAGAGGGAGATCAACAACAACATGAGAGGAAGAGGAAAGAGCCAAAGATACTGACAGAAAAACACTGGAGAAGGCATTGAGCTGCATGGACTGGGATGGTTTGGGACTTTTTCTTACTGATAACAGTTGTCAGGATCATTCATCATAAATGTGAACAGCACAGCTGCTCATCCCCCATCGTCCTCATGTTCTGACAGTTCAGCCAAATCTAACAGCAGCTTTGATTTCCTCCAAATCTCCCTGATTCAGATGAAAATCCTCCACAAACAGAACAAAATGACACCAGCTGCAGCTCAGATCCAATCAAAGAGCATCAGGATGGATCAACTGGAGGAGAATGAGCAGGAACAAAGCACCCAAGAAGAAATCTGCATGTTTTTGTCTGTGAGCTTATTGAAAAACACTTTCTCTTCTCAGCTCAGTGACGTCCTCACCGCTGTCGTTCGTGAAAAAACATGAAAAGGTTCAAGAGAGTGTTCATCACAATAACTTTAACTGTCAGTAAAAAGCATCAGCAGCTGTTTTTGTTCTATTCAGTGTGAACTTCCTTCAATGATTTACTGCTCAGAGAGTTCTCACTGTGGGGAAATGGACTGAGGCAAATCAATCCACAGTTTGACCCTAACAGGGCAGGAAAAGGATTTCTGTCAGGGAGAAACACACACGCTGAGTTTCTGCTTTTATCAGAAGATATTACAGTCACCAACATCTGAATGTTTCTTTAACCCAACCTCCATGAAGAGAGAAGATAAGTTTTCCTGGAAACACAGCAGCTGATGTATTTCACTAAAACTAATCTCTCACCTCAAATTTATGATAAAGGATAGAAAACAGACCTTTGGGTAT
This sequence comes from Halichoeres trimaculatus, assembly GCF_033239565.1. Taxonomy (NCBI): domain Eukaryota; kingdom Metazoa; phylum Chordata; class Actinopteri; order Labriformes; family Labridae; genus Halichoeres; species Halichoeres trimaculatus. Next base: position 5,854,888 of record NW_027437188.1, on the reverse strand, counting down.
CAGATGAAGTTATTGTTGATGTTATTGATTTCCTGACAGATGTGACCAAAGACAGGGCTTCCCAAACTATACTGTACCAAGGCCTCCAAACAGCATTTACTTCTGGCTGGGGAAACCTTTGGATGGGGAGAAGGTTTTTCAGGACTCTATCAGCTATGGTGGGATACTCCTTTCTTACATGTAGTCAGACAGGGGAAGAGCCTCAAAGCTGAGCTCAGTTTTTTAGAGAGCTTAACAGGCTCAAACCAGCAGGTCGACAAGGATCATGACATCATCATGTTGAAGTTGCAGCTGTCATATGCAGTGTGGTCAGGTTCACTGGAAACTTGGAAATCCCATGATTATGGCACTGTACGTGTTACATGTTGGAGACAAGTTTTTATGAAAAAAAGAAAAAAAAGTTTCAATTTTTTCCCTTCCCTCCAATTTTCTGAGGCCCCCACTTTGAAAACCACTGACCCAAACCATATTGAAACATCCTGAAGAGTTTCAGTTCCAGCTCTGTCATTTTTACTCACAGGGTGAAATAAAGACCGTTTACAGATTTCTCTGAGGGTATCTGAGATTTTGACGTCTTCCTGCAGACCTCTGAGCAGTTTCTTTGTCTCATAACCAAAACTGTCACTGAGTGAAACAGGACTGAAGACGATGTGATGATGAATCATGTTGAGCTAAGACAGGTCAGCTGTGTTAGCGCTGTTAGCGATGTTAGCAGAGACACATTAAAAATAAAGAGTTGGTCAGAGCTGTGGAGCTGTGAGGCTGAACAGGTCACATTAAGCTGTGTTTGATGTTCATTCATTATGATCATTTAGCTGCTGTTTGACCAGAACTGAAGCCACAGTGAGGGAGTTTGATGTTGAGTGTGTCGATGTACTGAAAACATATGAGTGTGTTCATGTGTGTGTGCATCCAATGAGAAGAAGTGGATTTGTCAGGATTAAACAGGTGATGTGCTGATAGTTCAACAGTGTCAGATTACTGTTTGGATTTCTGTTTCATGGTAAACTGCTCACACACACACACACACACAGACACACACACACACATGTAGGAAAGGAAAACATGAGACTGAGCTGTTTGCTCTGGATTAAAAATCATGGTGTGGTTTGGATTATTTTCCTCCTCAGTCATCAGAGAGCTGCATGTGTTGTCCCTGCATCAAATCCCTCATCAGAGCAGAGTTCATGCAGACTGAAGTCAGCAGTCAGTGGCCTTGAACAAAGAAAAGCTCAACCTGAGGATGAGTTTGTCAATTCAGGGATTACTGCAGCCAAAGCTGAACACAGTCATGTGTGAGAGTGGAAACACACAGCCTGAGATCAATGGAGAGAAACATCTTATTATTCAGGGACAGACGTCTGTTCCTCCACAGCCTGAAATAAAGCCTCATGCTAAATGAGTGACTGAATGAAACACTGAACGCTGATGTTGCTCCTGTTGGGATCAGAGGAAGCTGCTGCTGTTTGATTTAGTTTTCACAATGGAGACAACAGGATTTTACTGTTTGATTTTTACTCTCTCTGTAATTACAGGATGGAAAATTAAGAGGCATTCAGAGTTGATCCTTCAGACCAAGTAATAATCCTTCATCAACACCAGTGAGAAGCCATGATGGGATTTAGGAGACAAAGCAAACCTTAAAAAGTCTCAGCCTCTCTGAGCCCTCAGCGCTTTAATCACATAAGCTCATTCTCATAATGATTCTCATTTCAAAGAGACAATAATGAGAACTAATTATTTTTCATCAGCTCAGAAGAAGAAGTTAGTATTCTGCAAAGAAGCTTTTAGAGGGTTCATTTCATCAGAGGAGAAGAACTGATGAGTCCAGAACATGAATCAGTCTTCAACAGACTGAAACAGAGACAGAGAGAAACCAAATCAAGGCCCTTTTTGGGAACAGTCCATTTCCACTCTCACTCTATAGTGAAGTGAACTCAATATTTCATCAGGTGGTGGGTTCAGATTCATCAGTGAGCTTTGAGACAGACTCACCTTGATCCTGTGGAAACAGAAAGTTTGTGTCACTATCATTACGTCCAATCCAATCCAGTTTTATTTGTATAGCACCTTTGAAAACAAAGTTACAAGGTGCTTCGCAATAAAAGACAATACAGCTAAGGTCACATCAATAAAACAATAAAATAACTCATTAAACAACAATAAAACAATATAAAGAAGTAAAAGTTCAATAAAAAGCAACATCATAAAAGTGAGTTTAGAGAAGAGATTTAAAAGGTGATACTGAGTTTGCCTGAGATCCTCCAGCAGGAGTTCCAGATCTTGGGGGCCCAAACAGCAAAGGCTCTGTCTCACTCTGTCACCAGTCTGGCAGCCAGGCTCATAGGGAGTGAGGAGGTCACGGATTTAAGCAGGAGCCTGGCTGTTGAGGGCTTTAAAAACAAGCAGTAACATCTTAAAATCAATTCTAAAACTCACAGGTAGCCAGTGGAGGGCAGCAAGGACTGGTGTAATATGGTCATTTCTAAAGTACGGGGTTAAAAGCCTGGTAGCAGCATTTTGAATCATTTGTAGTCTTTGAATATTACACCTGCTGATGCCAGAGTAAAGAGCAAATAGTCCAGTTGAGAAGCGATAAAAGCATGAATGACTACTTCCAAGTGTTCACAGGACAGAAATGTTTTTGTCTTATTGATCAGTCTCAGTTGTGCAAAACACAATTGAACTTCTGTGTTCATCTGAGCATCAAAGGACAGCTGACTGTCAAAGATCACCCCCAGGCTGTGGACCACCCTGCAGATATGACTTGATAGAGCACCAAAGGGAAGACGTGAGGGAATATGTGGTGCTAGTGCCTGAGCCAAAGGGGGTAATTACAAGAACTTCCGATTTGGAGTCATTTAGTTGTAGAAATTTCCTGGACACACAGTTCTTACTGTCAGCCAGACAGGAAATGATATTGGACACATCTATTGATCCAGGCTTTAAAGGGACACACAGCTGGGTGTCATCAGGATAACAGTAAAAATTAATACAAAGTCTGTGTATTTTTTGACTAAGGTGAAGCATATAAACTGCAAAAAGGAGGGGACCCAAAACTGACCCTTTAGGAACACCACAGGAGGAGGAGGAATCACCCAGCATAACGGAGAAAGATCTGTCTGACATGTGAGATGTGAGTCAGTCAAACGCCACTCCACTGATACCAACACTGTTTTCAGACGGCTGATTAAAACACTGTGGTCAACTGTGTCAAAAGCTGAGTACAGACCAGCATCAGCTGCCAGCAGCAAGTCATTAGAAACTTTGACCAGAGCTGCCTCAGTGTTGTGTAGGGCCCGAAAGCTGTACTGAAACTTTTCAAAAATCATAATATCATTCATAAAAGAACCAAGATGTACATGTCAAGGTGTTAATTATCCTCTGAGATAATGTCTTGTTTTAAAATGAAAATGAAGATATCGTTTTTTTTTATGTTGCAGAAACAGTCATAACATATCACAAACATTCATTGAATATTATCAAGCCTTACAGTCTGGACTCTGACCTGGACTCACTCTGAACCAGCAGGTGAGGCTCGTTAACTTAACGAGCTCCTGCAGAGACACAGCAGCTGGTTAATCAACGACCAAACGATGACATCACAGGAGCCAACATGACCCTGAAGTGAGCACAGTTAAAAACACATGAAGGAGCAATGATGGCTGATGCTGTCCACTACAAACAGGTCACTGCCACACTCTGTCAGTCACTAACAGCTTTTTTTTCTGTCCACTAGGATCACTTCCTCATTATTCTCAGCCATCTTTAAACCACTCATTCAGCAGAAATCTAACAGCTAAATATCAGGACAGCTGACGTCATGGTGCATCACTAAATGGCTCAGAGCAGACAGGTTTACCTCTTTTCCTCTGTGTCCAGCTATCAGTCACAATTTCACACAATCTCTGTGTGACACCTTGGAGATCACTTTCTTCCATTTCCACAGAGTGAAGTCAGTGGAGTGTGTTAAAGTCCTCAGCTCTGCCAGGCTGAACGCTCAGAGAGAGGACACACTCTGAAGAGTTTCAGCCGCTCTGAGCCTGAAAACCATCAGGACTCACTGACTGAGGTTTCAGGAGAGCAAATGTGTAAATTCAACAACACACACATCAGCAACACAACTCCATTAAAATAATGAAATCAGCCAACACGTTGTTGAATCAGTTTGAGAAACAAACTGCAGAAAGTCTCAGCTCCTCTTTAACACACTGTCTAATTATCCACATGAATGTGTTCAGCTGGAGCTTCTCTCAGCTCTGAGCAATGAATTCAGTGTTGTGTAACACAGCATCCATTTCCCCTCAACACCACTCTGCCCACAGATCTGCAGGAGGAAAACACTCTGATCGCTCCACATGTAACTGCTGCAAGCATCCAACCCAAAGATGGAGGATCTGAGGGCTCAGCTCCAACACACTGACTCCTTCTTTAAACAGCAACAGCAAAAAGATCTTTCCACTCAGGACCATTCAAATAAAAGGTGGACAGGTTGACAGGAAGATGAACCAAGCAGTCAGTTCATACAGTCCAAATCAAAGGCTCAGACAGACTGACCAGGTTCTTACAGACATGTTTCACTTCCTTTCTGTCAAGGCCTTTGATTCATAGATTTCTAATGGATTGTCAGGATAACATTTCTAATGCTAGAAAGAGAATCTGAAATACTCTGCCTGCTCCAGCTTTAAGAACACAACGATGTAGTTTGTGACTTTTTATTCCAAAGGACATGGACTGGTTTCCTTTGGAGATTAGATTTAGAGGATGAATTGTTTCCTCTGAAGCTGTCTGATCAGTATTCCAGACTGCAGACTGACTGAACGCTGTTTCTGAAGTGAACTGATTGAGTTCGGCCTGACTGAGCCAAACCTACGACTGCATTACAAATGTGTCTTTAAAGAGGAACCCTGTGTTACTTCTGCTCTGAAAGTCAGGACCCAGCTGAGAAACAACACAGAGATTCTGCTTTTAGTGAGGGGAGACTCTCATTTCCAACAGCAGGTAACTCAGCTGTTGGTCGTCCTGTTCCTCATCCATTCATCCAGCTCCAGCTGCAACTCTTCACATCCTTTCCAGTTTCACCCTCCGTGCTCAGCTGTGTTTCTCTAAACATGCAGTGAAATAAAACAGACCTTGGTATTGTTTTTCCCACAGTTTAAATCTGGTAGAAGTTTTATCCAGAGGACAAAGGGACACCCTGCTACAGTGTTTTCTTTTGTCAAGGAGATTTAGTCTTCAAAACCTCAGACTTTTCCAGCAGAGGAAGGAAAAGGGACATTATTTCAGCATCAGCAAAGTAATACAGCAAGTATTTAGAAAAACATGATTATTTAAGAGGATCAAAACAAGATTTCACCGGCAACAGATTTTACTTAAACTCAGCTGAATATCAGACTTTCAAGGGAGACACATATAATCCTCTTTGCTAAATCAGACTCACATGGTTCTGATCGTATCCAAATTGTCCATGATTTGATGAACTTTCTGAAAAGACTAACAGTCCATTATCGATGCAGCCAGTTTCACTTTTGAACAACCAATAAGAAACAGCTTCACATCATATATTTTTATGTTAAAATGATGGAAAAGAAGTCCAGCCTCACATTTTGTACAAACTGATAAAACAAAAAGACATCCAGAGGCACAAAGCTGAACTACTTATCAAGGCCACACAACACTGAGAGCAGGTGAAGATAAACTGACTTTAGGGTGGGACACAAAGGAGACATGTTAAAGAAATGTTGATGGATAAAGGAGAAGACAGAATGAGCTGAGTCCAGGTTAAAGAGAGCAGCTCAGACACTTACTGACTGATAAAAGTCACAGTGAAGTTGTCAGATGTGATGAGAGCGTTCAGGATCCTCCTCACAGGATGTTCCTAAAGGACCTGATTTCTGAGCTGAGTACAGGTCTGTGAACCTCTGACATGTCATCAAAGAGCTCTCTGATAAATGAACAACAGGATCAGGGAAATGAACTGAATGAGTCTGAATCTGTTGGCTCAAATCCCCCAGTCCTCCTCAGTGGACAGAACATTTGACACAGACACACAGCGTGGTTAATCCTGAGCTCTGCATCCGTTTGTTCTCTGGAGGAAAATCAAATGTGATGTGGAGATATTACTGCAGAAAAACACTCTGAATGAGAGGATCTGAAAACACGAGGTTAGAAAACACCAGAACACACAGAGGGATCCATGACAGATTTCATCTTTGTTTGATACAAACCACAACTGTGCTGTCTGGAAGCTTCAAGAGAACACATTAATTTAACACTTCACTGAAGATGGACTGAAACGCTGTTTTGGGTTTCTGCAGCATTGAAGAAAAACCTGGATGATGTGAATAAATGAGATGATGAAACAACCTGACATCTGTTTAAAATGTAACAAAAAAGTAAATAAATAAATGTATGTCTTTCTTTTTTTTATCATTCCTTGTATTTTCTCACTCTGCATGGACGTACATTTGGAAACATAGTTGTTACATAAAGAGTTTCACTCATGTCTCTTTGAACTTCAGTGAAGAAAATCCTCTTCTTCTCCGTGAAGTGTTTTTTTCAGTCCAGCTTCAGATCAAACCCAGAACACACTTTCACACCACAGTTAAATCTGTAGCTCTCATGTTTGTGTGAAAGTGTCTGCTCTAAATTAAAGGGACGTCAGATCTGAGCTCTGCTTTGATGAAAATGAGCTCTGTAGAGAGTCGAGCAACAACTGACACATTTGTGAGAACTCTGTGGCTCCGTGAAACAAGCGAGTCCCAGTGGTGTCAGATCTCCAGGGGCAGCAGCTGCTTTATTCTGTGTGTGTGAGAGGCAGAGAGCGTTATGTAAGGAGGCGCTCCAAGAAGTCATCCTGTTTGACTTTGAAGCCCACAGTAAAGAGCTGCTCTGTGCTCTCACCAACAAAAGTCTTTCAGAATAATTCATCTTCATCTATCAACACAAAGCCTTTCTGCTAATGAGTGAACACAGAGAACACAGTTTGGATCAAAGACTCACAATAGTTCACGCTGTTTCTCTGATTCTCACTTTAGACTCAGGAGTCTGACAGCTGAGCTACAGAATCATCAACATTTATCTTTTCAAACATCTGGATCAGTGATTCAGCATCCAGACATGAGCTCAGATAAAAACACCCTGTGGAAACATTCAACTTATTTCTGTGTTTGATAAAAGAAAACACAACGGACTGAGATGGTCAAAGTCTGTAATCATCTTTTTCAAAGTCAAAGAGAAAACTGTTGCAGGAGTTGAAGTCTTAGATGTTCAAACTGTCCCTGCAGAGTTAATTATGAATCAGTTCAACATCAAGGCTTAAAATATTTTATTTATAACAACAGTTGATCAAGGACTCTTTCCTAAAGGGAGAAATACTCTTTGCTAATCTTCTCTGTATCCCTGTGTCTTTAAAACATGCTGATAGTAAATCCTGTTAGCTTTACTGAACACAAACCATGCACCGAGCTACAGCTGTTAGCCATTAGCATGCTGGACGACAACAGACAAGAAAACAAGGCCTTCGGCTTCATTTACACTAAAAGAAATCATAAAGTTAAAGCAATATGACGACAAAAGAAAACTTGATTAAAGCTTGAATCTCTTTTTGAATCAGCTCTTGCTTCAGACACAGACTTTCATGTGGTGAGTAGAAGCATTAAACACACTAACTGTGGAAAAACAAAGATCTGATCCTGGATCAGTTTTGGCAGACTCACTGAGTTCAGGAGTCTGGATCACTCTGAGTGAGTTTAACTTTAGTTTTCACTGCTCCAACCAGTGAATCATAGAAATGTCCTCTTCACACAGACCCAGACTGAGAGTCCAACCATTAAAGCCTCCATTAAAAAGGACAGACTGATGAAAAATCTGAAACAATCATCATCATCACGTCATCGTCATCATCATCATCCCACTGTGACACATCTGCATCTCAAATTAGAGAAAATTAAATCTGACTTATATTTGAAATGAAAGCAAGAAAGACTAAATCAAAGTATGACATCATCTCCAGACTTGACTGACACTGAAATGACTTTTTAAAGTTGTAAAGTTACACACAGTGACCTTATTTCATGATCCACTGAGAACAAACCCTATGAACACATGATTCACCTCCCACCCTCACTCACACTAACCAACACAAAGCTGCCTGACATCTGAACACAGCACCTGTTTGTCAGCAGAGGATGAATTATGGAGACTGAAAGCCTGCAGCTGGAAGTCATCTAGAAATGTCTGCTATAATTAAAAACCTCAGTTCACCAAACACTGCACCACAGGACTCAAGCTGCGTTCACTGATGAGGAAACTACAGACATGAATCATGAACCATTAATCCCATCACAGCGTCTGAGCTGCTGGAACAACAGACTGGATGCTGCCTCCTCAGCTCAGGTGTGTTTGGGGCTGTGTGCATGGTTTTTATTCCTTCAGTCACTTCCAGATCAGCTGGAGTTCAGGTATGAAATATGTATTTGTGAGGGTCTCACAGGGTCAAAGGTCTCAATCCAGCTGGATTATTCCAAGAAAACTCAGATTCCTGGTTACTGAAAACAAAATAAACTGGTGGAGCAGAACTTCCTGTGATGTAGATTTAATAATTCATGGACAGCTCAAAAAAAATGTTGCTGATGAAGATGCTGATTGTTTAAGGGGAAACTAAAACAGACTCAGAACATTTTTAACCACTGTAGCAAAAGCTCTGTGCTTGCAGTGAGACATAACTGATCAATATTTTACCACCACTCTTTCATTTATTAAGAAATTGATGGGGTTGGAGCTGCACCATCCTTTGTAACTGTATAAATGATAAATGAGATATTACACAGTGGAGTCAGCCTTAGTTTTACATCTGTGATGTCTAAACCCTCTGAGTTCAGTATTTTGAATAGTAAAATCATCTGGATAATTTCAGGCTGAAACTCAAAATACATCATTTTTTGGAAGCAAACTGCTTTTCCTTTTTTTATTCCTGAGCAGCAAAGACACTGATGAAAAATAAAAACCACTTCAGAGAGAAAGTCTCTGACTCTACATTTAGTCTGACGGCAGGTTTGATGAAACAACAGTTAAACCTCTTCTTTACTCTTTCATCATGTTTTCATGGACTGAGTTGCTGCGACCTGATTGGCTGATTAGATATCTGTCTTAACGAGCAGCTGCATCTAATTAAGAGAAAACTGGATGAGTTTCAGAGACAGACTGAGCTGCACCAGATGAAAATAAAATCCAACATTTCTGTAAAACTTGAAAGTCATTGTGTGTTTATCACATGATTTGCTGTTTATCCTCAGCAGTTAAATCTCTTCTCTACATCCATAAAACACAGACGAGCTGTGGGGTGTTGTGTTAGGTCTAGAGCTACATTAATGTTAAAAAATCTATTACTGATAGAGAAGTTTATTTCTCTTTAGTTTTAGTTTTCCTCTGTGTCTGTTCTTCCTCCTCCTGCAGTTTATAAAATTGGTTTACAATCCTCTAAAACTGAACAATATAAATCCTCTGTGTGTGTGTTTGTCGTTGAGAGGCAGTGGGTATAAGTCATAAATGACCTTTTTCACCTCCTCTCTAAATGTCAGACTTGTAGACTCTAATGGATCCATCATATCCCTCATATTACAGCACAAACTGTAACAGTGTGAACACTGTCATCTCCATGCAGACCTCTATCTCAGAGCACTCCACTGCTGTGTCTAATATGATCCATCGCTGCATCATCCATTTAATATTCTCTATAAAGTCTGTCCTCCACTATGTGACGCTGTTTTAATGCTCAGGGATAAATACTGAGGAGTGGGCTTAAAGTATCCCATAATGCAGTTCAAAGAGCTGTGTGAAACCACTCATCAGAAACCAGCACTGTGCTCTAATCTGTGGAACAATAACAGGATAACAGCAGTTTATTGATCATCACAGAGGAAAACTGATAACATGAGTCAAGGAGAAAATCTCCCCTTTGTTTCCTCTGAGCCTGACTCTCTGACACTCCTCTGCTCCTTATTTCTGTCTCCTGTCGCTCTGATAGATGTCTGATCATGACAGTGTGTGGAGTAGATGTAACTTTTTAACTGTATTTAAGTGTCACAGCTCCACTCTTCATGCAGCTCACATACACTCAGGGGTTTAATACTGTGATAGTTAAAACTCTCTGTTTCTTGTTTGACCTTGTTTTCTTTTCTCTGTCTATGTCTGCCACATCAACCATGAAAAATATCACTGTCACTTTGTAAGATAACAAAAAATATTTATTTATATAATTGGGGGGAAAAAAGTGTACAAAGAGTGCTTTTTTTTTTTTTTTTTTTTTTTTTTTTTTTTTTTGTAAGAAAGTACTTGGTGAGGGTTTCACAGGTTCTGATTTCTATGGAAGGAGACTTAAGGCAAAACTTTCAGTATTTTAACTTCATACTCTGAAAAATAGTATTTTATAGATCTACTCGTTGATAAAGTAATTGTTTGTCCACAGGGAAATGACTCAGTTTGTTTCTGGAGACAGAACAATAAAAGGAGACCTGGGGCCTCATCTAACTTAAGCTAGGCAAACACTGTATGATATTTTGAATCATTTGACTCAGCTCCATCTCAAACTGCACGACTTCATCGCTGAGTTCAAAAGTTCGCAGCCCACAAATCATGTCCTCACACTATACGACCCAATGCTCTGATGCAACTTCACTGCTAGCACTACATGTCAACATGTCAGACTCTGTATCCACCTTCTTCTAAGGTGTTTGGGAGCTGGACTCTTGTATCCAGCTCTGCAAGGGCAAAAGGAGGTGAAGAAAAAAACGGAAGTGGGAGACGCACACCAAATATGCTCAACAAAAACAAACACACTGCCTTGGCAATTTGTGCCATTCTGTGTGAAGAGACAAAAACAACAACAAAAAATCAAAAAAACATGTATAGACAAGTAATTGGCTGAGCAGACACGGGCAATTTGGTCTCTCAGTTCTTCATTGTGAATAGGAAGTAAGCAGCAACAGCTAAATTGAACTTAAGACCAACTTCTTCCAACTGTAGCCGTCACTTCAGAGATGGCACATGCTCTATGTGAGAGGTTGAGGAGAGTTGGCTTGTGGTACTGCTGCTTCTGTGGGATACCTTCACAGAGGAGCGACCAGGATTTCAAACACATTTGATTTCCATGCGATCAACGGATTTGTGATCGGGAGCACGTTGTGAGGTGTTCATCTCTCCTCATTACCCCACGTACACCATACAAAGCACCACACACAATTAAGCTGAAATTCAGCCCGATCCAAACACAGACACACGAGCGGCAAATCAGCTTAAAAGGACCCAACAATCTCACAGTGTATGTCCAGCTTTATAAAGATGTGACAGGGTATGTATAGTTTAAAGTAGCTGGTGTCTGTATTTGTTTGTCTGCAGCGCGCTCACGTTGATATGTCTGTTTCAAAATGACTCAACATCCCTGATACCTGATAGCTCCATGACTGTGTTTCTGTTTCCTCCTAGAGCAGGACCTTCAGCTGAGTGTAAAAATAACGACTGACCCTGGATCAGACTCAAACTGCTGACTGCTCTGAGAAGATCTGACATGTGACAGTTTGTTTTTCTACGTATTAAATGTCTTCATCCCTGAGATCCAGAGGCTCAGACTGCTGTTCTGTCCTGATGCTGTGAACACGGATCTGTCAGGTTGGAGTCAATGAAACTACATCAGATCAGGAAAGTGGAGCTGAAGCTGATTGATAAACATGTTTGTGAGTAAACTCAGAAACTAAAGGACTCTTATTTTTCCTCAGCTCTCTGACACATTTTCAGACACACTGTCATAATGTGTGTGTGTAAAACGCTCCCCTCAACCTGCACACTCTCCCTGTGAATCCTCCCTATCAGAGTTAATGTGTTTACACAGACGGCTGCTGTAACCTCAGATGTTTCCACACACTGAGCTCTGAAGATTTATTCAGGGACTCATCTTTTCCAGCTGATGCTGAGCAGCTTGTTTGTAAAAATGTAGATACCAGTGAAAGATGTTGAAATGTGTCCCGCAGCAGAGAGAGACTGACTGAGTCCAGGTCAACGACCAACATGAGCAGTTTGGAAACACACATCAGTCTGTCAGTGTGTGCTGACTCCCACAGCAGCCTGTTCTTCATGAGCTCCACTGTTATGAGGAATTCAATCAGCCTCTTCACCCACATTTAAAAAGGGACCAGTTCAGATCTGACCTCCTGTGGGCTCTGCTGATTTTCACATATCAGTGTCCTCATTAAATGCATTTGTCTCCAACACTGATCATGTTTTTGGTTTGGAGACTTCACAGTCATTCTGAGTCTGTAAACACTTTGTGGTCCAGCTGATGTCAAATCAATAAGCATCATGTTTCCTGAGGAGCAGCCTTGTGTGTCCTCTTTATTGAGGCTCTGTGTCAGCCTCTCTTTAATGCTGCTCCCTCAGGGCTCTGCAGGATCACAGGTATTAAGATGAACATTTACACATCAGCTCCTCCAGAGAGGAGCAGACCTCTGGACCAATCACACATCCAGGATTTAAAGACACTGCAGCAAACACTGTTCTGATGCTCATATCACCTCTGAAGGTGAAATAATCAGTGAGGAGAAAAGCTTCAGGCTTTATAGTCACTCATCTCTCAGCTGGACTCAGCTCCACAACAACATGTCAGCAGGTCTGGACCTCCTTCCTGTAGTGGTCCTGGTTTGGCTCAGCTGGTAGAGCAGACACCTCTTATAAAGAGGCTACAGTCCTCATTTCTCTGGTCGTAGGATTAATTCCTCATCCTGGCATGATTCAGAGAAAGTCACCCCCCTCTGTCCACCCACATTTTATGTCCCCATTACGCTGTCTGATCAAATAAGGACTAAAATCCCAGAAACAGCGTCCAGTCTGTAATCTGAGCTCTGAGACAGATTCTGACTCTTCTCTCCTTCACTGATCTCATCCTGACCTCTCCTGCTGGGGCTCACTGCTCCCTGTGCCAAGACAAGACCAGAGGCTGTTTCAGCTCAGAGGCTTCTGGCAGCATCACAGAATGAGTGTGTGTGTGTGTGTGTGTGTGTGTGTGTGTGTGTGTGTGTGTGTGTGTGTGTGTGTGTGTGTGTGTGTGTGTGTGTGTAACTTTGTCAGTGGATTGTGTAGTGTTGCTCTCTCCTGGCCTCCTGCCTGCTGTGTCTCTCCTCATCTCTGTGTCGGACACATCCACTCATTGAGCCTTTCCTGACACAACCAGGATCACACACACTCACAGACAAACTCAAACACACACATACCAGGTTATATCTACAGACCGTGATGTCAAACAGCAAACAGAGAGTAAACCTTTTGTCTTTCACAAAGTGTGTATGAAGACCCGTCTCTATCATCAGGACGTTTGCTCTCAAACCCTCTCAGCAGGAAGAGCTGCACAGACGTAACTCCACCACAAGAGCTCAGGATTTCTGTTCCTGAGCCTTTTCTTTCTGCTCCAACAAACTCACTGAGACACAAACATAAAGGAGAGAAATAAATCAGAGGAATCAGTCTGACAGATCTCACTCTGACCATGAAGAAACGTGTTGAGGCATTTCAAACAGTAAACTCTGACACAAAGGCCATCAGCTGCTCACAGATTCACCAATAAGAACTGGAGCTGATGTTTCCAGCTCTCTCTCAGAGAAAACAGATAAAAACAGAAGTCTTTAAATGTTTTCTCTCCTCTTTGCTAAAGAAATGAAATGTGAAGCCCTCAGGCTGCTGGATTCTGTCTGTGAGTCTGAAACAATATGATGCTGAATGCTCCTCCTCACATTAAACTCTTTCATCCCTCCCTCCTCTCATCCCTCCATTCTTCCTGTCAACTCCTGCCTCCCACAATCCCTCTGCACCTCTCTTCCTGTCCATCAGCGAGCTGCAGCACTCATCAGGTGATGCTGAGTTTCACTCGTTTCCTGTGAGAATCAGTGAGAACCGTTAATAAAGAGCTAATGGCTTTAGCTGAGCTCAGGGTGAGTCCAGAGTTCATGGATTCAGGTCGACATCAGGCTGGTTCAAACATTCAGAGCAGAGAAACAGACAAAGTCCATCAGTGAGAAATAAAAGCTGTTTTAGATTTACACATTTCTGTCACATCACTTCTGTAACTCAATGAAACAAAGTGGACAAAGAGACGTCTCCAAAATGGTTTGGTTCCTCACTTCATCCAGAGCTCAGAGATGGAAACAACAACCCAATAAACAAACTGCCAATCTGTGTTAAAGTCCTGTAATGATCTCTCCAGGGAGCATCTTTCTCCAGCTCTGTAACGGTTTCATGACTCTCTCATGTGAGGGCTCGTTGCTCTGTGGAACGACCTTTCACTTCTGGATAAACTGCTGGAGTTAAATCATGTTGAACAAAGAGCTGAACTCCTCCAGGAGCTCTTCTTTCTCCTCAACACTCCTTTTTTTCAGACAGTGGAGCTTTGTGCAGGTTTGTATACTGGGTGTTATTTCTAATATCTGTGGAGTCATCAGTTTAATTATGAGGCAGAAACACATCATACTCTTACTATCTCCATGTCTGATGTTAACCCGTTTTGTCCCACTGGCAACAAATGTTGCTGAAGTGTATCACTGACATTTTCTACTCACATTGAAAAAAAACTCAGTGTTAATAATGCAACTTTTTCCACTTTTATGCTTGCAGACAACTTAAACTAAGATTTTGGTTTATAGAAAATATTTCCTAAGTGGTTCCTGTCACATGACATCATCTGCTTCCTGCTCCTTCAAATTGTCCTGGAAAGAGACATTTTCATTCATTTCTTACAATTTACCCCCAATCATATCTATAAATAATTTAAGTCTCTAGAGTAACCCTCCACCACATTGCACCTGGAATAGATATTTTTGTTCATGGGCTTATTTCTGTGAGCGGCAACAAAAGTTGCCTGTGGGTACATAGCTAGTTGCTAACAAAAGGAAAGCACTGTCTGCAAGATTGCAGTGAACATGATGTGTCTCCTTCAGTGTAGTTTAACACCACCACAAACATCAGCTTCAAGTGAATTCACTTGTTTCTACAGAGTGAAAAGAAAAATAGACTTTCTGTTTGTTTGACAGAGCGAGCAGAGGATGAAAAACACAACCAGACGAGAATCCCAGAAATAAACCAAACAAGGAAGGAACAGAGCCAGGTATGGTGGGCACAGACATTAAAAACTTCACTTTAACTGCAGGAAGCTTCACATCTCATCATCATGTTGCTCTGCTCGTCATCATCTGTTGTTTCCCTCTTTGAGACTTGAACAAATGAAGCCTTGGTCCAGGTCGACTGTTTCAGGTGAGTTCATGTCTGTTCTCCTGGTTTCTCACAGCTGGTTTGTTTTTCAGACTCAGAGGACAGAGAGCTGTGTTCATTATAATGAGGCAGCAGCAACACGGAGCAGAACCAACACAAAGGTTCAGAGGAAACAGGAAATAAATGTGATGAGAAATGAAGTCTGTTCAACAGTTAGAGAAGTCAAACTGTTTCATGTTGATGAAAGCTGCTTTGGCCTCCACATTCATTCATTATCACTGAGGTCTAAAAGTCCTGACTGAATCCACCTGTGGCTCAGTGGAGCTGTACACAGCATGAAAACATGTGACCTCTTTAACAGAGACTGAGCAGTCTGCACCAACATCAGGATAGAAGTCAGTGATCGTCCATCTGTTCTCTTTGACAGCCTTTCCCTGACAACGCCTCACATTAGTCTGCAGATAGAGGTCCAACACACAACTGTCTGCAAACACTCATCATGTTGGTTAAAGCTTCATGTAGTGGAAAGAGACTAAATGTTCAATTACCTTTTCATTCAAATTAATTTTAACAACATCAGAAGAAGAATGTGAGCCTGGGAGTCTCTACAACTCTAAAATCTATGGTCTACTTTAATACAACAGATAAAAATGTCTCCCTTTAAGGAATATGTCAAGAAAAAAAGATAAAACACTTCATCACTATCAACTCTGAGATAGAAAATTCATATTCAGCTCACAAACTCCAGCCCACTCAGCTCTTTGACTGAACACAAGGTTCAAAGCTTCTCACCCCTGGGTGTCCTCATTCATAGTTAATCCACAGCCCACAGTGAACTCTGAGATCCAGCTGTCAGCAAGAAAACCTCCAGTTCAGGATCCACACATTTTCTTCCTCATGTTATAAATGTGTGAGCTGTGCAGATTAAAATGTGTTGCTCATTTAAAACAATGTGTTCTGGAAATCCACAGAAAACAATTAAACCAAGAGATCCTGAGGGGACACCAGGGGGTCTTCAGAGGTCTGAAAACACCATCACTTCATCTGTTCAATGAAAGAATGAATTATATTAAAGCAAAGGGTTCACTCACTGATAACTATATTACATCTTAAAGGAAAATCCGCTCAAACAGAGGTTCCTGTTCTGACTTGTCTCAGGGTGAGGGTTGTAGAGAAGAATAAAAAAAGACAGAGAAAAGAAAATGACAGAGTCAGAGTGATCCAGAGTCAGCCTGAGAGTGTGAAGAGCTCTGAAGAATGTCAGTAATTATTCTTGTAATGTCACAGTGAACCTGTGAGGTCACATCTTCACAGAGTGGGTCATCTCTCTATCTGAAGATCTTTGATCAATCATCCTGACCTCTGACCTCTGAGAGATCAGAGTTAGAGACATTCACACAGATCAGTTGATGATGTGCTGAATGGAGCTGCTCTGGTTCAGGTTTTCTATGAGGTAGTTGTTGTTATCCTCATAAAGTGACTCTACACAGGCTCAGAGGATGAATCCTGAAGAGTTTACACACTTATAACACAATAACCAGGTTTAACACACAGCATCGAAGAAGAAGATGAAGAGCAGATGGATCAGCTAGAGACTGTTTTTAATGAGCTCTGAATGTAAAGGTGTAGGAGGAGTTTTCCTTTAGCTCTGTGCTGTGGCCTCTGTTCCAGCTGCATGTTTCCAGGTGAGGTCACTGATTGTTAACGAGCTTCACCTGCTGCTCAGCCTTAACGAGCTCACTGCTGCTTCCAGCAGAGAGAGGCTTTTCATCTGACGCCTGCTGCCCTGCTGCTCACTCATCTGACCTCTCTGCTGTCTGAGAGAGCACAAAGTGAAGAGTGTCACACAGGAACACGCACACACACATTTGTTTAAAGCTGAGTGGACACAAACACTCACTCTGTGTCTGTAACCTTGTGATCTGGAGAGCCATGAAATCAAATTGTTTTCCAATGAAGACTCAGCAGAGACACATTTGAGCAGTTTGTTGTTCTGTGTAGAAGCTGCTGCTGCTGTTGGACTCAAACTTGTCAACAAAGCAACAATAAAGTGAATTAGTGTCTGTGTTTGAGCTCAGCTCCTCACAGAGGGTCAGAGATCAGTTACAGAGAGCGTTCTTCACACCAGCACAGACTAAACACAGAGAGCTGCTGACTTTATTTCTCTGAGCACGTCAGTGAAAAGAGCTGAGATCATTTGAACATCTGAACATTAAGATTCATCTGCTCACTTTTCATCTGCTGCCTCCTTCCATCTCCATGTTTGTTGTTTAGTGTCAGAGGAACTAAATCACTTCAGTTAACAGGTGGAGAGTCTGTGTGCCAGTTCACACTGTGCTGGACTCAAAACCTGAGCATACAGTCCAGTGAAAAGCCATCAGTTTGATTTCTGCTTCAAGATGAGTCTGTTACAGACACGTCACAGTCTTTACAATCCTCCAGAATCAATCACGTCAGGAGAAGCATCAACAGGTTCAAAGAGGAACAGAGAACAGCAACGATTCAGGTTTCATCAGCTTCAAGTGGCTCCAACATTCAACAAAAACACATTTTCATTCAGCTGCTTTGTTTCAGTCAGTGTGTATGAAGGACACACTGTCAGAGATTTTACTGTCACACACTCTACAATCAAACTATGACACAGAGTGAAACATCTGCAGCAAGATCACACAACAACACACATCAACAAACCAAAAAGCAGACATGAGAACACACACAGCCACACACACCATCTGTAAACACACCTCTCTTCTCTGCCTCTTCCTGTTCCTGAACTTTTCCTTGAACAAGCCTCTCTGTTTAAAGAGCATCAACATAACAACATGTGAAACCATCCCTGAAAGAATCGTCCCTGAGTGAGGTTTCAATCCCTCTTTATGAACTGAAGTCACAACGTGAATCAGCAGCAGGTCCAGAGAGGCAGAGAGTCAAACACACCAACACACACTCCATCAGCTCTCCATCTCAGCTCATCTGAAACATTTCAACCAAATATCAGAGCGTTTCTTACTGTCAGTGAAGACCTCTGTACTGCAGGAGCTTCTCTTTGTAATCCAGCCGACACATCACACACACTCAAACAGGAAGTCACAGTCAGCACGCCATCAGCGCTCTTACCTAAAAGAGACAAAGAAGAGACAGACTGTTAGAGACTTGATCTGTGACATCATCAAAACCATAATCAGGGATTAAAGATGAAATTACAGAAGATATTTGTCCCAACGCTGCCATGGTGATAAAAAGTGGGTAAGAATCATTTCAAAGCAAAGGGGCGACACAAACAGACCTGCAGAGCTCGATGATCCACATTTTCCCTGCAGCAAATCAAACAGAGGAGAAATCCTCTCCAGTCAGTGAGAAAAGTTTTAATCTGAGGATTAAACAGGAAGATTCACAGTTTGATTCCAACATGTTTCACATCCATTCACTTGAATAATTAAAGGAAACCAGCTGAGGTGGTGGGTTAGTGTGGGCTCTGTGTTTGCCTTTCATGACTGGACTCAGGCCTCCATGCTCATCTTTGATTCTTCCTCAATCACAGGTCATAGATTGATCAAATAAAGACATAAAAAGAGAGATTAAGGAATATAATCCAGGATGTGTTTCTATTTGTTGTTTTTTCTTGTCTGTTAGTGAAATGAAACAATTGTTTGTCACCTGTCTGAGCTCTGCTGAGTTTGTGCTCCTCAGTTTAAACCAGGAACCGCCCAACCTGAGCAGAAGCTGTGATTGGTTCATGAGCAGGAGCTCCCAGGGGATGTACCAAGTTTGGCAGAGTTAGAGGGGTGTTCATGTTGCTTCAACAGGATGATCTTTCACTACAACTACACTTTTTTAAAATCTATTTTTTCCCTTTTTCTCTGTTTTTTCCACCTGTTTTTCCCTGAAGTGAGCATCTCCAGAGAGCTGACAGAGCAGACTGATGAAAACACCAGACTAATCACACAGATGATCCAACATCAGCTGATGAACTCAAGCTGAGAACAAAGCTCTGAACAAACTGTGACAGGTCTCATGTTTCAAACTTACTTCATGTGGAATCAGACACAGCTCGCAGGTCGATCTGAACTTTTCACAAAGATTTCTCTTTGATATTTACTTTAAAGTTTCTCATTATCACAGGAAGTTCATCAGTGCACTCTCTTTCTCACAGAGGCTGAATCATCAGCAGTTTAGATATGTGTTTTATTCTTCAACCTCAGGGAACATGAACAACATTAAACTATCACTGATCACATGATTTTACCTCTTATAAATCAGAGACAAACCAAAACAACTGTTGTTTCTACAAATCAGCTTCTATCATCGTCTGGAGACGTTCCCGGTTACCGAGCATTTCTTTCATATTCTCTGCTGTCCTTTGTGAGCTGCTGTGAAAACAGATGTTTTTTGTCTGATGAATTTCTCCCCTTTCACTCTGACAGAGCTTCTCTCTGAAACAAAGCAGTGATGATAAATCAGATGAAGACAGATTCAGTGTGAAAGAAATCTGTTATTCTCATTATACTCAGCAGATTACAAACAACTAGAGACAACACAGCAGATGCTGCAGAGAGTGAGATTCTCAATTCAATTACAAATGATGCTTTACATTTATGACATCAGTGTTTCTGTTACAGCTAACAGTAAAAAGTGTGACTTTCTACTGATGCAGAGATTAGTGAAGAAAGAGTTCACAGATCAACACGTTCATCTCCACATTAGAGGAGCTGCCTGTACCATCTGTGAAGCAGAACCTGATTATTATGGGAGAATCTCAGCAACACATGAGGATTACTGACAGGCTCATGTTTAATGAGAGGGCTGGTTGGATATCTCTCTTTATGAGTTAACAATCATCGACACAGTAACAGTCTAAAGTTAACCCCACAGTGTGAATTTTCTTTTGCCAGAGCCTTATCTTAAAATCTTTACCCCAGAACATTTAATCTTTTTCTCCTCCTCGTGTCTTCTTACTCCATCTTTCACCAAACAGCGCTGCAAACTCTGACCATGTTCCTATGGTGAATTTTCTGTCTCACACTCTGTCTTGCATGCCTAAATCTTCAATTAAAGGCAAGTATGCAACTTTAAAAGGCAGATTGCTCCTTAACAACCACAAGTTGTGCAACTCATAAATCATTCCAGCCATGGATGATCAGCCAACCAACAAAACCGTTTCTATTTGCAGCCTTGATAAACATTGAAAATGCACACACCATTTATCTGAGTGAGACTCCAAACCAAAGTTGGATTTACAACCCTGAGGTAGAACCTGTAATATAAGCTCTTTGGATATGATGACACTTGATGTGAAGACTGAGCCCAGGTTAAATCCAGGTCAGTGTTAATAATGTGTTTCCAACCACATCTTTCTTTTTCTAAAACACTTTAAAAACACTTAAGTAATGCAGAGATGGATTTTACCTTTGCATCAAATGAAATTGAAAATGTATTCAAAAGCAGTCCTGGACCCCCAGCAGGTCTGAGTGAACCAGCCTCAGTCAGTCCTGGACCCCCAGCAGGTCTGAGTGAACCAGCCTCAGTCAGACCTGGACCCCCAGCAGGTCTGAGTGAACCAGCCTCAGTCAGACCTGGACCCCCTACAGGTCTGAGTGAACCAGCCTCAGTCAGACCTGCTGGGGTCTCCTGGTCTGTGACTGACAGAGGGAGAATGACAGAGCTCTGTAGTCTGTGCTCTCTTCTTTCTGTCTGCTGACTGAGAGCGTGGTGTGTGGCTCCAGTCTAACAATGAAGAGCAGGGAGCCGTGCTTTTAGAGGAGTTCACAGAGCTGATGGTGAACCACACAGGCAGGGAGCCCACTGTGGACTGTTTCTGGTCACTGTGATCACCAGAGAAACTTTTTTTCTGAGAGTGTTAATGAGTTTTTGTTCTGTTTGAACTTTTTCTTTGACTGCCTTGTGGGTGTTTTACTTCAGCTGCTGCAGGTAAATTAAAGACAGATCACGTTAGCTTGGGGGAAAAGGACAACGAGACTCTCTGCTACTACAGATTATGGTCCTCTCGTATCAACTTTTGCTACTTACTATGAATACTTTGTCTTCTTGTTGGAAAATAATTTAAAAAATCATGAAAACCTTGTTTTCACTTTTGTTTTTCCATTATTTCCTGCTTCGTGCTCTCAGTAACAGACTTTATTTTCTTTTTTAGGAAAATTCCTCCCACACATGGTCAGGCTCTTAAAGACAGTAAATCATTAAGTCAGAAAAACATCTGTTTTACTTTTTTCTTCAGTCTTCATCTTTTTCACAAACTGTCTGACTGACAGCTCCACGTCCTTCTAGTTTTTCAACATTTAAATAAATCAGTCAAACTCAACCATCAGTAATTCACTCTCAAGGAAAACACTCTCCAAAACACTTGTTACATAGTTAGATTACACTTAAATCTAATTTTTGATTAATGTTTCTTTGAGTTTTTCTTTTCTGAAACAGATGAAGTAAAAAGCTCAGCTGCAGTCTAGTTTCAGTCTGTCCTCAGCTCCCACTGAGCCACTGAGCTGGAGTTATTCAAAGAGCTATAATCAGGAAAGAGCTCAATAAGAGCCACTCAGCCAGCCACACAAATGTTTTAATCAGATATAAATGATTTTAATTATGGCTTAAAGTCTGCTGATTCATAACAACAGGTACATAATGAGAAAGGATATTCCATGTGTTGCCCACAGTCTTTTCAGAGGAAAAAAAATCATTAATAACTGTAAATAAAAACTAAGTCCAATAAATAGCAGAACTCAGATCAGCCAAATGATCCTGTTGTTTTCTCTTTGTTCATACAAAAAAGGATAAACTCTCTTTGATAGACATTTTTTTATATCTTGAATCCAGCGGGTGCAGTATTATATGGTCAAGTATTAGATTTGTTAAAATGTAAATTTAACATAATACAGCTAATGACTTATTATAACAATCTCTGTAAGCTCTGTGAAAATAGTCTGTGATTTGATGATCCACTGTCAAACTGTGATCCTCACACACTCCACTGACAGAAGACAGACAGATGTTGGATGGACAGACAGACTGACAGATATTGGACAGACTGTTGTTGGACAAACTGTGTGGTGTGATGGTTGTGTCTGTGCTGCATGTCTGACTCTTCTAATGTAGAATGAGTGAAGAGCAGTGAAGCTCAGGACCAGTGAAAGTGGAGCTCTGAGCTGAAACGTGGCTTTGTTCTGAAGGTTTGGATGGAAGAAAATCCCCACACTGTCCCTCACTTCTTAGAGAGAAAAGCTGAAAACAAACTGAGACTGAAAGACTTTGAGAAAGAAAAGAAAGACGAGGGGACTGAGGAAGACAAACAGAGAGGAAGGAGCATCATTACTCTCTGCATTCATGTAGGAAGACTGAAGGATTAAACTTTGTCCTGAACACTGAGAGCTACAGAGAGCACAGAGGAGGAGGAACAAATGGGAACTCTCACAGGAAGTTCAGCACAAACAGAAAATATCTACTGAGCAAACAGTCAGATTCACACAAAGACACAAACTGATCTGAAGAATCCACCATGGGACATGTTGTGTGTATTTGAAGCTGAACAGTTTTCTGACTGATGGTGCTTCAAACAGCAGGAGCAGGAGCAGTGTGTGTGAAAGCTGAGCAGATGACTAAAGTCTGCTCAGCTCTGCTCATCACATGCTGCAGCTCCTTCAACACATTTCAGAGCAGAAGAGAAGAGAAGAGATACTGCCTCCTCCAAAACAAGCAGAGCTCCATCAGCAGTTTGAGCTACAGACAGTCACAGACAGATGGAGCTGTCAGTCATTCCCCGTTTCCATTCACTCCAATGAGAAACTGGCAGAGGGAAAACTAAAGGTGGGAGTGTGTGTGTGTGTGTGCGGGTGTGTGTAGCAGTCCATCTGTAAAGAGGCTTTTAACAAGTCAAGCAGCTGTTGACTCAATGTGTCACTGAGGCACAACAACATCATCTCACTGCTGTTGATCCCATTTCTGGTTTTCCCTGAAGGACTGATCTCACAGGAAACATTTCACACGTCTGTCCAGTCACACTTCTCTACCTCTGACTCTGTTTCCTTAATCTCTGGGATTACACAAACCTTGATCCTGTCTGTTCTAGGGAGAGGATTTTCATTCAGTGTGACAGAATTTCACACCTTCATTTGGCAGATTTTTCTTTAACCACTCAATCTAAACATGACTGCTTTAAATCGTTAGCATCATGAAAAGGAAAATGTCAGTCAGTGTTTCCAAATAAGGCTGATATAATTTATCCCAGAGGCCTTGGTTTTGTATTCTCTGATTAATAGGAGAGAAAATCATCCTGACACATCTTAATTTCATGTAACCAACAAAGCTCAGCCCCACACATATTGACACTGTCTCTGTTTCTGGTCTCTCCATGAGTTTTGCTCTAACACACTGTGTAACAAACTGAAGTGAAGCAGAGGAAAATGAGCTCCATCTCTTTCTGCAGCAGCAGGATCTAAATGTCAGTCAGTGGTCTCTGCAGCCACAGCAGTCTGTCCTCTGAGCTCCTCCTGCAGAGGAGATGTTGAGTCTCTGGAGCCGTCTGTCATTTCCTCTTTCCTCTGTGTATTAAACTCTAGCAGAGAGGTAGAGCTGTGCTTACAGCTTCCTGTTTCACACACTGACTTGTTATTCATTCAGCTGTCAGTCAGGACAGAGATGATTCAGTGAGAGGTCTGAATGAAAGCTGACGTTATGGAAATGATCAGGGACCACCTGCAGGAGGAACAGCTAGAAATAAGACACAGACTTGTATCAGAAAGGGATTTATTGCTACAGAGTCAAACCAGACCTGGAAGATGATACGAGGCTCAGTTCTCCTCCACTGACTGAGCTCGTTTGGTTTCACACTTATTCAGACAAGTTCATCCTCTGTGATCATCTTTGGTCTCAGAGTGTGTGACTGGCTGATAAAATGAAATAAAAACAGAAAGACCATCAGGACAAACGGACTCTCATCCAGTGAAATGCTTTGTTTCAGAAAACAGCAGCAGAACTTCACTTGATCAACGTTTGACTTCAACAACAGCTTCTGTTTCCTCATCACTGCTGCAAACCACATCAATATTCAGATCACAATCTAATGTCAGATAATCAACATCCAGCATGAAACTGTGTGTTTAGCCTTTAAATCCTTTTATTGAGCTTATCTGATTACCCATAATCCCCTGTTTTCATCAGAGCAGCAGTTATCTGGTCTCTGATCTGTGGCCGTCTCATAAAGAGGATCTGATCTGAATGTTTCTATTGGCTGAACACAGAGACAGAGAAAACACAGCATTCATTATGTCTGCATCACTAAATGACTCTATATTAACTCTAACACTAATAATAAACTGTCACATTATTTATGGAATTATGACTCAGGGGTCAGTTCCTGAAAATCTAACATCTGAAAATAAATCAAACATGATTTTTTTTTTTTTCAGATTATTTAATTTAATCTTAATCTGTTCCATAATCTGTCATTTCTGTCACAGTGCTGTCAGTTTATATTTGTCACATTGAGTTTGATCTTTGTCAAAGTCACGTTGTGTTTCCTGTCACTCAGTCAAAGTGTGCAGTAGGGATGGTGTTACATGAAGCTCAGTGTTTAATGATGTTAAGTTTTTAAAGCTGTTTCTGTCTGAAGACAGTCAGCTTCTCTGCTGTTAGCTGGGCCTCAGTTCAGGAAACAACATCAGATGATGTTTCTCTGCTACGTGCTTGAGCTGTTTCCACCTTTTAATGATCTGATGCTAAATAAAGCACGGCTGCAAACCGTTGTGTTTCCCTGGGTTTCCATTTTCATAGAGATCTGACAGTTTGTATAATTTGACATCATCCTGTTCCTGATAAACAAACATGATAAAAATATATCTACACACAAACACACAGAATTATAATGTGTGAACATCACTGAGACAAATCAAACTGTATCAACTGTTGTCTCTGTGCAGCGTTTAGTGTGGACGTGTGAAGGAGTCTGGTGTTGTTGGAGTCACAGATGTTAGAGAAACTAACAGCTGGGATCTGAACTGATGTGTGGATTGTCAACAATAAAATCTGCTGTATATAAACTCTAACTTCTCACTGAGACTGACTGAAAACAAAACTTCCCCTCAGCTTTAACTCCAGAGTTCAGAGTAAACACTGTCCTGTTTTAAAGCAGATCTGCTCTGTGGAATCATCCAGAATCTCTTTTCTTCCTGGGGGAGTCTCACTGTGCCCGCTGCTCCACTTTATCAGGGTGTTATGTTCCAGCTTTAGCAGTTACACTTTTTTCACATCACTGACACTTCAACCAGTGCTTTTCCTAAAATATGAAAACTGATTCTGTTTCATAAATATTTGATGTGTGTGAACAAAATGTGCCAAGTTTGCTGAACAGCAGCAGAAACTACAAACCAGTCCATTGAGGAAAATAAATGAGCATAAATAATGAGAAACAAACATCAAACTCACTTCAACACTCAGTTAATGTAAGATTTATGAACACACTGGGAAATAAATACTTATCACACATTTAATGATACATGAAGAGACAAAGTGAAGATCCCACTGAGCTGTCTCACTGACTGATCCACAGAGTCAGACATAAACCAGATGTTTTTAGACCCAGAACAAACACTAACCTGCTCTCACACAGACATCCAGACATTATCTAAGTCTTTGTTTCATCCTGTGTCTGATATAAGATCTGCTCAGAGTCTCTGTCCTCTCAGGTGAAACTGAAGCTGCTTTAAACACATGTAATCCTGCAGAGCTCTGAGGTTGTAGCTTCATAGATGGAGGTGAAATCAACCCTGAGTGAAGAGTCTCAGAGCAGCTGGTTATAGATAAACACAGACAGGAAGTGAAATACTGTCATGGTAAGTTTAACCACCCTGGCTGTCGACCTGACAGCACAGCTGATGGTTTATGAGGTTGGTAAAGTGACCAACACAAAAGTCTCGTAGTCTCATCAAACTTTTTAACTGTGCAGCTCAAACACAAACTGTCTGAGGACTGTGTCAGTTATGGGAGCTAAACAAAAA
Organism: Halichoeres trimaculatus; assembly: GCF_033239565.1. NCBI lineage: Eukaryota > Metazoa > Chordata > Actinopteri > Labriformes > Labridae > Halichoeres > Halichoeres trimaculatus. Next base: position 5,828,636 of record NW_027437188.1, on the reverse strand, counting down.
CAGAGACACTGTGACGCCTCAAATGCTCATCAGCACCTTGGACAGAGCCACACATCAACAACCACGACGACAGTGACGACTCAGAGGACGTTGTTCTACGATCTCACGTGTTTGTTACGACACACTGGGCTGAAATCATCTTCATGGACGATTTAGAAAAAAATGACACAAATATTATAAAACTAATGATGAGAAAGGAAAACATCTGATATTATACACACTGATGCTGCAGCACAGACACAAGGCACATGGAAATAATCCATCATGGTAGAAATCACACTGATGTTTGCTGAGTGGGTAAAATCCCTGGATAGGTGGCCCCTGCTCCACAGAGCACAACAACCACACAGAGTGTTTTTCATCCACATGAAAGAAAAGGACTCTCAGTGATGTGTAATGAAACAAACAGTGACTGAAACCTCTGAGCTCCAACAAAGAGACACAGTAACATGAGCCTCCAACAACAGAGAAATGAAGTAAAGGGATTTAGACAGCAAACCAAAGCCTCCAGCTCTTCAGTCACTTTAATCCTCTCTCATACACACAATGACTTCATGAAGACAATAATAAGCTCTAATTAGCTTTACAAAGACATGTCCACTGGCAGAGCTTAAGCTTGTTTTCCCCTGACTTATGAAGACACCGTCCTTCTCCAGTAAATTTATCTTATTATGTTTCCTTTGAGAGTGAAGAATGAAATAAAGCTGCTCAGACCCAAAGTTTCTCTGGCTCTGGTGAGGTCTGCATCGTGTGAGGCACTCAGTCTGGATCTTTATGAAGCTGAACTTTTCTCTGCATCATCTTATCGACAGCTGTGACTGGTGGAGTCTCCTCAGAGCTGGAAGTGTCGTGATAAACACAGTCAGCCAGTCAACAACTGAGGAGGGATTCCTCACAATGCAATGCAACAACTAGAAGTGCTTTTCTTAAACACTGGGCCTCATGTCTGAACTATAAACAAACTCATCAGGCTTTAAAAGGCAGAGGTCTGCCCCCAGAAACAGATCACATCAATGACTGGAAAAAAAAAAAAGTCTCCATCAGTTTCAACCTGATCATACTTTTGTCAGGTTATTGTCAAAGTGACCTCAAATCAGGGTCCAGATTATGAAGGGAGATAAACTGATCTAACTTTCTAAAATCTGTTCATGAAAATAAATCCTGGAAATGTGTGAGATTACCATCACAACCAGCTCTTAAACTGAAACAAACCACAAGCTTTGACTCCGACTGATTCATGTTCAGAGTCTGTGAGACAAACAGACTGATCAGACTGCTGCAGCACTTCCTGTCCTCTCCTTCCTGTCAGCAGCTCCAGTTTCAGACAGAGCTGAAAGGATTTAGATCATAACAGGACGACACAGGAACAGACAGTGAAGAGTCTGAAAATCAGTGAATGAAGCAACAGGTGAGACAGCTGACAGCCACAGGATGGATTCTCAGGGTGGAGGAGATTCAGCTGTGCTTCACTTCTGCAGCTTGTTGATGATTTTAATGTGATTTTAATAAAAGAAGAAGTTGAAAAAAAATAAAAATAAATGTTTTCTTAGCCACATGCCAAACCTCACACTGTATCTCTAAATGTATGACCAATGCAGAGCAGAACAAAAAGCCCACAGCTCCACACAGTATAGAAAAGAAAACTTAAACCATGGAGTAAAGATTAAACAGACACATCCACAGCCTGCTGAAAAGTATAAGAAAAGAGAAAGGAAAACTGGGAAACAGAAATGCTGAGTGAATAAAGAATCTGATCAAACTACACAGAACAAGGACAGAGTCTGCAGCCGTCCAATCAAATCTCTGGAAGTAACTCTGAAATGAGCACGCCCTGCTCTCCAATGAGCTGAAGAAAGAAACACTTGAAGAGCTTTCAAGTGTCTCCTCAGTGCAGACGAGACGTGGATCTCCAGTTTAACAAAGCCTCTAAATGTTCAGCTCTTTTCAGGGATTCAGATCAATGAGAAATAAAAGCAGACAAAGAAAATCTGCTCTGCAGCAGAGTCACAGGCTCAGCCAGCGTTTGAAGGGTCGCTGAATCAGGATTATTCAAGAAGAGCTTCAGTCTGGACCCTGATGGTGATGGTACTAAAAACTGCTTCAGAGGATTTCACTGTTTGAGCTGAACACTGGATGAACTGAATGAGACAGAGAGGAGGAGGGACTGAATGATGATGTCATCTAATCTCATATTAAAATGATGTCATTAGTATTTCAGATGATTCAATGAATTTTACCAACGTGGAAACAGTCAGTGGAAACAGATCTTTTGGATTTTTAATGTACTGAACAAAATCTGCCTTTAATGACTCACTTCAGCATTTCTTACTTTAATATTTTCCCTTTGAAGCAGTTTCCCCTTAAACACACCTTTCTTTAACACAGCAGTCACACACAGGTGGACTCATGAATGGACCAGTTTTCAGAAAACCCTCCCTGAGGCCCTGTGGATCCACAGACTTCAAACCTTCAAGCTTCTCTGCTGCTTTTGAAGCTTCTTCAATAGTTTGAGGTGGAACGAGACCATTCAGGAAAACTGGTTCAGTAGAGTTCAGTTCAGGTCAGGTTAACGACAAACTGTTGAGAAGATCAAGATTATCCTCAGCTAAGGATGGAAAGCAGGGCATTTTTTGTCTTCTTTTATAACTTTATGTCATTTTTTTTAAGTGATAAATATAATATCTTCTTCATTGAGTCTGAAAATAATTGATCTGTAGATGAAAACATGAAGAAAAGAGCAGAGGGTAAAGGGTCAGGGTCTAAACAGTGAATGATGAACAGTTTAAGTGTTGAAGGAGATTTAACTTCACGTCTTTCAAACTGTTTCTAATCGACCCCTGAAAAACCATCTGAGATAACTCAGCTTCACTAACTGACACAACCCTCTTGATAAAAATAATTTCCACTGAAGAAGAAGGAGACGGCTGTGGTCTCTTCTGATTGGTCCTCTTTAATTAAACAGCTCTCTGTGTCTCTGCAGGAGCTCGTTAGGTGAACTGCTCACACCTGGTGGTTCAGGGTGAGTTCAGGTCAAAGTCCAGACTGAAGCTGCTGAACTCTCTCTGACATTCAGCGCTGCTGCTGTTTACAACTTCCCGTTTCCCGCAGCTCACTTTACATCATTCAAAACTACAAAAAATCTCAAATCCTCTCCATTCATTCATCCACATCTTATAAGAAACGTCAAATTTCTCTTCTTAGCTGCTTCTGCGCTCAGATCAATAGTCACACAAGCAAAGTCAGAGTCTCCAAGTCATTTTCCAGGTGTCTCTTGTCTCGGTCTTCCAGGCTCTGTTTCCTGTTCATTAATCCTTGGTGTGGAGCATTTGGCTGTCAGGCTAAAGAGAAGCTAAATGAGCTCACCTGTTGTTGACTTCCTGCTTGGCACCGCTCTGATGCTCTTCACCCAGCCAGCTCTGTCCCTCTCAGGCTCCCATACATCCTCACAGCAGCTCTTCTGTTTACACTTCATTTGTTACAGAAACACGCTCAATAACTGGAAACAAAACTCCATAAAAAGAGGAAAAAGAAACTGTGTGCTCTGTCTTCTGTTGTGGTTTCCTCATGCTGCCACCTCACACACCTGCTTCAAGGTTCTTCATCAACCACTGGCTCTGATGAGACAGACCCCCCCTCCTCTGGCTTTATCCTCCAGACATTCAGCTCCAACAACACAGTGCAGCACATCTGGACTCAGCTTTACAAGAGTTTGACAAAGTCTCCACTTGGTCCTTTTAGCTTTGATTAAAGCAGGAAGTACAGATTGTCTTCAGTGAGGGTTAAAACCTCTGAGTCTCTGTTGTTTCATTTCACACTGACTGTTTTTATCTTCTCCTACAGTTCCTCTAAACGTCTCTCTGCCTTTTCCATCAGTGTGGACGAGCTGTGTCCTCATTACTTTAAACCAACATGAGGGTGAAAGCTCATTATTGTGTTAATTCATATCTGAGGTCCAGACAGCAGAATCTCTTTCCACCAGCAAAACAATAAGATGAATTTCTGAAAACAAACTCTAAGAAACATTTTCAGCGTAACACTGGATTAAAAATCAAAGAAATGTGTTTGAAATCTGATCTGTTGAGCTGTGACATGGCTGAGAGTTTAAAGTAATGTGATAAAAACAGACTTAAAAAGAAAAAGATGGAAACACATCATTTTAAATTCAGCTTCAAATCAGATCATTAGTTTATGAACGTTTGAAGAGTGTTTGTTCTAATATCACGTCTCATGAAATGATGCACAACAACAGAATGAAATATGATGTTTATTTCAGAAAGAGCAAAAAACACCAAAATGATCTTTTTATGTTTGACATTTGAATCAAAGTCCAGAGCACAAATGAAACAAACAGAAAAACAGTCGAAAAGCATCAAACAGTCTCTGCCTCTGTTTGTTTTTATCTGCTGTCTCTGTGGAGCAGAAAGTCTCATCTGTGTTTCCAGCTGTGAGGAACGTTGGCACACGTCATTGAATCAATACAGCTGTGAAATGGACTGGAGGACAGTTTAATCTGTGTCACTTTCAGTTTGCTGACATTAAATACAAGTTTATTTATTCAGAGAACTCATGTCATTTATTTGAGCAGCAAAAGAAAATAAAGAAGAGAATCAATAAAGACTTGAAGCAGAAGAGGAACAGGATGGTTTCAGAAAAAGTTGCAGCTTATCGTTGTCAGTCAATCATTGTGTTCACAGAGAGCATCCCACAAACACAACACCTACACACAGACAACCAGGGAATCTGGTTTTCATTAAAAAAAAAAAAAAAGAAAAAAAAAAGTTCCCAGCTTGCTTTCCTCAAGTATTTCAGTAAGAAGGTTTATAAATTTGACTGTTCAGTATTTTCTACAGTCTGATGACACAAAGTATTGTCTCTCATCAACAGCACAGATCAACACTCTGATGGTTCCAGGACTCATAAAGGAGCTGCTGGGGTCTGCTGTCAGAGGAGTTCATAAAGCTAACAAGCTAATGAGAAAAACAAAGAATGAACATGATCAGAACACACTCTGAACGTTTTCAGCTTGATCTGACTTTAGTCTGTTTCCTGCTTTAATGAGCAGAGAGTTCCTGTTTCTTCCTCTAAGCTTTCTGTTTGTGTGTTTGTGTAAACCAACAGAGAAAGTGTATCTGCAGAGGAAGCCTGTATCTGAGCTCTGTAATCTGATGATATTCAGCAGCTCTCTGGTTACACTTCTCTCCTCTTCAGAAACAGAAAAACAAACCCACTGTGGAATGAACGCTGCTGGAGATAGTCCAGGGTCTTTGTTCAATCCTTTTTGTTTTCTTATGAAGGAGGTCTCAGGCAGCACTTACCTGGAAGAGAAGAGAAAAAAGAAACAACAGGGTTAGTTTAGAAATTCATGCTGCATCAGAAAAATCTGTCATTTCTTTTTTCTGAATCTAAAACATGATGTGAACTCAGACTTTTTACCAAATAAACAGAGAAAATGACGCTGTATTCATTTCACAGTTCAGAAAACAAACGTCCTTTTTTCTCTTAAAGGCAAAAACACGACCAAACACACAGAGAGACCTCAGACTAATGAGGCATTTACAGCACAGATATTAGACTCAATGAAACCATTTTTACTGTGTATCAGTGTTTTTGCTCTTAGAGTCACTGTTATATGGACTTTTCACAAGATGGACTGAAACATTAAAGCATCAGAGGAACATTTTAATTTCTAAACCTCTATGTGACAGAAACAGCTCGTTAAATGTCAAGATTCACTGAAAGGTCAAAGTCAGACAAATGTAAGGTCAAATTAAAGGCACAGTTCACACATCCACACTCTCACACCTCCTGACTCTACAAAGAACAGCCCATTAATGTACAGCAGGTTTAATCTGATGCAATAACTGGAAACAGATAATCAGAGTTTCTCCTCACACTAAAAGTCGTCTGTGTTTGAAGCTGAAGGTCAGAGGGAGGAAAAGTTGAAGTGAAGTGATGTGGAACAAGTTCTTTAATGTGTCCTGATTAAAGGCAGGAAGCTGAGCCTCTCACTCTACACCTTTCACACAGACCAACACAGACTTCATGACAAAGCTTTTTTTTTTTTTTTCTTTTCTCCACAGACATTTGAAGAGTCACTGTAGAACAGCACAGGTGTTACTGATTACACAAACAGAGACTCTGAGCTGTCAGCCAATCAGAATCCACCACAGCCCCTGAGCCTGAAGCAGCTCGTTAAGTTCATTAATTACACCTGTGCTCCTGCTGCTCCATGTCTAAATGTTGTTCCTGAGCAAGGTGAACTGTCACTGGTTCAAAGGACTCAGATACTGGTAGAACAGAAGCTGTGGTTTATATTCCACAATACAATGTATGTATTAAGAAAAGAACCCCGGACCATTTATCAGTGTATATGGTTGAGCTTGCAGCTATCATTTTGGGTTTGTAGTGGGTAGAAGAACATTACCATAATAATACAGTAATAGCATCTGACAGTTGGGTAGCACTTACAAGCATCGAAACCATGAAGTCATGTAGGCTAGATCTCGTATATCAAATACATACTGTACTTCACAGAATGCACAGTAAGGGTACGACAGTCTGCTTCATTTGGGTTCCTGCCCATGTGGGGATAGACGGGAATGAAGGAGTCGACACTCTGGCCAAACAATCACTCAAATCACTTACAGTAGATACAGAAATTACGTTAAGTAGGGCAGAGGGTAAATCATTAATCAAGAAACATTTGGGGGCAGTTTGGCAAGAGTACTGGGACATCCAAGTCACAGGCAGGCACCTTTATAACATACAGAAACAGGTGGGGTGGGGAAGGAGGAGGGGCAGGAGCCGGAGGGAGGAAGCGGTCATCACACGACTTAGGATTGGACACACAGGACTGAACAGTACACCACATAAAATAGGAAAACACCTGGATGGCAGGTGTGAACATTGCGAGGAGACTGAATCTGTCCAGCATGTGCTTTAGGAATGCAGAGGGTACGAGGAGGAAAGAAGGACACTGACAGCAGCAGCAGAGGGATCCAGGATGGGACTCAGTGTGGGGAACCTGCTTGGAGCAGAGTCTGGCAGTATGCTCCACCACTTGGTAGCATTTTTAAAAGTGATTGGTCTGATGGAGAGGATTTAATTCCTTAATCTATTTAGTTTTGTTTTATTTATTTGTTTATTTAGTTAAATTATTGTAGGTTTGGTTTTGCTTTTTTTTTTTTTTTTTTTTTTAATCATTATTATTTATTTTGTCTGCCAATTTACTGTTCCACACTCCAGTCCAGTAGGTGGCGGTAATGCACCTTTAAGTTGGTTTGCCAACCACCAATAAACGCCAAAGAAGAAGAAGAAGTTAACTGTCACTTTAGGCCATGTCCACACATAGCCGGGCATTTTCAAAAACGACTATCTCCCCCTCGATACTTTTCAAAAATACTTCTGTCCACACGCAGCAGGCAAATCTACCAATAAGTGCGGCTTGAGGCACACCAAACCCATAGATGGCAGTGTTTTTCAAACGTAAAACCCATGTACTGGTGTCCACACGGATCCGTAAGTACATAAGCGTATAAAAATATATCCTGTTTCCCTGATATCTGGCTACGTGTGAAGATGGTCTAAGAGATTTTAGTGTGAGACTGAAGCCTACAGCTGGGTATTTTCAAAAATGAATATCCCCCCTGATTCTTTTTAAAAAGGCCTTCGTCAACACACATACATAATTGCAGCTTATATGGGATATGCACCCATATTTGTTAGTGTTTTTGAGACGTAAAACCTGTATGATCCAATCAGAATGAACCCCCATTATTCAGCTGTGAAACAAAAAAACTTTGTTTCAGGGCATCTACAAGAAACCATGAAACCAGAGATTTTCAAAAACTTCACTTTGGCTGGAGTTTTCAGAAAACATTGTTTTCATGATGTAAAGCTGAGGTTTAATGTGGATGACAGGCTGTAAAGGAATAAAAAATATATGTGGTTTCACAGATCCCCAGCTACGTGTGGACATGGCCTAATTTTCTTACTGGATTATTTCCCTGTTTGAACAAAGTCATTCCTATGCAAAAAAATAAAAAAAAAGAAAGAAATTTAATAAAACCTGCTTTTAAAACCAGTAATAACCATAAACACGGTCAGTGATGTGTGTTTGTGTCTCAGCTTCCAGCCTGCTTTGCTCTCTGAACCTCTCTGTTCGTCACTTCAACCTCACAAACCTCTACGACTCTGAGGCCAAATGAAGATGATCACAGCAGACCTGCTCACCTCCATGTCAGGTCAGTGAAAGTCTTTGTGCTGCTGAGCAAACAGAGCAGTCTGTGAATAACCAGCAGTCCTCTCACTCTCTGTCCCTGGTTTCCTCTCTCATAGTGTGAGCTCATGTCAAAGCGCGGTGCTGTCACCATTATCTGGACTGTTCACACACACTTTAAAAGATGAGGCTTTAATGCTTTGTTACAGCAGCCTGCTCCAACATGAAGTCTGATAAACTTACATTTCTCCACAAATCAGTCTCAACAATAACTGAGAGCTCAGGGATTGTGCTGCATCCTGCAGAGAAATGTTCTGAAGGAGAACACAGCAGGGTCTATTTTCACACAGATTCAGGATCTACTTTAGAAAAGACACAAAAACTGAACTCAAAACAAACAAACAAAAAGACAAAACAGCTCCAAAACAACAGATGATCATTCACTTTGGTTCATTAGTTATTGAACTGTGATCACAACCAACAGGAGTAAAAATAAATCCTTCTAAAGAAATCCAGGATTTTTCTCTCTGGTTCCCTTCAAAAGACTTGATCTTCATCAGCTTTGTTCATTTGTTAGAAAAGTCAGTAAAAAGTCTGAGCTGATGATTCTCCAAACAAACATCAGATCATGACAAACACTGGATCATCTGACTGAGCGTTCTCGTGAGCTGAGCCATAAACTCTGAGTGTCCACACTGTTCTCTATCCGCACACAGCTGCATCCTCACAGTCTACATGGACACATTTCCACAGAGAGGAGCTTTGAATGCTGGGATCAGAGGAGCAGAGAGCAAACAGAGCAGGTGAGATCAGACAGGGAGTGGAGGACATGTTGGGCTCGAAATCTCAGTGGAGTGGAACATTGTGTGGAGCTCTCTGTCAGTCCTGACACACAGCTTCCTGCAGAGAGAGAAGAAGAGGATGGCTCCAGTCCTTTCTGTTTTCATCTCATTAGACGCTGTTCCTGTTCAGATTGGGAACTTGACCAGCTCTAATAAACACTGACCTTTTCTATCAGAGTGATTGGGGATAAATGATCAGAATAAATGTTACAGAAAATGAAAAAGGCTGGCTGTGTACACTCCAGTTTGAGAGACTTATTAACAACAATTAATTTATCTGATTGGTCAAAAGATCAGAATCAAACCAGCAACCAGACATTGTGATTTTCAGCCACGCTGTGAACATTATATTCATGAGCAGGTGTACGTTGGCCTGACTTAATGTCTGCAGACTGACGGCCAAGAACATTTGTAAGACAAGAAAACATGCAGAATGGATCCAAACTGCTGTGGACAGATCTGCATCTCTCTGTGTGTTTCTGTTCCAACACTCTGACAGCTGTGACCGCCGTCCATAACACACGGAGCAAAGTGGGAGAAACATCCAGAACATCAGGTGTGAATACATTTGGACAAAACCAGCAGATGAGTTCATTACTTACTTCAACTTACACACTAAACAGACTGCACTGTGTGAATATATAAACTGGTACAAGCTTACAAACAGACCACACACTGATTTCACACACACACACACACACACACAACAACAATGTCATCCTTTGATGAGGTGGTTTCAGTGTTTACTACAACATCTCAAAGATCCTAAGCAGAACAAACATTCCTCCAGGGCACACATCCAGCTCAGAAACTGCTGCTGTCTTCTTCAGTCAGGATCTGTTTCCAGCAGTCTGATCATGTGACAGGAAGCTTTCTGTCTGACACATCCTTCTCATCTGTGAGTGAAGACTCTGCTGAGGTAAAGCTGGGAGAGTCTCTGTCTCTGCTGAACTGGAACAAGATGCAGCAGCTGATCTTTTTGTCTCTGACCTCTCTGTGAAGGAACAAACTGACACACTGACTTTCTGCAGCTCATCCTTCACATCCAGGCGTGTTTATAACTCACTGCTCAGAAAGTCTGAACGTTACTGATCCAAAGGTTATTGTGTGGAAGGTGACGCTGACAAACAAACTGACCATGAGGCTGAAAAAGTTGATATAATAATGTAACAGTTATTATAACAGAGAACATCTCTTTACAGCTCGTTCAGAGACTTCTAAAAGACGTTTGGTCTGGAGCAGAAAACTATCTGAGGAGAAAGAAACTCCAGCATCATTCTTCACACATCACACTGATCATTGACCAAAACTCATCATGCTGAGTCCAGAACAACCACTGTCTTACAGATTATTTCACTGAGTCAGGACAAAGTCTCTGAAATGATCCAGCCTCCAACAGATGGAAGAAAAGAAACTGAGACGTGAAAAGACGTCTTCACATTAACACAGGAAAGTCCAAGGTAACAATCATCACAAACAAAGGATGGACCATCCAACTGAGCCAAAGGGATTTTAACACCTGACATCTGCTTCAAACTTTTCAAACTAAACTTGATCTTCATCAGTTTACTCTACAGGTCAGAACCAGAAAGAGGAAATTAAACACTTTCCAACAAAGTTTAGCTCTTTGCTAAGAAAAGAAATGACACCAATCAAATGACAAAAATGTAAAATATTAAAATAAAGATCAAGAAAAAGTGGAGAACCAGATGAGGAAGAGAAAACATGAATGGACTGGACTCCACTGAATCAAAGCAGACAGAGTTTAAAGTCACAGCCACGAGGACGGAGAGAATCAGGTGGATTCAGAAACAGCTGGAGAAGGTCAGAGCCGAGGACAACGAGCTACATCTGGATGGAGCTGGAGTCAGCATTTCAGGATTTTGTTATTAAAGAGGAGTTTAGTGTAATCCTCAGAATTAAAACCAGACCAAGGCCTTTGATCCAATAACTGAGACTGTTCTTTGATATCAAGGAGGAGAAAATGAGAAACACTTTTTGATGCAGTAAACACAACAGCAGAAATCAACAGGCATCAGCTGGTCCTCAGAAAAACAAGACAACCAACGTCTCAGAGAAAAATAACATCAATGGATGTTTGTTATCAATAAAGATTTTATCCTTTTGACAAAACTGAGAAAAATGCTGGGAAAAACTGCAAGTGTAGAAATATTGATTGTCTTTCTACTCACACTCACCCACTCACTGTTTACTGCTCTGTCTCAGTCTGAGTCACAGTGGGTGCTGTGGGAGGCTCAACCTCTCTGTATTCAATCTCCACAGCAGCAGTGTCTCCTCATACAAACACTGCATCTTTAAATAGAAAAGCTGTAAACCTGTAATGATACAAATTACTGTGTTAGGTTTGTTGTAGCTACAGAATTCAAGTCAGAGACCTGAAACCAGACGCCCTGTCTCATATCTGTCAACATTTCATTCACACATTGATCCTTGTTGGGATCAGTTTGGAGGAGGTAAAATACTGCTGAGACCTGATCAGATCATTACAAACAGAAAGAAGAAGCTAACAGTCTCATAGATCTTGAACAGTTAGAATATAAGCATTATTTATTTTAGCAAACAACAGGAGAATATTTCTACAGATGGACGTGAGCCTGAACTGATCAGTTAAACTGTGACCCTGTTAATCCTTCTTTTAAATGCTGGACATATTCAGCTTCTCTCAGACCCTTAGCTCAGCTTTAGAAGTGACACAAGTTTAAAACCTACAGCTGAAAAAACTTAAAATGACAACAGGAAAATAAAGCTAGGTGTGATTATACTCTTTATAATGTTAAACTATAAATATGAGCATAGTCCATGATGAGACACAGAAGCTGGTTTAACTCCAAACCAGCTCAGACGGCTGCTGGGAGCTCTTTACTCTTCAGTTTTGGACTCATTAGCTAAAAGGAGGCTGACAGAGTCTGTGCTTCATGCCAAGATCCCAGGGTGTGTGCCAGCTCAGTCTGGCATGGCAGCAACAGAGAGGCTCTGAGGTCAGGTGGAGATGAAACACTGAGAGCTCAGGCAGATCAGAAGAGAGACTTTAAATGACTTTATCACAAATTACCTGAAAAACTACATGGATTTAGAAAACGCTCAGATTCTGAGACATTTCTGTCTGAATAAGAGGAAAGAAGGTCAGAGAGATGAAATGAATCAGAGCCCATGTTGTGGATGAGTTGTTTGCAGCAGCAGCTGCCTCTGTGTCCCTGTGTGTGAGTAAAGACTGAACAATGAAAGTCAAGCTCTGAGCGGGAACGTCTCCTTCTCTCAGGGTGAAAAACAAAACAAAACAAAAACAGAAAGCACAACACTTCATTTCAAGAGGAGGTAAAAACAAACTCAGGAGACTGAACGACTTTGTGTTAAAGTGGAAGGAAGAAGACAAAGACAGAAAAAGAAACGTCCTCTGAGTGAACTGACTGATGATTTTTCATTCACTGAGTCAGAAAAAAAAAACTTCTGTCAGAGAATTTATGAGTAATTCCTTCAGATACAGAAGAGTTAAACTCTAAATGCTCATCTCCTCTGAAACATGTGACGAATCATTTCTGTTGGAGCTGCGTTCATATTTTGGCTCTTTAGGAACAGGGTGGAGATTTGGAGCTGTTGTCAGTGTGATTAATACTGTCTGTGAAGATGAGAAGACTGATATCAGACTCCTATTAGACGAGGAAATTAAAGCAGTTTGAGGAAATGATGACTGACTTCCATCTTGATAAAAAGATTCAATATAATTTCAGTTCCTAATGATTCTCTGATTCGTCACATTTGACTGATTCACCTTCATCTGATTCTCTGAATATTAACTGACAAGCTGATGTCAGTGATCAACCTCCTGTGCTGTCTGGATAGGTGATAGGAATCATAGCTGAAGGTGGGAGCTCTTCCTCATCATCATCATCATCATCAACATCATCGTCATCATCATCATCATCATCATCATCATCATCATCATCATCATCATCATCATCATCATCATCATCATAAGAGAAACAACTTTTTTTAACTTAAAAAAGAAACTCAGAATCAGAAACTTGTGACGAAAGACGTAGGGAGTTCAGAAACAGGAAGTTTGAGCTTTCTTCTTTCAGTCTTCATTTACTGCTGTCAGAAACATGAGATGATCTCATCAAACATATGAAATGTCATTTAAACGTCAGATTTCATCATTAGATCTGATTGTTCTCATTCATATGAAGATCTGAGGAGCAAAGAGAGCGCTGAAATGAAAGCTGTCATCTCAATGACGTGTTAAAAATAGACTTTTAGATGAATCTTTGAATAAATGAAAGAACCAAATCAGTCCATGATCATGAGGATGATGTAAAATTAGACTTTCTAAAAACACAGATGATGTGACGTCACTGAAAACAGAAAGTAACTCTGACTTCTTCTTCAGCTCCTCCAGACTCTTCTTGAACAAAGACGTCTGACTTAAAGCAGTGATTGTGTTTATTTCCTCTCAAGGTCACAAGGAAAGGAAGCAGCCTGAGCACTAAGTGTCTGTAAAAGCTTCAAGGTTGCACTTAAAAAGATTCAATAGCAGCACTTTTCCTCATTTCCAGCTCCTGACTGATGAGCACAGCGTCAGCCATGACACATTTATGGTTCAGAGCTGAGAGGACAGACATCCCAATGACGGACTTTCCCTCACTGTTTGTCAGAGACTCTTTCTAAAAAGTGTTGGAGGTTAGAGATGTGTTTACTGAAGCTGGAGCTTTGAACAGTCCACATTATGACAACAACAGATCATAAAGAGAGTCAACAACCTGAGTGAGGACTGAGTTATTATTCAGATTCTGGAAACATCTAGAGGCTCAGAAAGTCACAGGTTGAGTGATGAAGCTCTTTTCCTCTTGAATCTGTGTCCTTGAACGAGTGCTGATTGAAAGCTTCAGTGAATCTGAGAGGACTGATGATGGACTGATGGAAAGACACTTCATGTCATTTCTAGCAGCAGCCAGCAGACAAACACTCCTCAGAAAACCTCTTCACCTCGCTCTGACTGAGGAAAGAAGTCGAATAATAAAACAGAGAAAGACTCTGAAGGACAAGTTACCTTTGAAAAAAGTGGACTCAAGATTAAAAAATGAATATATTTAATGATATATCCAGAGAAAATCTGAATTACTTAAATGGAAATGAACAAGCATGCAGCAGAGAAGCTGCAGGGGAACTTCTGAGACTTTCTACTTGGTCATCACTTCGTGTTAACACAGGAACAGACAGAGCTCAGCTTCTCATGTTCAAAGTCTCCAAACACAGACATGTTTATCAGTAACTCACGCTCCCACAGTGGCGTTTTCTCTCGGAGGCCAAGGGAAGCCATGCTTCCTCTCTTGTAGCTGTGATTTAATGAAAATATTCTTTTTTAACAGTTTCGATACTTCTTCTGTGTTTTGTCACTGTCATCTCTTCCTTATTCTTCTCCTCTAGTTATTGAGCATTTTACAATGTGTAAAACAGCGCCCTCGTAAATGTTCTGTGGCGAATGCGTGGTGAAAGGAAGTCCGCAAGGAAGCTAAGCTGAGTTGGCGTCCCTTGGTGAAAAAAAACAAGAATGATTAACCAATCAGATGAGGCCGTGGTCATGACACTGCTCATCTGTGATTGACCAAGACTGTGTCAAGGGAAGCCACCCCGTCTTTGGCCTCAAACCAATCAAATCACAGTATCGTCATCATCAAGCCACTGAATGAAATCAGGGAGGTTAGCACATTAGCAGTGTTCATGAAGCGGCCGGTTGTGTGTCTAAGTGGGCGGTTGAATGAATTAATAAGATGTTTAAGCTAAATCAAGAGGCCAGTGTACGTGTGTGAATGAGTGAGTGAGGGTGGGAGAGTAAAGGGTGTGTGTCGGTGTTCAAAGTAAGTAAAACGAGCGCTCTCTGAGCGCTCTAACAGGTCGTTCCGTTACATGAAATAGCGTTATACAAACTGCAACATAACCTTTTATGTACCCCCCTCTCTAAAAAAAATACAGATAAGAGGCTTTTGTCTCACTTGGCTTCCTCAAAAAAAATCCCCACGCCACTGCGCTCCCATTAGTTGATCTGTGGGTACATTTACTTTGGACTCACATGTGCAGTGGAATGTTCAGTGTTACCATCCTTGAATGAAGCTGATTGATAAGAGAAGATGTGACTGCAGAGAGGTGATACTCCACACCACACCAAGTCAGGCTGAACCATTAAAGTCAAGTGTTTGTTTCACATCAAAGAGTGTGACTACCTCCAGAAATGTGAAGACAGGAAATAGCAAAGTCTTCAATGCAGTTCTTGAAGATGTATCAATTTTCATACAAACAAGTGTTCAAATTAAAAGTTTGGCAAACAACTATGGACGCCTTAAGGCAAAGACAATGACGTCATCGCCATTAAAAACGCCTTAAAAACCTTCCCAGTAAAGATACATTTGTTATGTCCCACCTTAAGGTGGTCTGTGGTCAAAAAGTTCACACACAGAAAACACCTTAAACCAGTGATGGGATTCCAGGACCCCCAAAGGTCTGTGAACCAAATCCTTGGGGTCCACTGAATAATTCAAAAATTATTGTCAAAGTGCACTACATCACTGGAAAAGCTTCAACCCACTGGGATCTCCTACACCAATAAAATCAGGTATTTTTTGCAATACTCCAGCCCAACTTAGTTTTGTGCCATGAGATCAATTCTGATGTGATGGTGACACATCTGTCACTTTATAGTGTGTGACGATGGAGAAAAACCTCAACATAAAAAACACGCTGCAACCAACATTTACTCAAAGTTTACAAAATGAATTACTTGTAAAGTATAAATGTGGCAAAATTGCAAAGTACTGAATCGTAAATTATTTAATCGTATTAAAATTTGCTTATCAATATTAAAATTATGCAGAGCTCATTGAACATGTGAACCCCTGCCTTAAACCATCAAAAACACGGTTTATTAATATAAACACACAAAGAAAAAAATTGTGAACAAAAAAAAAAGATTAAAAAAAAAAAAAAAATCCCTTAGTGAGCATAAGCAGAGCAGCAGTCGTCCAATCAGAGCCTCTCTCTGCTGGAAGCAGCAGTGAGCTCGTTAAGGCTGAGGAGCAGCTGAAGCTCGTTAACAATCAGTGACCTCACCTGGAAACATGCAGAGGAGAAACAAGGAAGAAGCTGGAGTTTGTCCAGAGACACAGAGTAATAAAAACATAGGAGGATATAATTTCTCTCTGTCAGAGCTCATGATGACACTGACACAGGGAGAATGTGTCTGAATACCAACAATCTGAAATAAATCCAATAAATGAGCAACTTTCTCTGATTTTTAGTCCAGAGCACAGGAGGAATGGAAAGCAGAGCACTAATTTCACAGTTCACACTTCTTATTTCTGATCACTCTCAGACAATGGTTCAATGCATTCAGACAAAGCTGTTCCACTTTGATCTGCTCATCAAAATGATTCAGAGCCATTTCTTCAGTCTCTGCTGAGGATTCAGTTCATCACAGCAGTGAACACAGAAGGAAGAATGAGAAATGACAGTTTATTCAAGTCAGAGAGTGAAAACCTCCTCTTTGTCTTCATCTGTGTTCATTGTTTATTGTGTTAATATAATCACTCTGACAAGACACAGAGCAGCAGTTTTTCTGTAGAGAGAACAATGAGAACAGCGTCTCTTCACAAACTATGATCTCAGCCTTCAAACATGAACATCTATTCTGCTCTAAGAGCTCTTCAATGCTGACCATGACTGAGGGCCGATGAGAGTTGATGACATTTACTCAGAAGCTGCACTTTCCACAGACCACACCCACAGACAGCCTCACAGTGGGGTGTCAGTGTTGGGTCAGTGCAGCACAGAAAAGCCTGACTCACACTTTGCATTTAGAGAGTAGTGAGGCTGATTTTATCTGAAGGATGGAGAAAAAGTCATTTTACATCCTGAACTCTGTCTCTGAGTGTCCTCTGTGGAGAGAACGTCCACCCTGAGGGTTTCACTGGAGGTCAGACGTCCACTGTGGACAACTGAACTCATGTCAAGACTTTAACAGCCGTGACACAGAGTAATCAGTCCTCACCTCACACGCTCTTCAAGATAATTACAGATTATTAACGAGTCAGAGAGCTTTAAACCGGCAGAGAGAAATGTAAAGTGGGAGAGAGTGGAGCTAAAGATTAAGGCTCATATTCAATGAGAACGCTGCAGAAAGTTGGAAAGCAGCTGGACTTTTACAGAGAAAGATGTTTGCTTCATTGAAGTTATTCCAACCTTTAAATAATGATTACAAAGTTTCTACATAGACTTAGAAAGTAATCAGAGTTTGGAGCATAATTCAGATTCAACTGAAGCATGAAATTACAAGAGAGGGCTGAAGCAGATAACACGGCCTTTTGATTCACTTCAGACTGGTCAGACTTTGCAGGAAGCTGAGCTTTCCTGTGTGAGGATGTTAGCACCAAGACTTTAGCAGAGCTAATGTTCATCTGTTTGTCTTTCATGTTGATGCAGTGAGAAATATCTCATCCACTCTGACAGGTTCCTGTTTAACATGGTTACTCAGCTGATTCACTGACTTTTAATGTGGACCCTCCAGAACAATCCGCTTCAGTCACAGCTTTACATCACATCCACTGCTAGTTTGTTTGTTTGAACACAGTTTGAACTCCCATTAGTGCTCTGCAAGAGCTAAAGCCCAGTGGATGGAAATAAAGTGAAACAGGCTGAACTCCAGCCAAGCTAAGAAAACAAAGAGCTGCAGAATGACTTCATAACCTTTGAGAGATCAGACACAAAAGGAGAGGGACGGACAGAGAGAACTGGTTTTCCAGTGTGCTCCCTGTACTGCAGCAGATTAAAGCCAAAAGTGTCATCAGACTAAATAAAGATGTCAGTCCTCCAAGGTCCCAAGTCTAAGATGAGAACTACAGAAAGAGAAGAACTGTTCAGACCTTTGAGGTCAGGTGCACAGAAAGAAAGATGGAGTCAGGATATGAGATAAACTCACAGACACAGGAACATGTTAAAGTGATGTATGAACATAACAAGCCGAGCTACAGTGACTGGATTTGAAGAGTTTCTTCCAAAAGTCAGTTTGTTCTGTTTGATATGATCTACAGTGACTGACAAACACAGTAATGTTCTGTAAAACCAGCATCAGTGACAACATGAAGAAAGAAGACGTTCAACAAGACATCTGCAGACGTGTGCAGACCAAAACCTCTGAACTCTGAAAACAAATGTTGTAAAGAGCAGAAACAATCAGTGAATGGTCTGATCGTCTGCTCTCTCTACATTTACCTGTTCAGAGTGGTTCATTAATTAGTTTGTCTCCATTAACTAAATGAGAGTCAGAGCATCAGACCTTTAAACCTCTGCTTTGTTCACCTTTAGCTCACAGAGCTTTGCTGTGATAATTTAAAATGTTTTTTTTCTTTTCTTCTCCTGCACATTTTCCCTCAAATGACTTCCTCTAGTTTTCAGGTTGTTTCCTTCTTTACATTCTCTTCACCTTCTTAAACCATCATCTCTGTCTGCCTCCCCCTGGCTTTTCTGTACCAGGTTAAACAGCATTCCCTCCCCAGGGGTCCTCTTCAGATAAAAAGCATTTGTTGAATAAAAACACATTTCATTTGCTTTTTTTCACCCCTCCATCAATTTCGTCGAGCCTTTTGAAAACAAAGAAGTCATCACCTCCTCTAAAGAACAGACCAAGGACAACTCTTCTTTGAGTAACACCGTCACTGATCTGATGAGGAGCTGAACAACTCGATCTGTACAGAGCTTTGTGCTGAAAATGTCTTTTTGTTTTCACTATAAAAATAATAAAACTGTTTACTTGTGTGTCTCTTTGGTGTTTTACAGTCTGCCACTTTGATGACTCTTTTATCCTGTGGTGTGTGAAATATTGTCTCACACACAAACATAAAATATTACTGTTTCAGTGATTCATGACCTGATTCTGTAACTGTTAGAGGTGAGACAGTTTCATTCTCTGAAAGATTGTGTTTCTTGTTCCTGGAGACATCAGGGCAGCTCTGTCACCCTCAATAATTCAGACGACAACAGAGAAGCAGAGAGACCATAGCTCTCTCTCAGTTTTTCATATTTTCACTTCTGAGGGTTGTCACTCACTCCTCACTCCCTCTCTAAAGACCTTTTTTTTTTTTTTTTTTTTTACATCCTCTCTTTTATAGCAAAATGCTGACCTTTCTTCCATTTGCTGTTTAATATCCTTCCCTACAAAGTTCTGAAGTGTTTAAGGTTTCCTGTGAATGACCGCAATAAAACTGATTGTAAGGCAACAACTGTTTAAAAGCACAGTTACAGTAACAGTTGCTCCTGACATGATCAATATCCCTCTGACAGTCTGTAGCTTTGTGTTATTTCTTCTTCCTGGCACAGCATCAGAACTAGAGAACTACATCCCTTTTTGTTACAAATACATGATGACACAATGTTTAAAAAAAAAATCCCTGTTCCAGTGTTTTCTTTCAGCTCAGTAGTTCATAAAAGTGTTTTCAATCCAAAGCTCTATACTTTATTTTTTCTTTAGCATGAGGAGGTTTGAGGCTGTGAGAGGAAAACTACTTCAGCTGCCTGTTTATTCTGTCTGTTCAACTGAAATCTATGATTTAGTGTTTGGAGAGAATCACTGAGGGAAAATGGACGGAGAGAAATCAATTCAGAGTTTGACCCTCGTCGAAGAAGACGTTGATGTCTGAGAGAGAACCAAACACTTTCCTTTTTCTGCTTTCACAGAAGATGAACCAGAAAACAACAACATCTGATGTGTTTATATCACCATCCACCACGAAGAGACTCAGTTATGTTTCTGGAAAGAGCAGAAGACACTTCAATTAACAGAACAAAGACTGAACGTCTGAATCTGTGAAAGAAGCAGAAAGAGATCGATGAAGTCTTTG
This sequence comes from Halichoeres trimaculatus, assembly GCF_033239565.1. NCBI lineage: Eukaryota > Metazoa > Chordata > Actinopteri > Labriformes > Labridae > Halichoeres > Halichoeres trimaculatus. The sequence goes on along the minus strand of NW_027437188.1, from coordinate 5,808,672 downwards.
TGAATGTGACTGACACCACAAACTGACGGCTGTGACTCAACAAGTCCATCAAAACATCAGCAGATTTTTACAGTTTGTGCTGATCTAACTCTGCCATCCTCACTGAAGCTGTGAGAAATATATATATATATATATATATATATATATATATATATATATATATATATATATATATATATATATATATATATATATATATATATATTTATATATATATATATTTATATATATATATATTTGCATATTCAAGTTAGAGTCTCAGATATTTAGTAAACTTCAACAGGATTTTTTTGTGTGTTCTGTTTGTAACTGGAACCTAAACCCAGTTAATCAGGTTTTAAAATGATGCTAAGATGAAACATGCTCCAACAGGTCAGCTGTGCTAATGCTAATGCTAACAGAGACACATTAAAGATAAAGAGTTGGTCAGAGCGGTGGAGCTGTGAGGCTGGACAGGTCACATGGAGCTGTGTTTGTTATTCATTCATGAAGCTAGTTTAGCTGCTGTATCCTCATAACTGAACCACAGAGAGGGAGTCTGATGTGAAGTCAGTGTATGGACTCAATACATATGAGTGTGTTAATGTCTGAGCAGGAATTCTTGCTGTGTGTGTTTGGTTTAGTGTCTGATTGTATTAATGATTTTTTCAGGGCTGATCAACGATTGTGAAGAAAATATAAATAACTGTTTAATGGAGCACACAGGTGGAAGGGCAGAGAAGAGCATGACAGAGAAACAGTGAACAGAGCAAACTAATCATGGTCCAAGAATAATCAGATTATAAAAAATACACAGAAATGAAGCTGATTTATATAAAAGTGCTTTAGCGGGACTTAACTAAACAGCTTTACAGCCAAGACAAAGGTTTGTGTTTAAAGACTTCAGAAAGGAATCATTTCATACAAGGAGCACTAAGGACTTTAGAGTATGTGTTAGTGTTTCAGAGTATTTCTGAGACTGAAACAGACAAAGAACAGCAGAGAAAGGCAGAAGACAAACTGAGGTGAGACAGAAAAACTGAACACAAGAAGCAAAGCTGAATGTTAGTCAGAGAGAGAACGCTGCAGCTTCAGTCTAGACTTTAACCTGGACTCACCCTGAACCACCAGGTGTGTCTAGTTAAGCTAACGAGCTCCTGCAGCGACACAAGATGACATCACAGGTCATCACAGCCAATCACAGGGCAGTTTGGAACATTCTGCCTGAATATGAGCTTAATATCTGTTCAAAAAAAACAAGATAAATCTAAAAATATTCATTAGGATAAAATTTTAAGTTCCTACAGGAAATTAAACAAACCATACATGATTTTTTAATCTGTGTGTTAAGCTGAAGTCTTTGTCTGTGAATGATGGAAAATGTGTTTTGCTTTTCTGCCAAGGACACAAACTGTGTTACTGGTTAGATTGGAGGGTTTCTGTGAAGAGGACACACACACAGACACACACACAGACACACACACACACACACACACACACACACACACACACACACACACACACACACACACACACACACACACACACACACACACACACACACACACACACACACACACAGCACGGCTCATCCTGAGCTGTGTGTCAGCTGGTGATTTCTATTCTAGAGGGAAATGAAATGTGACAGACATGACTGCAGAAAACACACTCTGAATAGAAAAGCAGCTCCTGAATACACACTGGACACACACTCAGGGTTACACAACACTACACACACATGGAAGAGAGGAGAAAAGAAGAAAGGATGAATGAATGAATGAGAGGACAATCCTTGTTTTTCTAAATGATGAAATAAGCTCACACAGAGCTGACGTTACTGATGAGTAGATTTCTGTCTGTTGCAGAAGAAAAGAGACGTTGGTACAGTTCAGGTCTGTGGACAGGGCTGAGGAGAACGCTGAGAGCAGGAGACGACCTGAGTTCATCTCACTTCTCTTTTTTTATCATGTCCCACTCAGAGGACTCAAGCTTTTATGTTTGAATGAGACGACAAATGTCAGCCAAGGATTCTGCTGAAAAACTGCATTACCTCTGAAATAATTTAAAAAAGACTCAACAATGAAAAATCAGATTCAGTAAGAGACAGAAACTTGGTGAATTTGCAGATAAGAAAGAAAAAAGTGTCAAAAATCTTTTGTTACTTTCAAACAAACAAGTATTCCTGCAAATTTCCTGCGAGCAGTGAAACACAAAACCAGATTTACTGTTGGCAGCCGTACAGAATATGCTCCAGTAACAAAGTGTCAGAGCTGTCAGAAAAAGGTGACTGAGGATCCTTCAGCCTCCATCTCTCTGCAGAGACACGATGTAAGAGCTTCCATCTGTCCCTTTGCTCACATTTTTCACTCTCTGCTTTCTTCTGCTTTGACTTTCTGTTTACTCTCTTTAAAGACCAGAAACTTTCTCTTCTTCTCTCATTGACTAAAACAAACTAAAATATTAAAATTAGAACATGCAGAAAGCATTTAGCATTGAAGAGCTGGTTAAATTCAGATGATGTTACAGCTCTGCTTTGATAAAAATGAGCTCTACAGAGCTTTGAGCCTCCAGAGACAAACAGCTGACAGCTTCAGAGAGCTCTGTGGCTCTGAAACAAGTGTGTTCAAATAAAATAACAATCCCTGGTGGCAGACAGTGTGTGTGTTTGTGTTGGTGCTCTTATGAGAAAATAATCCTGTTTGAACTTGAACAGAGAAGTGATTTTGAAGTTGAATCTTTAAGAAGTTAAACTGAACTCTGACGGTCTCTCCTTGGAGGGAAGCTAACTGGCTAAAGTAAAACCTGACTCACTGAAAGCTGACTTGTTGTCCCCAGTGTACAGAGCTGTGTGTGTGTGTGTGTGCATGTGTGTGTATTTCTATATTTCCTCCAGACAATCTGCAGCTGAAGTATGAAATATGTATCTGCCATGGAGCCTGAGCAGAGGTCTCCAAAGGTCTCAATGAAACTGAGTTATTCCAAGAAAACTGGACTGAAATATTATAAATATGGAACATTGAAAGAGTCCAAATGAGTGTTTGGATCGTTCCATATAACATATCATGAAATCTTCATGTGATCAGATCAGCAGCTCACATAAAGAGCAATCTGGATTAAACTCATTCAGAGTAACTTGTGTTGGTTGTGTTGATGAACATGAGGAACAGATATTTAAGACAAAACACACTGTTTGATAAATGTTTGGATCTATTTTTCCATCCATCCATTCATCATGACAGAAACACTGCATTCACTGATCCTGTATTGTTGGTAAAGACAAACTGAGTTTTATTTTACAAAGAGAAGTTTCTCATTAATCAAATATTATAAATGTGATTTCAGAAGCTCTCCTAAACACAGCAGTAATGATGAATTATTGTTCTGCCTTTTTGGAGGGAAACACATTAGGAGGCCCTGAAGCCTGTGAGAATGGAAGAAAGTTAAAAAAGAGAAGACACACACTGTGTAGTCATAATAATAATAATAATAACTTAACGTTCTGTTAAATGTTGGAAAAGGAAACAGTTGAGTTACAGACAGATACTTCCAGTTACATTCATGGATTATTCTGAAAAATATTCTTTATTTTTGAGTCTGAAGTTAAACACTACATTAACAAAAACTCTCTGTGAGGACAAAGAGGAACAGAATCTGTGCCAAACTGACAAAAAAATGAAGAATAAACGTGAAAACAGGTCACTAAAGAGGATTTTTGAGAGAGGAAAAAGAAACTTCAGTGAGCCAAAAAAGACAAACAATAAGTTATACACCATGAGAATCAGGGGACGTCTGTTAAAGATTTCAAGCTGTGAATGTGTGAAGCTGTTTCTTTTCTGAGTGTTCCTCTCCCACAGTCCACTCTCTCCTCCTCCGTCTCATTTCTGTCTCATGAAGCTCTCATAGACGTCTGATCATGAGCGTCTGTAGAGGAGATCTGAGGCTCTGCAGCAGAAACTTTTAGCTTTAACAAACTGTCACACCTCCACTCTTCATGCAGCCCACACACACCTCTCTTCACACACTCCTCTCTTTCCATCTTCATGTCTCTGTCACATTCAGCCTGTCACCAGTCCTGTCCCAGAGGATTACTGGAGGTCACTCCAGAGGCTGTTTGCAGTTTGGATCTGTCACCTCTGCTCATTTTTATCTGCACCGTCAAACACTGCTGACACATTTATCGATTAAAATGGATAAATATGTTGGTACTGCAGTAAATGAGGAACAGAGAAACCATATGGTCTGTAGATTATGTGATAAATAAATGTGAATTATTCTTTCCAGTGAATCTAAATTAAAGTTTGATAGAAACTTAAATGTCAAATCAACATAAAATACATCTGAGAGATTGTTATCAAAACTCAATACAGCAGTATATGAGTCAAAGTGTGAGCATCAGTGATGACTAAAACAGACTTCTTCAATCATCTGAAATCTGGCAGCGAGCCAAAGCTGACCTCCTTTCATGAACAATGACGACCTGCTCCAGAGATGCTGTCTGCATCTTTTCTGACTTCTGACCAATCAGAGCAGGAAGCACACGACCGTACACACAGAGCTGTTAGCATCCTGAGAGAGAGCCCATGGTCCAGCTGTGATGATCTTTAGACTCTGAGCAGGTTCAGGACACTAAAGCCCCGTCTCCACCAACCAGTCCACTTTAGATCAGTACGGTTTGGTATGGGTTGGCTCAGTTCAGCTTGTTCCTGTTTGCGTTTCCACAGAACAACTGTGCCCCCTTATGGAAGGAGGCGTGTACGCCAGATGCCAATAGCCACATCAGTTATACAATAGCCTGGCGCCATAGCAGCATAACACAGTGTTACCCGCTAATAAATCCAACTAAGAAAAAAAATGCAACATGGTACTATGTGTGCCATCAGGAGAAATACAGCCGTTGTTGCACAGTAAGTGACGATTCTTTCGACCAATCATCAATATGCAGTATTTCAAGCCCCACCTTAGATCAGATACTATCGTTTTAGTCTGGCACCCCTACAGAGGGGTCCCAAAAAGTGAGACGGCATGTCTCAGTTATTTTGGTGTCTGCCCCGAGATTAGTCAGTGGAAGTGTCGAAAAAAGCGTCTCGTGGCGAGAAAAACCAAAATAACCTGCTTGGTTCGAGACGGGGCTCAAGACAAACCAACCACATCCACCTGGAAGGATGAAACACCAAGAGAGTGTGAACAAATATTAGACAGACAGATGCTTCCTGACACACGACACAGTGGTTTGTTACTTCAGCTCTGACTTTTCTTTAATTGAATGTTTTGTTGAGTCATGGGAAACCAACAGTGTTCAAGAAGCACCAAGAAGAAATGTTGATGTGTGGATCTGATTCAGTGAGTTTACCTCCAAACTGTATCTGCTGAGTGTTTAACTGTGGATGAAGAAGAGGTCAGCTCTCTGTCTTTAAATGACACAACGTACAGATTATTTCACTGAAAACTACACCAGAAGCTTTCAGCAACGACGCTGAGAGAAACTTTGAAGAGGAGAAGATCATAATTATAAGACAATGACCCCATTACTTGGGTCTTAATTGAATATTAAGAACAGAGAGCTGAGCATCAGAGCAGAACAAACAAGAACAGAGGGAAAGAAAGTTTCTGTACAACCCTGAGTTTGTTTCTGAGCAGAATGAGGTTCTGCTCAGAGAAACAGTTTAGTCCCACATGACTGAGAGCAGAAAGAGCTGGTTTATGGAGGAGACATGATCTGACCCACAGAGAGATTCTTCAGCAGAGATATCAATGCTGGAATATTTCAGGGACTCAGAGGTCGTGATAGAGGAGACACAAGACAGCAGAGACATGAAAGTGATCCAGATTTGATCACAACTCTACAGACATGAGAATACAGCCACTACAGGGACAAGATTAAAACAGCAGCAGCCTGAATTAAAGGCCAAGACTCCACATCTCTAGGAAATGTCACAACATTGATCCTCACACAAGAACAAATGAGTCCCTAGAATACCAAGATGAAACCTGACAGAGGACATAAAGACCTTTTCATGACTTTATGTCTTTGTTGTTTCTCTTTTTGTGGTGATCTGCTGCGCTCTGGGAGCGCTCCTCTCCTTCCCCCTCCTCTCCCTGTTCCTCTCTCCCGCGACTGCAGTCTGCACGGCTGCAGTTGATTTGTAATCAGGCGCCGGCTTCATAAGACGCTCTTCAGGTGTGGACTGGCACCAGTGGATTCCGTCCTGCTACGTGGTAGTTTGGCCTCTCTTGTGATGAGTATACCGACCTCACGTTTTTGAGTATCTTTTCCTGCGAAAGTTAAATTCTGATCCTGCCTTTTTTTGCTGCTTTTTTCTAGTGCCTCCCTCGAGCCCCTGCTACAGCCCTCGCCACCTTCCACAGCCACAACTCTCTGTGCTCAGCACTCTCAGGAGAGAGCTGTTTGAAAACCGGACTCTCATTCTCCATTTACCCTCTCTGTACAATAAAAACTCTTAAAACTGCTTCCTTGCCTCTGCCTCGCTTTTGGGTCCTGAGTACCTGCTAGTTCTGCTCAGAACTGTAACACTTTTAAGTTAATTTATTAATTAGAGGCTCAGTTTGGTGCTTCTGTGTTTATGTCATCATGACACAACCAAAAGAAAACGTTGTCTTTGATCAGACACTCAGTCCACACACATCTTCCTCTCACTGAGTCACGCTGATTCAGGGAAAATGAGCTTTGTTCTTTGAAAACGGTTTCAGGCAGAAACACAAAGTGAGCAGAAGAGTTCAGGAGGTCGAACATGATCTGAGACCAAACTTCAGACTTCTGTCACACCAGATGAAACACAACAAGTTCTCACACTGACTGAAATCAGAGAAATGCATATTAATCATGGAAATAACAAACAGCTAAATGCTGCATGATCCACTCATTAATGCTTTGTGTTGTTTTGCTGTGGTTTCATTCACACACTGAGCTCAGCTCAGAGCAGAACAGAAAACTTTACAGTTACCTTGCTACAGATGTTTCATTGCTCCTGTCAATAAAAATCACCATGTGATCCACAGTGTGAATGACAAACAGAGATCACTTTAACCCTCTGAAACATAAGAACACCTGATGATGCTGAACACGACTGAATCTCAGTCTAAACAGGAGAATGACTCAGTACAAGAACTTGTGACAGATCCAATCTGAGCAACAACCAGTGTTAGAGATTCCTCTCTTGTTGTCCTGAGCTGAGACAAAGTGAGCAGCTGTGTTTGGATAATGAGCTCCTGTCAGTCGTCTGCAGAGGTTCCCTCCATAAATCAGTCTGTACTCATGGTATGAAGAACTCTGTGAGAGCACGGCTCTGCTGCCAGGCCTCAACTCCCCGAGCTCTGCTCCTTCTCAGCAACCAACTGTCCCCCAGCTGTCCCCATCATCTGATGATCATCATGAAGAGAGTTCATGTTCAACACAGAGCTGTTACTTTATGTAACCACTGAATTCAAGAGATAACGTAATTCAGAATGAAAGCCAACTGTGATTTTTTTTTTTTTTCATTACAGTGTATTTCTTAACTGCCACTCATGTACAGACGGATAAATCTCCTGATAGATGAAGCAGGGTGAGATGATTGACAGCACAGAGGCAGCAGAGAAAGAGATCAGATGAAGATCAATCAAACAGGAGATAAAATCCACTGAGCTCCACTAAAATGTTTCACTTCACATGAACTCCACCCACTAAGTCTCCACAGTGAGAGTGAAGAGAGGAAACATGGAGTCCTTCAGCTGACACTGAACGGTCTGTGTGTTCATGATGTGACAGTAAATCCATTACTGTGAAACATCATCATCATCACTGAGTTACATCATGTTAGCAAACAGCTGCTCTGACCGTCACTGACTTTGCTCTAATGTTACTCTGATGATTTCAGTGAGACATGATGAGACTGATGAATGAGTCATTACTGACAATCAGTCTGAAGACAAAAACACCGTATGTGTTCTGAAAGATGTCGTAGGAAGTCTGACTCCCTCAGACACCCAGTAATTCAATGAAATAGATAAATAAACTTAGCCCAACACACAAAAAGGAAAAGTAATTTGATGATCAGGGTAAAGACAATGATTAACAAACAGAATCTCATGAATTCAAACTCAAACTTTCATCAAATGTAAAGACAAACAAATCCAACTGGTGGTGTTGACCTTCTGTGAGTAAAAACACCTCTGAACAGGTCGACCTGCTTCCTTATATAACCTCTCTGCTGATTGGCTCCAGCTGAGGGAGAACATCACAGGTGTTCCTAATATCTGCTGATTAACCAGGCAACCTGTGGAGCAGATTTAGATCTCTTTACAAACTAAACACTTCATTTCAAACACACTGGATCTGAGTGTGATTAAATAAAAGAAGTAGAATAACCTGACCTCTTCTCACAATGATCCTCTAAATCCAGCCACGCTGACAGGAGAAGTTCAGAGCTTAGACACAATAAAGAGATTCAGCTGCTGAGTGAGAGTCTGTGTCTGTCCTGTCATTCAGTATAAATGAGGTTCAGATGTTTTTGATGCTCTGTGGAAAGTTCAGCACAGACCGGCTTCATTCTGTAAGAACACTTGATCTCTTTGTCCACACTCAGAGCTCACAGACTTTGAGCTGTTTCCCACTCAGTCTGTCAGGCTTTAGGAGTGTCCCACTGTGAAAGTGTCAGGCGCTCGACATGATGGTTCTCTCTCAGACATTTTGAGCCTTTTATGTTCACTTTCAGGGAGTCAATATTTCTGACAGAGAGAATAACCCACAGTTAACAGAGCATATGACCACTGATCCTTTTAACCAAAGCAAAAAGCCACAGAAACAGACTGTCAATATCACTGTGAAGTGTCTTCAGTGGCAGAGACACCGACATGTGTTCAGTGGATGTGATGGTGTGTGTAGTAAACCACAATCAAAGAGGAAACAACTGAGGGAATATTTTCTAGGAAGTGGTGAAAAGTCAAGAGATGAATCAGAAATGTCACGTCATGTTTCTTCTACTGCTTATTCGGGGGCAGCAGTACCATCAGCAAAGACCATTGGCCCCTGTCCCCGGCCACTTCCACCAGCTCCTCTAAGGAGATACCAAGGCATTCCCAGGCCAGTCGAGACATATAATCTCTCCACTGTGTCCTGGGTCTACCCCGGGGTCTCCTCCCCACTAGACATGTCTGAAAAACATCCCCAGGGAGGCGTCCAGGAGGCCTCCTCACTAGGTGCCTGAACCACCACCAAGTAGCCTGACAGGTAAACTGAGAGCCTTGCCTTCTGGCTCAACTTTTTCTTCACCACAATGGACTAGTATAGCGTCTGCATCACTGCTGACGCCCCTGATCACTCAGTCACTCTGTCTCTCCATTTTGCCCTCACTCGTGAACAAGACCCCAAGATACTAGAACTCCTCCACTTGGGGCAAAGACTATCTCCCGACCTGAAGTGGGCAGTCCATCATTTTCCAACTGAGAACCATGGCCTCAGACTTAGAGCTGCTGGTCTTCATCCAGGCTGTGAACCGCCCAAGTGTGATCTTGAGGTCAGTGCTCAATGAGGCCAATAAGACCACATCATCAAGCAAAGATAGGATCCTGAGACCCCCAAACCTGACTCACCCCGCCATTTGACCGCGCTGAGAAACCCTGTAAAACAGTATGAACAGAATGGGTGACAAAGTGCGGCCTGGCGGAGTCCAACCCTGAGATGCACTCTCTCTGATTTCCATGCAATGTTGCAGGGGCTTGTATGCCAAGACAGTCCTACAACATCCAGAGCCTTGAGGAACTCAGGACTGATCTCGTCCACCCCTGGTGCTTTGCCGCTGTGGAGTTGTTTAACTGCCTCGGTGGCTTTAGCCAGAGTGATGGTTGTACCCAACCCCAAGTCCTCTGGCACAACTTCCTCAACAGAATGCACGTTGGTGGAAATGAGGAGATCCTTGAAGTATTCCTTCTACCACCCAACTATACTCTCAAGTGAAGTCAGCAGCTCCCCATCTCTACTGTAAAGAATGAGGGCCAATTTCTCTTTCTGAGCTGCTGGACAGTTTGCCAGAATGTCTTCGAGGACAACTGAAAATCTATTCCTATGGCCTCATCAAACTTATCCTACCCCCAAATTTTTGCCTCAGTGACTGCAAGAGCCGCACAGCGCTTGGCCTGCCAGTACCTGCCAGCTGCTTCTGGAGTCCCACAAGCCGATCATGCCCTGTAAGACTCCCTCTTCAGCTTGACTGCATGCTTCACCTTTGGTGTCCACCAGCAGGTTTGGGGATTACCCCCACAACAAGTACCAGTCACCTAGGGCCCACAACTTCAGACAGGCCACTCAGCAATGGCTCTGCTGAACATGGTTCATTCCATGTCCCCAGCCACCCCCAGGACGCAGTTTAAGCTCTGCTGGAGGTGTGAGTTCAAGACCATCCTGACAGGATCCTCAGCCTGACGTTTCCAGCAAACCCTCACTGGTTGTTTAGGTGTGCCAGGGCTGTCTGGCATCTACTGCCGCAATCTGAGCCAACTGCAGGTGGTGATCAGATGACAGCTCAGCTCCTCTCTTGCCCAAGTGTCCAGAACATACAGCCGCAGATCAGCTGATACAACCCCAAAGTCAATGATTGAGCTAGGGTGTCCTGGTGCCAGGTGCACCTATGAACACTCCTATATTCGAACATGGTGTTAGTTATAGACAAACTGTGACTAGCACAGAAGTCCAACAACTGAGCACCACTCTGGTTCAGATCAGGCAAGCCTTTCCTCCCAATTACCCCCTCCAGGTCACGTGAGCACTTAAGTCCCCCAAGGACTCCAAAAAAGGTGGGTTCTTTGAACTGCTGTTTGGTGTGTAAGCACAAACAACAGTCAGGACCTGTTCTCCAACCCGAAAACGCAGAGAAGTAACCCTTCGTCCACCGGGGAGAACTACAACACACTGGCAGAGAGATGGGGAGCTATAAGTGAGCCCACACCGGCTCTCAGCCTTTCATCTGAAGCAACGCCAGCAAAGAAGAGAGTTCAACCCCTCTCAAGACGGTTGGTTCCAGAGCCCAAGCTGTGCATTGAGGTGAGCCTGACTATATCTAGCCAGTATCTCTCTCCCTCCCACACCAGCTCAGGCTCCTTCCCCACCAGAGAGGTGATGTTAAATGTCCCAAAAGCCAGTTTCCATAACCGGGGATCAGGCGGCCTTTGTCTGCCACCCAATCCATACACACCAGACCCCTATGGCTCCTCCTGCAGGTGGTGGGTCCACAGGAAGGTGGACCCATGTCACTCATTCGGGCGTGGCCTGATTGTGCCCCATGGCTAAAGGCCCTGCCACCAGGCGCTCGCCTGCGGGCCCAAACCCCAGGCCTGGCTCTAAGGGGAACTGATTCCTGGTATTTCTAATCATATGGGGTTTTCGACTGCTCTTTGCCTGGCCCTTCACCTAGGACCAGTTTGCTTTGGGAGACCCTACCAGGGGCAATTGCCCCCAACAACATAGCTCCTAGGATCATTGAAGAACTTAAACCCCTCCACCATGATAAGGTGGCAGCCACGGAGGACAGAATCAGAAATAGATGTGTTCAATGTTTGAAGAGTGGAGATAAGTTTTATTATTTTCTGCACACATCAGCACACTTAGGAAGTCAAACCCACACACAGTGTCACCTCTTATTTTGAGTCTATCTGCAGCACTCAGTGACTCAGAGCACTCAAATAAATGATTTACCCAATGTTTAAACAAGTGTTAGTCATGCAGTTGTATTTAACACTTCAACCTAACGTGACTCCTGTACAACAGGATACAACCCGACTTCAAACTTAATGATGGAATCCCTCGAGGTTGTCCCTTTTCCCCTTATCTGTTCATCTTAGTTACAGTAGTAGCAATCAACCTTAAAAACTGTGAAGCATGGGCAATTCTCAGATCAGAGGGTTGGAGGTGCTGAGCACTCAGAGAGCTGCCCGACCAGACAAGATAAATTTCACTGTTTTGTACATTTTAACACATTAATTTATTTAAGGATTGTTGTTAACCTCATAGGTCCACGTGAGATACGGCATACACATGACATTAAAATCTTAATGTATTTGTCACAGAACTTCTCATTAGCCAGCTAGCCAATGACCCAAGGCTAATTTAGAAAAAGTAAACATCAAATCCGGACAGCTCTTGAAAAAAACCCAATATTTTTCTAACACATAAGGCGTGTTTTGTGTCTAACAAAATGGAAGAGCCGCCTTCATCCAGCTAACTCTCTCACCACAAGTATTTGTTAGTGAGAAAAAGAGCCATATTGGGCCGTTCTGGCTTATATGATGCAGTCAATGATGATTTTTTGAAAAAAAAAAAAAAAAAAAATTGGAGGTATGATACCAGATGTATATCAGTACAGTGGGAAACCTTTCAAGAATTACCTTCTTGACATGTGAGAGGGCAGTGTCAGTCTACAGGGTACAACTAAACATTGAGACTTGTCTTTTTGGCTTGATTTCATGGGCTTTACAGAGTGAAATAACAAAACAAAACAAGCAACCCATTGACGAATCAGGTCAAGAATGTTCTATTTCGAATCTCTTTCCTTCTTTGAAAAGATACACAAACAAATCCAGAGCTTATTTCACTCATCAATATTTATTTTAGCTCCAAAACACTAAAGCACAGTTTATTCTTCAAAATAAAAGCATGTACAAAACCTTTTTTTTTTTTTTCCTTTTACTACACTGATTTTCTTTCAAAAGTACAAAATCAGAGATCATCCAGCTGCTGTTAACATCACTCATTCTTCATGTTTTAAGGATCATTACAGCTAAAGTAAAAACAAAAACAGGGGCTCAGATCTGCTGACGGCTATAAAAAGAAAACTGATGATTGAACAATAGAAGAAGTCGTTTTCTTGATGTTTTCTGACTCCAACTGAAGATGATCAGAGGCTCCTGGCACAGACATACGGGCGATGAATAGAACAAGTGAAATCATCCCAGCACCCTGAACCTGGAGGTAAATAAAGAAAGAGGGTTTATTATTCAGTGCCACAACATCAATACGGAGTGAGCCAGATGATGGAACGACATTTTGGATTCTGTCTTTAAGAAATGATCAGCATAGAATCCGTGTCATAAATCCTGTGACTGAATGAGTTTATCCTCAAAATGAATATAAAAAGATTAATTGAAGTCAATTTGAGGGTCAATTCAAACAGAACATTTCCCACTGCTGCTGCTGCTACACATTTAAAAAATGTTGCCTTGATCGTGAAGCCGTCGGTTCTGTCTCCTCTGGTTTCTGGAGTTGATATGTTGTAGTGAATTTCAAAAGGCTTCAGATTTTATGTTAATGCAACTTTCACTTCAATAATAGATCAGTTTTTCTTCTGTCAAAGTAACTGCTGATTCTTTTACTCCAACAAAACCTCCATGTTAACAAAACAAAAACAACTTGACTCTAAGTAAATGATTAGAGCTTTAACCTGCAAAGAAATGAGCTTTGACCTACCACTAGAGATCATCTCAATGCAGTGCTGTTGACCATAATAGTTGTTTGGCTGTCCTGAGCACCAGTTGGTGTAAGTGTAACGTGAACCGTCACTCCACAGCCAGATATTCTCCTGAAAAATGAAATAGTATTTATCACATGATGAATAAAACACTTTATCAAGTGACTTCTACATCGTGTGTCATCAGTCATATACCTGTTGAGCATCTGAGCCTCCAATCCATGTCCACTGTGACTGACCACCAGTTACTGTATGTAGCAGCTCCAGAACAAAACTCTTCTCAGCATCGTTGTGAAATGAAGCAAGGTTTCCACCCAGAGTCTGACAGTGTCTCTGTAGAAATGACAAAAGTGAGACACATATTCCAAGAAGTACAAAGATTCAGCAACTCCTCCTGGAAACTTCTAGGTTGGTGATAATGGTGGAGCTCACAGTTAGCTCGTCATAGAAGAACAACTCTGTGTATTTCTTAATCACGGATTTATTGTTGCAGAACTCTGGACTGAATCCAGATCAGTCTGATTACCTCGGCCAAAGCCCAACTCTTTGTTGCTCCAATGTAGAGAAAACAGCGATCATGGTAGCGTGCCCAGCCAGAGGGACAACCTCCTGAGAGGACGACAGCATCATCTGCAAATGTTGAAAAGAACTATTATAAAGATGGGAACAACCAAGACAGACCTAACTGGTCTACAAAGTACTCAGTGAGACTTTCTGAAGGGGTTGTTGATCATGACTTTGAAATGAGAAGATTTCAGTGTTTGAACTACCAACCCCAGCTCACCTCCTTGGATGTGTGCCTCTCCTGTCATCTCCTCATGGAGCTCTGCTTCTGGATCAGCTGGAGGTGAAACACAGCAGTCATTGATGAGCTTCTTCTTCACTTCTCACTGAACACACACAAATATTTCTGCAGCATATCAGAGCATTTGAAGAGAAAAGAGCAAGTTGGACTTTACTGAGACTCAGGAGCAGCTCACCTTCTTGGACGGACGCCTCCTCCATCATTTGTTCAGCCTCTGCCTCTGGAACAGCTACAAGGTTAACCAGCATTTAAACGTCTCATTAGTTTCCACAACACACACTAAAAGTCTCTTTCATGGCTTCATGTTTCTGTTAGGACTCACCAGCAGCGTTAGTCAGGGCCATCCCGGCACAGAGCAGGAGAAACGCAGTCAGCATCTTCATGGCTGAGTTGATGCAGGTCAAGAAAAAGATGAATGGATTCTCTTCTCTTCTTTCTTCTCAGAGTCCTCTTGGAGCTTCAGCTGCTAGTGTGGAGATGCTGAGCCTGTCAGCTCTTATATACTCTTACTCATCTCTCTGTCCGTGTTTTGATGAAATGCATATGAAAGGATTTATTACTTTAAGGGCTTTCCAAAGTTCAAGCAATGAGGAAATAAATCCAGTATCAAGGAAACGTGAAAGTGGGTCACCTGTTAACCTTAAAAGGATCAATTTTAACTACAAGAAGAACATATTGTATATTTTGTTTATATTTGGTTGATTCATAGTTTAAATGTCAAAAAAGTATTTAGGAGCCTGAAATAGAAAACACAGGATAACCAGAAAGTTTAATTCTTGAAGGCTCTTTGATGAGATTTTTAAGCTTTGAGAGAAAAATCAGCGGAGCTCTGTGTTATCATCTCTGCTGAAAGGGAACTGGGAATTGAACCTTTTGTGTTTTCACCAACACAAATTCGAGTTATGAGGCGTTTTAAGAGACTTTGAATGATTGTTGGTCTGAGTTTTTTCACAAACTGCTGATCTACTGGGATTTTCACACACAACCATCTCCAGTGAGCAGCTGTTATTTGGGACAAAATGCCAGAGGTCAGAGGAGAGTGGACAAACTGATTCAAGATGGTTAAAAAGGAAAAATAAACAAACACTTAAAAGTCCAAGATCATCTTTGACCACACAACACGTCCAAACTAGAAGCACATGGGCTGCTCGGGATGGGTACCTTTCACATTTGAAATGATCCAGTACTAATGCCCAGTACCTGAAAATAGGTATTGGGACTCAACGGTACCAATTTTTTCATACTTAAGTGTGTGTTTATGTGGTAACAGATATGTATCTATTTAAGAACAAAATCTCAAAGTTTTTCGATTTGGTCGGTAGCAATGAAAGTACGTTTTCAGTATCCATTCCTACGAGCTACAGCAACAGAAGACCTCACAGGGTGACCCTGCTGTCGGCTAAGAACAAGAAACTGAGGCTACAATCCACATGGGCTGACCAAGACTGGACCATTCAAGACTGAAAAGGCTGCCTGGTCTGATGAGTCTGGATTCTGGATTGAGCTGGATGAAGCTCAAATAATCTCAAATCATGACAAAGAGTTCCCTGGACTCCAACAATCTCCATCGTCACCAGATCTCAATCCAACAGAGCTCCTTTGGGACGTGGTGGAACAAGAGATTCTCCTCATGGATGTTAAGGCCACAAATCTGCAGCAGCTGTGTGATGATGTTATGTCAATTCCACCAAGAACTGGGACAGTTCTGAAGAAAAAGGGGTCCAACCCAGTACTGGATAGATAAACCTGATAAAGTGTCCAGTGAGTAAATCAGACATTGGCACAAGGCCAACGTTCAGCTTTTCCCAGAAAGGTTGAAGTACAGTTACTATAAAAACACCACAAAGTAGAGCAATAGTTACTTTTTACTTTCATTTAACTACAGTAAGAGCTTTCCAAAGTTCAATCCATGAGGAAATAAAACCAACAACAAAGAAAGTGGGACAGTTTGTCACGTGCAAAGAAAGACTTCACTCCATCACACTGTCTTCATATGAAGAGCAACCTAGAAGCTGTTGTAGTTAATTTTTACTGCTCCATGTTGTTTCCTCCACTAAGGGAAGTGTAAATGGTACCTTTTATGTTTTCTCTAACAGTAAGGTGAGTTTATGCGGGGACGTTATCTATTCAGTAGAAAACTATGTAAGCTTTATTAAATGGAAGGAAACACAAAATGGACCTGATTTACTGGTACAGCAGGAATTATTGATGACAACATGAATCATAGAGCAGATACAAACTCAAACTACATGTCTGTAAAAAAGATTAAATTCAAATGAATCAAACATCCTGTAAAGCTGTGACACTGCAGACAGACACACAAGTGTGTGAAGAAGAGGTCATCCCCTGGTTTTCAGAGAATCCTCCCTGAGGCTGTGACTACAGGCTGCTTCATGCCTCCAGGCTCCTCTGTCACATTTCAGCTGCTGCTTTTTACAGGAAATGAGAAACTAAACACAACAATGTCTGTCTCCTGTCTGACTCTGTCCATCTCTTCCTCTTCCACTTATTTCAGACCTCTATTTCAAGAACGTTGGGAAAGTTTGGACCTCAATCAGAGCAGTCCAGGAGAGAACAAGCTCTGCTGACTCTGACTGAGGCTCACACATCGTCTCACACTCTCTGAGGTTTGGAGACGTGTTCTCATCAGGCTGTTTGCCTCAGCTGAGCTGCTTTGGGGAAACAGAATCAGACTGAAGAAGGGGTCAGGTTTTCTGGATCACCAGCAGTCTGCATGTGTACTGTGAGGAAAAACAAATGCAGAGCGTTCAGTTTGCCTGAGTGTGTGTGTTTTGTATCCCAGCCTGCAGGCTGCTGCTCCAGCAGACAGGCATCATTACACAGCCTGACAGCATCAATCTGTTCTGAGAGACCCCCACACTGGATGGAGGAGAGCTGAAACACACACATTTGAACTTCAGCTCAGTGCAGCATGGAGTGACACAAACACACAGCTTTACACTCTATTGACAGAAAACCTGACTCAGACATTTCTTCCTCCTCTCCATCTTTGAAGATCAGGATTAAACAAGCTCTGTTGAAGCACTGGTTGATGTCCCTCTCTGTTCTTTCTAAACATGTCTGTGTTGAATTAAAGAAGTTTCAGCTCTGGCCAAACTCTGCTCCTGTACATCAACTCTCAGCTGTTCATCAAATCTACGTCTGTCCAGCTCAAATTACACAATCTGTATCCAGACAAAATCACAGCTGTCATGTTTGCAGAGACAATAAATATAAATCCAAATCGTTCAGCTTGATTTCATCAGAGAGAACAGACTGTTCTGCCAAATTTGCTGTGATTCAGTCTTTTCTCTGTGACCAATTCATTAGTTTCCTCTCTCTGAAACTCCACAGCTCCTCCATCAGCTGCTGGACAGGATTAAGGAACAAACCTCCAGTTATTGTGAAGCCAGATGTTGAATGAAACACTTGAATCCACAGATCAGCCAAACAAACAACAGAACCTTCATTTAGAGAAAATCCCTGGACTGTGAATCCAGCAGCAGACACAGTATCAGAGGTGTTTTCTTCCTCAGGATTACCTGTTTGAATGAAGGATTCATAGAAAGAGGATGTGAGGATGTGTTTAATGACTGAACACACAAACTAAACCAACAGCTTTTAATCCTCTAATCCTGTTTGCTTAGTTTATGTGTTCATTCTCTGCCATGTCTGATTCGTTTTGCTCCTAAATAAACTAAATACTATGAGTTTGTTATAAACAGCTCTGTCTGGGTGAATGCATCATCCATCAACATATAAACCTTTATGATCCAACCAAGTCAAAGCCAGCTCTCCTTATCAGAGAGTGGATCATCACAGCTGCTCCACACAGACCTGGAGGCCTTCAGAGCAGAAACATCATCTCATCCATCAAAGCTTCATCTTCTCTCAGATCCTGTTCCTGATCAATCTTTCCTTTTCTCTAAAAAGAAAACATCAAAGATTCAAGGTTACAATCCTCCATCTCCAAAGAGTCTCCTGCTTCATCTCAGTAAAAATAACAGAGCGTATTAAAACTATAGTGTACTGAATGTGAAAGCACCCAGAAAACATCTCCCAATGGGATTCAGAATAAAAGGCAAACAGATCAAATTTCAGTGAATTCCCAGCAGACCTCATCAACAAACCAAGAGCAGATTTACTTTAATTATTCATGAGAAGACTTTCCATTCCTGAGGAAAGAAACAAGAGGAGATTAAAAACACTCAGCTCACTTTCTTCTTAAAAACTGAACTTTGTTCCTAACAGGAAACAAAAACATGAGAAAACACCAGAACAACAAGCAGTGAAAGCCACAAAGAATTGAGTACAACTCCACCAAGAGCACTTTATCCCTGATAAAGAAATAACTGGTCTCCTCTGATTCAACACAAAAACATTTTACCACCAAAGACAAAGAGTTTTTACTTTATGTGCTTCTTTTGTCAAAGATCTCTGACTTACAGAGAGTAAATCACTGAAACAATTATTAAAACAACTTTTACATAGAATAACATTTTCTAAAAACACAGCAATGAGAGGAAGATGAGGGTATTCTAACACTTCAGAACAAGACTGAGTGAAGTTCACTTTAAGAAATAATCCAGAATATGAATGGATTAAGGTCACAACAGAGTGGCAGATAGATGGTTTATCGACATATCTTTTCATCTTGTTCAGTAAAATATCTGTCTTTATCCTTATTTCAACTCACAAACTTAACCCACAGTTCAGCTGACGCCCTGAGACGAAGACAGAACAGGTCAGCAGTAATCTTTGGGATTAAACATTATGGTCAGCACTTTTGAATCTGTTCCCCTGCAAAAAAGCCAGTCAGTCAGACAGTCAGTCAGTCAGTCAGACAGACAGACAGTCACTCAGTCAGACAGTCAGTCAGGCTCCACCAGGATTCAAACAGCCAAGTTTCTGATCTTTGTTTTATCCTCAGTCTCTTTAGCGCCCCCCTCTGGTTGCTCTCTAAAACCAGCAGCAAACAAACGATCAGATCTGAACAGATTCAAACATTCTGCAGTCGTCTCTTTTCACCAAAACATTTAAATCCTCCCTTCACCATCTACAAACAATCCAAACGCTGCTGAAAGAAAATGAACCAGGTCCAACAAGAAAACCCACATTACTCCATTTTATTCTTATTTTGTGTCAAACTCTGAATCCATCTTCAGATCCTTGTTTTAACGTATAAAGCTGTCCATGATGGAGCATCTGTGTATATCTCTGACCTGCTCCAGCCTCACATCACCAGTAGATCCCTGAGGTCTTCTGATCAGGGTCTACCTGTTGTCCCCCATGTTAGACTGAAAACAAACGCTGATGGTGTTTTTGAAATCAGGTCTTTGGACTCCAGATCTTTGGAGCCATATATTTAGTGAATCACTCTGTGACCATGCTCTGGTGTTGGTCAGTCAGTCTGGACTCCAGCAGTCTCTTACAGCTCACACTGACTGACAGCTGGACTTAGAGAACAAATCAAACACAGAGAAGAGGAGGAAGATTTTCTGTCATCTCAAAATGACAGGACCAGTAAAGACAACAGCGAGGATCATCTTCCCCTGACATGTTGGTCTTAGTTTCACACAGTGATGTGATGGAGGATGATTCTTGCTTTTTACACATTTCTGACTTCGTGTAACCTCTGCCCATGAGACCTTATGGCACAGGCTGACTGTGTTTGTAGGTGTGTTTACTTCCTCCACCTGATTCCCTCACACTGCTCATTTCTATTCCAGGCAGATGGAGATTCTCATTATAACTTGCCAGAAGCAAGAGAAACAGCAGAGTTTGGATGTTATCCCATCAAACAGTCCAATAAAAACAGAGTTTACTGTCACAGTCAGAAAAAGTCAGACTTGATGTTTTTGTCCTCAGGCTGTTCACAGGTTTTCATGTTGCTGCTCTCGGCCTTTCAGCACCGTGGACAGAGACAGAGCAGCAGAGCTCAGAGTTCAGTTCACTGTAGAGACAGAGCTCTGCAGAGCTCAGGCAAATAAGGACATTTCAACAGTATTTATGATTTGACATATGGACACTGTGACCATCTACCAAAGCTCCAACAGCTGACAGACATGTTAGACCATCCCACATATTGGTTCCCACACAGCAGACCTTAATCCTGACAGTCACTGTGAGAAGTTTGTCTGAAAGTGAAACGTCTCTGCTCAACTCTCCATCCATCAAGTATCAGAATACAGCAGAGAAAAGTTTGTAATGATCTAACTTGTTAACATGACACCAGTTTCTGACAGCACTCCCAGCTCTCTGTCCACTCTGAGCTGAGAGCTGCAGAAGTGGATCATTTACAGTAAAGTTACAGACACTCTCTGCTTCTTCTTCTCTGCTGCTAATGACTCTTGGAGCTCTAGTTTCTCTGCTGTTGTATCTGTCCTGAATAAAGGGCTCCTCTGTCTATTTTTAGTGACTCCATCCCAGTGGTTTCTATCACAACAGACCCCAGCTGACTCCCTGTGACTCTGTGCAGAGCTTTGATTTATGACTGTTTAGTTCTCTGCTGCTCTGAGCTGCTTTAAACATCACGTCAAAGCTTCTTCTTAGACTTTGCTGTGATAACAGTTTACCTCTGACTGAGAGCCAAATGTTTAAAGAGGAGGGCGTCACTTTCTGATTCTGATCTCATGAAAGTGATCATCTCTGTTCCTTCACCTCTTTGCTAACAGAGCTGATCTCAAATACTCACACAGAGAAATAAATGACACCATCTCCATAAAGATCAAATCAATTCACAGAAACAGGGAAACTAAAGCAAAAGCTCTTTCCACTTCACTTCCTCTCCATTAAAGAAAGCTCCTTTGCTGTAAACAGAGATCCACCAGCTGCAGTGTCTGTGACCAGATGAGCTGGAGATGGAGGGAGATGATTGACAGCAACGGGAAAAGAAAAACAGGATGTTGTTTGGAAACTCAGTGTTTAACTGTCTGCAGGGATCAGGATCAGAAATACTGCACATTAAGAATGATCACATCATAAAACACATCAAACACTGGAGACTTTGCTCATAGTGATGTAGTTTAAGAATAAAGCTGTAGACGTCATGTTTGTGGGTGAATCTCTGGTATTTCCTGAACAACAGAAAAGAGCTCAGCTGATCTCCTGAGGATTCTCTGGTTGAGTCTCTGCAGACTTGTTAGCTCCTTCACTTCCTCAAATCCTGTCAGAACAAAAACTCTGTAGATGAAGATCACAAACCATGTCTAACTGTGTTTTTAGATCTGTAACTTTACACTTCATTTTATTCTATCAGACACCATCATCATCTCAAAAACACTGAAACCATGCAGCAAGTCAGCAGTCTGTTTGTAACCTTCAGTCTCATTTATCTTATCATCTAAATCAGAACTCTCAAAGAGCCAAGAAGAAGAAAAAGGAAACATGTTCTCCCTGTTTTCTGCCTCACAGGCTGCTGGCCAGGTTGATTTATCTGACGCTGCTGTTTCCTGTCAGTAAACATGTCTTCACACTCTCTGTTATATTTGCTGTTTGGTTCACTGATGGAGCAAACTGTGTGAACTGACAGAAACAGAAACACTGACAATTTACACAACAGGCAGTGATCCAGACTGAATGTCTGCCTCCAGCACAGCAGGTGTTCTCATCTGACACGTTCAGGTGATAATTACTCAACACCTCAGTCTGATTTCCTGTGAAATTCAACACAACAATCCCTCCTCCAGCGTTCATTCACAGAGTCAGTGTTTAAACAGAAGTGATCCTCACACAAACTCAAAACAAAACAAAACAAAACAAAAAAAACAGCTTGGTGCAGTGGTGTGCACAGACTTTACAAATACTCAGCGTGAAAAGACACCAGGTGAGGTTTACAGCTGACAGGTGTCACTCAGAAACAACGCTCAGAATCCCACACACAGTGTTTCACACAGGAAACACACCCACACACACACAGTCTCAATCCTTTCTGTGTCACACTGCTTCAGGCTCTGAACAAACACATGTAGCTCTCTAACAAATCCATCCTGCCCAAGAGTTTCAGCCTCAGGGTTTGTGTCTAAAACATGAACATTCAGGATTCTCAGCAGTCTGATGACACACTGACTTATCCAGTAAACTGCTGTAGTTATTAGTGACACAAACCTAATCTGCTTCAGAACAGGTCACAGATGAGATCATGTGAAAACATGAAGAAATCATTCAACAAGAAAAAGGTTTCACCATCTGTATCAGAGAGTCTGGAGCTCAGTGAGCTTCAGACTTTTGGTTTTTACTGACATTTACTGAAAGAGACGCTCTGTGTACCTGACATTTCTCTGACGCTCTGTGTGAAATGAAATCTATAAATAAAGTTTGACTATAGATTATCCTCAAATGAAACGACTGTCTCTGTCTGCCTCTAAATACATGGATTATAAGTGCCACACGTCAGAATGGTGGATTAGTTATTAGCATTGCTTTTTGGTTGGCTGTGATGTCAGATCCACTTTATTTACCTTCGTGGATTGACTCAGAAAAGTATTGTTCTTTTATCAAAGCAGGGTCTGAATTTCAGAGTTAGATTGTTTATGATTCCAGTTATTAAACTGATGACCTCACACTTTCAAAGGCTCAGGATTTCTGGAAACAACATGCCTGAAAGACTGAAGAGGGAACAACTGGACTGACTTCATTTAATGATGCAGATATTTGTCGGCACAGTAATAAAAAATGACTCAAAGCTCCTTGAATTCTGATCACAGACGTGTGTTTTCCTCCTGGGCGAGACGCCAGAGGAGAATCAGAGCAGTGTTTCATCATTAATGCAGATCATCACAGAACAGCTGAGGCTGATGGAGGATCACTGTGAGAGTCTGAGTCCAACACATCAGATAGAAACCTCCAAGCTCTCTCCTCCTGTCTGTCTCTGCTCCTCTGCTCCAGGCTGTCAGATTAAAGCTCTTTCACTGTCTGGATCAGGTTGTGTCTCTCCTTTGGGACAGCTTCTGTCTCTTTGCTCTGTCTCTGTGTCTGTCCTGACCTCTGCTGCTGTCACACACGGCTCCTGGTCCTTTGTCCTGACTCCAGTCTGTCCAGTCAGCAGAGAAATGCTTGTTGTCCTCTTCAACATTATGTATATGGTTAAAGAAGCATGTTTGGAAAACAAACGTTGAAAACATGTTGAGAGCTGTGCGATGTGGTTCAATCCACACAAACAAACAGATTCCACTTTCCTCCTGAGCTCTGTTTGCACTTTGATTGTTTTAAAACATGACTGTGACCTTCTTGGTGTCAGAAAAAGAGCCAATGTTCAGAGGCAGCAGATGGTTCACACACTGTTTACCAAATGATGGTTTATACACACACACACACTGACACACATTGTTGGAAAAGCAGATTTTTCTCAACAGCAGAAGAAAAAAAGAGTGGATCATCACCAGTGAAAGCTTGAAAAATCAATGTTTTCATCTTTTGTCCCTGAAGTCTGAGCTAACTCTCCACGTCAACACCGTCCAGAGAGTTTTGACTCCAGCAGAAGAAAAAAAGAGTGGATCATCACCAGTGAAAGCTTGAAAAATCAATGTTTTCATCTTTTGTCCCTGAAGTCTGAGCTAACTCTCCACGTCAACACCGTCCAGAGAGTTTTGACTCCAGCAGCTGAAGGGTTAAAGTGAAATAAATCAATGAAACAATGTGAAACTCTGTCCTTCCTCCTCCTGTGTGTCTCTCATCCTCTGTGTTCACCACAGCACACACTTCAAGTCTCTCCTGAGACTGAGAGCAAACAGGCTGAGACACATCCTTCATTTCATCATCAGATCAGAAACACCTCATGGTGTCCCTGCTTCATCTCTCCACACCAGCATCGTGTCTCAGTCCTTTACTACAGCTCCTCAAGAGCAAAGATGGGAAACACAAATCAACCACAGCCTGAGAAATCATGTCAAACTGCTGTTAAGTGGTTGTTGTTGTTTCTGTTTTCAGTCTGAGTCTAATGAAAGTTGAAGTCAGTGTGAAGGACGACAGTCTGACTGAAGAGCTCAGCTCTGAGGATTATTCACAGCCTCTGAGAGAAGAGAGGAGAAAAAACACAACAGCCTCATCAGGCTGATGAAACCAGTGATGAGTTGGAGAAAGTTGCTGACTGTAAAGACCATCACTTTGGCTCAGACTGACAAACTCTGCCATCCTCACCCTGAGACAGTGTTATTGTGTCAGTGGCTTCAGCGTCACTTCATTGTTCACAGGAAGTGTGTTTCATTAAATAACGGCTGATCAGACAAAAAATCTTCTTAGAGCAGAATCTTTGATCAAAACCAGAACCTTCAACAAACAGGAGAAGCTTCTCCATTTCAGTCCTTCTTCATCATTTCATTTCTCCTGTGATGTAACACTGATGATGAAGATGAGGAGGAGGAGGATTATTGTTTCCATCTCTGAGCTCTGGATGAAGTGAGGAACCAAACAGCTGGAGCTCAGCAGATCAGGCTGCAGGGAGCTGAGATGACACCAGCTGCAGATGAACAGATTAACCTCCTGAAGTCTAATGAGATTATAGAGCAGACTGAATATGAATCATCACAGCTCAATCTGCAGAAAGAGAGATTCTGACAACCATGCAGTGTTGACACAGAGCATCCATCTCCACCAACATGTCTGTTTGTTTGTCTGTGTGTTTCTATAAAGAGCTGATCCTGTAAATGTTCACAGTGAAGTGATCCAAAGATCTGCTGCAGGGACAGGATCCAGATTCTCTCTGACCTGGAAGCTTCTTCACTTGTTTCACAAACAGACGCTTTTTCCTCCATTATTTTCATCAACAACAGGAAACGTGGAGACTTCTCTGCTTTGTTCTCCATTTCTTCTCATTTTTTCTACACGTATAATAAGCTGCTTTCTGTTTGTAGAGATCTCTGCTCATTTCTACAGGAGGATTTAGGGCTTGATGTCACTTCCTGTGTTGGTCTTTTGGATCTTTGATCCAGACTGTGAGGTCTGTGATCAGACTGAATCTGGCTAACCTCCCTCTGACTGTTGAACCTGTAACACACTGAGAGCTGGGTCAAACAAAGACTGAGGTTACCTCAGGACAACCTGATCCAAGAAATCCATCAAAAAGTCTCGTCACAAGAGCCTGTGTCAGCTTTCACCAACTTTACCTGCATCACTTCAAAAGCAGATTGATGAAATATTTGTGGGAGAAACTTTTTATCTCTGTTGAGGGTCTTAAAGTAAACCTTGAAGGAGACAGGTGAGTCTGTTACACACTGATTCTCAAACTGAGGAAACCTCAGAGGAACTCCACATTTATCATCAATATTGAGTCGAGTGTTCCTGTAAAAAAGTTCAACCTCACCACCACAAGAAGTCACCAAGCTTCCTCTAGCAGCACTCAGAGGTGATTTTCCTCTGGATGTGATGAAAAACAGCTGAACCACCTTCTGCTGAGGGAAAGATGTCAGACTCAGAGGAGCTCAGTCTTTACATCACTTCACCTGTTTAAAGCTGCAGTCAGGAGGAGGAGACAAGGACACTTCTCTCCTCCATGTTAGGATGTAAAACATGACTTTCTCCATCACCTTCCTCCTCTGATGTCTGACACACTGATGCAGCAGAGACGTTACATCCTCCAGGTCAGACTTTGAGCTTGTTCAGAGTCACAGAGACGGCTCATGTCTGCCTCCTCACACTGACAGGAAAACAAGAAGTGACAAAGACTTTGGAAATATCTCATCTGTGCTTTGGGACTGTGAGTTCATTAAGGAGACGTGATGTGATTAAAAACAAACTTTAACACAATCAGTCTGGTGTCTGTTCCTCATTGGAGACCCAAGAAGCAAACAGATCTCTCATTTAACTCACACACTTTCATTTGTTCTGATGAATTGGATCAATCTCAGAGAAAACGTTGACTGATCACATGAAACTACAAACTCCAAGCCTCAGTCTGCTTGAGGAGCTGCAGAACATAACAGAGTATTTAATGTGTAACCAAGAATAATGTATTGCTTTATCACAGAGGATGGAAAAAAAACACCTCCTCAGCTGAAGTCAAGGTTCAGATCTCCTGACCTCTTCATGTCTCATTCACAGGTAACATCCAGCCCACTGAGTTTCTGAACTCTGATTAACATTTAGCTGATCTTCACATTTTCTTTCACCGCTCTAAATTCATGACCTGTGCAGGTTTAAAGTCTCTGGTTGTTCATGGAGAGCTCCTGAACCTCAGGGCTCACTTTAAGTTGACAGAGATGTTTTGTGTTTTGTTTTTAGTAAAGTGTAAGAGCAGAGCAGCAGAAAGATGTCAGAGCAGCAGAAGAGTCATGAAAAGAGCTGATCTGAGCCACTTCTGATGAGTTTCTCCTTTTAGAAAAAGTTCAAGATATGAATCCTAATTCTCTTTAAACACTCAACTACATTTTATGTAACAACACAAAAATGTTCCTTCTTTCACCCTCATACTGATGGATTTACTGTACTGCACGATGACAGGATCAGAGAAGAAAAGTTGAATTTCCCAAAGAGCATAGTTAAGTTTAAAAACAGATTCATCATGAGCTCTTTGTATCTGTGTGTATTAATGTGTGTGTTTGGTGGAGGTGGGGAAACCTGGAGGAGGACAGTCTTCTAATCTCTCTGACACACTTCATTTAGTTTCTCATTAACTCTTCATTAAAAGGCTAAAGGAGCTCAGCGCTCAGTGAGCCTCATTTCAAGTTCTCTGAAAAGTCTCTGACCTCACACACTGACCACACACCTCTCCTCATAAATCTCAATCACAGGCTGATTTTACTGAATAATTCAACATGCTTTGGTGTCTATATGATAGGACTTTTGTCGTCACAGGTTTAGCATAAAGTGTTAAAAGATAAAAGAAAAACTAAACAGAAAACCTGTTTTTTAAAGAGGTCAAATGTTTTCATCATTTGTTGTTATAATTTTTCTCATGAATCCATCTTTAACAGAAACAAACTGTTGAACTGCAGCCTCCAAACATGGAAAACTCAGACACACCAATGTGATTTCTGTTCACTGCAGCCGTTCACTGAGAACAGACGACGTCTTCAAGCAGAGAGTGACTGAGGGAGACGTTAGGATCAAAGTTAGTTTGGCTTTAAATTCCTAATGAGGAGAACAGCAGAATAATGCTTCATGCTTGTTACATACTTGTTAGATTGAGTTAAAAGTTGAACTTATTGAAATGTTTTCTGTGATCAGCTCAGTGAAAAACACCAAAGGAAAGTTTGGATAATGTGACTTTTAAAAAGGAGACATGAAGACAGCAGCCAGCCTTGTTAGAGGAAGACAGAGCAGGTGAACAGAGAGCTGTGAGTGCTGTGATAGTCAGCAGATAAAGAGCACTTACAGACTGTTAGAGGAGTGGAGGACAGAGAGAGGACATGAGAGGAACAAAGAGAGGTGTAAGGCTGAACTAAAGACAGAAGGAGAACCTGCATGCACAGACTGATTAGCTGAGGTTTTCACAGCAAGCTGCAAATAAAGCTTTAATATCAAAGCAGAGCCAGTGTTATTACAGCAGATAGTCAGTATGGTTGATCTGTGACTGTGTGCAGCATCTGTTCAAAGTTAAAATGCTCTTCTTTCAGGTTAAGGAGAAATGAAGTTGAATCTCATCGATTTAAACAGACTGAAATCAGCAGAAGCAACAAAGTGAACTTTACCTCAACTTCCTCAAACTCCCAAACAAAGTTGGAGCTGTACCTGAGCTAAATGAAAGCAGCCTCAATCAGGCCTGGCAGGATTCCTCTGAGCTGTGACTGACACAGGAAGAATAACAAGGTCTTCACATCCTGCTTCCTGTGTGTGTGTGTGTGTGTGTGTGTGTGTGTGTGTGTGTGTGTGTGTGTGTGTGTGTGTGTGTGTGTGTGTGTGTGTGTGTGTGTGTGTGTGTGTGTGTGTGTGTGTGTGGTCAGTTTTAAAGGAGAACAAAGAGTTGATGGTGAGCTGCATAGACAGAAAGCATGCTGTGTGGGCTTCAGAGGAAAAGTTTGTTGAACTGAACTGAAGTTTGATTTCAGATCCAGGCTCTGATTCAGCACCATGGACAGAGACAGAGCAGGAACAGCTCAGTGAGACGATGGTAAGAAAAAAACAAAAAAAAACTCCAGAATGAACAATGAACTCGACATGGTTAGTGAGAGTAATCACACCTGAGACTTTACTTCTGGAACACGTCAAACAGTCTGTGTCTTTACAGTCAACCAATCACAACATAGAGCTGCAGGATGCTCCTCACTAAAGTCTTTCCACAGCATGTTTCTAATCCACTCTGGGTTGATTCAGTCTTAATCTGGCTTTAATATTCCAACAAAGAACCTGAAAAGTTGAGTTCAGTCTTGTGTGCAGTCTGTCCCCACTGAGCAGGAAATGATTCAAATGATTGTAATTATGAAAAGCTCAATAAAAGAGCGACTCAGTCAGCCTTATAAATGTTTAAATCAAATATAAATGATCCAAATCACTGCCTGAAATTCAATATACTGTAATTGGAGTCAAATGATTAAAGAGACATTTCATGTTTCCTGTCAGATGAAATGATCATTGTATTGATGTGTGGAGGAGTCTGGTGTTGTTAGAGTCACAGGTGTTACAGAAACTAAGAGCTGTAGTTTTAAACGGTGGATATTCTGTGCTCAGTGATTGAAGAGTTGAAAATAAAATATAAAACAGAACTCAAACCAAGTGTCGTTAGAAATCGATTTTTAAAAAGTTTTACTCCAGCACTTTTCTAATCTGCCAGCAGATCGACTCTGTTTGATGATCACAACCAAAGTTTGTTTCTGAGGGAATTTTCCAGAACTTAACGCATGACTACACCTCCAGCAGCTCCTCTAATTAAAATGATTCAAATATCTGAAATTAGTATCAGTTATTTCCCAAAGATAGGGATGAGCCAGCATTGCTCTCATCAATCTGCTTCTCTCCTCTTAAAACATCACAAACTAAATGAAGACTGAGACGTGAGAGAAGAACTGGGAACTCACTAAAAACAGACTTTGTCAGAATAAAGACCAGTGTGATGGAGAAGTGTGAGCCTGAACACACACACACAGAGTCACAGAGAAATGACGTCATGGGATTTAGAGAGCAAAGCAAAGCCTCCAGCTCTTCAGTCACTTTAATCCTTTCTTGTAAGAACAAAGAATTCAAGAGGACGACAATGAGAGCTCATTAGATTTCCAGAAGAATCCACTGACAGAGCTTTAGTTCATGTTTTCCTCAGACTTACAAATGGAGCTGAAGACGTGATCCTGTCTGAATAAAATGATGAATCTATTGACCCTTTGGAGAGAGTATTAATAAGCTCTGACAGCACAGAGAGAGCTCTGCATCAGATCTGTCAGGTGCTCATGTTTTAGATCAGCTGATTTAAGGAGACAATCATCTGTTGACACTGAAGCCGCTCTGCCACATCAAAACAGTCTGTCCACACAACAGCTCAGTCAACTCTTCACAGCCTGTTCACTGCTTCCTGTTTGCTCAGGTCACATGGCAGACTTAAGTCATGAGTGACCTTTGAAAAAAAGACAAATATCAGGAATCTAAACTGTGAGGATCAAGATCTGGACTGAACTTCAGAGAAAAAGGACAGAGGAAGCAGCCAACCAATGAAAACTCTGAAAGTAACTTTGAGATGAGAACGTCCTGCTCTCTGTGAACTGAAGGATGAGACACTTCAAGTGTTTTCAAGTGTCTCTTCAATGCAGAAAGAAGAAGTGTCGACCAAGGTCTCAGGCTAAGAAACTCTTAATGATCAGTTCTTTTCAAGGATTCAGAATGAATCAGATCTGCACTGCTCGCTCACAACCTCAGCTACCACCATTCAACTTTTTAACAAAGATGGTTTCAGGAACTTACTCTAACTAGACATGTCAAACAGGACTGGTGGAGATGCTTTAAAATAAATGCTATTTTTCAGCCCTTGACCCCAACACCAGAAGAACTAAATGGATGTTACTGAGAGGAGGAGTGGTTTATAAACTGCTCAGTAACATTTCAAATGACAGCATCAGAGAGGGAAAGATTTCCTCCTTCAATAATCAAAGTCTTCCTGCTGGAGTTTTCACTGAACTCACTGATGATATCATCTGGATTCAGGTAAAACAGTGTTATTAGTATTCTTCATGAATTAATGAGTTTTTAACAACACTTGTAATTATAACACAAGCCTGAGGCTTTTAACATGACTGATCTCAATCTGTTTTTAATGAAAAGCTGTCATTAGTTATTAAACTTATTGTAACACAGCAGTCAGACTGAAGGAGGCTCATGGATTTACAGGTTTCAGGAAATCTGCTCTGAGGCACTTTGGCTTCACAGGCTTCAAACCTGAAGGTTAACCTGACTTTGAATTAACTTTCCTCTAAATACACTGTACCTTTGGTATAGAATAACAACAGAGGGAAAAAAAAAAAAAGCAGTGTAAAGAGTTAAAGTTCAGACTGTGACAGATTAAAATTATAATCTAACTGTTTAGAGCTGTGGGAAGAATCAGTTTAACTTCTAACACACAGCTTTGAATAAAAGTGAGAACAAATATAATTCAGTGTTCACCTCTGAAATGACTCAGACATACTGACGATCACTGACTTCTTAAAAACAACAAAGACAGAGGTGAAGTTCAGCAGTTGATGTAAAACAGGCCCAGAGTAAAACCAAGCTGCTGTAACTCTGACTCTACAGTCTGTAACCAGTGAGCCTGTGATGTCATCCTGCTCGTTAGGTTAACTGCTCACACCTGGGCATGAAGGGAGATTAAAGTCCAGCAGAAACAGCTCAATAAATCTAATCTACTTCACTTTACTGTCCTGTTGTTGATATGTGGGAACGTTTTCACTACCGTCGTCCATATTTCTTTGTCTGGGACTGTTTTAAATACATCAGATAATTATTTTCTGTGAGAACAACATACTGCAGGAACAAGTGAGAGTTATTTCTGATAGTGATGGACGCTGACTAAATCTGTCCTTTTAGGGAAGCCATTGTTCACAGCAAACAGCTCTGGGAAAAACAGCCAGCTCTGGGGTATTCAGGACACTTTTAGTGATACATTAATCCTCGGTGTGCAGTATTTGGCTGTCAGACCACAGGTGAAGTCAATGAGCCCACCTGTTGATGACTCTTGACTTGGCTCCTCTCCCGTGTTTTCCACCAGACTAACTCTCACTCTGAGCCCAGATACATTCACATCAAATCTTCTGTCAACAGTTCTCATAGACATTTGCTTCACCACCTCCTACACCTATTTTATTTTTCCCTTAATATCTTTGATGATCACTATTTTCATCAATCACATGACATGATCAGGTACAAACACACTCTGAAGAGACAGACATAAAGAACAGCTGACAGGGAGAGAGTGAACCACGAGGACCACCAAGACTTCTTTAAAACTTATTCAAGAAACATTTTAAGAAACATCCATCCATCCATCCAACCATCCAACCATCAAGTATCACATTTCTGCTGGTCTCTGAGTGGATCTGTTCCTCAGTCAGACTTCAGTCCTCTCTTCATCAACACTCAGAGCAGTGGAGGCTTTAACAAGAGCAGCAGTTTGTTTTCATCCTGAACTGGAGGAGAAACTGAAGCAGCTAACCTCATTTCCATCCAGATCAGCAAGAAGACTTCCAGCCTCTGACTCTGCTCACACATTATTACAAGAAGGTGTGAAGCAGAAGAAATCAGCTCTGATCCTCACAGCAGGCCAGTCAGACAGGAAGAGAGCAGAGCAGCAACAACCACTTCACTACTCATCTATTCAGAGCAAGCAGAGACCTCTGGCTTTATCCTCCAGACATTCAGCTCCAACAACACACTGCAACAACACTTTGACATACAAACGACACACAGCACACAGACACACACAAGCGCATGTTCATACATGAAGCAAATTTATCTGAGGAAAAAAGTCGTTCTTACCTGCAGATCAGGATCCAGAGAGACCAGGTCCAGGAGTGGAGGAGACAGGATCAGGGAAAGAAAAGACAGAGAGAAAAATCAGTTAAAAGACGTGAAGATAAACAAACACAGAACTGAGCTAAAGTCAGCACAGGAAACAAAGACAGAGGAGCTTTTTGACTGTTTGATCAGAAAAAAACTGAAAACACAAACACACACATGAAGAGCTGCTTCACACCTTCTACAGGGTGATAGTTAACAAGATCTACAACAAGACGAAGATGATGGAGACAGATTTAACTGTGTTCACAAACACTCGCTCCTCCTTCATGAGCCTCTTTGATGACAGCTGTCACAGGAACTGTGAGAACATGAGAGCTGGAAGTATGAGCTTATTTTCTCCATGGTTTAAAAACTGTTGTGCTGCAGGCTGAACATATCCACTCTCACAGTCCACAGCCATGAGTGGACTTCATCATCTGAGCTGCTCCAGAGACCTGGAGGCGTTTGGAGCAGAAACTAAAGAACATCCATCAGAAGCTAAAACACTTTCTGATGCTCTCATTTGTCTGAACGGCTGAGAGCTCTGCAACATCCAAGCAAGAAATGTGTTTCCACTTTCCCCCCATGCAGCAGTCAGGAAACATCAGAGAGGCCTCAAGAGGTGAGGATTTAGTCCAGTTACATTGATCAGAAAACAGTTTCAGGTACAGAAAGCTCTTCCTTAAAGCCCTGACTCTCTGTCAGCGTGAAGCAGCTCTGGAGTTCATTTTAAGGAAGACAAAAATCCCATGAGTGTTAAAAAGAGAGCCCATTCTTCTCTTTCCCAGTCACTCTGACAGAGAACAAGGATGAAGCTTTTATCTCTGAATCACTCTCAGTTTTCTGTCAGAAACTTCAGATGTAACGTCAAACTGAAAGGACACAGCTTCCACTTGTTCCCTACACGCCCTGCCAGACACTCTCTGACCTTTTCAGTTCACTGACAGAGAAATCCTCATGTTTGACACATTACACCTGATGTAGTGAGTCTGAAAACAGCTGGAAGAATGTGGACTGACCACAGCAACATGTCTCAACATTTGATCAAACTAAGAACAAACAGGAAATCTGTGTGAATATAAACACACACCCTGCTTTCACTTACTGTTTGTATATGATCCTTAATCAAAGACAGTTTTTATTTCTCCTGCTCGGAGCTGAATCCCTCTGGAGGGGACAGAGAGATGTATGAAGCTTAGATGATCAATAGATCGATGTGATCAGACAAAGAGCTCAGAGCTTCGTCCTCTCCCTGTGT
Source organism: Halichoeres trimaculatus (assembly GCF_033239565.1). NCBI lineage: Eukaryota > Metazoa > Chordata > Actinopteri > Labriformes > Labridae > Halichoeres > Halichoeres trimaculatus. The sequence goes on along the minus strand of NW_027437188.1, from coordinate 5,775,269 downwards.
CTGACACTGATTCAGAGCTTGAAGCCAGTTGAGAGCAGAGAGATCTCAGAGAAATACAGTCAGATGTGTCTCAGTGATCCCAGCACAGCCAAAGATGATCTGTCAGACCTCTGCAAAGTGCTCAGTAACACAGATTTCACCAACATGTGTCTGCCTGCTTTGGCCAAACATGAGCAGCTTCTTGTTTCTCAGCTCAGTGTCAGGTTCTGCTTTGAAACTTCTGTCTGTGTCAGTCTTCTTTCTCTCCACTGGGACTTGTTAGATTTGGTTTCTCCCTCCCTGCTCCATCCTGACCTCTCCTGACTGACAGACCAATCTTTGGAGCACACAGTGAACTGACCTCTGTCATCCAGCAGTGTGTGTACAGCTGTGGGGGTGTGTGTGTATCCTCAACAGTTTGTTGTGGAGCTCTAACTTGGCCTCCTTCCACCTGTCAGACCACAAACTTTCATTTCAGTCACATCTTTGAAAATCTGTGTTTTCTTGTCTTTCTCTGCTGCTTCAGTTTTTCCTCAAAAGACTTTTCTCAGTTTCACCAACCGTCCAGCTGCTGTCAGTCAAACAGAAAGATTTTGTTAAACCATGAGCAACATTTTGAAGAACTTGGGGACTTGATATAATGACTGCATTCAGTGTGTTGTTAGTTAAAGATTAAAAGCTTTAGTCGACTCAAACTGCAGCAAAGTGACAGCTGTGTGTTCAACCTTCATGCTATTCAGTTTTCAGTGATGGAAGAATTAGGAGCTAATACATGTTTGTCCTGAAAACATGTTGTTGGTTGTGTATATTTTTTTTCTTTCCAATCAGAGCACAGGAAAGGTGATCCACAGAGAAATGTGTGTGAGTAAAGACTGAACAATGAAAGTCAAGCTCTGAACTGAATTGCCTCCTTCTCTTGGGGTGAAAAACAAGTAAACAAACAAAGAAACCAACAAACCTGGACTCACAGTATTTATTTCAAGGTGAAGATGAAAATAAACTCAAACAGTTTGTGTTGAAGTGGAGAGAAGAAGACAAAGACAGGAAAAGATGGTCCTCTGAGTGAACTGACTGCTGATTCTTCATTCATGGAGTTTGACTAAAAACTTCTGTTTCAGAACGAATCAGTGATTCCTCAAGAGGTGAAGAAGACAAAGACAAACTATCAGCACACACTGGCAGTTTAGCATCAAGGCAAACATCTCTTCTTTGAAAGCTGTAAACAGCAGAGAGGTCCCCTCACCTGGAAGCCTTTTCATTTCTCCTCAGGTGGGAGCAGGTGGTAGACTGTGTGTGTGAAAGCTGAGAAACTGGGAGCAGATGCTGCATCTTTTCTTTACCGTGTCTCTGAGCTGGACTTTATAAATCTCCCTGAGGCTCAGATCATAAATCTGTGTTATTAACTCCTGATTAAAGAATTGTTTTTGCAGTCTGGGTCCACATAGAGCAAAAGCTGAAAAGCAGAGGCAGACGTCTTCATACAGACACTCCAACAGCTCATTGTCAGAGCTCAGAGCACAGTCACTAAAGTCTGGACTGGATCTACTTCACACTCAGTCAGCAGCAGACAAAGCTTTAAAGACAGAGCCTTTCCTCTTCTCCTCCCCTCACTGCTCTACTTTTCTCCCCATTTCTCTGCAACAGGCTGCACAGACCGTCTGGAGGTCCATACTTTGATAAACTCAGAGCTTTTCCAAAAACACAAAGGAAGGATTTTACAGGATTTCAAGGGTTTCACATTTCTAGTAACACACGAGGGACTGGTTTCACTTTGAATAGGACTGCTCTGCTTTCCTCAAGTGGAAACACACACGTCCAGATAAAAAGACTCTGCTGGCTCGCTGCACAGATATAAAAGTCAATCTAATTTCTGTTATCACGTATCTTCATGTTCATTTCCTCCTTAATGGAGCGTCATCATCTCACCATCTGCTGTGATCCAGAGCTGATCAGTTCAGCAGACGTGTTGTGATCTAACAGGAGCAGACAGGAGTGAAGACATGAAGGAGAAGAACTCCTCTGTTCTGACAGAGGGAGCTGGAGGAGAGTCCACAAGTCTTTGATTGGGAAACACATTAAAATATGAAAACTCATCAGAAACAGACGACAAGAAAAGTGAGAAATAAACACTCTACCATAAAGCCATGTGTTCTTTTATTTCTGCTTTCTGAGATCTAAACTGAGGACTGCAGGGACTGGTTACAATAAAGAAAATCACATTTCTGTTTACAGGTTATTTAATGTTCATTTTATCCACCATGAACAGTCTGTTGTGTTCAGAGCTGATCAGCTTTGTGTTGTGATCTAACAGGATCTCAGGAAGCTGAGGAAGTCATGAAGTAATCCTCTGAATTTGAAGCTGTCAGCGAGTTTTTCTTCTTTTTCCCCAAGTCAAGTTTCAACAGACTGAGCTACTGCCTCCTCCTGTTCCTCCTCCATCACTGTTGTGTTAAGAAGAAAACTATCCAGTTCAACCAGATGAAGAAAGAAAGCTCTGAGTCAATGTTCTGTATTACGGTTTCATCATTAAGAAAAATCAGGATATTTTCATGTCTTTTTTAGCAACACACGACAACTGTGAGTGTGTAAAATTTCCTATAAAGCTGTGTGATGTGTCTGAGAAAGGATAAGAGATGAAGGAAACGTTCAAAATGTGTTTGCGTCCTTTGTCCTCATTACACCAAGTCAAGGAAAACTCCCTGCCGCACTCTGACCCTCTCACAGCCTTCCTGATGCGTTCACTGACTGTCAGAAAAATCAACATCTGCTCTGAACACATCACTGACAGCAGAGCTGTTACAGTATGAACACCAGAGTCCGTATGTGTGGCCACATACTCAGGACTTCTGGGAGAGGATCATGACTGAAGAGGTGAGGGAGGTTAGTTATTATGTCTGATGATGTGTTTTTGTTAAAAAAAAAAAAAAGTGTTTCCATTGAATTTTGTGTAAAATCAAAACTTCTGAACAACCACCTCATGAGAGTGTGAAAACTTTTTCATTGAAACTTGAGAGGTTTTTTTTTTTTTTTTCTATTACCATTTTTAATGTGATATTTAGGTTTAGCACAGTCCTGGGTGTAATGGAAATGCAGCTACTATTGTGTATTATAAAAAATAACAACAAGGCTTCAGCAAAGCAGACCTAAATCAATGCTGCAGAAAGCTCTGAGTCAATGTTCTGAATTAAATCAACATCAGTAAAGAAACAAAAAAAACAAAACTGGAGATGTTTTGTTAAAAGATGAATGAGTTGTGGTTTTAGTAAGAAAGGTTCACTACAAAAGAAACGTAATAACTCCACATCTCTGAGAGGAGAGCGGCTTTGTCTCATATTTTTTGCAACATGAAAACTGTGTCTGTGGAAAATTTCCTGTGAAGCTGTGTGATGTGTTTTGAGAAAGGATAAGAGATGAAGGAAACTCTCAAAAAGGATCAAATCAAAATATATGAAAGGAAACCACAGTAACACTCTGTGTGTGTTTTCTTTATGAGTAATTTAAAGAAAAACCAAGAAATAACTTCTTCTGAGGTGAAGCAGCTTTTATCACTTTATCAGGTCAAATCCAGGGCAGCAGATTAAATGTGAGGCAGTCGTTCAGTCGATGGTTCAATCATCACTTCTATCAATTATCATCAACCTGTTCAGTCTGGGTATGAAATAAAAATCCATATTAATGTTTCATTCAAAGCAAGAGCGTCTGTCACACTGTAAGAGCTGTTCAACACTGATGATGATGAAGGATCTACAAGAGTTGATGACATTCACCCATAAACTGAACTTTCTACCAACCACACCCAGCAGACGCTCTCAAGGTTTGATCACTGAGAACAAATAAAAGAAGAAGAAAAAAAGTATTTAGAGATGAGTGTGATGATTTTCTCTGGAGGATGAAAGGAGAGAAAAACCACAAAGTCATTTTACATCCTGGACTCTGTCAGGAAGAGACCCAGTGGAGAAACTGTCGACCCTGATGGTTTCAACAGGAGGAGAGACATCAGCAGTGGACAGTGAACTCTTACCGGCTCTACCAACAGCCATGACAGTGAGGAATCAGTTTCCACCTGCTGTTCAGAATAATTACTCATCATTTACCAGGTAAAGACCTCTCAGCTCTTTGAAATGAAAGCCAGAGTGGGAGGAAGTCAAGATAAAGATGAAGGGTTGATAAAATCAGCGTGCTGCAGTAAGTTTGGGCAGTGGAAGACAGAAGCAGAGAAAGAAATGTGCTTCTTCACGTTTGGCTCAACTCCAACCTTCAATGACAACTAGAAAACAAGAAGCTGCATTAGCATCACAGAGTAAGCAGAGTCTGGACTTTAATTCAGCTTCAACTGAAGCATGAAATTGCACGACAAGGGTAGTAGAGTAGATAATGAAAGCTTAGCACTGGTAAGAGCTGCTAAGGGTTTGTAACAAGCTGACTTTGTGAGCTCAAAGGCTTCAGGGATGGAAATGCCCACCGTGTGGATGCAAACATTCATCAAATGATGTAAAGTTTGAGTTGGAAATGATGTTTTTAGGAGCAGGAAGAGAATAAGAAAACAGAAAAATCTTCCTCTAACAGGTCACAGCCACAGTTTGCAGTCAGCTATAGAGCAGTCAGTCTGTCTTTGTCAGATCAGAGCAGAAAAAGGATCATGGAGCAAAATAAAGCTTCAGAGGAAGAGAGATGAACTCAGGATGCTTCAACATTTTCTGACTGCTGGTTACCAACACCTGCATACACTTTAAACTGTTCCCATAATGCTTTGCTTTTCAAGAACAGGCACCAAAGCTACATTTGTCCCAAACTGTAATCTTTGAACTGGAGTAAACGTCCAACCCATACTTTGTAAGTCAACAAAAGGAAGTCACATCAATAGATAATAAAGTGGATCTGTACAGTCCCAGCCCACAACCTGTGACCCTTTGGTTTCCACTAAACACACAGACAGCAGCTTTCACAGCGTTACAGTAATAACTCCTGATTTAAGCTGATTTTTAACATGGAAATCTCAAACAGTAATGAGCTGCTAGCAAAGAAGTCATCAGAGAAACAGAGAAAATATCAGCACTGAGACGATATTTCACTTCAGAAAAGTCGACTGTTAGAGCGGTTAAGATGGGCTACAGTTTCAGAGACACACGACTGTTTCCAGCTGTACAGAGAGTCTGAGCCCACAGAGGTCCAACAGGATCAGGAACCTGGTTGATCCTCAGCACATGGACTGATTCACAGGTTCAGGTTTGGGAATCAGTGAGAACAGGAAAAATAAATGATCAGAACATCTGAACATTTTGTGACTTTTGGCTCTTTGGGAGATTTGTTTCTAGTTTTTAGCTCTAAATAAATTCAGACTGTGGCGCTGCCTCCTCACCTGTTTTTATTTGACTTAAAGTAAAGTCATTCAGTGAATCAGGGCTGGCTCCTGAACCTCTGCTTCACCTTCAGTTAAAAACACTTTGCTGGGATGAAAAATTAAACCAAACAGATCCACCATGTTATTTAAAAAAAACTCTTTGTCCCTTTAAATTTCTCATTTTCAGGCTGTTTGCTTCCTTTCTTTCTTTCCTCATCCTCAGTTATCACTCTTTATCTTCCTCTTTCTTCTCTTTGCCTCCAGCTGCCTCTCCTGGGCTTTTCTCTTCTCCACATTTCCCCAACAGTATTTATTCAGGAAAAAAACATTTTCTCTTTAGATGTCAAGCCTTTGGTGAATAAAAGAACATGTTCTGAATCAATGTTGATCCAATCAGCTGTTTTTACTCTCCCTTTCTCTCTGGTCAGTCAGCTCTTCTTTCATTAAGTCATTGTTTTCTTCTCTGAGAGATAAGAAAAAGGATTTAGCTCCAAGGACATCATTTCTCTGAGTAACAATGTCCTCAATCTGATGAGGAGCTAAATAACTCATTACACACAGAGCGTTATTCAGCAGGCATCGGTTTTTCTAACAAAAGGATGAAAAATGTTGGTTCCTGTGAGGGGAACAAAATGTTTCACTGTCTCCTCATGAAGTCACGTTGGCATCCATCCATTTTTCAATCTTAGAGCTGATGCTTGGCCACGAGGAATGTTTCAGATTTCTGAGTATTTTTCAGAGTTTTCAATGAATCATGGTTTGATTCTGGTTTTGTAACAAACAGGTGAGGCTGCTGAAATCTCTGTAATATTGTGTTTCTTGTTCCTGGAACCTGAGGTCTCTCTCCCAGTGGGAGACACCAGGCAGCTCTGTAACCCACAATAACTCAGACTACAGCAGAGACACAGAGACACACACACCTCTGTTTTTAACATTTTCACTCTGAGAAATGTCACCAACACCTCACTCCTCAGCTCCCATGTTGGCTTTTTCTCTCCATCAACAACATCCTCCTTTCTCCCAGCTCCTAATCTCTAATCCCTCCTTGGGTCCTGTCACATTTTTACCTCCTTTTACCAACAGCATCTTTCCCCATGTGTCCTCCTTTGTTTCAGACGCTTCAGCCTCTTTTTCTGAAGTGACATTCAGTGTGACCCACCACACACAGGAGCAGATCTATGAACATGACACCAATGATCACAAATGACTTTTAATTCTTCTTCTCTTTTAGTCAAGAACAATTTCACCATTTACTTTTACATTTCCGTCGTGGCTCACTCCCCCTGAAGGCTGGACCCCTGAGGGACTCACATTTCACTTCTGGGAGAGTTTTTCCTCCTGAGCTTTTCTCCTCTCACTCTCCTTCCTTTGACTTTGACTCATCTTTCTCTCAAAACTACAATCACCAGCCACTTTATTAGGCACACCTGTCCAACTGCTCGTTAAGAGAAATTTCTAATCAGCCAATCACATGGCAGCAGCTCAATGCATTTAGTTATGTAGACATGGTGAAGATGATCTGCTGCAGTTCAAACTGAGCATCAGAATGGGGAAGAAAGGTGATTTAAGAGACTTTGAACGTGTCATGGTTGTTGGTGCCAGACAGGCTGGTCTGAGGATTTCAGAAACTGCTGATCTACTGGGATTTTAACCCACAACCATCTCTAGGGTTTACAGAGAATGGTCCCAAAAAGAGAAAATATCCAGTGAGCAGCAGTTCTGTGGGACAAAATGTCTTGTTGTCTTGGTTTAAAGTCCACAGCCTACCTGAGTATTGTTGCTGACCATGTCCATCCCTTTATGAGCACAGTGTACCCATCTTCTGATGGCTACTTCCAGCAGGATAACGCTCCATGTCATAAAGCTGAAATCATCTCAGACTGGTTTCTTGAACATGACAATGAGTTCCCTGTACTCAAATGACCTCCACAGTCCCCAGATCTCAATCCAATAGAGCACCTTTGGGATGTGGTGGAACGGGAGATTCTCATCATGGATGTTCAGCTGACAAATCTGCAGCAACTGTGTGATGTTATCATGTCAATAATGTTTCTAGTACCTTGTTGAATCTATGCCACCAAGGATTCAGGCAGTTCTGAAGGCAAAAGGGGGTCCAACCCGGTACTAGCAAGGTACCTAATAAAGTGGGTGGTGAGCATATATTCATAACAGACAGAAAGGATGGAAGTGTGAGGGAGACCAGAGTCTACTCCCTCGTCTCTGGTCATGGAAATGATTCAAAGCATCATCAGAGAAGAAGTTTGTCACTGTAAATCTGAGCAGTGGTGAGAGCAGAGAGAGAAGCAGAGAGGGTTTTAATCCACACTCACCAACATTTAACAGCTGTGATCTTCTTCAAATGAACAATGGGCTGAAAAAAAGCTTTAACTACAGACAAACAGTTAAACTATCATCAATCAATGATGTTATAACAACCTGTTGGTAGAAAATCTCTCCATAGTGGATCAAACATGCTCTCACTGTAACCACTCCTGTGATGTCATCATGTTGGTTCCTCTAATTAACCAGCTGCTGTGTCTCTGCAGGAGCTCGTTAGGTTAACGGCTCACACCTGGTGGTTCAGGGTGAGTCCAGGTCAAAGTCCAGACTGCAGACTGACATTCAGCTGATAACCAACGCACATGAACAGAAACAGAACATTACAGCAGTCAAAGGTGATATAATGCTGAGTGAACAGGGCTGGCTTTTCAAACAGACGCTCTTTTTATCAGAGAGCAGCCGTGCAAAGAGACAATCTGTTAGGGAGCTCTTTGAGTTTGATCTCCCAGACTGAGCTTCAGTTCCTCTTTCAACTTCAACTTTATTTTATTTGTATGGCACTTTTCATGCTTCTGCAACACAAAGTGCCTCACAGAGGATAAAAACAAAAGGGAAGACCAAAAAAACAAAACAAACAAAGACAAAGGAATACCATTAAAACCCCAAACCTCCCACCCCCACAAATATACCCACTGAACACGGTAACACCCACGCACATACATAGACATACATACCGGCACACACAAACATACACGCACACACACACACACGCGCACACACACACACACGCACACACACACACACACACATAGACAGGCTGTTGATGAGGAGACATGGCTGGGCACCAAGATCTGAGGTGAGGAAAAAGCTACCTTTGGGGGCTGCGCACACCAGGAGGAGCCATGGCCCGTGGCTGAAAGGGGCGCCACCCCAGGGACCACCCCAGCCCAGGCAGACAGGTGGCTCCACACCAAGGTGTAGAGCTCACTAGCCACCAGGGCCGGAGCCATCCATGGGACAGCGCCCCAATCAGTGGGCCAAAAACAGCTCCCGGTGTGGCAGACCCCCAGGAGGAAACACTGGAAAACCGAGGGACTAAAATAGTAGAATGAGATAAAAGGTCTAGAAGCTAAAACTGAAGGAATAAAACAGTAGAGATTAAATAAATCTTTATCCTAACATAGGATGCCTCTGCATTCAGTGAAGCTCCCTGCTCCTGAAATAAGGACTGTTTGTTCCAAAACCAGCACCTGAAGAGGACACCTGAGATCAGTCTCACCAACAGCTTAACGTCTTTTTCCTACACACTTTGAATCATTTTACAAATTGGTTTTGGGTTACAGACTGTCTACTATAAATATTTATCAACAAATTCATGAACCCTATGAAAACAGAGAGGGAAGAAACAATGATGGAATAACATTGTTTTGTTTTTTTTCTTCTTTTTCACTTAAGTCTGCAAAAATATTATATTTTAATTTTTATTTTCTGATTTGGCAGTAAATGTTCCTTTCATATACCAGTCTGCTGTTCTGCTGTCTTCAACACAAAGTTCTTCCAAATCACACTCACCATCCACCAATGAGAAACCACCACTCACACAGCTTTCAGGAAATCTGTGAGAGGTTGAAGAAAGATTTGTTGTTGGCAGCCTGATGAGCTGAAAAATGAACCAAATAAAAACACCAGAAAAACTAAAATTCAAGGGGGAAAAATTATAGTATTCACTTCCACTAGTCTGATATGTTAAGATGTGGTTTTATCTCCTGGTTAAAATGTAAATAGTATTAGTTACTGATCTCAGTGTGATCTCTATACCCAGTTATTCACACTAATGTGGATTCAGATAAAAGAGCTCCTCAGTTCCTATTCATCCATAGTGAACTGTGAAATATAAACAGAGATACAGAGAAAGAAAACAAGAGGCAGCTCTCCAAAACATCTTTCCTTCAGACTCCACATCTTTGAAGCTTTTAACTAACTCAGCTGTGATGTCCCTCAATAGCAGACAGCAGACTCATTGAGTAAAGTGGGCTGAATGAACAAGCTGTATTGATTGTATTGCTGTGGGCTCCAGCTTCTGTACAGACAGTATAAAGGGTTTACTTTGTCCTTTTAACCCCAGAGAGGCAGAGAGACAAATGGATACCTGAGGGGACGGTGATAGACTTTGTTTTGGTTCATAAAACACTCCATAAGCTGCTGGAAATGAAAGTGATCCACACAAACACACACTCTTTTTCACCTCATCGTTGTTTTCTTAGTACATCTGACTGGCTCAGTTTCGCTCGACCAGAAAAGTAACACTGAGCTGTGGTCATTTGATTTTTAAAGCTACATTTTCATGGTTTTAATATTTCAGCCCATAATGAAAAAAATAAGGAGTGTGGGATGAGTTTTACAGAAAAAAAAAAAAAAAAGAATAATATCTCCTTTCATTCCCACTAATAAACTGCCTGTTCTCTATCCTCAGTTCATCTCTCTACAAGTACAGTGAACTTTAAACACTGAACTTCTCCAGTGATGAACTTCAGCTCACACTGAATACATAATGTCCCCTTGTCTTTGTGTGATAATCACAGACTGCACAGTTATCTAAAGAAAAGTCTTTAAGGAGCAGCTGGTTGATTTGACTGCAGTAAAATGACAGAGACAAGTGGTGAGAGCCTGTGTGCAGCTCTCCTCTGTTCAGAAACAGTCCTTTCCTCACTCTTTATTCTCTGATCTCTGCTTTTCACACAGCTGGCTTCTGTCTGAGTCATTCCCTCTTTACTCTTCATAAACATCACCGATCCTTGGTGTGACTGCTGAACAGAATGAGACATGAAGGAAAACCTTCCTAAATTCCCTCTCAATACAGAATGATTTGTTTAGGATAAGAAAGCTTGTTTTATTCAGACCTCTCCAATGAATGTCTTTGATTTGGGCAGAATATGTCAGACAGATGTGAACTCTGCAGCATTTTAACAGAACCAAACAACGCCCAATCAACAATATAGAAATCAGATCAATGGAGGATGATAAGTTTTAATATTCCTCTCTGTGCTGACCTAATATCTAAAAAAATACTGAACTTTAATAAAATAAACAAATGTTCCTCGGAATAAAGTTTGTTTTTTTAATATTTAATATTAGCCTGGCTTCCTCAAATAAACAATCAGTCTAACTCCTAACAATATGAATAAAGGTCTGTGTGTCCTGATCTGTAGAAGCTCAAACAGAAGAAGGTCTGACACCATGAGACACAGACAGCTTCAGATCTGTCTGAAAATGATCCTCAGCTCTCACAGAGCATCAGCCTTGGTGATGACTTTCACAGAGATAATGGGGAGTGCAGAGAAATATTACCCAAAGTGGAAGACAGTTTTATCCTGATGCAGTGATTCAGGTGATTTTCCAGGTAGTTTCATGTTCCTGCTGAGCTCAGATGATGACAGAGTGTCTCATTTTATTAGAAGTCAGAATTACTCCTTAGTCATCTTCAGCGTGTCTTTCTTTCACTGAATCCACAGAAACAAACGCACTGAGACGAAAAGAAAAAAAAAGATCCAGCATTGATGGGATGACTCTCATTTTCTCCTCTCCACATGCTCTGCAACAGTTCAGAGCTTCTTCATGGAGTAATATAACAGTCTGTAAAGGATGGTATGAAAAGAGCTCAGCTCACATCCCAGAATTCAGCAGCAGCAGAGAGCCGTACAGCTCCCACTCAGCAGTCGTCTTCACAGACAGAGATAACCCTGCAGAGAGGAGGGATGACCTCCTGCTGTAGATCAACAGCTTTATCCTCCTTTAGTCTGCTGGGATTATCTCTTCAATTGACAGAGGCTAATAATCTAATCTTTAATTTATGAACAAGGGAAAACCCTCTGTCCTCATGTTTTAAAGTGATAGAGGAGCAGGAAAGCTCTGACAGCTGATTCATTTTAGTTGTAGATAATGTTTGGATTAAAATTTAAGAATAAGAAGGAGAAGAAACTGGAAATGAACGTGGTGATGAAGCGTGGCAGATTAAAAAATGAGACTGGAAACGAGGAGGAGAGTCACAAAGTGAGGGATGTTATCACTCACAGATTAACAGAACATTTCAATCATTGAACAAAAAAACAGAAAACCCTCCCATCAGAGAAGCAGATCACAGCTTTAGACGGCGTCAACAGGAAACAACAGACTGAGAGTGAGTGAGAAACGTCTGCTCAGGAATGAAGCTCACTCTATGACACAGACATGGGAGGAAACACTTTGTTAATCAGCAAAATAAAACAAAAAAGAGAAGAGAAATATTCTTCCAGGGTTGTGTTTCTGAAAAACATGCCAAAGGGTGAATTCTCTAGTTTATCTGAGCAGGATCAGGACCCACTGAGAGACATTCAACACCGAGAACAAACCAAAGATCCAAACTCAAGGTTCTGACAATGTTGGAGCTTCTGGCTCCATTTTCATCTTAACTTCTTCATGTGCAAACAGTGTAATAAATACTTAACTAAATTCATCAACAGTCCTCATAAATCCTTGCTTTAAACAACCACCCACAGTCAACAGCCTGAGAACAAACAGAGCAAACAGAGCTGAACACATCTTCCAGGCCACAGCGTAACATGATCTTCTGTGTGAGAGTCATTCTCTCAAGAAGCTTTTTCAACCCAGCAGCTTTGATTTCATTCAGACTCTGATGAGAAAGTTAGAAACTAGTCAAACAGCTTCAGATGAAAAACATTAAAGCAGAAATCCAACCAAACAGCCGTCAGGAGAGACGTGTGAGAAAGATGAGCAGACAGGAAGTAGTTCTGACTTGCTGTGTGTGTCTCTGTGAGCGTAGACTTTAATCTTTCTTTCAGCTTCAAACTCATCATGTTACTCCTCAGATTGATAGAAATATGTAACACACAAAATCACACAGTAACACTCACAGACAAACTTACAGACAGTTGCATCTGCAGCTTTCTGCTCTGGACTCATGTGAACATTGATGATGTCACACTCTGGGCTCACAGGTGTGTCCCGTTCACCTTAACGAGCTTCTGCACAGACACAGCAGACAGAGATCACTTTATATTCTGTAATATGAGCATTGATCAGAGAGAAGGCTGCTGTTGGGAATCAAAATGTGTTTTTAACAAATGAAACTAAATGACATTTTATAAAGTTAAAGCTTATAGTCTAAAAGTTAACTTTCCCATAAACAGTGAAGTGAAGCTCCTTTATGAAAAGATGTAATTTACAGACAGTAAATCATTGCTGTGATTTTCACACTGTGAAGAACTGCAGATTGATTGTTCTTCATGCATTATGCATCACAATCTGCTGAGAGCTGGACTCCACTGATCTGTAACTGTCTGAATAAACTACACTACAGGTGGACACAGCATGGGACAGACACACGCTCCCTGTGACACTGTGGACAATATGCTCAGAGCTTTTCTCTCATGGAGCTCACACTGCTGGGTGCTGTCTGCATAATGTGAGAGTTCTTCTGCAACGTCACCAAATATCTGATCCAACCTCATTCAACAACTCATTCCTGTGTTTGGCCTTTTTGGAGCACTTCTCATGGATGACACTGAATAACCTGGTCACCACGACAACGTATTTAATCTGCTCACTCATGTTGATAGTTGACAGCCCATGTGTTGGAAAATAAAACAAATAAAAAGTAAACTATAACAACCTCTGTTGTGCTCACTGACACACTCTGGAGCTCAGGACCACAGACAGACTTTCCTTTGCCTCTCCAGATAATGAACCACAGCAGGTTATGACAGGGCCTGATGGCTGCTTCATTACCCTGGACTTGGCTTGGCTCTGCTGGGGGACAACTCTGTTACACAATGTCTGACACAACCTTCTTTTCCCCTCAGATACCAAGACTCTTTAAGTGTAATGTGGTCGATATCAAGTCCAGTAAAGTTGGATATTATTCTAAATGCTTCTGATGTATCCAAAGACCATGAAGTCAGAATCTGAGACTAAAATAAAACTGACAATAATTACAATGTTCCAGGGACACACAGGATTTAAACAGTGTGACAGTGGGCTGCACTAAGGAGGGGACACACTCTCAGTCAGCACACACAGAAACACACTGTGGTTAAATATGAGCTGTGTGTCAGCTGGCATTTTCTATTCTAGAGGGAAATGAAATGTGACAGACATTACTGCAGAAAACACACTCTGAATAGGGAAACAGCTTCTGCTGCAGCATTCAAGGTTACACAGCACTCATTACACCTGGAAGAGGGAAGCAGGGAGCCCGGCAGGTGAATAGGTCCTGCTATTAAAGAGTGGATTTCTTCATTATTACATCAGAAAAAAGAAAAACAAAGGTGTTTTGGTAAAAGGTGACTTTGTAGTTTGCTCATTTTGAGCTCTAACGTGTTGACATGGAGCTGTTTCATACTGAACACTGACAGCAGAGTTTCTGTGGTCTGATTGGAAACAGAACAAGGAAACATAACACTGCGGAACAATTTGAAAAAAATCTGTTGAGGTAGATTTTTATGCTGATTAAAACTAAAATTGTCATGCAGATTCCAAAATTAGTCTTTTTTTTTTTTCTTTTCCACAGCTTACCCTTCAGATAAGCTAAATTCCACTGATTAGCTGTAGTAAGACAAGGTATGGGTACTGAATTAGGTACTTTTATAGGTATTTATCAAATCCCATCTGTAGTACTGAGTACTGGTTCACGTAAAATCCAACGGTACCATGTTTAGGTACCTTACACATCCTTGTGACTGTGAGAGAGAGGAAGAGTAGACAATTTTCCATTCATGAACACAGCGTTGTAAGGTTCTATATAGAAGAATGAATATGTTAAACTGAAAAACTTTGAGATCTTATTTGTGAACACATTAACATTTGTTACCACATAAACACACAACAGTACTAAACATTGGAACCATCGAGCACTGACACCAAATGCCAGGTACCGGGCATCAGTACTGTATCATTCAAATGTGAAAGGACTTGCCAGCTGATTATGACTGGACTCATCTCCAGCTACGTGACAACTTGTTTGTGCAGTCACAACTGAGACAGTGCAGTGAGAGGTGTGTGCAGCTTCCAATAGGTCAGTACGAACAATATCCTTTAATGCTTTTGTTTTTTTAGTTTTTAAAGCTTGTAACTATTCTATCTTAGTGTTTTATTTACATAGCTATATATTTCCTTTGTTCCAGATCATGTCGGATCCTGTAGCTCCTCCAGTAGACATATACTTTGTAAAAACACAATAGTGTTACATACAAATTGCAGTCATGCCTGTTTTCTTTCGTATTTCATTGTTTGTAAATGTTTGAAGATTTTTATAAAACAAGCACATATCTGTTAAGTAAAACATTTTTCACATTTTTCAAGAAAATGGGGATGGATAGTTCGAAAACTTGACGTATTTGAGAAAAACAGATCAGTTTAGGATTCTGCACCCAATCATGAGTTAAAAACGTCTGTCAGACATAACTCAACAAAACCTGTGTTCCTCAGTGTAATCACATGTTACTGTTACTATTGAGACCAAAGACTCTCAGTCTGCACTACTAAAGTTTTCAGTCATTGACAAAAACATATTAGCATGCTAACAGAAGCACATTTACAGTGAGCATCAATCAGTCCCTGGTTTAAACCTTTGAAAAGCTGTGTGTGTGTGTGTGTGTGTGTGTGTGTGTGTGTGTGTGTGTGTGTGTGTGTGTGTGTGTGTGTGTGTGTGTGTGTGTGTGTGTGTGTGTGTGTGTGTGTGTGTGTGTGTGTGTGTGTGTGTGGGTGTGCAGTATAATGAGCTCTCATGATGAGGACCTGTGGGAGCATTAAATGATCACTGCTGGAGAACACTGAGCCCACGCTCATCACTCACTGCATTTCTGGTTTATTCTTACTTAATTTCCCCCTGACATTAAAGAAGTATTTCTGATTCTGATTCTGATTCTGATAAAAGCCTCATTTTACACCTGGACTGTGTCAATCTTCATCAGCATAGTTATTATTAAAGAAGCTGTAATTTCTCATAAATCCAGTGATGATAACATAAAGAGTCAATGTGAAACAGGTGTTTGGACTCTTCTTCCTCTTTCTTCATGCTATGTAAGTTCATGACTGTGGACGGAGCAGATCAGAGCCTGTGATTAACCACAGGATGAGACGCCTCATGTTCACTTTGTCCAGGGCTGTCAAATAAACTACAGACAGTGTTTTTGATCTGTTTCAGTTTTTCAGTGAGGAACTCCATTAAATCATTGTTCAGTGAAGACAAATGAGAGCCTTCCATCAGAGTCTGATGAATGTCTCCTTTAATGAAATGTTGAATGAGCTGTTTGTGTTGTTTGAATCTGTTTGCCCTGAAGTCATGTTCCCTTGACTGTGATGTGTGATTCTGTTTGTTTCCTAAACAAAAACTATTTGTTCCCTCAGAAAGCAGCTCTCCTTAGAGACGAGGAAAGGACACGAGGAGGCTAAAAGCAGGGAGGATGTTTCCTTTGACAGCTCTGCTGACTCTGATTTGACATTTGAGAGACTCTCCATCTTTAACATGTTTACATCTCTCGGCAATCTTATTCTACTTGACTACAGTTACAGCAGGCACCTTAAAACACTGACACTAAAAGAAAACTCACCATATTTCTCATGCTGCCATGTCTAATTTTGTGTCTCTTTTTAAGATGTAATTACATGTGACAGATTTTACTTAGCTGGATAATATATAGAGCTGTGACTTGCATGAAAAGTTAATTCAGTGATGCCTCCTTAAATTTTTGAGAATAAAATCTTTCCTCCCATGAAATACTCTTTGGTACAAGCACCAATAAAAACCCACTTCTGATCAAACACAGAACACACCATATGAGCACAGTTAAATGTGTAGCTGGGTTTGTGTGACAGTGACTCTAAATAAAAGAGATTTCAGATCTGAGCTCTGCTTTGATGAAAATGAGCTCTCCAGAGCTCACAGCCTCCAGAGAAAACCAATGACTGACACACTCCAGAGAGCAACAAGTCAGTCCCCACGGTGTGAAGTCTGCAGAGGCAGCAGACTGTGGTGTGTGTGTGTCAGAAATAATCCTATTAGACTTTGAAGCCAATCATGAAGAACTGCCCGATTTAACTATTCAACATTCAAACACTGCTCTCACCTTCCAACAGTGAATGGTTTGTGTAAAGACTGAAAACCTGCAGCTGACAGTAATCTGGAAATGTCCGCTGTGATTAAAAATGTCAGTTTAATAAACACGTCACCACAGGACTCAAGCTGCAGGCGCTGAAGAGGAAAGTAAAGTTATCAACAGAAAGAAACGCTGGTTTGTAGATTTGAGCTTTTATCTCATGTTTTAGTCTCCAACCATCAGAGACCTTTGATCACATCACAACATCTAAACTGCTCTCTCTGCACATCCAAGACAGTTACCCATAATTCCTCTCTCAGCTGCTGTCACCATCAAACTGAGGTCAGGACGATCTGACAGACTGAGGCTCCGTATGCAGACCAGAACTCTGATCTGAGAGGAACCAACGTCTGTTTTTAAGAAATATAAAAGATATCAATCAGAGAGGTCTGAATGTTCTGCCATTTTAAGAGGAAATAAAAGTTTAGACGGAGCGTCAGAGAGATTAATGCTCTCTCCATGCTGCATCTCTGCCTGCCACTGTCTACAGCCAAGAACAACTATCCCCACACACACAGAAATCATTGATCCTATCATTGGCTCTTTATGATGATGAGCTGATCATTTTACAGCTTGTCTGCTTTAAGAAAATGCTTGTGCTTTGCAATAATCCATGTATTCAAACAGAACTGTCACACCATGCAGATAAAAACAAGATAAAACTTTTTCCCTGACGTCTTCATGAGGTAAAACTAAACGGTGACGTTAAAAGTCAAATGAATTCTTGAACAGAAGTCAAACAGCAGATGTAAAACCTGACAGACTGGATGCTGCTTCACTGTCTCTGTGTGTTTTAAAGCTGAGTGCAGGTTTATTAATTCCTGCTTTGACCTGGAGGTGAGAAATAAAATCTGCTTCTCTGTCAGGGTCTCTATAAAATGTGGATTTTATCATATGACTGAGATCATGACATGTTTAACAGATAAATGAAGCTGATTTGTCTTAAAACAAATTATATACTTTGTGACTGAATTCCAAATAATTTTCATCTGACAGCTCTCTGAGAGGAGAGGAGAGGAGAGGAGAGGAGAGGAGAGGAGAGGAGAGGAGGAGGAAGAGGAGAAGGAGGGGGAAATGAATGAGGAGGAAGAGGAGGAGTGGGAAGAGGAAGAGTTGGAAGAAAGGGAGGAGGAGGGGAAAATGAAGGAGGGGGAACAGAAGGTGGAACAGGAGAGGGCAGAGGAAGAGGAGAAGGGGATAGAGATAGAGAAGGATGGGGAGGAGGAGGAGGAGGAAAGTAAGGGGAGGAGGTGGAGGATGAGTGGGGGGAAATGAAGAAGAAGGTGGAAGATGAGGAAGAAGAGAGGGGGGAAATAGAGGAGAGGGAAGAGGGTGAGGGAAAGAAAGAGGAGGAGGAGGAGGTGGGGGATGAAGAGGAGGGAAAGAGATGTAGGAGGAGGAGGAGGAGGGAAGAGGGGAGGGGGGAGTTGGAAAAGGGAGAGGAAAAGGAAGAGGAGGGTGAAGAAGAAAGGGATTGGGAGGAGGAAGAGGAGGGGAAGAGGAGGGGAAGAGGAGGGGAGGGGAAGAGAAAGAGAAAGGGGGGAACGAGGGGGGAGGAGGAGGAGGAGGAGAAGGAGGAAGGGGGAATGAGAAAGAGGAGAAGGTGGAAGACATAGAGGGGAGGAAGAGGAGGAGGAGAGGGGAGAGGAGGGGGGCAGGAAGGAGGACAAGGAAAGAGGAAAAAGAGGAGTGGGAAAAGGAAGCAAGGGGGGAGAGGAGAGGGAAGAGGAACAGGTGGAGGAAAAGGAGGAGGGGTGAGAGAAAGAGGAAGAGGAGGAGGAGAAGGGGGAAGAGGAGGAGGATAGAACGAGGAGGAAGAAGAGGAGGAGGAACAGACGAAGAGGAGCATCAATTATTACGAAATGTGGGTTTCTGCATGTAATATGCAAGAACTTATTTCATAATGTGACAAAGTTTATGATATATTGAGTTCAAGAATTTGATCACAAAATGAGTTAGACTTTTAGGAAATGCAGCGTTATTACATAATGAAGTTAGAATTTATTACATTATTACATATTAGGGCGATATTATGTAAAGTGGCATTAAAAGGCCTGAGTTTATTGAATACTTTTCTCTTATCCTGACGAAGAGGAGATTTACACTCCTGCTACATGACAGCTACAGCAGAATGAATTCATCTTCATCCATTTTCAACTAAATAAACAAACTGACATGAAAAGCTGCAGACCCTTTGCTCCTTCACATCTGCTGAGACACTTACTGTTTGTTTCTAAGTGACCCTCAAAAACTCATCTCTGTTAATTCTCTGTGTAAAATAGTTCACTGAGTCTGAAGGTAAACACAGGATGGAAACTATTTTCTGTGAGAGGAAAGGAGGAGAAAATGATCCAAACTGGTAATGATTTCATGAATAGATGTGAAAAAGGTCACTGGGTGTGATTTTCTCCTTCAGGCCAACAGCCCAGGATCCTGATGACAAAGTTTCCTGTAGAGACTGAAGCTGTGAGCACACTGTGAACTTATTCAGAGTGTTTCTTTAACTGTGGCACAAACTCTTTGATTCATCTGCAGAAATATGTCCTTCAACACATGAACCCTGTAGGTGTGTGTCATAAATATGGAACAGACTCTGTTTCCATCATGTCACAGAGGAACAGAGTCATTATTCAACAACATAACACTGACTGTTGTTGGCTTCAGGTTTTGCTTCCCTTGCAGAAAGCTCAGATTTGATTCTCAGCCAGATTTCAGCTTTGGCTGAAAAACTGAGACAAACAGCCAAGTGCAGTCAGGATGGTGAAGAGGCAGTCAGAGAGCTGGCTGTGACTCTGTTTCTTTCTGTTTTCAAAGTCAATCAGCTCACTTCTGCTGCTCCAACCAGCTCTGAAATATAAACCCAGACTCCATGACACTTCTTCTTACAGTCTACAGGATCCTCTGACTGCCCCAGACTGATCCACCTCTCTCCTTAAATCTCTCTTTACCACTTTGTCAACTGAATATAAGTCTTCAGAAACATCTGACCTTAAAGAAGCTGCCCAGAGCTTTAGATTTCAGTCTGACTCTCTTTTAGCCCACTCCTCTCTTCCTCCTCCTGGTTTCTGTCTCATGAAGCTCTGATAGATGTCTGACCATGACAGTGAAGATCTAAAGCTCTGCAGCAGAAAGCTTTTATCTCCACTAAACAGTCACTCCTCCACTCTTCATGCAGCTCACAGAGCTTCAGAGGTTAAAACTGAAGGACAGACGACTCAATCTCTGCCTGTCTCCAGGTATTTCTCAAAGTCCACTTACACCCTCTCCACACACTTCCCCTCAGTTTGGACGCTAGTGTAGAAGTTACTCTGAAGAGTTACTGCAGCAGTAGATGTGACAGGTCATATGATGAGTAGATTCTGTCATCAAGAAATGAAAAGATCCCCTTTAAAGTAACTTTAGTCAATCTCCTCTGCTAACTTTGTTTCAAACTCAAAGGCTGAATGTAGAAAGTGATGATTCAAGGCTGTTAAACTGATCATCAGGCAGAATGTGCTGGGGAACTCTCCCCCTCCAGACTGCTCTGTATTCACACAGCAGTCTGTTCTGCATGAGCTCCACTGTTAGGAAGAAAGAAATGGACGGCTCCACCAACATTTAGAAAGTGACAGCAGGTCCAGAGCTGAGCTCCTCTCATGAATAATGACCACCTGCTCCAGAGCTGCTGTCTGTGTCACTGGTGGCTTTAAACCACCATCAGCAGGAAACACAGGAGCTAAACACAAACAGAGACGCTTTCAGCAGCAGGAGAATGAGCTCTGGATGTTCTGGTGGTGATTTCCAACCAACTCATGTTATGTGACAGTTAAAAACACTACAGGCAGCAGAAAAATACATCAGCAACATCTGAATAAAGAGAAAAAAAAAACTGTGTCTTATGGAAATCAGCTCCTTTTCTAGAGCCAGCAGAGATGATCTCAGAATCCTTTCTGTGTGGATCAGAGCAACATGCAGAGCCTTCAGGCTGCTGGATGCTGACGATGAGTCTGAAACAATGGAGAGATTTAGTTTCTGTGACACATGAAGCTGTTTCATCTCCTCCCTCCTCTCATCCTTCCTTTGTTCATGTGAACTCTGTCTGCCCTCTGAGGAAACAGCAGCTCTGATCAGCTGATCATATGGTTCAACTGTTTCCTGAGGGACTCACTGAAAACTGATGATCAAATATCTGGAGGCTGATGGTTTTAGTGAGGCTCTGTGGTTCAGAGTGAACTGATCCAGGTCACCATCAGCCAGGTTAATAAGTGTGATAGAGCTGATTTAATGCTGCTACATGAACTACAACACTAGTTACCTCAAATCTTTCTCCCTTGTGTTGAATAAACTGTTATCAGTGACATTTGGATATAATGTCATAAACACTTCCAGAGATCCTCATTCATAAAACTCTCACAGCAATGTTAGAGGTTTCTCTCTTGTTGTCCTGAGCTGAGACAAAGTGAGCAGCTGTGTTTGGATAATGAGCTCCTGTCAGTCGTCTGCAGAGGTTCCCTCCATAAATCAGTCTGTACTCATGGTATGAAGAACTCTGTGAGAGCACGGCTCTGCTGCCAGGCCTCAACTCCCCGAGCTCTGCTCCTTCTCAGCAACCAACTGTCCCCCAGCTGTCCCCATCATCTGATGATCATCATGAAGAGACTTCATGTTCAACACAGCAACTAGTTATTGGAATCAGAGAGTGGTGATCAGGTTTGAGAAAATTATTGTAAAATGATCATAACATCTCATTAAAAACTTTGTTATCCCACTCACACAGGATTAAAGCTCTGTGGAGTTTTCTTCTATAAACCAATTTTCAGGGTTTTGAAGTGAACAGGTGAGACGCTGTGGACAAACTGTCCTTTTCTTCTTTCTCCATTCCAGTTTATTCCTGAAGTGTCACTCATTTTTGGACAGCTGGATCTTCTGACAGATGAAGCTGTGTGAGATGACTGACAGCTCGGAGGCTGCAGGAACAGACGGATGAAAGTTCAGCTAAAGACCAACAGCTCACACAAACCGTCAGATAGGAGAGTAAATCTAGTGGGCTGGACTTTAATGTGCTCCACACTGACACTGAACAGTCTGTGTGTTCATGATGTGACAGGAAATCCATTACTTTGAAACATCATCATCATCACTGAGTTACATCATGTTAGCAAACAGCTGCTCTGACCGTCACTGACTTTGCTCTAATGTTACTCTGATGATTTCAGTGAGACATGAGATAAACTGAGAGGAATGAGTCATTACTGACGATCAGCAGAGGAAACATCAACATCATCAGAATCAGACCTCCATGAGTTCAGATCTGTTTTTGGTTTGAGAAGAGAAGACTGGAGACTTTACAAAGAGCAAAGCTGGAACAGTTTAACACATGATGATTATGATGATGATGATGAAGACGATCTGGGGATCATATACAAAGAGTACGTATGCACCAAAACGTGGCGTATGCTTTTTTTTTTACACCAAGTTCAGATGTATCAAGAGTGAAATGACTGTGAAAATGTGCGGTGCCTCACGCCAACTTCATGGCTGACGTTCACGCGTTTCTACAGCTGTTGATCCTTTGGTGACACTTAGAGGTGATGCTGGGAATCAATTAACGCTGATGACCAATGAACACACCTACGAGTCTTTAATTACATCAGTGGTTACCAAAGCATGCTCAAAGTGGTGAAAAAAAATTGTGTTAAAACAACGACTGCTCTATCAGATTTAGAGGACTCTGTAAATGGTGGAAAAAGAAGAGAGCACATGTTCAGAGACAGAGGATTTACTGGACCATGATGAAACTGGTTCATCAGACACTTTAGGTTCCTGAGGGGAATCCAGACTACAAGCTGGCTCTGTGTGCGATGGGTGGCTTCTTGGTGAGTAAATTTATTCATGTTGTATCAGAGGTCCCTTCAGTCTCTGTTACTAATACAGCAGATAGCTGGGGACTGAATCAGCTAATGTTACAAGTGTTTTTCATCACACAGATAGATTACAGCATGCCTAAGTCATGAGTCTAGGGGGTGTTTTAGCAAATACAGTTTATTCAGATTGTGTTAATGCTGTGAGTGTGTGGATATGTCTGTGTGGGGAGTGAATCCTCATGAACGATTGGTACTTTGTCCTGTAGCCGGGTGGAGGACTTGGTGGCACCACCTATGAGGAGCACAGAATAAGTTTGCTGAGCGTGGGGAAGATTTGTGTGCTCGATAAAAGGAGCTAATACTTTAGTATGAATAAAAAGCTGACATGAATATGCTTGAAGAGTCCACAGGGAAACATGCAGCCTCTTTAATGTTTGGGGAAGTTTCCATTGAACAGAGTTGCAATTTGGTATGGGAGGTGATTGGTGCCACATGTAAAATTCATCCAACAGGTTTGGGAGACTGTGACTAATCTAAAAACAGTAGTCACATAGAGGAGGTACCCTTTGGTAGTTTCTGTAGGTATTTTTTTAGGGTTATGGTTTTAAATAGGTAATATCACAAGTTTTCATGCTTCCAGCACCCCGCATGTGGTAGCACGCATGTGGCGCCCACAAATTATGTCCCATCTTCACAGCATCATCAGTCAGTGGTTGAAGTTTGTGACCTGCTGTTTTTGGCTGGTTAAACAAAAGCTCAAGATCTTTCTTTTTTAAACATTTTTCTCAGGACAGAGTGGACAGAGCAGGAAACAGGGCAGGAACATGTAGGAAAGAAGGCCACAGGTTGGATTTGAACCCAGGAGGCTGCACTTGCAAACTACCAAGAGCACTACGACCTAGACCACGAGGGCGTCTGAACTCCAGCTCAGGATCTTTCCAACAAGTCCCTGATCGTCTCTGTGAGCAAAGTACTTATGTTAAAAACCCTGTGTGTAAAGTGTAAAATGTCTTGAGCAGCCTCACTTTTCCATGGCTCACTTCTTTCCTCTCACTTATTCTTAGTTTAATTTTCTGATCATGCAGAGAGGGAAATCTCAGGAGTAGGGCCGATTTACATAAAAGTTGCATATTTAAATTGTGTAGTGGACAAGGAGGGGTCAGGGACTCCAAAATGTTCGCTTAATCCGATGCTGATTAGGATGAACAAAGGAGCTTGGGTTCATGTTCGTGCACAGATACAAACATCTGGATATTTTTGTGCAAACAACATTTTGTGGATTTGAGCGTACACCAAGTTTGAGCAGGAAATCCACTCAAGTCTTTGTCCATGAGGTCCAGCTCTCTGAGTTTCCCTCTAAATGGATCCAAGCAGCAGCTGACAGATACTGTCTGGAACAATAAGCTTCCTCTACTGATGAACAAACCACAGCAGAGCTCTAACAGACTGAGAAGAGACAGAAACATGATGAAGACTGGAGCCAGGACGTCACAAATATAATCAGACTAATAAAGCAGAGAGTCAGACTGATGACACACACAGGAGCTGACACAGCAGCTTTTATTACACACACACACACACAAAGAGGAGACACATCCACTGCATGGATCTGCTGATGGGAGCTGTGGACTCATCTGTCCTAAAACCACACACACTCTGTCACACACAGAAAACACACCAGGCATGTCTGGAGGAAAGCCATGAAACTCCTCCTGCAGGTGAAGCTACGACTGAACCACAGAGCAGACGTCACACACCATTACACACACACACACATAGAGAAACAAACACATGCTGCTGAGCCTCTGAGTAAACTCTGACTCTAATGTTTGAGTTGTTTTTATATCGATGGATGTTTTTAGTTTTGGTGTTTCCTCTTTCAGTCTGTCAGGGCTGATCCACGTCTCACTGTAAAACTGTCACAAACACAACATGACGCTTCTCTCTCTGATGTTTTCAGCTCTTTCTATCAACTTTCATGGAGTCAATATTCCTGCAGACTCTTTCAGAGGGAATAACTCACAGTTCAAATGTCACATGACCACACGTCTTCAACACAGAGCAAAAAGACACAGAACCAGAGCTCTCTGTTAACTTCACTGTTCAATGTGGAAAGTGTCAGAGCTCAGGAGAAGAGAAAGGCAGAGACATGGACGCAGAGTCAGAAATATAAACAGATAAAATGATACAGCTGAATCAGGTTATACAAACACATAATGTATAAAAACGCCCACACTGTCATCATATAACTGAAGAGAGGTTTTATCATTTTCTGCTCACACCAGCTCATTCAGGACCTTCAACCCACACATGGCTCCAACATCCAGCTCTAAAAACAGAGAGTGTTTTGTATCTGCAGCACTCAGCCACTCAAAGCTCTCCAACAACAGCTGAGACAGAATAGTTCAGCATTAGAGACGTTCCTCTCACCTCGCTCTGGACTCAGATTAGAAGAGATTACGCTCAGTTTGTGATCTGAGCAGAAAGTAAAGGTTCAGGTCAGAACCAGACACAGATTCTGTGTCAGACTGGGTGTTGTGTCGTGTTGCAGAAAATAATCTTTTTTGTTCTTGCTCAAATAAAAAAAATATATTTTTTAAAAAATATTATAAACAGATAAAGATATGTTTCCAAACTATCTTTTCACATTTTTTTTTTTTTTTTTTTTTTTTAATAAAGAGTGTTTAGTTGAGCTGCAAACAGGGTCAACATCAGAGTCCCTGGAGGTCTGCACAGACCACAAGTTGAAAGAAGCTCTGCAGAGAGACGGACATCACAGCTCCCCTCAGAGGAAACAAAGACTCAGACACAGATTCACCTTTCTACTGTCAGTCATGGACAGAGAGCCATGGGAGAAGAATTACATCAAAGACACAAAGAGGAGGAAAAAAGGAAGGCTGAGGACATGAGAGCCAGGAAATAAGGAGAGAACAGACTGTAGGGAGAGTTTAGTGAGAAGCTGGAGATGGAAAAGGGGAATTTATGAGTTTAAAGTCTTTAAATCTCACAGAGAAATGATTTAAAGTGAGAGGCAGGGATAGAATAGTTTAATATTAATCTCTTTTTAACTCTTTGTTCCCTCTTTGCATGAGCTGCATGACATTTTGTAAGAAGAAAGAAAAGTTACAAAAAGTCTCAGCTTTGCTCTGGTCCTGACGTCTGGATCAGTTCGAGCTTTAAAATACTTCAGAAAGTCATGATAAAGTCTGTGGAAACTCAACATCTGTCTTGTTTGACCTGTTTGACTCTTCAGAGTGACTTCTGTTCCTCTCATGTTCCTCAGAGTCAGACTGAGCAGCTGATTGGTCGCTGAGCTGCTTCTGTCATCACTTCATCACCATCTGTTCACCATTCATTTAAAAACTGTGAAACTTAAAGTCTAAAAGCATCACCACTGCTGACATTTGAAGACACAGATTATAAGGAGTGAGTCTGCTCCTCTGAGCTGTTTACTTCTCCCTGTATCCACGTGTTTCACACTCCCCCTGGTGTACACCTCACACACACTCCCCCTGGTGTAAACCTCACACACACTCCCCCTGCTGTAAACCTCACACACTCTACACTACAGTCACAAATAAATCAAACAGATCAGATTAAAGTAAGGACGCAGACATCAAATTAACTTCAAGTAAACTCAGAGACAAATCTGAGATCAGATCACTTTTAGAAAGCGACCATGCTCCACTCACAGATTTCATCAGAGGGGTCAGCAACAGTGTGTGAGTGGAGTTCACAGACACATGTTTGTTCACTTCTCTCCTCATGTTGTGACAGAAGACTCTCCTGAAGCTGTCAGCTGGACCATCAGCCTCTGCGGCTGCTCTCTTCTCTGTGTCACACACTGTCTCTGAACACAGACTGCTGTCAGATCACTTCAGGAACTTTACATACCTTCACACCTCTGTGAGTCAGCAGCAGACGGGCGGAAGCAGCAGAAACATCCACGGCTGCTGTCATTTCACTCATCTCCACTGTTTTCTAGTGAGAAACGTCAGGAAATGACATGAAAAGAAGGAAACCATCCCTTGCCTTGAAATCCAAAGAGGAAAGCGACGGCGGGGATCCACACGGTGTGTATCCAGAAGTAAAGCATGGTGTCCTTTAATCAGCTGGAAAAGCTCCGCGCTCTTCCCAAACCAAGCTCCGTCTCCAGAGGTGAATTTCCAGAAGAGAAAGCGCTGAAAGTGAAGCCGAGCGGAGGAAGAAATCCCAGACTGACCGCTGCTGATCAACACAAGAGCTGGAGACTCTGACACTGCTTCACCTGCTGCTGCTGCTCACCAACTACAGCGACCCCTACAGGAGCTCTCAGCAACACAGGAGCCCACAGAGAGCACGCGTGTTCAGTCTGTTTCCACTACAGCGCAGCTCGGCTCAGGTTGTCTGTGTGTGGAGGTTTGTTTACATCCCTCAGCTGTTTTCTGATGCTGCTCATTGTTATTTTAGGCACAGAGGAGCTGATATTACTTCAGCCATAACTCGCCTGCAGCAAACACAGCAAAGGTTGGACACAATCCAATCAAACAGTCCAGTAAAATATATTCTGCTCTCAGTAAAAAGTCAGACTTCATGTTTTTCTCAGATG
The DNA here is from genome assembly GCF_033239565.1 of Halichoeres trimaculatus. Lineage (NCBI taxonomy): Eukaryota > Metazoa > Chordata > Actinopteri > Labriformes > Labridae > Halichoeres > Halichoeres trimaculatus. The sequence continues at coordinate 5,748,086 of NW_027437188.1, read as the reverse complement.
TTTTCTTTGTTAATGTCTGAGTCAAGCTGCAGGGTCTGCTGAATGAACAGGAAATGACTCCTCCATACATTCTGGATGCTGTCAGACATTATTCATGATCAGACTGTTTTCTGTGGAGGTGTGTGTCCTGTACAGAGAACATTCAGAGGTTTGGACATTTCAACGCTTCAGTCAACTCAGGTCACATGGCTCTGACTCTGAGCCAAATCAGTGAACACTCCAACCATAAACCATCTCACAGCCAGCTGTGTGAGTTACACACTCAGTGTTAGAGCCTCAGAGTTTATGGAAATACCAAATGACGTGGGAGAAATGAAGAGAGGTCTGTGCTACAACAATTCTTTACAACAAACGGCTGAATATACAAAACTTCCTGAAGATGTTTATTCAGAATGAATGAACAAGGGGGGTTATGTCTCATCAGTGATTTTTTTTTTAACAACTTCGCAATGTTTACTTTGTTTGTGCTTGATGAAAACATAAACATGGAATGATGCAAGAAAATTAAGTTTTTCTTTTTATTACTTCATTGAGTCTACAAAGCCAGACAACTTCTCCAGAGCTCATGGTTTACTAATCAGAGACACTAATCACTGAGGTTAAACTAGTTCAAAAGGGGAAATAAAAATTTGAATATTTCTCTCCACACAGTCCACTCATGTCCTTTGACACAGCACACTGAGCTCAGAGACCCTGAGCTCAGAGTAACCCTCAGTGTTTCTGTCCTCTAACCAAACTTTAGACTTCAGGGTGAAAGACCTGAGCTTCTGTCCCTGAAAACTTTCAGAGGAAAAAAAAAACATGTCATCAGTCTGTGGAGAGACATGAGTTATTCCTGACACTCTGCTGTCGTCCCAGATCCAGAGAGTTGATCCATCTCTGCTTCAGCACCATGGACAGAGACAGAGCAGCAGCAGTTTAGTTCACTGTGGATCTCTATGGAGCAGACTGCTGCTCTGACAGCACTGACAACATCATTTAACATGATAAAAAACAATAGACTGTTTATTATTATATTATATATGTGTATTATTATAATATGGGGATATTTGTATTTGAAAATACCCAGCTACGTGTGTTCAAAGCCTCAGAGGAGCTGAGCCTCGTTAGCTTCATTAGCTCCACCTGTTCTCTTCCTGCTCTGACACCACAGAGGGTTAATAATTAAACATGTGAACTCTTCTGTTTCATCAAATCATGAAAGCTGTCACTGAGAGTTACAGCTGTGTCATCACAGAGTCCAGATAAAGCTCGACTGGAACCAGCACCAATATAAAATTTCTGAGTCCTTCAGAGAAACTGTGACACAGACAATAAATGTCTTTAACATGAGATCATGGAGGAGGGAGAACAACGGGGGGTCTGGACAGGACGGCCTGAGAGAGTCTGGATCATTGAGGACAGAGGGAATGTAGAGCCAGAGTGTTTCAGAAACAAGGAGCAGAGTCTTGGAGTCACTTTTTAAATCCCACAGGAGCCAACGTGATCCAAAAACTACATTTAGTTTCAGTCCATCTCTCCTCACTTTGGAAGTCTGAACACATGTTGCAGCCATACTGTACCAACTATTTCACAGACTGAAGACTGAAAATGTTTTTGTTTCTCTGGTTGGATTCTTCTCTGTGTCCTTCACTGAAACCAACGATCATTTAAAGGATTTCTCCTCAAGGATGACACTGATCTCTGGAAAAACTACACGCTGTCAGAAAGGATGCATTTTGAAAGTCTGTACTCTTCTCTCAAACTTTCACAGACTGGAGAACAAGAGGCTGAAAAACTGTGGGAAAAACAGTTTCACAGCAGGAAAAAGAGAAAGTTACAACTTTGAGATAACCAGAGTGTTCAGAGTCTCCTCTGAGCAACAAAAGACGATAATCTGTGACGTTATCCACCTGCCAACGGCCACACACTCTGTAGAAACAGTGTCTGAGTCTCTTTCTGATTCACAGACTCTTCACAGGATGAAGACTGAACATCAGAATGAACCTCACATTGATCTCCTTTAGTCAAACAGCTGACAGGGATTCACTCTGAACAAACAGAGTTTATGAGAAACTTCCAGAGAAAGATGTTGAGGTGTATTTCCAGGTGACAGAAATGTCACAATCAGTGAAGAGATTTAAACATCTTTCTTTAAAATGTTGGTACTTTAGGTTTCTTCTTTTTTAGCCGTTTCTCCTCCTGATCTGTCACTTTGATCTGACTTTGATCTCTCTTTACTCACCGTGTCCTCATCCAAAGCTGGATGATCTGATCAAGTCTGAGCTCAATTTCCTTCATGCCGCTCTGACACATTTCCATAATTTTCCACAATCTCCATATGGACACAGTGTGCAGAGGCACTCATAAACAAAAGGGAGAATCAAAGTGTTAAATGAAATAATAGTAGGATAACGCAAACAACAAAGGATCTTTCACATAACTAGTCAGACTAATAAAAAAAATATATATATATCTCAGAGTCTCAATCACTGACAGTCTAAGAGCTGAGAGCAGACGAGGTTCAGACGACAGACCATATTAGCTCATATTGCTCTGAATGAAGCTACAGACGGACTCTTGAGAATTTTGCCACCAAATCGTTACTCCTGAGTGGTGAACAACAGACGCTCCAATCATCCGCTTAACCTGGAAGCCTGAGAGGAGGGAGAAAACTCTTGCACACTGAGCACACAAACAGACACACACTCAACAGCCAATATGGCCGGTGCAGAAACAGTCATTGTTAATCAAAATAAAAGAAATGACAGGAGGAAGAAAATCAACAAATGTAGTTCAGATCTGAAGATCTTTCACCTCCAACTGACAGGTTAGTGTCCCTGTGTGTGTTTCCAGCAAACATCACCCTGTTTGAACATTATCCAGGTAGTTTACTTCAGCAAATCAGGGTGGAGCTGTGAGTGGGATCGGGCGACAGAGAGAGAAAGTGGTTATTTTAGTTGATTTTCTCAGTTTGAGCCTCACTGAAGAATAACTGACAGGATGATTTGGGAGCTGAGTGTAATTCACATCCTCTCTGACAGGAGAGTGGAGAGACACAAACAATCAAACCTGCAGCTTCAGAAGAGCTGTTTACATAAACTGCACTCAGAGGAAAGGCTGCTTTAGTTCATTCTTTTTTTTTACTAGACAGGTTACATCATTTATTTTACAATGGAGATATTTACAACATTGCTGTATAAATATTGAATCACTGGCCTTTGAATTTGATGACGTTGTCTTTTAACCTCTGCAGAAGTTTGAAGCTTTATTCTCCATTTGTAGAAACGCAGGAGAAAGGAGAGCTCCTGGAAGAGTTCAGCTCTTTGTTCAACATGATTTAACTCCACCAGCAGAGAACAACAAGGTCAGGAGTCCCTCTGGAGGTCACCACCCTCCACATGAGAGACTCATGAAACTATTACAGAGCTGAAGATGATGCTCACTGGAGAGATCAATACTGAAGCTGAGACAGACAGAGAGGCAGGTGGACAGTCATTTCCATCAAATCCTTCTTTATAGGAGGAGGACTGTTGTTTCCATCTCTGAGCTCTGGATGAAGTGAGGAACCAAACAGCTGGAGCTCAGCAGATCAGCCTGCAGGGAGCTGAGATGACACCAGCTGAAGATCAACAGCTTCACCTCCTAAAGTCTCAGATTATAAAGCTGCTTTAAATAAGAATCACATGATCTGTCTGAGCAAGAAGAGAAAAAAATCAACACAACAACAAACAACCAGAACACCAGACTCTTCTGAAGGAAGCTGATAATCTGGAGGAAACAAACACTGAACAAAGACAGAACTACAAATGGTGTTATGATAAATGTAAACATGTGCAGCTATGATTGACCTTTTTAACCTTTAATCTTTACAAACTTCTCCATTCTTGTTGGCCGTCCTGTTCCTCTCTGTGTTTATTGGTGCAGAGCTCTTTGTTTACCACAAACAGCTGTTGATCAGCTGAGAAGGAAACACTGAGCAGCTCCAAACTACAGCAACAGGAACTTTCTGCTAATGTTAGCTTCAGGATAAAACACACTCCTGAAACTGGAAACAAACCTTTACTGTCGTCTCCCATCAGTGATATAGTTTAGGAAGACTAACGTCAGATTCATGTTAACTTGTGTTCATGCTGCGTCCACACAGTTTGTATCTGAACCATTATATATCAGTGTTTATGTGTGTGTGCACCCTTTTTTATATTATAATAAAGCAGTAAACTTAAAATGATATCTACAGAATAAAGAGCAGAAGTAATCTCCAGTTGTTGCTGCAGGGACAGGATTTAGCTTCTCTCTGATCTGGAAGCTTCTCCACTTGTTTCATAAACAGTCTGTGGAAACACATCATGGATCCATGCTGAACTTTCTGTGTTTGCATTTTTACTCTCTTTGTTTAAGCCCCAAGTTTTATTCTTTGAATCCAACACTGAGACAGAAATGATAAGGTTATGATGATAACTCAGATTATGTTTCTCTACAGCAGTGTATATCTATTTAAATGTAAATGATCTGAGGTGAAGATTTGTCACAGAAACAACCTGAAACACTTTGGAAACTTTGGAGTCAGAGAGTCTAAAGGCGTTCTGTTCTAGTCATCGTCTACAAATATAATTTGGTTCATCTTTCATGATATTACTCCATGAAGTTATTTTCCCTCTTACTATGAATCACACAAGGCTTGTTCAAGTGGGGTTTAGTCCAGTATGACACCACACAAGATTAAAACTGTCCAATAACAACAGAAAAAAAAAAAAAAAAAAAAAACTGAATGAGGTGTGTGTTTCTCTGTGGTTTCTCTTTAAGCTCTGACACTGAGGAAACACACACATGAACTGAACTCTGGAGCTGTTGAAGCTAAATGAACAAGACATGGTTAGTGTGATTAATCTGTGACTTTACTGCTGAACACATCACACAGTCTGTGTCTTTACACCTCACACTCTCTGCTCAGAGAGGTCAGACAAAGCTTTAAAGGACTGTAATGTTCACAGTTCTGTCAATGTTCCATATTATTGATCATCATGTTGAGACTCAAAGACCTTTATACTTGATTAAAGATAAAGAATCAGGAAACAGGACTTCCAGATCCAGCTCAGAGCATCAGTTCCCTCATGAAATGATGATTGATTGGAGCCTGAAGCAGCTCATTTAAACTTCACCATCTCATTTTGGGAAATTTTACCTCATTTCACTTGATTTATATTTCATATGAGAGATGAGTCACACACGAGCCTTGAGATCTAACTTTGAAATTGAATTAGAAAGAAACTTGTACCACTTCAATATGTGTCCTGTGAAAAGTTCCCACTGGAGCTTTTAGTGAATGTGAGAGGACTCATTATGGACTGAAGTGATTCAGAAACACTTAGCTGAGTTTTCTCCCACAGCCAGGAGACAAACACTCATCAGAAGGCCTCTTTACCTCACTCTGACAAAGAAATGCTCAGAAAATGTGAATCTACATCTGACACAAGCTGATTAATGGGTTTACAAAGTGAATCTGGTCTAAAAGAGAAAAATGTCATTCTTTAGTCAGAAAGATAACATGGTCTCTCTCTGCAGCAGATAACTGGACTGAGCAGCCTTCATATCTCCATCAACAGCTGCTTGTGTGTCTGAAACCTGCTCAGCTGAGCTTATCACACACAAACACACACTCCTCACACACTACTGTAGAGAAGAGGAGGGATACTGCCTCCTTTAATATAACCAGAGCTCCACCAGCAGTGTGAGAAACAAAGAGTCCTTATGGGAGCTTTAAAGATCCTCCTGCTTTCATTCACTCTCATGATCCAGAGATATTAAAGGTGTGAGACAGAGCGACAAAACATGAGCTGTTTCCAATCAATCCCTCTGATGAGGAAAGAGGAAACAGAGACAGACTGACTGGATGAGCTGGAAGTTCATCTCTGAGGTCAGATGTCGTCCTTCAGGTGATTCTTTTTATGCTGCTCACTCAAGGATCTGACCAGTGCATCACTATGATCTTACTGGGATGAACAAAAACTCTGTGCTCTCACATAAAAAAGATAACTTCCAGTAACTTCCAGTGAAAACAAAGCTACTAGATTTATTTCTTGCAAGTGTTTAGGTTGTAAGAAGAAGGAAAAAGTGAGTGGGATTGACCACAGTCTACTGTCACTTTTCTGATGCATGAAGTAAAACAAGAGCAACTTTATTTTCTTGTTGTTCACCGCTCAAATCCACAAAAGATGAAAGAAACAAATGTTTTACTTTGACAGATGGAAGAGGAATCAGTTTGAAAGTTTTACAGACTTTAAAAACTTCTCCAGGGAGAAAACTTTTTATTTATTCATGCTTTTGTTTAGCTGAGGGAAATCTTTGTGGAGTTTCCCTTGAGGAAAATCTGATTTGAATTCAAGACTGAATTTGACCTTTAGAAAAAAAAAAACAAACAAAAAAAAAACTCAGAAATATGAGGCTGTTGTGTTCTTCATCACTCAGTTTAGTTTACCTCTCAGGACTCCTTTGCGATTTATCAACACTTATACATGTCAGGTCAAAGAAATGAGCTGTGTGAAACAGTACTTATCAAGTAATCAAAGGACTTTCATACAAAGTTTTCACAATTCAAGTGTGGAGTCAATGTCGCTGAAGAAACTACAGATACACTGTAAACCCCAATAAGTTACCAGAACTCAAAAATTTTGAGGCAATCGATTGCCTCAAAATATTTAAGTTGATCAACTTAAAAGTCAAAAGTTAACCAAAACTCAAATCTTTTGATTACTTGCTACTAGTATCATTTGATTACAACAAAATTAAAAATGTTCATTATGTCAACTCAATAATTTTTAATATATATTACTCAAAATTTTCAGCTACATCAACTCAATCACGTTCAGTGGATATGACTTAAAGTTTTCAGTTTTCAATGCATCGGAATACATTACCAGAACTTTGAAAAGTAAGTTAACAGGACTTGAGAAAATAAGTACACAATACACGTTAATTAGTGTTGACAAAACTCAACATTTATTTGTTCTTGTTGTGATTCAAATCTTAAACATTTTGAGGCAACTTGCTCAAATACATTGAGTACCACTGACTTTTGCATAGATCAGTCCAAACATTACCAGGAAGGCATCACCAAATCTGGGACAGTGGACCACGGTGTCCCTTTCAATGACCACACAGATTTTCACGGGCTGGTAGTGAACTGGACTTCTGTCATGGTCACTGGTGACGGTAATGAGAGCCACTGCAACTTCTCCAAGCTCCGGCTCGTCCTGAATGAAAGAATGAAGAGATACTAATCTTGAACTAATCTGTGGTTTTAACTCTTACAAGGGTTCAATTTCTCTTTTTTTTTTTTAGTTTTTTAAATCATGAGGGTTTTTTTTATTGTTGACAAATGTTCCCTCCTCATCAATGAAATACTGCAAGTGCAGCACAAAGCTAATATGAAGTAACATTTGTAAGCTGTTTATATTTTCAAGTTGTGTTAAGAACACCTCTTAGTGAGATCAAATATATTTAAAAAGGGAGACTTGGGTCTCATTGTGAAGTCTGAAAAAAAAAAAGCACAAGATTTGTGTTGTGAACACAGGACTCAGTCAAATTACAAAAAAATCTGATAGACCAATACAATGCTTCAGAACATGAATAGGGAAATTTTTTACTAGGGCTGGAAAACTGATTGAAAAATAATTAGAAAGGACATCAAAACCCACTAACTTTAGTAATTTTTCTCAAAATGATATTTTTTCCCAGATAATTGATGAGATTATTTTTGACTTTTCACATATAAATATTGAGACTTATATTTTAAAATTTCCAGGTGTAAATATTCAAAGTTATTTACAGAAAATTATGTATGATCTTTAAACAGAAAAAAACTGAAATAATTTTATTTAAAAGATGTGCAAGTTATCAATTTATAATTTTCATGTGTAATTTAAGTTATTATTTTCGACTTCACACAAAAATGTTTAAAATAGTTTTATTTGAAAGATGTGCAACTATTTATAATTTTTTATGTGTAAATAATATTTAAGTTATTTACAAGAATGTATATTTGATTTTTTTACACCAAAATATTTGATGTAATTTATTTAAAATATGCACTAATTATTTATTTATTATTTTATGCATAAATATTTAAAAGGTTATTTACAATATATCTTTTTTTACTTTACACAGAAAAAAATTAACTTTTTGTTTTCAAGAGATGCACAACCTGTTCTCTTCCTTTCATATGACAACATTAAAACAAATAATTTTCTGGAGATGCAAGTTATTTTTTTACTTTTGGGGTACTCTTATTTTTAAGAGGTAATATGGCCTAGCAAGACATTTTCATTTCAAGTAGCATGTGCTCTTGTTTTCATTGTTGGAATTTTCAATTGATGGCTAAGGACAAATAATAGTGTTTGTCCTTAAATTATTTTAAAATAGTTAAACAGTTAAGACATAGACTTTTCCACTGGAAATAGTATGGCAGTTCTAACAGTCAAGCACTTTCATTTTAGATTAGATTAGATAATACTTTATTAACCCCTTTGGAAAACTCCTTAGGGAAATTAGAATTTCAACAGCAGTTACAAAAAATAGAGAATAGAATGATATGCATAAAAAGGATAGATGTTAACAGGAATAAAAAAATATGTAATGAGCTGTTCAACTAATACACAATGGTACTGTTGATTATTTTATAAGACTCACCGTGCAGGCTCTGAAAAATCCAGTGACTTCCTCACGCAGATACACAGGTAGGCAATGCAGAACAGTGGTACGCCTGGTGTGGATGTCATGGAATTCCTATAAGAAAAAAATAGAGTTGTATCAACTACTAGGCTTACTGAACTAAGCTAATTGTAAAATCTGTGCAATGTTTCAGATGTTCAACATATGAGTTGTATTATGATTTATTCACCTGTTCATCATGGAATTTTAAAATGTCAGCCAAAGCATCTGCTGTCTTCCCAGTTTTAGATAACCTCTGCCTGAATAAGGTCATCAGTCGAGGAAGATGGTGGTCAAGCTCAGCATAGAACATGTTGGGCAGGTTCTGGTTGGTAATCCGCTGGAACTGCGCATACACCTGTGTTCAAAAACAGCAGAAAGACAACACAGCAACATCAATTAGTCTATTCAACTTGGAGAATCTTGTTTCTGTTGTAAACTTTCTCCACTTCTGTGCTCTGACCTGAACATTCTTCATCCACATCACTCGTGACCCCAGACATACTGGCATGAGGATTCTGGGGATCCTCAATGACAATGTCACTTTTAAAGTCTGACACAAGACTAGCTTGGTGTGCTCTACTTTTATGGGAATTGAATGAGGAGTACACACTAGTGGTATAGCTACAGTCCTTATATGGGCATGCCACTGTTTCATGATTTTTTAAATGCTTTCTGAGATGACTGAAAAGAACAGATTCAGAAAAGAGTGGCTGAAATGTGCATAAAGGGCATTTAAATAACACAAGCACCTGATTCTGCACTGTACTACTGCTAAGGTGTGCCCTATGATATCTTGACAAATGAGTACTCAGTGCATTAAGTGTCTGAAATGTACACATGCAATCAGTAAAGAGGCATGGAAGAGGGCTAACTCTGGAAAAGTGGCTGTGCTGCAGTCTGTAGTGTTTGAATAACTGTGCTCTGGAAGAGAATAAAGATGTGCACAACTTACATTGCCAGATCATATTGGAACCAGCAACCTGAAAGGTAGAGAAAAAAAACAGTTTAGACCCACTTCTAAAACCTAACCAGAATTCTTTACACTTACAACTCAATACAAAAGTTAATTACAACTAGCTCACAAAAAACATGACCCTGCAGGGTCATCAGCATCAGAATTCTGTAGCTGATGGGTGAAAAAATTATGCAGTTGGAATAATGTCAGCTGATACACACAAATATAAGCTGTGTGATATTTGATCATGATGTAACTTAAGCAGGCATGGTATCATGCTGCTTAAAATTCATGCAATAACAACAACAACAATAATAATAATTCCAACAGTATCCTAGCCCTGTAACAGCATAGTTTGTCAGCTGCACCTCCATTAGGGAGGTCTCTGTGTCCTGTCTATGTGAAAAAAATGTACTCACATATATACCAAAAATCCCACACGGACATAGGTTGTCAATCTGAGCTGAATATTAAAACAGTCAGTCACGGGAGTCGTCACACACACCAACAAGACGCTAATTGTCAGCCAGATACATCACTTGAAAAGTTCTAATCACACGTTCAAAGCGCCCACACAAGTACCCGCCTGCAGGGACAATGGCGCCACAATATGACTCCAAAATGTGACCAAGTCGCCCACATTCCGTCTTTAAATCGCGGAAGAACTGCTCGCCGCTGTACACAGACTTATCATGCAGAGTGCAGCCTGAGGTCGTGTCAGTCCCCTCCGGTGTGAACGCACGTGGGGTGCACACCAGAGGAGTTCAGCGGTGCTGCTAGCGAGTAGCTGCTCTTTAGCGGCTACTCGCTAGCAGCACAGAGACGTGGCGAACGGCCGAATATTTAACTGTATTTTACATTAATTAATATAATTAAACACTTACCTTGTGTCATATGAGCTGACTGCCGCGCAGACCCACCGTTGTGCAGTTGGTAGTGACCTGCGAATCCCGCCTTCACAGTTCTCTTCTCTGCGTGTTGATTAAAACAGCGGGAGGTAACCAGTAGGAGCATTAGCGCCACCTCCTGCTTCGGAGTGTGCAGCAGATATCTCAGAAACTGAAGTAATTTATTGGATGCATCTGCAGTTGCTCAACATTCTAGCAGAGGAACGTCAAGAATACATAAATAACATAGATAAACGTTAGTTTTAAACGTCCTCCTTTTAGTGTTCAAAAAATATGCCCATATTGTCATTGTCTTACTTGATTTTATTGTTTTCCATTTATTTATGATTTGTGGTTGATTTTTTTAATGTTATGAAGCTCCTAAAGATGTCACAGTATTTGAGGATGTGCAATATAAATTAGATTTACTATTAAATATTGCATATAATACTGTACATCTAAGAAAACTTTACTGCTAAACCCATTGGTTGTTTCACTTAAATTTTAATCTGAGCTCTAAAATCCAATCTACATAAATTATTCCTCATATGATGTCTTTCTTGAACATTATTTGCAGGGTGTGTAGCTATATAGTCGCCTAATCCTTACAGTGCTCACCTAAACAGGTTGCATGCTTCATATCATCCCTGACCACCCACTAACCTTACTGACATCAAACACATGTAGTAATGTTGAAACAATAGAAATAAGTGGCCACAATAAATTTGACTACCTTATTTTATTAAGTAATTCTGAATTTATATTTTAAGTTAAGCTTACTTAGTACAAAAATAGGTGAAGTTAATCAAAAAGTCTAAGTTGAATTTACTCAAAAATCAAGAACGTGTTATACAAACTCAACATATTTAAGTTAGAAGGACTTTCTGTAAAGCTTTGAGTTTACACAACTCAATCTATTTAATTATTTTGAACATTCGGGTTTACAGTGTATGATGTCCATCATCTGTTAACAACCACAAGCTTTATCACCACTGAAATAAGCTTCAGTTTAATCACAGTCAAACCAAAATGAACTGGATCCATTCCCACAGGCTCTGACAGATGTGACAGGTGGGTTTTGCTCAGCTGGGCTTCACAAAGATCAGACAGGATGACAAATGTCAGGAGACCCTGACTGAACCAGAAGAGTCCAGTCTGAAGTTTAACATCAGCTGCTTTGCTGTTTCATCCCAACCAGCTCTACAAACTGCAGCAAATGGAAGGAGATGGACGTCACATTCAGGGTTTCACAGATCTGTTTATGGCTCAAAAAGAAATCTTGACCTCAGAGAAACTTCACTGAAACCAGCTCAGAGCATGAAGCCAGGCTGATTCATGTGCAGGACGTATTGGAGGACAAATGGATCCCAGCAAAGCAGCACTTCCTGTCCTTTCCTTCCTGTCAGCAGCTTGATTTCCAAATGGAGCTGAAGGATTTAGATCTTAATAAGATGTCACAGTAACAGACAGGAAGGGAAGAGGCTGAAAATCAGTCAATTCACCAACAGGTGAGACAGCTGACAGCCTCAAGGTAAAAGACGTTTCCTTCAGATGGTTTTACTGCATTTCTAAAGTTAAAGGAAAAGGTCAGAGATTGACTTCAGCCACATGTTGTTTCTTCATCAACAGCCAGTGTTACAACTCTAAAAAAAGCCCATATTTAATCAGGGTAGTCATGTTTTATTCTTTAACTAGTTAAAACCACAATTTAACCTCTGGACGACACATTAAGGCCTTCTCCACATGTAGCTGGGTACTTTCAGAAACAAATATGTTCTGTTTCCTGGCGTCTACATGAAACTATAAAGCTAGAGTTTACAGAAATCATCATTTTTTTAGTGTCATTAAACTGCTGTTTGGATGACAGGCCTGACTGTGTAAAACTATATGCAGTTTCCCAGATACCCAGACTGTCACTGTAGAACAGCACAGGTGTTACTAATTACACAAACAGTGACTCTGAGCTGTCAGCCAATCAGAATCCATCACAGCCCCTGAGACTGAAGCAGCTCGTTAAGTTCATTAATTACACCTGTGCCCCTGCTGCTCCATGTCTAAATGTTGGTTTGGGGAAAGATGAACTCTCTCTTGAATAACTGTGTCATAAATAATTTGTAGAAGTAAGGAGGGAATAAATTAGCTGGAAAGTTCTACAAATAAATTCTGTGATGGTGATTTGACAAACTATAAAACACCAGTGTGTATCAAGCTTCTAAAACCTAAAAGTGTTGACAGGAATCATTAATATCCCACTCTCTGCTGGAGGCTAACACACTACCACATTTCAGAGTGAAATCTTTCCACTGAGGGCAGCTTTTAATCACAGAGGAGCAGCAGAAACAGAGCAGGTGAGATCAGACGGGGAGTGGAGGACATGTTGGCTGTCTAAATCTCAGTGGAGTGGAACATTGTGTGGAGTCCTCTGTCAGTCCTGACACACAGCTTCCTGCAGAGAGGAGAGGATGTCTGCAGTCGCTCTCTTTCTTTATTTCCTGTTTGAAGACAGTGTTTGTGTAGAGCACCGCTCATTGGAGCAGCTTTATTAAAGACTGGACCTCTGAGTCAATAAGATCAAGGGTTCACACTCAGAGACATATTTACACTGAGGGGTTAAAGAAATGGTGCAAAGGTAAAAAATCTAATCCATCAGATTTAATGAGACACATCAATGACACATCATGATTCAGAGTTTTTCTACTACAATCAAGAAAAACATCATCATTAAATTTAAAACAGCTGTGTATAATAATGAAAACTTGCACCTCTCAGTGCGTTTCCTCTGTCTGATCATAACGACAGGCTCTTTAAGACAACTTCATTTACACCAACACTTACACTAACAGAGTGAACATTATATGCATGAGCAGGTGAGCAGGTGGACATTAGTGTGACTAAATATCTGCTGAATGACAGTCAAAGACATTTGTCAGACAGCAACATGTGCAGAATAGATCACTAACAGCTGTGGACAGGTGTGTGTGTCCTGTCTGTTCTGATCTGTGCTGCAGCTTTTAAGCTGTGTGTGTCGTTCACAACATATGGAGCAGAGTGTTAGAAACATCCATAATGACAAAGTCTGAATTCATTTACACAAAAGCCGAGCAGATGAAGGGATTATGGGTAGAAGGAAGAAAGCTGTGAGTGCTGCAGGGCGCTGACAGAAAGAGTTTGGTCACACACACCAGACAACATTCAGATTTGTGTGACCTCTGCAGAAAAGACAAAGTTTCAAGTAAGAAGAAGATCAAAATGTCTGTACTTGCTGAAAAATGCGAGCCTGCAAACAGACATACACTGTTTCACACACTCTGAGGCCTAAAGAGTGATTTTCTGATGTAAATGAGTTTCTTCTGGAGCCTCTGACACAGCTCAGAGAAGCTGCTCTGTAAAGGGCAGTTGTTGCATCAGCAGCTCGATGACACGCTGAGAGAGGAGGCTGTGTTTGCTGTCACTGAACACGCAGTGAATCTAAACAACAAACACTGCAACCACAGAGAAATTCACAGACCAAAGCAAACCTGGGTTCATACAGAAGTTGGTGGAAGGTCTGAGTCATTTAATCAAATGACAGAAAGTTTTATTTCTAACGTGTTTTTGTCTCTTATCATGTTCAGACTGTGGAGAAGACACTGCTGGAGTCTCTGCCTCAACTGAACAGGAAGAAGACTCAGCTTCTCCTCTGTTTGTCTGTGACCTCTCTGTGAGTGTAAATATTTATTATTCACTGCCCAAAAGTTGAAGGTAAGGTGATCTAAAGGTGACTGTTTGACTAATAACCTTTGGGATGTGTTGGGGACTCACTGACCATATGGCTGTCACTGAAAGAGCAGCTTTAACATCAGCAGGGATACAGTACAGACACAGCTGGTCCTGAGCTGAAAATCCGACCAAGGCTGGAAAACAAAGGATCAACGAATGAATGATGGGAAACTAAAGTTTAACAAGTTTAGATTCACAATTCACGCTAAACGGAAAAATGAAACCAGTTAGAAAATCATTCAAAGAAACTTTGGTTCACATGAACAAAAAAAATAAACAAATAAAAAAAAAATGTGTGTGATGTGATGTAATAAATGTAAATAGAGGATGATGAAGATGAAACCTGACTCTTCCAGATCAACTGTCATCAAATCAATACTTCAGGCAAAGACCAAGAAATGTCAGCTGTGATAAAGTTACTGCTCATTTGATCTGAAAATCAAAAATGTTTTTCCCTCTGATGGTTTCACTCCTGATTCAGCCCGTCCCCTTTGGGATCAGGACCCTGGTCCATAAATGACTGAATGTTCATTGACTGCATTGCTCCTCTTTGTATCATCACAGAGCTCAGACAAGAAAACAACACCTCTGCTTGAATTACATTCAAACACTTTTAAAGGCTTTCAGTCTCAGATCAACACCCTGTAGACTCTCATTTGGCTTTAAGACGATCCAGACCAGTTTTTCACCTTCATCCTGAAGACGAACCAACAGTCTTCATGTTGTATCTTGCATCAGTGGTTTAAAGCAACACAGTAATTGTACTTAGTTACAGTACTTAAGTAGGTTTTGGGAGGATCTATACTTAACTTGAGAGTTAATTAGGGCTGGGATAATATGCTATTTCACAAATTGTGATTCTTCGATATTAAAGATGTTTTTTATTATTTATTTATTTTTTATTTTTTAGGTTTGTTAGGGTAATGTCTACAGAATATATCACAAGCTATATTTTCCCATAAAATGTACATTATGTGAGTCAGAGAGAAACATTTCACTCTCTGCTGAAGAAAAGTGGTAACTTTTTCCCCAATCCAGTTTATAAACAAAGACTGAAATGAAGAATTTTAATTTGAAAAGGAAACATCAACTTTTTCATCACTGCCATGTGCCATTTCATCACAATACATCACTGCTCACACTCACCCACTGATTGTTTTCTCCTCTCAGAGACTCTGGATCACAGTGGGTGCTGTGGAAACATTAACCCTTCTCAATTAAATGATTGCACGAGCAGCATCGTCTGATTTTCCACAGTGAGGTGAAAGCAAAGCTAAAAACCAGCAACTGTGAAATAATGGATCTGGATTTGATGATCTGCTCATAATAGAGGTCAGAGCCTCTGTTCCTGACTGCCTGGTAAAGCCATGGAGAGCAGATCTCTGATCACATCATTTGGTTTCACACTCACAGAGGACAGAAGAGCTCTTACTCAGTCATTCTCACTGATCACATCAACACTTGAAGCGTACGCTGCTCCTGTATGGGTTACAATCATTATGTGAGCTGTGTTTGGGGCTGAAACTGAAAAACAGTTCCTCCTCTCTCAGGTTTGAAGAGTAATCTGATGATAACTTGTTAAAGAGTTAAAGATGGAGTATTTTTCTGATGCTTCCCTGTAAAAACATTGGAGACAGAATAAAGAGCAGGTGGTGGAAGAAATGAAGAAAGATCAAGAAAAGCATCAGGCCAAAAAATGAAACTCACCAGACAAAAATCTGAATTCATTCATAAAGATGGTGAATGAAGCTTCCTCTCACTGCCTTTGAAAGCAAAGAGAGGAGCTGAATTCACCATCTGTGAACATAATCAGGGTAAATAATGAACTCATGATGCATCATATGATCAGAGATCATGTGGAAAAATCATCTGAAGGACTCAAAGACAGAAAATGTTTCAGTGAGGAGGAATGAGAATAAAACTGTGGCAGTGACAGAAAAACAGCGTCACAGAACATACACTCAACAAAAATATAAACGCAACACTTTTGTTTTTGCTCCCATTTTTCATGAGATGGACTTAAAGATCTAAAATTAATTCCAGATTCACAATATTACCATTTCTCTCAAACATTGATCACAAATCTGTCTAAATGTTTGATAGTGAGCACTTCTGCTTTGCTGACATAATCCATCCCACCTCACAGGTGTGCCACATCAAGATGCTCATCAGACACCATGATTAGTGCACAGGTGTGCCTTAGACTGTCCACAATAAAAGGTCACTCTGAAATGTGCATTTTTTTTGCTTTATTGGGGGTCTGGGGACTCAGAACCAGTCAGTATCTGGTGTGACCACCATCTGCCTCATGAAGTGCAACACATCTTCTTTGCATAGAGTTGATCAGGTTGTCAATTGTGGTCTGTGGAATGTTGGTCCACTCCTCTTCAATGGCTGTGTGAAGTTGCTGGATATTAGTGGGAACTGGTACACGCTGTCGTATACGCCGGTCAAGAACATCCCAAACATGCTCAATGGGTGACATGTCCAGTGAGTATGCTGGCCATGCAAGAACTGGGACATTTTCAGCTTCCAAGAAATGTGTACAGATCCTTGCAACATGGGGCCGTGTATTATCTTGCTGAAACATGAGGTGATGTTCATGGATGTATGGCACAACAATGGGCCTCAGGATCTCGTCACGGTATCTCTGTGCATTCAAAACGCCATCAATAAAATGCACCTGTGTTCTTCGTCCATAACAGATGCCTGCCCATACCATAACCCCACCACCACAATGGGCCACTCCATCCACAACATTGACATCAGCAAAGCGTTCACCCACACGACGCCACACACGCTGTCTGCCATCTGCCCTGGACAATGTAAGAGAACGCCTCTCCAACGTGCCAGACGCCATTGAATGTGAGCATTTGCCCACTCAGGTCTGTTACGGCGACGATCTGGAGTCAGGTTAAGACCCTGATGAGGACGACGATGATGAGCTTCCCTGAGACGGTTTCTGACAGTTTGTGCAGAAATTCTTTGGTTATGTAAACCAGTTGTTTCAGCAGCTGTCTGAGTGGCTGGTCTCAGATGATCTTGGAGGTGAACCTGCTGGATGTGGAGGTCCTGGGCTGGTGTGGTTACACGTGGTCTGCGGTTGTGAGGCCGGTTGTATGTACTGCCATATTCTCTGAAACGCCTTTGGAGACGGCTTATGGTGGAGAAATGAACATTCAATGCACGAGCAACAGATCTGGTTGACCTTCCTCCTGTCAGCATGCCAATTGCACGCTCCTTCAATGCTTGAGACATCTGTGGCATTTTGCTGTGAGACAAAACTGCACATTTCAGGGTGGCCTTTTATTGTGGGCAGTATAAGGTACACCTGTGCACTAATCATGATCTCTGATGAGCATCTTGATGTGGCACACCTGTGAGGTGGGATGGATTATCTCAGCAAAGCAGAAGTGCTCACTATCAAACATTTAGACAGATTTGTGAACAAAATTTTAGAAAGAAATGGTAATATTGTTTATCTGGAATGAATTTTAGATCTTTAAGTCCATCTAATGAAAACTGGGAGCAAAAACAAAAGTGTTGCGTTTACATTTTTTATGAGTGTAGATGGAGGTCGGCCTGTGTGTGCTCTCTGTTTGGAGACTGAGGTGGAGAAGAGACAGAGACAGCTGAGGTCCAAACACTGACAGGACACAAGAGAGCAGCTCCAGCCCTCTGGCTCTGACAGACCACAGGAAGAGCTTCAGGTAGAGGAGGACACAGAGAGATAGACGAGGAAAGGACAGAAAAAACTCTCCACTCCCAGAGTCCAGCTTTAAAATGAGGACTGCAGGGGACTGGTTTCTGTCTGAACATGTCTGCTCTGCTTTAGAGAAACCACACATATCCAGACCTCAGACACAGACTCTGTAGTCTCCCCTGATAGAAATAAAAGCCAGTCTAATTTCTGTTATCAGCTGATTTGATGTTCATTTCCTTCATTATGAACAGTCATTGGCTCACCATCTGCTGGACCACACTGCTGAACAGTTCAGCAGGTGTGTTGTGATCTAACAGGGTCAGACAGGTGTGAAGACATACAGGAGAATAAGTCCTCTGTTCTGACCAGGTGAGCTGGAGGAAAGTCAACAAGTCCACGATCCAGAAACACACGACAGTAAGAAGCTGTTGGTGGAAAACAGAGAAATATACAAACACATGTGTAGCCATGAAGCAGGGTGTTCTGACATTCATAATAAAGTATTGAGTCTAACTTAAATATGCTTTGAATTTGTTAAAAATAAATATATTTAAAGAGTGAACACCTCCTACCGCTCCTGAAAAACAGTGAATGTAATGATACAAAGGGCTCTGATGGAAAACAAATGTTGTAATTCCTGTGTTTGTGTTCCTCCTCTTTAAAGTCAGGAGCTGAAGGTTTGAAGTATTTACAGGAGCAGTAAGGTGATTCAGCTCTGAAATAAAGACAAAGATCAGCTGATCAACAATCACTGAATCCTCCAACAAGCCAGAAGCCTTTCAGAGCAGAACAAAAGCACAAAAAGAACAAAAACCTTCAGACAATGTGTCTCCAAACAACTTAATAACAGTCTCACTCTTTAAACTGGGACATTGATGGAGGCTCCTGTCAAAGTCTGTCAGTTTATAATTAGAGAGAAATGTGTCTGATTATCTGTGGAGGAGAGAAGAAGAGAAAAAGCTTCCACCTCACACGCTCTTCAAGATAATTACACATCATTAACGACTCAGAGGCTCCAAACACGTGATGACGCCAAAATGAGAGGAAGGAGAGATAAAATGTACCGCTGTGTTTCCTCTGTGAGGCAGCTCAGCTTATTTACTGATTTTTAATTGGTCAACAACAACAACCAGCTCCAGACACATAAACTTACAAAGTGAGCAGAGTCTGAGCTTTAATCTGGATTTAGTCAAAGAAGAAATTAAAAGACCATGGATCATGAAGGTCTTTTAACTTAACTTAGCTTTTAACTTAACTTTTAATATGAACTTAAAACGAGTCAGACTGTCTTTACTTGACCCTGTCTGTTAAAGCTCTCAGCCTTTTTCATTGTTAATGTCTGTTGGTCCAATATTCTGGTTCAGAGAGATGTTTAATCCCTATTTAAAAGGATGTATGGTCTGTTGGTCATTAGGAAAGGAGGGCACTGTAATATGGAGGACAAAAAATGACAAAATTAAAAATAAATAAAAGTGAAAACAAAAACTAAAATGAAAAAAAAAACATACACAGGAGTTAGTAAGTGAATAAATAGATAAAAAAAAATCAATAAATAAACAGTTTAACCCAAGACACACTTAGGCCCGCCCCTTCATTAAAAATGAATAAATTAATAAAAAATAAAAACATTTCCTTCTGTATTCGATGCTGGCAGTGTCAAACAAAAAAACACATAAATTAAAAAATAATAATAATAATTATGAAAACAGAGCATTGAAATTTAATTCTATTTCTGCATTTATGTTGTATTTATTTTTACTTTTGTTAATTTATTTATGGACTTAGAAAATATATTTTTATTTTATTTTCACTTTCATAGATTTTAAATTTTGACATTTTTGGTCCTCCATACCGTGATAATGAAGTCAATGTATTAAAAAGAGGCAGAGATGGAGAAAAGGAACAATGCATCGGTCTCTTGTCTCCAAGTCCTCTTCTCTGTTTTCTGAGCTAAAACAGCCAAAGCTCGAGTCTGAGCACAAGTCAGAGTCTGACTCACACCACGAGCTGATTTCAGACTGTCTCCATCTTTATGATGTTTCTCTGCTCTTAAATGTTCAGCATGGGCTTAATGAGAGGAAAACAGCTGGATCAGACAAATTGAAGACAACTCCCTCCTGAAAAATTAAAGAGACAAATATTGTTTGTTCTTTGTCGGTCACCCTGCTCCAGAAAGATCAACCTCCTGCATCAAAACCAGAACATGAAGTGACTTAGCCAGCTGACAGATACCATATATTTACATGATGAATATTAACATCCTGATGAAACATAATGTTGTGTAACTTTTATAATCATTGCTCGATCTTATCAGTGATCTCCTCAACACACGTCACAAAGAGACAAGAAGAGGAGCAGCAAATGTCCAAACAAGCCACACATCAGCAGCCCCCATGAAAAGCTGAGACAGAACAGATGTTTTGAAGTTGTTCATTGTGATTTTTCTCTGTTTTCTAACCCAGCATAAAATCTAACAGAGGACTTGGAGCACTCTCCCTCAGCAGAGCCTGAAGCTGACTGTAACACCTTCTCAGGTGTCTGCCTCCTCTGATCTATTATTCCTATTGATCACTGTCTTTACCATCAGGTCCACCACATTGATCCTCATAGACCTCACTGTTGTTTGCCTCCTGGCTGTGTTCAGTTTTTCTCTTTGGTTGTAAGATGTCAGTAAAAGTAAAGTTAGACTGTTAGCTTCACATTTTTACTGCAGCTTTGATTTCTCCTTATTACATTTCATCCATAGCTCAGAATGGAGTCTCATTTTTCTCAGTCTCTGTGTTTTTATCAAACCTTATCCCGCTACTAACTACTCTGAAAAAGCATAAAAAGTAAAACTATTTCTGATCCTATGCAAAATCCCTCAGCTGTTGATTTAAGAGCAGCAGATGACAGGTTGGACAATGGTTCAGCCGATCAGCTGACCCTCAGATAGATTTTTCCCTCTCAGAGCTGTTTGGTGGAAAACAATTTCCACCAAGTCATTTTAGCTTGAATTACTGTCTCTGTTCACAGCTCAGCTCAGAACCCGTGTTCACAATGAAAAGGACAGAAGTGGAAAGGCCGACCTCGTCATCAGGACTTTTCTTTAACTATTTATACAACTGGATCCAAACTACTTCAATAACACTGACTTCATTTACAACAAGCATTACAGCCAGACAAAGATTTTACTTCAGTCAGATTCTGCACAGAAAAGAATAAAGTAAAAATAATAATTCTGCAGAAATGAACTTCAGCTCACCCTGAACACGATTCTCTGTTCCTGTTTGAACTTCACTGAGTTCAGTTATTTAAAAAAAAAAGGGAAACATCTTTCAAAAAATGTGATTTTAGCTTGAAATCAAAGAGGAAAGTGTCGTCCTGTCTACATCACCCATCTGTAAGATAAAGCCCTTCTACACTTTATTCTCTGATTCTCCCAGTGAAAGTAAGTCAGAGCCTTTTTATTCCAGAGAAAACCTCCAAAGATCCTCAGCAGACCTCTGCTGAACAGAATCAGACATGGGAAGATGCTCCATCCTCCTCCTTTATACAGTGAGATCCATTTACAGGACAGAGAGCGCTTCATACCTCAGTCCTCCTCATGGACTCTCTTTAACTGAAGACATGAACAGAAGCTCAAACAAGAACTCAGCAGAGTTTGATTTTCAGTCTATTTAACAACATGAAGATGGTCCTGAAGAACAGCAGACAGACAAACATTTTAGAAACCAAAATGACAAAAGTCTCTTTAAAAATGCTTCAACAGATTTGAAATAAAAGTAGAATGATCTGTTTCTGCTCCACTCCACAATTTCCTCTTCAGTTCAAGAGTCAAAATCCACACTGAAATATTAAATAACATACAAGTGTTACGAGTGTTTTAAACCGGGCACCATATGTTTGTATAAAAACACTTTTCAGTCTGCTATGAGCCTGAGCGAGGAGGAAATGCATCAGATTGGTATGTACTAAGGAACACATTGATGTTAAAGTCAGATCCAGCAGCTTCAAATAAAGCCCTCATTTCTTTGGGCTCCCTGTCTGAGGACTGAACACATTCACTGACTCCATCCTCATCCTCATCCTGTGGAGTCCTGATTTTTCAGCAGGCTGCTGATCTCCAGCAGAGCTGACCCCCATGCTGAGCAGAAAGATCAAATCTATCCAGAGCTGTGGCGTCAGAGGAACAAACTCAGCTCTGAATATGATCTCATAGAAGACGTGAGGAGAAAAAATGAAGCTCCAAAACATCATGAGGGACAAATGAACCCAGTGATGAGCAGGTTTTCTGTGTGAAAGAGGATTTAGTCTGTGTTCCTCCTGCTGCTCTGTGTCTGAGTGAATTTCTGCTCTCCTATCAGAGGAAACCATCATCAGGAGGAGATTCAAAGAGATTCAGCTGCTCTCTGTTCCCTGAGCTCTGTT
This sequence comes from Halichoeres trimaculatus, assembly GCF_033239565.1. Lineage (NCBI taxonomy): Eukaryota > Metazoa > Chordata > Actinopteri > Labriformes > Labridae > Halichoeres > Halichoeres trimaculatus. The sequence continues at coordinate 5,725,681 of NW_027437188.1, read as the reverse complement.
TATTAACAAATGTGGAGGGGATCCATTTCTCTAAATGTCAGTGAATCAACAAAAACACACAAAGCATTCAACAGTTCTCGTCCTCTCCCTCTGTTTCTTTCTTGCTGTGACTCTTTGAAGCTCTTGGAGCATCAAACCCACTCCTGAAGCCTCTCCTGACTCTGTAACCAGACAATAACACAGTGAGTATGACCCTCATCAGAAAAACCAGACCCTCTGTCTTTATCTGAACCACATCATGTGTTTCAGTGTTTTTGTTGTCTGTGTACAGAAACTCTGATCTGTAAAAGTCTCTGAATTCTCCATCTGCAGCACAAACATTTAGAGGAACAGAGACATGAGAGCATGAAAACACAGACGGCCTCAAATCTGCTCTTTGGAAATGCTCCTCAGCTCTTACAGCAGCCTGCTCTGTGTGTTTTACACATAATGGGATGTTTCTGAAAGTAGGAGCCAAAATACGAGTCCCATCCAGAGATCCAATGACTCAGCTGTTTTTAAAGGGAGCTCCATTTTTCAGATGATGAGCTGACACACTCTTTTTGGAAGCCTTCATCTTTATACAGCAGACGTCTGAGACATGTCTTTATGTCACTTCATCCAAAAACAAACTGAACAAAGTCAGAAAAGTCATTTAAGGAATCAGGAGACCAGTGGACTTCAGTCTATCAGAGCTTTTTTTCAGCAGAGGGCGACATTTCATCAAGATCTACAATCAATTTAATGAACTACAGCACACAAGGTCATGGAAATCTGAAAGAAAAGATATTTTCATTAAAAGAAACATTTTCTGGAGACGTTCCTCCTGTAATGGAGGAATCTTTTTGCACCATCACACGACTTAATGAGCAGCCAAACAGGAAGCATGCCAAGGTGAGAGCAGAGAGAAAGCTGTTAAACTTGGTGGACTGTAGCTGACAGAGCTTTTCTTCCTCCTCTTCTTCTTCTTCTTTTCAGTCCTCGCTGAGGCTACGGCCATCACACCCTGCTGCAGAGGGGGATAAGTGAGCGTTTGTAAAAGCTCTCCTCAAGACAAAGTTTGATCCGGACTTTTTTTTCATCAAAGCAGAAACCAGAGTGATGATCAACTTTCTGAACAGATCATCAGTTCATGACGCCCAGCACCAAACCTCCAACCAAGCCTGAGCTCCTGAAGTGTTAAATGATGCTGCTCAGTCCAAACATGTGGACTTCCCTGTCCTCAGTCAGTGACAGTAGACCTGATGAGATCAGAGGCAGGCTGAAGGACATGTCTGTGTCTCTGCTCTTCATCTGAAGTCAACAACAGCTTCCTCCAGCCCAGTGGAGAGGATCATTGAGACTGAGCAGCTTCCTGCTCCACAAAACCCTGACACATCTCACACTGACACACATCCTCTGTGATTTCTGTTCACCTGAACTGTCTGAGAGACACTTTGTGTCCTGATCAGACTGTTGATGAAGAGAAGAGGAGGATTCAGACTGATCAGCAGAGGGAGATCAACAACAACATGAGAGGAAGAGGAGAGAGCCAAAGATACTGACAGAAAAACACTTTTGGAGAAGGCATTGAGCTGCATGGACTGGGATGGTTTGTTTCTTTTTCTCTCTGATAACAGTCGTCAGGACCATTCATCATAAATGTGAACAGCACAGCTGCTCATCCCCCATCGTCCTCATGTTCTGACAGCTCAGTAAAATCTAACAGCAGCTTTGATTTCCTCCAAATCTCCCTGATTCAGATGAAAATCCTCCACAAACAGAACAAAATGACACCAGCTGCAGCTGAGATCCAATCAAAGAGCATCAGGATGGATCAACTGGAGGAGAATGAGCAGGAACAAAGCAGCCAAGAAGAAATCTGCATGTTTTTGTCTGTGAGCTTATTGAAAAACACTTTCTCTTCTCAGCTCAGTGAAGTCCTCACCGCTGTCGTTCATGAAAAAACATGAAAAGGTTCAAGAGAGTGTTCATCACAATAACTTTAACTGTCAGTAAAAAGCATCAGCAGCTGTTTTTGTTCTGTTCAGTGTGAACTTCCTTCAATGATTTACTGCTCAGAGAGTTCTCTCTGTGGGGAAATGGACTGAGGCAAATCAATCCACAGTTTGACCCTAACAGGGCAGGAAAAGGATTTCTGTCAGGGAGAAACACACACACTGAGTTTCTGCTTTTATCAGAAGATATTACGGTCACCAACATCTGAATGTTTCTTTAACCCAACCTCCATGAAGAGAGAAGATACGTTTTCCTGGAAACACAGCAGCTGATGTATTTCACTAAAACTGATCTCTCACCTCAAATTTATGATTAAGGATATAAAACAGAACTTTGAATATCAGATGAAGTTATTGTTAATGTTTTTGATTTCCTGACAAATGTGACCAAAGACAGGGCTTCCCAAACTTTACAAACAGCATTTCCTTCTGGCTGGGGAAACCTTTGGATGGGGAGATGGTTTTTCAGGGCTCTGTCAGCTATGGTGGGATACTCCTTTCTTACATGTAGTCAGACAGAGGCAGAGCCTCAAAGCTGAGCTCAGTTTTTTAGAGAGCTTAATATCAGGCTCAAACCAGCAGGTCTACAAGGATCATGACATCATCATGTTGAAGTTGTAGCTGTCATATGTGGTGTGGCCAGGTTCAGTCGAAAACGTGGAAATCACATGATTTTGGCACTGTACGTGTTGCATGTTGGAGACAAGTTTTTATGAAAAAAAGGAAAAAAGTTTCAATTTTTTCCCTTCCCTCCAATTTTCTGAGGCCCCCACTTTGAAAACCACTGACCCAAACTGTATTGAAACATCCTGAAGAGTTTCAGTTTCAGCTCTGTCATTTTTACTCCCAGGGTCAAATAAAGACCGTTTACAGATTTCTCTGAGGGAATCTGAGAGATGTTGACGTCTTCCTGCAGACTTCTGAGCAGTTTCTTTGTGTCATAACCAAAACTTTGACTGAGTGAATCAGGACTGAAGACGATGTGATGATGAATCATGTTGAGCTCAGACAGGTCAGCTGTGTTAGCGCTGTTAGCAGAGACACATTAAAGATAAAGAGTTGGTCAGAGCTGTGGAGCTGTGAGGCTGAACAGGTCACATTAAGCTGTGTTTGATGTTCATTCATTATGATCATTTAGCTGCTGTTTGACCAGAACTGAAGCCACAGTGAGGGAGTTTGATGTCAAGTGTGTTGATGTACTGAATACATATGAGTGTGTTCATGTGTGTGTGCAGGCTAGCTGTGTGTGTGCTCAACACCCAAAGAGAGGAAGTGGATTTGTCAGGATTAAACAGGTGATGTGCTGATAGTTCAACAGTGTCAGATTACTGTTTGGATTTCTGTTTCATAGTAAACTGCTCACACACACACACACACACATGTAGGAAAGGAAAACATGAGACTGAGCTGTTTGCTCTGGATTAAAAATCATGGTGTGGTTTGGATTATTTTCCTCCTCAGTCATCAGAGAGCTGCATGTGTTGTCCCTGCATCAAATCCCTCATCAGAGCAGAGTTCATGCAGACTGAAGTCAGCAGTCAGTGGCCTTGAACAAAGAAAAGCTCAACCTGAGGATGAGTTTGTCAATTCAGGGAATACTGCAGCCAAAGCTGAACACAGTCATGAGTGAGAGTGGAAACACACAGCCTGAGATCAATGGAGAGAAACATCTTATTATTCAGGGACAGACGTCTGTTCCTCCACAGCCTGAAATAAAGCCTCATGCTAAATGAGTGACTGAATGAAACACTGCACGCTGATGTTGCTCCTGTTGGGATCAGAGGAAGCTGCTGCTGTTTGATTTAGTTTTCACAATGGAGAAAACAGGATTTTACTGTTTGATTTTTACTCTCTCTGTAATTACAGGATGGAAAATTAAGAGGCATTCAGAGTTGATCCTTCAGACCAAGTAATAATCCTTCATCAACACCAGTGAGAAGCCATGATGGGATTTAGGAGACAAAGCAAACCTTAACAAGTCTCAGCCTCTCTGAGCCCTCAGCGCTTTAATCACATAAGCTCATTCTCATAATGATTCTCATTTCAAAGAGACAATAATGAGAACTAATTATTTTTTATCAGCTCAGAAGAAGAAGTTAGTATTCTGCAAAGAAGCTTTTAGAGGGTTCATTTCATCAGAGGAGAAGAACTGATGAGTCCAGAACGTTCAACAGTCAACAGACTGAAACAGAGACAGAGAGAAACCAAACCAAGGCCCTTTCTGGAAACAGTCCATCTCCACTCTCACTTTATAGTGAAGTGAACTCAATATTTCATCAGGTGGTGGGTTCAGATTCATCAGTGAGCTTTGAGACAGACTCCCCTTGATCCTGTGGAGACAGGAAGTTTGTGTAACTATCATTACGTCCAATCCAATCCAGTTTTATTTGTATAGCACCTTTGAAAACAAAGTTACAAGTTGCTTCTCAATAAAGCACAATACAGCTAAGATCACATCAATAAAACAATAAAAAGAACACATTTAAAAACAATAAAACAATATAAAAAAAGTAAAAGTTCAATAAAAAGCAACATCATAAAAGTGAGTTTAGAGAAGAGATTTAAAAGGTGATACTGAGTCTGCCTGAGATCCTCCAGAAGGAGTTCCAGAGCTTGGGGGCCCAAACAGCAAAGCCTCTGTCTCACTCTGTCACCAGTCTGGCAGCCAGGCTCATAGGGAGTGAGGAGGTCACGGATTTAAGCAGGAGCCTGGCCGTTGAGGGCTTTAAAAACAAGCAGTAAAATCTTAAAATAAATTCTAAAACTCACAGGTAGCCAGTGGAGGGCAGCAAGGACTGGTGTAATATGGTCATTTTAAAAGTGCAGGTTAAAAGCCTGGCAGCAGCATTTTGAATCATTTGTAGTCTTTGAATATTACACTTGCTGATGCCAGAGTAAAGAGCATTAAAATAGTCCAGTTGAGAAGAGATAAAAGCATGAATGACTACTTCCAAGTGTTCACAGGACAGAAATGATTTTGCCTTATTGATCAGCCTTAGTTGTGCAAAACACAATTGAACTTCTGTGTTCATCTGTTCATCAAAGGACAGCTGACTGTCAAAGATCACTCCCAGGCTGTGGACCTCCCTGCAGATATGACTTGATAGAGCACCAAAGGGAAGAGGTGAGGGAATCTGTGGTGTTGGCGCCTGAGCCAAAGGGAGTAATTTTAAGAACTTCAGATTTGGAGTCATTTAGTTGTAGAATTTTCCTGGACATACAGTTCTTAATGTCAGCCAGACAGGAAATAATATCGGAGACATCTGTTGATCCAGGCTTTAAAGGGACAAACAGCTGGGTGTACAATGACTGTGTATTGTTTGACCAAGGTGAAGCATATAAACCGTAAAAAGGAGGGGACCCAAAACTGACCCTTGAGGAACACCACAGTTGAGGGGAGCACAGGAGAGAGAATCGCAAGAGGAGGGGGAATCACCCAGCATAACGGAGAAAGATCTGATTGACATGTGAGATGTGAGCCAGCCCAACACGACTCCACTGATACCAACACTGTTTTTCAGACGGCTGATTAAAACATTGTGGTCAACTATATCAAAGGCTGAGTACAGACCAGCATCAGCTGCCACAGGAAGTCATTAGAAACTTTGACCAGAGCTGTCTCAGTGCCAAGAAGGGCGCAAAAACCTGACTGGAACTTTTCAAAAATCATATTATCATTCATTAAAAAAACAAGATGTACATGTCAGGGTATTAATTATCCTTTGAGATAGTAAATGGTAAATGGACCAGTACTTATATAGCGCTGTCAGACCTTCCAATTGAGAGGTGACTACTCTACCACTGAGCCACAGCTGCCCCTTAGTATATTGTCTTGTTTTAAAATGAAAAATGGAGATATCGAGTTTGTCATGTCACAGAAACAGTCATAACATATCACACACATTCATTGAACAGGGTCAAGCCTCACAGTCTGGACTCTGAGCTGGACTCACCCTGAACCAGCAGGTGTGTCTCGTTAACTTAACGAGCTCCTGCAGAGACACAGCAGCTGGTTAATCAACGACCAAACGATGACATCACAGGAGTCAACACGACCCTGAAGTGACCACAGTTAAAAACACATGAAGGAGCAATGATGGCTGATGCTGTCCACTACAAACAGGTCACTGCCACACTCTGTCAGTCACTAACAGCTTTTTCTCTGCCCACTAGGATCACTTCCTCATTATTCTCAGCCATCTTTAAACCACTCATACAGCAGAAATCTAACAGCTAAATATCAGGACAGCTGACGTCATGGTGCATCACTAAATGGCTCAGAGCAGACAGGTTTACCTCTTTTCCTCTGTGTCCATCTATCAGTCACAATTTCACACACTCTCTGTGTGACACCTTGGAGATCACTTTCTTCCATTTCCACAGAGTGAAGTCAGTGGAGTGTGTTAAAGTCCTCAGCTCTGCCAGGCTGAACGCTCAGAGAGAGGACACACTCTGAAGAGTTTCAGCCGCTCTGAGCCTGAAAACCATCAGGACTCACTGACTGAGGTTTCAGGAGAGCAAATGTGTAAATTCAACAACACACACATCAGCAACACAACTCCATTAAAATAATGAAATCAGCCAACACGTTGTTGAATCAGTTTGAGAAACAAACTGCAGAAAGTCTCAGCTCCTCTTTAACACACTGTCTAATTATCCACATGAATGTGTTCAGCTGGAGCTTCTCTCAGCTCTGAGCAATGAGCTCATGTTTCTGTTTGTGTAACACAGCATCCATTTCCCCTCAACACCACTCTGTCCACAGATCTGCAGGAGAAAAACACTCTGATCGCTCCACATGTCACTGCTGCAAGCATCCAACCCAAAGATGGAGGATCTGAGGGCTCAGCTCCAACACACTGACTCCTTCTTTAAACAGCAACAGGAAAAAGATCTTTCCACTCAGGACCATTCAAATAAAAGGTGGACAGGTTGACAGGAAGATTAACTATGCAGTCAGTTCATACAGTCCAAATCAAAGGCCCAGACAGACTGACCAGGTTCTTACAGACATGTTTCACTTCCTTTCTGTCAAGGCCTTTGATTCATGGATTTCTAATGGACTTTCAGGTTAACATTTCTAATGCTAGAAAAATGATCTGAAATACTCTGCCTGCTCCAACTTCAAGAAGACAAAGATGTAGTTTGTGACTTTTTATTCCAAAGGATATGGACTGGTTTCCTTTGGAGATTAGATTGAGATGATAAATTGTTTCCTCTGAAGCTGTCTGATCAGTATTCCAGACTGCAGACTGACTGAACGCTGTTTCTGAAGTGAACTGATAGAGTTAAGCCTGACTGAGCCAAACCTACGACTGCATTACAAATGTGTCTTTAAAGAGGAACCCTGTATTACTTCTGCTCTGAAAGTAAGGACCCAGCTGAGAAACAACACAGAGATTCTGCTTTTAGCAAGAGGAGACTCTCATTTCCAACAGCAGGTAACTCAGCTGTTGGTCGTCCTGTTCCTCATCCATTCAGCCAGCTCCAGCTTCAACTCTTCACACCCTTTCCAGTTTCATTCTCCGTGCTCAGCTGAGTTTTTCCAAACATTCAGAGAAATAAAACAGACCTTGGTATTGTTTTTTTACCACAACAAAAATCTAGTAGGAATGTTTTTTTCAGCCATTCCAAGGACACTCTGCTACAGTGTTATTTGTCAAAGAGATTTAATCTTCAAAACCTCAGACTTTCCCAGCAGAGGAAGGAAAAAGGACATTCTTTCAGCACCAACAAATGAATACAGCAGGCATTTAGAAAAACATGATTATTTAAGAGGATCAAAACAAGATTTCACCGGCCACAGATTTTACTTAAACTCAGCTGAATATCAGACTTTCCAGGAAGACACATATAATCCTCTTTGTTATATCAGAGTCACATGGTTCTGATTGTATCCATATTTTGTCTTCAATTTGATGAACTTTCTGAAAACACAAACAGCCCAGGATCAATGCAGCCAGTTCCACTTTTGAACAACCAATACGAAACAGATTCACATGAATTATTTTTATGATAAAATGATTGAAAAGAAGTCCAGCCTCACATTTTTAAACAAACTGATGAAGCAAAGAGACATTCAGAGGCACAAAGCTGAACTACTTATCAAGGCCACACAACACTGAGAGCAGGTGAAGATAAACTGACTTTAGGGTGGGACACAAAGGAGACATGTTGAAGAAATGTTGAAGGATAAAGGAGAAGACAGAATGAGCTGAGTCCAGGTTAAAGAGAGCAGCTCAGACATTTACTGACTGATAAAAGTCACAGTGAAGTTGTCAGATGTGATGAGAGCGTTCAGGATCCTCCTCACAGGATGTTCCTAAAGGACCTGATTTCTGAGCTGAGCACAGGTCTGTGAACCTCTGACATGTCATCAAAGAGCTCTCTGATAAATGAACAACAGGATCAGGGAAATGAACTGAATGAGTCTGAATCTGTTGGCTCAAATCCCCCAGTCCTCCTCATTGGACAGAACATGTGACACAGACACACAGCGTGGTTAATCCTGAGCTCTGCATCAGTTTGTTCTCTGGAGGAAAATCAAATGTGATGTGGAGATATTACTGCAGAAAAACACTCTGAATGAGAGAGGATCTGAAAACATGAGGTTAGAAAACACCAGAACACACAGAGGGATCCATGACAGATTTCATCTTTGTTTGATACAAACCACAGCTGTGCTGTCTGGAAGCTTCAAGTCAAATGTGCAAAAAAGGACAAAACAGGTGGAGGATGAAAAAGTAGAAATAATGACGAGTTAGTTTCAGAGCAAACCGCACATTATGATAAACATATGAACACTAACAGCCTCAGTTTATGAGTCAAATCACATTCAAACTCTCATCTTTGAGTCATGTGTTAGACAGGCTGTGGTTTAAAGCTTTGTAAAGTTGAGTGGAGACGTATAATAAGCTCTCATTATGAGGACCTGTGGGTGCTGTTATGATTCACTGCAGGGGGACACTGAACCTTCACTCTACCCACAATTCATCTGTGATTTCTGCTCTGATGATTAAAGCTTCATGTAATATTCCAACCTGCAGATATACAGTGTGTTTAAAAGTCTAATGATGTAAGGCTGCTGCTGAGTTTACAACCATCAGAAGAACAATTATCATGAAAGCTGGAAAACTGTTTCTAAAAATGTCTCATCAAAGCAGGAAAATCTCTTGAGTTTAGTTCCAGGTCTAATATGAGGGAGACACCTCACAATATTTAAAAACAGCCTGTGAGCAAACACTGATCAGAAACCAGCCTTGATCCATCAGACTGCAGCAGTTTTAATCTCTGAATCCTTGAATAGACTGTCTCAGTGCAGCTCCTCACAGCACCTGAAGCACTTCAACAAATTCACATTTCTGGAAAGTTCCAGCCTGGTTTGAGACTGAAACAAAGTCCTGAGACTGTGCTGATCAGAGAGATCAATGCTTCTTTGAGAAGAGCTGGTCCTGCTGTCTGCTCTGATGCTGATGCTTCAGTAAACTTTTCAGCAACAAATATCACACAGCTACCGGTGTTAATATGCACGAGTCCAGAGCGGTCTGTGGGGTTAAAACTAGCGTTTTCAAGATGGAAGTACACAGACTCTACTTTAACGACATAGATGTAAATGGCAAGAACATACATGTTAACATTATGCCCCGGAAAAACCCTGCTTATAAACTTTTTTGTTTGTTTGTTTGTTTGTTTCGAAGGTTGAAGGTTTTTCAAAAAAGTGACACATAAATTACTTTCCCAGGTAACTAATTACATTCATGAAGGAGTGATTCCCTACTAATTCAATCCATTATATTTTGGGGGAAGTAACGAGTTACTACAATTAATTTTTTGAAGAAGAAGAAGAAGAAACTTTCCCAACACTGCCCATGAACAGGTATAATTTAATTACTCCAACATTCACCACGGTTATTTCATCAGTGTGTTCTGTGTTTTCCAAACTAAACCTGAAGATCAACAGTTAAGTCTCAGCTCAGTCACTGTAACCATGAGGAAAAGACCATGAACCCGTGACCTGAGTCTGAATTAAAAATGAAAAACATGAAAAGCTGAGCATGAGTTCAGAAAAAGGAGAGAAACAGTGAAAGAGAGGGTCAGAGGTCCTCTCTTCTCCACTTCAACAGATTCTGCTCCTGCATCATGATCAATGCAGTGAAGAAAATCATCATGAAAATGTTTTGGTCTCATTTCAACTCAACTCCTCCTTTAAAAGCTAAATGTGAGAGTCACGCAACAAGCGTCCAAAGCTGAAATCAAAACTTATCAAACAGCTGAAGAGATGAAATACTTCACTGAAGATGGACTGAAACGCTGTTTTGGGTTTCTGCAGCATTTGAAGAAAAATGTGGATGATGTGAATAAATGAGATGATGAAACAATGTGACATCTGTTTAAAATGTAACAAAAAAAATGTGTATTTCTTTTTATTATTCCTCGATTTGTGTCTCCCTGCATGGACGTACATTTGTAAACATAGTTGTTACATAAAGAGTTTCACTCATGTCTCTTTGAACTTCAGTGAAGAAAATCCTCTTCTTCTCCGTGAAGTGTTTTATGAAGCAAACATTTCAGTCCAGCTTCAGATCAAACCCAGAACACACTTTCACACCACAGTTAAATCTGTAGCTCTCATGTTTGTGTGAAAGTGTCTGCTCTAAATTAAAGGGACGTCAGATCTGAGCTCTGCTTTGATGAAAATGAGCTCTGTAGAGAGTCGAGCAACAACTGACACATTTCTGAGAACTCTGTGGCTCCGTGAAACAAGCGAGTCCCAGTGGTGTCAGATCTCCAGGGGCAGCAGCTGCTTTATTCTGTGTGTGTGAGAGGCAGAGAGCGTTATGTAAGGAGGCGCTCCAAGAAGTCATCCTGTTTGACTTTGAAGCCCACAGTATAGAGCTGCTCTGTGCTCTCACCAACAAAAGTCTTTCAGAATAATTCATCTTCATCTACCAACACAAAGCCTTTCTGCTAATGAGTGAACACAGAGAACACAGTTTGGATCAAAGACTCACAATAGTTCACGATGTTTCTCTGATTCTCACTTTAGACTCAGGAGTCTGACAGCTGAGCCACAGAAACATCAACATTTATCTTTTCAAACATCTGGATCAGTGATTCAGCATCCAGCCATGAGCCCAGATAAAAACACTGTGTGGAAACATTCAACTTATTTTTGTGTTTGATAAAAGAAAACACAACGGACTGAGATGGTCAAAGTCTGTAATCATCTTTTTCAAAGTCAAAGAGAAAACTGTTGCAGGAGTTGAAGTCTTAGATGTTCAAACTGTCCCTGCAGAGTTAATTATGAGTCTGTTCAACATCAAGGCTTAAAATCATTTATTTATAACAACAATTGATCAAGGACTCTTTCCTAAAGGGAAAATTTCTCTATGCTAATCTTCTCTGTATCCCTGTGTCTTTAAAACATTCTGATGGTAAATCCTGTTAGCTTTACTGAACAGAAACCATGCACCGAGCTACAGCTGGTAGCCATTAGCATGCTGGACTACAACAGATAAGAAAACAAGGCCTTCAGCTTCATTTTCACTAAAAGAAATGATAAAGTTGAAGCAATATGATGACAAAAGAAAACTTTATAAAAGCTTGAATCTCTTTTTGAATCAGCTCTTGCATCAGACACAGACTTTCATGTGGTGAGAAGAAGCGTTAAACACACTAACTGTGGAAAAACAAAGATCTGATCCTGGATCAGTTTTGGCAGACTCACTGAGTTCAGGAGTCTGGATAACTCTGAGTGAGTTTAACTTTAGTTTTCACTGCTCTAACCAGTGAATCATAGAAATGTCCTCTTCACACAGACCCAGACTGAGAGTCCAACCATTAAAGCCTCCATTAAAAAGGACAGACTGATGAAAAATCTGAAGCCATCGTCATCATCACATCATCACCCCACTGTGACACATCTGGATCTCACATTAGAGAAAATTAAATCTGAATGATATTTAAAATGAAAGCAAGAAAGACTAATTCAAAGTATGACATCATCTCCAGACTTGACTAACACTGAAATGACTTTTTAAAGTAGTAAAGTTACACACAGTGACCTTATTTCATGATCCACTGAGAACAAACCCTATGAACACATGACTCACCTCCCACCCTCACTCACACTAACCAACACAAAGCTGCCTGACATGTGAACACAGCACCTGTTTGTCAGCAGAGGATGAATTATGGAGAGACTGAAAGCCTGCAGCTGGAAATCATCTAGAAATGTCTGCTATAATTAAAAACCTCAGTTTACCAAACACTGCACCACAGGACTCAAGCTGCGTTCACTGATGAGGAAACTACAGACATGAATCATGAACCATCAATCCCATCATAGCGTCAGAGCTGCTGGAACAACAGACTGGATGCTGCCTCCTCAGCTCAGGTGTGTTTGGGGCTGTGTGCATGGTTTTTATTCCTTCAGTCACCTCCAGATCATCTGGAGTTCAGGTATGAAATATGTATTTGTGAGGGTCTCACAGGGTCAAAGGTCTCAATCCAGCTGGACTTTTCCAAGAAAACTCAGATTCCTGGTTACTGAAAACTAGGGCTGCACCATTATCGCAATCGCAATCGCAATCGCAATGTCAGCACATGCAATTCAGATTTTTCTCCATGATAACCAAGCAAGTGTGTAGACTCATCATGACACAACTTTTTTTATTAAATCGCAAGCACAATCGCAATCGCAATATTGTCCACCTAATTGCAAATCGCACCTTTTCCCCAAATCGTGCAGCTCTACTGAAAACAAAATAAACTGGTGGAGCAGAACTTCCTGCAATGTGGATTTTATAATTCATGGACAGTCCTAAAATTTACAGTTTAATAATGTAGGATGATGAAGATGCTGGTTGTCAAACAAGAAACTAAAACACACTCAGAACATTTTTAAACCACTGTAGCCAAAGCTCTGTGCTTGCAGTGAGACATAACTGATCAATATTTTACAATCACTCTTTCATGTATTAAGAAATTGATTGGGTTGGAGCTGCACCGTCCTTTGTAACTGTTTAAATGATAAATGAGATATTACACAGTGGAGTCAGCCTTAGTTTTACATCTGTGATGTCTAAACCCTCTGTGTTCAGTGTTTTGAATAGTCATATCATCTGGATAATTTCAGGCTGAAACTCAAAATACATCAACTTTTGGAAGCAAACTGCTTTTCCTTTCTTTAATCCTGAGCAGCAAAGACACTGATGGAAAAAAAAAAAAAAAAAAAAAAACACTTCAGAGAGAAAGTCTCCGACTACATTTAGTCTGACGACAGGTTTGATGAAACAACAGTTGAACCTCTTCCTCACTCTCTCATCATGTCTTCATGGACTGAGTTGCTGCAACCTGATTGGCTGATTAGATATCTGTCTTGAGGAGCAGCTGCATCTAATAAAGAGAAAACTGGATGATTTTCAGAGACAGACTGAGCTGCACCAGATGAAAATAAAATCCAACATTTCCATAAAACTTGAAAGTCATTGTGTGTTTATCATGATTTGCTGTTTATCCTCAGCAGTAAAATCTCTTCTCTACATCCATAAAACACAGACGAGCTGTGGAGCGTTGTGTTAAGTCTAGAGCTACATTAATGTTAAAAAAGCTTTGACTGATAGAGAAGTTTATTTCTCTTTAGTTTTAGTTTTCCTGTGTGTCTGTTCTTACTCCTCCTGCAGTTTATAAAATCAGTTTACAATCCTCTAAAACTGAACAATATAAATCCTCTGTGTGTGTGTTTGTTGTTGAGAGGCAGTGGGTATAAATCATAAATTACCTTTTTCACCTCCTCTCTAAATGTCAGACTTTTAGACTCTAATGGATCCATCATATCCCTCATATCACAGCACAAACTGTAACAGTGTGAACACTGTCATCTCCATGCAGACCTCTATCTCAGAGCACTCCACTGCTGTGTCTAATATGATCCATCGCTGCATCATCCATTTAATATTCACTATAAAGTCTGTCCTCCACTCTGTGACGCTGTTTTAATGCTCAGGGATAAATACTGAGGAGTGGGCTTAAAGTATCCCATAATGCAGTTCAAAGAGCTGTATGAAACCACTCATCAAAAACCAGCACTGTGCTCTAATCTGTGGAACAATAACAGGATAACAGCAGTTTATTGATCAACACAGAGGAAAACTGACAACATGAGTCAAGGAGAAAATCTCCCCTTTGTTTCCTCTGAGCCTGACTCTCTGACACTCCTCTTATCCTCATTCCTGTCTCCTGTAGCTCTGACAGATGTCTGATCAGGACAGTGTGTGGAGTAGATGTAACTTTTTAACTTAATTAAAGTGTCACAGCTTCACTCTTCATGCAGCTCACACACACTCAGAGGTTTAATAGTGTAATGGTTAAAACTCTCTATTTCTTGTCTTGCCTTATTTTATTTTCTTTTCTCTTTCTATGTCTGACACGTTAACCATGAAAAATATCACTGTCATTTTGTAAGATTTAAAAATATTCATTTAAAAAATGGGGGGATTTGTTTAATTTTGTAATATAGTACTTGGTGTGGATTTCACAGGTTCTGATTTATATGGAAGAAGACTCCAGGCAAAGCTTTTGGTATTTTAATATCATACTCTGAAAAAATAGTATTTTATAAATCTAATCTTTGTTAAAGTAATTGTATTTCCACAGGGAAATGACTCAGTTTGCACGACTTGATCGCTGAGTTCAAAAGTTCGCTTCCCACGAATCATGTCCTCACACGATACGACCCGATGCTCTGATATGACTTCACTGCTCACACTACACGTCCACGTGTCGGACTCTGTACCCTTCTTCTCCTATGGCCTTTGGGAGCTGGGCTCTTGTATCCAGCTCTGCAACATCAAAAGGAGAAGAAGGAAAAAAAAGGAAGTGGGAGACGTACACTGAAGATGCTCAACAAAAACAAACGCACTTGGCAATTTGTGCAATTCTGTGAGAAGAGAAAGACAAAAAAAGACGTCTAGAGAAGGAATTGGCTGGGCAGACATGGGCAATACGGTTTCTCAGTTCTTCATTGTGAATAGGAGGTAACAGATTTGTGATCGGGAGCAGGTTGTGAGGTGTTCATCTCTCCTCGTTATCCCACGTATAATACACAAAGCACCACACATGATTGAGCTGAAATTCAGCCCCATCCAAAAAATAGATGCACAAGTTGCAATTTGTCTTAAAATGAGATGACACTTGCACAGTGTATGCCCAGCTTTAGAAACATGTGACAGGGTATGTATAGTTTGAAGTAGTTCGTGTCGGTATTTTTTATTTTTTGTCTGCAGCACGCTCACGTTGATATGTCTGTTTTAAAATGACTCAACATCCCTGATACCTGATAGCTCCATGACTGTGTTTCCATTTCCTCCTAGAGCAGGACCTTCAACTGAGTGTAAAAATAACGACTGACCCTGGATCAGACTCAAACTGCTGACTGCTCTGAGAAGATCTGACATGTGACAGTTTTTGTTTTTCTACGTATTAAATGTCTTCATCCCTGAGATCCAGAGGCTCAGACTGCTGTTCTGTCCTGATGCTGTGAACATGGATCTGTCAGGTTGGAGTCAGTGAAACTACATCAGATCAGGAAAGTGGAGCTGAAGCTGATTGATAAACATGTTTGTGAGTAAACTCAGAAACTAAAGGATTCTTATTTTTCCTCAGCTCTCTGACACATTTTCAGACACACTGTCATAATGTGTGTGTGTAAAACGCTCCCCTCCACCTGCACACTCTCCCTGTGAATCCTCCCTATCAGAGTTAATGTGTTTACACAGACGGCTGCTGTAACCTCAGATGTTTCCACACACTGAGCTCTAAAGATTTATTCAGGGACTCATCTTTTCCAGCTGATGCAGAGCAGCTTGTTTGTAAAAATGTAGATACCAGTGAAAGATGTTGAAATGTGTCCCACAGCAGAGAGAGACTGACTGAGTCCAGGTGAACAACCAACATGAGCAGTTTAGAAACACACATCAGTGTGTCAGTGTGTGCTGACTCCCACAGCAGCCTGTTCTTCATGAGCTACACTGTTATGAGGAATTCAATCAGCCTCTTCACCCACATTTAAAAAGGGACCAGTTCAGATCTGACCTCCTGTGGGCTCTGCTGCTTTTCACATATCAGAGTCCTCATTAAATCCATTTGTCTCCAACACTGATCATGTTTTTGGTTTGGAGACTTCACAGTCATTCTGAGTCTGTAAACACTTTGTGGTCCAGCTGATGTCAAATCAATAAGCATCATGTTTCCTGAGGAGCATCCTTGTGTGTCCTCTTTATCTGTCTCAGCCTCTCTTTAATGCTGCTCCCTCAGGGCTCTGCAGGATCACAGGTATTAAGATGAACATTTACACATCAGCTCCTCCAGAGAGGAGCAGACCTCTGGACCAATCACACATCCAGGGTTTAAAGACACTGCAGCAAACACTGTTCTGATGCTCATATCACCTCTGAAGGTGAAATAATCAGTGAGGAGAAAAGATTCAGGCTTTATAGTCACTCATCTCTCAGCTGGACTCAGCTCCACAACAACATGTCAGCAGGTCTGGACCTCCTTCCTGTAGTGGTCCTGGTTTGGCTCAGCTGGTAGAGCAGACACCTCGTATAAAGAGGCTACAGTCCTCATTTCTCTGGTCGTAGGATTAATTCCTCATCCTGGCATGATTCAGAGAAAGTCACCCCCCTCTGTCCACCCACATTTTATGTCCCCCTTACGCTGTCTGATCAAATAAGGACTAAAATCCCAGAAACAGCGTCCAGTCTGTAATCTGAGCTCTGAGACAGATTCTGACTCTTCTCTCCTTCACTGATCTCATCCTGACCTCTCCTGCTGGGACTCACTGATCCCTGTGCCAAGACAAGACCAGAGGCTGTTTCAGCTCAGAGACTTCTGGCAACATCACAGAATGAGTGTGTCAGTGTGTGTGTAACTTTGTCAGTGGATTGTGTAGTGTTGCTCTCCTGGCCTCCTGCCTGCTGTGTCTCTCCTCACCTCTGTGTCGGACGCATCCACTCATTGAGCCTTTCCTGACACAACCAGGATCACACACACTCACACACAAACACACACCAGGTTATATGTACAGACCGTGATGTCAAACAGCAAACAGAGAGTAAACATTTTGTCTTTCACAAAGTGTGTATGAAGACCCGTCTCTATCATCAGGACGTTTGCTCTCAAACCCTCTCAGCAGGAAGAGCTGCACAGACGTAACTCCACCACAAGAGCTCAGGATTTCTGTTCCTGAGCCTTTTCTTTCTGCTCCAACAAACTCACTGAGACACAAACATAAAGGAGAGAAATAAATCAGAGGAATCAGTCTGACAGATCTTACTCTGACCATGAAGAAACGTGTTGAGACATTTCAAACAGTAAACTCTGACACAAAGGCCATCAGCTGCTCACAGATTCACCAATAAGAACTGGAGCTGATGTTTCCAGCTCTCTCAGAGAAAACAGATAAAAACAGAAGTCTTTAAATATTTTATCTCCTCTTTGCTAAAGAAATGAAATGTGAAGCCCTCAGGCTGCTGGATTCTGTCTGTGAGTCTGAAACAATATGATGCTGAATGCTCCTCCTCACATTGAACTCTTTCATCCCTCCCTCCTCTCATCCCTCCATTCTTCCTGTCAACTCCTGCATCCCACAATCCCTCTCTGCACCTCTCTTCCTGTCCATCAGGAGCTGCAGCACTCATCAGGTGATGCTGAGTTTCACTCATTTCCTGTGAGAATCAGTGAGAACCGTTAATAAAGAGCTAATGGCTTTAGCTGAGCTCAGGGTGAGTCCAGAGTTCATGGATTCAGGTCAACATCAGGCTGGTTCAAACATTCAGAGCAGAGAAACAGACAAAGTCCATCAGTGAGAAATAAAAGCTGTTTTACATTTACACATTTCTGTCACATCACTTCTGTAACTCAATGAAACAAAGTGGACAAAGAGACGTCTCCAAAATGGTTTGGTTCCTCACTTCATCCAGAGCTCAGAGATGGAAACAACAACCCAATAAACAAAGTGCCAGTCTGTGTTAAAGTCCTGTAATGATCTCTCCAGGGAGCATCTTTCTCCAGCTCTGTAATGGTTTCATGACTCTCTCATGTGAGGGCTCGTTGCTCTGTGGAACGACCTTTCACTTCTGGATAAACTGCTGGAGTTAAATCATGTTGAACAAAGAGCTGAACTCCTCCAGGAGCTCTTCTTCCTCCTCAACACTCCTTTTTTTCAGACAGTGGAGGTTTGTGCAGGTTTGTATACTGGGTGTTATTTCTAATATCTGTGGAGTGCATCAGTTTAATTATGAGGCAAAAACACGTCATACTCTTACTATCTCCATGTCTGATGTTAACCTGTTTTGCCCCACTGGCAACAATTGTTGCTGAAGTGTATCACTGTCATTTTCTACTCACATTGAAAAAAACTCAGTGTTAATAATGCAACTTTTTCCACTTTTATGCTTGTAGACAACTTAAACTAAGATTTTGGTTTATAGAAAATATTTCCTAAGTGGTTCCTGTCACATGACATCATCTGCTTCCTGCTCCTTCAAATTGTCCTGGAAAGAGACATTTTCATTCATTTCTTACAATTTACCCCCAATCATATCTATAAATAATTTAAGTCTCTAGAGTAACCCTCCACCCAAAAAAAACATTGCACCTGGAATAGATATTTTTTTGTTCATGGGCTTATTTCTGTAAGTGGCAACAAAAGTTGACGGTGGGTACATAGCTAGTTGCTAACAAAAGGAAAGCACTGTCTGCAAGATTGCAGTGAACATGAAGTGTCTCCTTCAGTGTAGTTTAACACCACCCCAAACATCAGCTTCTAGTGAATTCACTCATCTCTACAGAGAGAAAAGAAAAACAGAGTTTCTGTTTGTTTGACAGAGCGAGCAGAGGATGAAAAACACAACCAGACGAGAATCCCAGAAATAAACCAAACAAGGAAGGAGCTGAGCCAGGTATGGTGGGCACAGACATTAAAAACTTCACTTTAACTGCAGGAAGCTTCACATCTCATCATCATGTTGCTCTGCTCGTCATCATCTGTTGTTTCCCTCTTTGAGACTTGAACAAATGAAGCCTTGGTCCAGGCCGACTGTTTCAGGTGAGTTCATGTCTGCTCTCCTGGTTTCTCACAGCTGGTTTGTTTTTCAGACTCAGAGGACAGAGAGCTGTGTTCATTATAATGAGGCAGCAGCAACACGGAGCAGAACCAACACAAAGGTTCAGAGGAAACAGGAAATAAATGTGATGAGAAATGAAGTCTGTTCAACAGTTAGAGAAGTCAAACTGTTTCATGTTGATGAGAGCTGCTTTGGCCTCCACATTCATTCATTATCACTGAGGTCTAAAAGTCCTGACTGAATCCACCTGTGGCTCAGTGGAGCTGTACACAGCATGAAAACATGTGACCTCTTTAACAGAGACTGAGCAGTCTGCACCAACATCAGAGTAGAAGTCAGTGATCGTCCATCAGTTCTCTTTAACAGCCTTTCCCCTGACAACGCCTCACATTAGTCTGCAGATAGAGGTCCAACACACACCTGTCTGCAAACACTCATCATGTTGGTTAGAGCTTCATGTAGTGGAAAGAGACTAAATGTTCAGTTACCTTTTTATTCAAATCAGTTTAATATCATCAGAAGAAGAATGTGTGCCTGGGAGTCTCTACAACTCTAAAATCTATGGTCTACTTTAATACAACAGCTAAAAATGTCTCCCTTTAAGGAATATGTAAAGAAAAAAAGATAAAACACTTCATTACTATCAACTCTGAGACAGAAAATTCATATTCAGCTCACAAACTCCAGCCCACTCAGCTCTTTGACTGAACACAAGGTTCAAAGCTTCTCACCCCTGGGTGTCCTCATTCATAGTTAATCCACAGCCCACAGTGAACTCTGAGATCCAGCTGTCAGCAAGAAAACCTCCAGTTCAGGATCCACAGATTTTCTTTTCTTATGTTATAAATGTGTGAGCTGTGCAGATTAAAATGTGTTGCTTATTTAAAACAATGTGTTCTGGAAATCTACAGAAAACACTTAAACCAAGAGATCCTGAGGGGTCACCAGGGGGTCTTCAGAGGTCTGAAAACACCATCACTTCATCTGTTCAATGAAAGAATGAATTATATTAAAGCAAAGGGTTCACTCACTGATAACTATATTAAATCTTAAAGGAAAATCCGCTCAAACAGAGGTTCCTGTTCTGACTTGTCTCAGGGTGAGGGTTGTAGAGATGAATAAAAAAAGACAGAGAAAAGAAAATGACAGAGTCAGAGTGATCCAGAGTCACCCTGAGAGTGTGAAGAGCTCTGAAGAATGTCAGTAATTATTCTTGTAATGTCACAGTGAACCTGTGAGGTCAAATCTTCACAGAGTGGGACATCTTTCTATCCGAAGATCTTTGATCAAACATCCTGACCTCTGACCTCTGAGAGATCAGAGTTAGAGACATTCACACAGATCAAAGTTGATGATGTGCTGAATGGAGCTGCTCTGGTTCAGGTTTTCTATGAGGTAGTTGTTGTTATCCTCATAAAGTGACTCTACACAGGCTCAGAGGATGAATCCTGAAGAGTTTACACACTTATAACACAATAACCAGGTTTAATACACAGCATCAAAGAAGAAGATGAAGAGCAGATGGATCAGCTAGAGACTGTTTTGAATGAGCTCTGAATGTAAAGGTGTAGGAGGAGTTTTCCTTTAGCTCTGTGCTGTGGCCTCTGTTCCAGCTGCATGTTTCCAGGTGAGGTCACTGATTGTTAACGAGCTTCACCTGCTGCTCAGCCTTAACGAGCTCACTGCTGCTTCCAGCAGAGAGAGGCTTTTCATCTGACGCCTGCTGCCCTGCTGCTCACTCATCTGACCTCTCTGCTGTCTGAGAGAGCACAAAGTGAAGAGTGTCACACAGGGACACACACACACACACACACACACACACACACACACACACACACACACACACACACACACACACACACACACAAACACACGTTTGTTTAAAGCTTAGTGGACACAAACATTCACTCTGTGTCTGTAACCTTGTGATCTGCAGAGCCATGAAATCAAATTGTTTTCCAATGAAGACTGAGCAGAGACACATTTGAGCAGTTTGTTGTTCTGTGTCGAAGCTGCTGCTGCTGTTGGACTCAAACTTGTCAACAAAGCAACAATAAAGTGAATTAGTGTCTGTGTTTGAGCTCAGCTCCTCACAGAGGGTCAGAGATCAGTTACAGAGAGCGTTCTTCACACCAGCACAGACTAAACACAGAGAGCTGCTGACTTTATTTCTCTGAGCACGTCAGTGAAAAGAGCTGAGATCATTTTAACATCTGAACATTAAGATTCATCTGCTCACTGTTCATCTGCTGCCTCCTTCCATCTCCATGTTTGTTGTTTAGTGTCAGAGTAACTAAATCACTTCAGTTAACAGGTGGAGAGTCTGTGTGCCAGTTCACACTGTGCTGGACTCAAAACCTGAGCATACAGTCCAGTGGAAAGCCATCAGTTTGATTTCTGCTTCAAGATGAGTCTGTTACAGACACGTCACAGTCTTTACAATCCTCCAGAATCAACCACGTCAGGAGAAGCATCAACAGGTTCAAAGAGGAACAGAGAACAGCAACGATTCAGGTTTCATCAGCTTCAAGTGGCTCCAACATTCAACAAAAACACATTTTCATTCAGCTGCTTTGTTTCAGTCAGTGTGTATGAAGGACACACTGTCAGAGATTTGACTGTCACACACTCTACAATCAAACTATAACACAGAGTGAAACATCTGCAGCAAGATCACACAACAACACACACCAACAAACCAAAAAGCAGACATGAGAACACACACAGCCACACACACCATCTGTAAACACACCTCTCTTCTCTGCCTCTTCCTGTTCCTGAACTTTTCCTTGAACAAGCCTCTCTGTTTAAAGAGCATCAACATAACAACATGTGAAACCATCCCTGAAAGAATCGTCCCTGAGTGAGGTTTCAATCCCTCTTTATGAACTGAAGTCACAACGAGAATCAGCAGCAGGTCCAGAGAGGCAGAGAGTCAAAACACACCAACACACACTCCATCAGCTCTCCATCTCAGCTCATCTGAAACATTTCAAACCAAATATCAGAGCGTTTCTTACTGTCAGTGAAGACCTCTGTACTGCAGGAGCTTCTCTTTGTAATCCAGCCGACACATCACACACACTCAAACAGGAAGTCACAGTCAGCACGCCATCAGCGCTCTTACCTAAAAGAGACAAAGAAGAGACAGACTATTAAAGACTTCATCTCTGACATCATCAAAACCATAATCAGGGATTAAAGCTGAAATTACAGAGGACATTTGTCCCAACGCTGCCATGGTGATAAAAAGTGGGTAAGAATCATTTCAAAGCAAAGGGGCGACACAAACAGGCCTGCAGAGCTCAATGATCCACATTTTCCCTGCAGCAAATCAAACAGAGGAGAAATCCTCTCCAGTCAGTGAGAAAAGTTTTAATCTGAGGATTAAACAGGAAGATTCACAGTTTGACTCCAACATGTTTCACATCCATTCACTTGAATTATTAAAGGAAACCAGCTGAGGTGGTGGGTTAGTGTGGGGTCTGTGTTTGCCTTTCATGACTGGACTCAGGCCTCCATGCTCGCCTTTGATTCTTTCTCAATCACAGGTCAAAGAAAGGTCAAATAATGACATAAAAAGATGGAGATTAAGGAATATAATCCAGGGTGTGTTTCTATTTGTTGTTTTTTTTCTTGTCTGTTAGTGAAATGAAACAATTGTTTGTCACCTGTCTGAGCTCTGCTGAGTTTGTGCTCCTCAGTTTAAACCAGGAACCGCCCAACCTGAGCAGAAGCTGTGATTGGATCATGAGCAGGAGCTCCCAGGGGATGTACCAAGTTGGGCAGAGTTAGAGGGGTGTTCATGTAGCATTAACAGGATGCTCTTTCACTGAAACTTCACTTTTTTCCCCTTCGTCTCCGTTTTTCCACCTGTTTTTCCCTGAAGTGAGAGTCTCCAGAGAGCTGACAGAGCAGACTGATGAAAACACCAGACTAATCACTTCAGATGATCCAACATCAGCTGATGAACTCAAACTGAGAACAAAGCTCTGAACAAACTGTGACAGGTCTCATGTTTCAAACTTACTTCATGTGGAATCAGACACAGCTTGCAGGTCGATCTGAACTTTTCACAAAGATTTCTCTTTGATATTTACTTTAAAGTTTCTCATTATCACAGGGAGTTCATCAGTGCACTCTCTTTCTCACAGAGGCTGAATCATCAGTAGTTTAGATATGTGTTTTATTCTTCAACCTCTGGAAACATGAACATTAACATTAAACTCTCACTGATGACATGATTTTACATCCTATAAATCAGAGACAAACCAAAGCAACTGTTGTTTCTACAAATCAGCTTCTATCATCGTCTGGAGACGTGCCAGGTTTCAAAGCATTTCTTTCATATTCTCAGCTCTTCCTTTGTGAGCCGCTGTGAAAACAGATGTTTTTTGTCTGATGAATTTCTCCCCTTTCACTCTGACAAAGCTTCTCTCTGAAACAAAGCAGTGATGATAAATCAGATGAAGACAGATTCAGTGTGAAAGAAACCTGTTATTCTCATTATACTCAGCAGATTACAAACAACTAGAGACAACACAGCAGATGCTGCAGAGAGTGAGATTCTCAATTCAATTACAAATGATACTTTACATTTATGAAATCAGTGTTTCTGTTACAGCTGACAGTAAAAAGTGTGACTTTCTACTGATGCAGAGATTAGTGAAGAAAGATTTCACAGATCAACACGTTCATCTCCACATTAGAGGAGCAGCCTGTACCATCTGTGAAGCAGAACCTGATTATTATGGGAGAATCTCAGCAACACATGAGGATTACTGACAGGCTCATGTTTAATGAGAGGGCTGGTTGGATATCTCTCTTTATGAGTTAACAATCATCGACACAGTAACAGTCTAAAGTTAACCCCACAGTGTGAGTTTTCTTTTGTCAGAGCCTTATCTTAAAATCTTTACCCCAGAACATTTAATCTTTTTCTCCTCCTCATGTCTTCTTACTCCATCTTTCACCAAACAGCGCTGCAAACTCTGACCATGTTCCTATGGTGAATTTTCTGTCTCACACTCTGTCTTGCATGCCTAAATCTTCAATTAAAGGCAAGTATGCAACTTTAAAAGGCAGATTGCTCCTTAACAACCACAAGTTGTGCAACTCATAAATCATTCCAGCCATGGATGATCAGCCAACCAACAAAACCGTTTCTATTTGCAGCCTTGATAAACATTGAAAATGCACACACCATTTATCTGAGTGAGACTCCAAACCAAAGTTGGATTTACAACCCTGAGGTAGAACCTGTGATATAAGCTCTTTGGATATGATGACACTTGATGTGAAGACTGAGCCCAGGTTAAATCCAGGTCAGTGTTAATAATGTGTTTCCAACCACATCTTTCTTTTTCTAAAACACTTTAAAAACACTTAAGTAACACAGAGATGGATATTACCTTTGCATCAAATGAAATTGAAAATGTATTCAAAAGCAGACCTGGACCCCCAGCAGGTCTGAGCGAACCAGCCTCAGTCAGACCTGGACCCCCAGCAGGTCTGAGTGAACCAGCCTCAGTCAGTCCTGGACCCCCAGCAGGTCTGAGTGAACCAGCCTCAGTCAGACCTGGACCCCCAGCAGGTCTGAGTGAGCCAGCCTCAGTCAGACCTGGACCCCCAGCAGGTCTGAGTGAACCAGCCTCAGTTAGACCTGCTGGGGTCTCCTGGTCTGTGACTGACAGAGGGAGAAAGACAGAGCTCTGTAGTCTGTGCTCTCTTCTTTCTGTCTGCTGACTGAGAGCGTGGTGTGTGGCTCCAGTCTAACAATGAAGAGCAGGGAGCCGTGCTTTTAGAGGAGTTCACAGAGCTGATGGTGAACCACACAGGCAGGGAGCCCACTGTGGACTGAACTCAGCTACTGTTACACACACAATCAGTGGAGGAGTCTTTCATTCAGCTCCATGGACAGAGACAGTGAGTCCACAGAGAGACGTTCAGATCACCAGAGAAACTTTTTTTTTTCTGAGAGTGTTGATGAGTTTTTGTTCTGTTGTTGAAACTTTTTCTTCTAGTGTCTTGTTGGTGGGTGTTTTACTTTAGTCGCTGCGGGTAAATTAATGGAAGGTCATGTTACCTTTGGAAAAAAGGACAATGAAACTCTCTGCTATTACAGTTTATGGTCCTCTTGGATCAACGTTTGCTACTTACTATGAATACTTTGTCTTCTTGTTGGAAAATAATTTCAAAAAATCATGAAAACCCTTTTTTCACTGTTGTTTTTCTATTATTTTCCTGCTTCATGCTCTCAGTAACAGGCTTTAATTTGTTTTTCAGGAAAATTCCTCCCACACATGGTCAGGCTCTTGAAGACAGTAAATCATCGAGTCAGAGAAAAAAAAAATTGTTTCACTTTTCCTTTTCTTCAGTCTTCATCCTTTTCACAAACTGTCTGACTGACAGCTTCACGTCCTTCTAGTTTGTCAACATTTGAATAAATCAGTCAAACTCAAGCATCAGTAATTTACTCTCAAGGAAAACACTCTCCAAACTCTTTAGTCTTGTTAAATAATTAGCTGACAGTTAAATTCAGTGTTTGATTAATGTTTCTTTAAATTTGAAGTAAAAAGCTCAGCTGCAGTCTGGTTTCAGTCTGTCCTCAGCTTCCACTGAGCCACTGAGCTGGAGTTATTCAAAGAACTATAATCAGGAAAGAGCTCAATAAGAGCCACTCAGCCAGCCACACAAATGTTTTAATCAGATTTAAATGATTTAATTATGACTTAAAGTTTACTGATTCATAACAACAGGTACATGCTGAGAAATAATATTTCATGTGTCGCCCACAGCCTGTTCAGGGAAATGTGTTACATTAAAAACTGTAAATAAAAATCTAGTACAATAAATAACAGAACTCAGATCAGCAAAATGATACTGGATAACCTGATGGTGGACATACAGACGTTTGACAGACAGATATTGAACAGACTGTGTGGTGTGAAGGGTTGTGTCAGTGCTGCATGTCTGACTCTTCTAATGTAGAATGAGTGAAGAGCAGTGAAGCTCAGGACCAGTGAAAGTGGAGTTCTGAGCTGAAACATGGCTTTGTTCTGAAGGTTAGGATGGAAGAAAATCCCCACACTGTCCTTCACTTCTTAGAGAGATAAGCTGAAAACAAACTGAGACTGAAAGACTTTGAGAAAGAAAAGAAAGACGAGGGAACTGAGGAAGACAAACAGAGAGGAAGGAGCATCATTACTCTCTGCATTCATGTAGGAAGACTGAAGGATTAAACTTTGTCCTGAACACTGAGAGCTACAGAGAGCACAGAGGAGGAGGAACAAATGGGAACTCTCACAGGCAGTTCAGCACAAACAGAAAATATCTACTGAGCAAACAGTCAGATTCACACAAAGACACAAACTGATCTGAAAAATCCACCATGGGACATGTTGTGTGTATTTGAAGCTGAACAGTTTTCTGACTGATGGTGTTTCAAACAGCAGGAGCAGGAGCAGTGTGTGTGAAAGCTGAGCAGATGACTAA
Organism: Halichoeres trimaculatus; assembly: GCF_033239565.1. Lineage (NCBI taxonomy): Eukaryota > Metazoa > Chordata > Actinopteri > Labriformes > Labridae > Halichoeres > Halichoeres trimaculatus. The sequence continues at coordinate 5,699,082 of NW_027437188.1, read as the reverse complement.
AGTCTGCTCAGCTCTGCTCATCACATGCTGCAGCTCCTTCAACACATTTCAGAGCAGAGAGAAGAGAAGAGACACTGCCTCCTCCAAAACAAGCAGAGCTCCATCAGCAGTTTGAGCTACAGACAGTCACAGACAGATGGAGCTGTCAGTCATTCCCCGTTTCCATTCACTCCAATGACAAACTGACAGAGGGAAAACTAAAGGTGAATCTGTGTGTGTGCAGCAGTCCGTCAGTCCGTCTTTTAACAAGTCAAGCAGCTGTTGACTCAGTGTGTCACTGAGGCACAACAACATCATCTCACTGCTGTTGATCCCATTTCTGGTTTTCCCTGAAGGACTGATCTCACAGGAAACATTTCACACGTCTGTCCAGTCACACTTCTCTACCTCTGACTCTGTTTCCTTAATCTCTGGGATTACACAAACCTTGATCCTGTTTGTTCTAGGGAGAGGATTTTCATTCAGTGTGACACAATTTCACACCTTCATTTGGCAGGTTTGTCTTTAACTACTCAGTCTAAACATGACTGCTTTAAATTGTTATCATCATACAACGGAAAATGTCAGTCAGTGTTTCCAAATGAAGCTGATATAATTTATCCCAGAGGCCTTGGTTTTGTATTCTCAGATTAATAGAAAAGAAAATCCTCCTGACACATCTTAATTTCATGAAACCCAACAAAGCTCAGCCCCACACATATTATCACTGTCTCTGTTTCTGGTCTCTCCATGAGTTTTGCTCTAACACACTGTGTAACAAACTGAAGTGAAGCAGAGGAAAATGAGCTCCATCTCTCTCTGCAGCAGCAGGATCTAAATGTCAGTCAGTGGTCTCTGCAACCACAGCAGTCTGTCCTCTGAGCTCCTCCTGCAGAGGAGATGTTGAGTCTCTGGAGCCGTCTGTCATCTCCTCTTTCCTCTGTGTATTAAACTCTAGCAGAGAGGTAGAGCTGTGCTTACAGCTTCCTGTTTCACACACTGACTTATTATTCATTCAGCTGTCAGTCAGGACAGAGATGATTCAGTGAGAGCTCTGAATGAAAGCTGACGTTATGGAAATGATCAGGGAGCACCTGCAGGAGGAACAGCTAGAAATAAGACACAGACTTGTATCAGAAAGGGATTTATTGCTACAGAGTCAAACCAGACCTGGAAGACGATACGAGGCTCAGTTCTCCTCCACTGACTGAGCTCGTTTGGTTTCACACTTATTCAGACAAGTTCATCCTCTGTGATCATCTTTGGTCTCAGAGTGTGTGACTGTCTGATAAAATAAAATAAAAACAGAAAGACCATCAGGACAAACTGACTCTCATCCAATGAAATGCTTTGTTTCAGAAAACAGCAGCAGAACTTCACTTGATCAACGTTTGACTTCAACAACAGCTTCTGTTTCCTCATCACTGCTGCAAACCACATTAATATTCAGATCACAATCTAATGTCAGATAATCAACATCCAGCATGAAACTGTGTGTTTAGCCTTGAAATCCTTTTATTGATCTGATCAGATAACCCATAATCCCCTGTTTTCATCAGAGCAGCAGTTATCTGATCTCTGATCTGTGGCCGTCTCATAAAGAGGATCTGATCTGAATGTTTCTATTGGCTGAACACAGAGACAGAGAAAACACAGCATCCATTATGTCTGCATCACTAAAAGACTCTATATTAACTCTAACACTAATAATAAACTGTCACATTATTTATGGAATTATGACTCAGGGGTCAGTTCCTGAAAATCTAACATCTTAAAATAAATCAAACATGAATTTTTATTTTCAGATTATTTAATTTAATCTTAATCTGTTCCATAATCTGTCATTTCTGTCACAGTGCTGTCAAATTATATTTGTCACATTAAGTTTGATCTTTGTCAAAGTCACGTTGTGTTTCCTGTCACTCAGTCAAAGTGTGCAGTAGGGATGGTGTTACATGAAGCTCAGTATGTAATGAAGTAAAGTTGTTAAAGCTGTTTCTGTCTGAAGACAGTCAGCTTCTCTGCTGTTAGCTGGGCCTCAGTTCAGGAAACAACATCAGATGATGTTTCTCTGCTACGTGTTTGAGCTGTTTCCACCTTTTAATGATCTGATGCTAAATAAAGCACGGCTGCAAACTGTTATGTTTCCCTGTATTTTCATTTTCATAGAGATCTGACAGTTTGTATAATCTGACATCATCCTGTTCCTTATAAACAAAGATGATAAAAAAAATATATCTACAAACAAACACACATAATTATAATCAAACTGTATCATCTGTTGTCTCTGTGCAGCGTTTAGTGTCGACGTGTGAAGGAGTCTGGTGTTGTTGGAGTCACAGATGTTAGAGAAACTAACAGCTGGGATCTGAACTGATGTGTGGATTGTCAACAATAAAACCTGCTGTATATAAACTCTAACTTCTCACTCAGACTGACTGAAAAGAAAACTTCACCTCAGCTTTAACTCCAGAGTCCAGAGTAAACACTGTCCTGTTTTAAAGCAGATCTGCTCTGTGGAATCATCCACAATCACTTTTCTTCCTGGGGGAGTCTCACTGTGCCTGCTGCTCCACTTTATCAGGGTGTTATGTTCCAGCTTTAGCAGTTACACTTTTTCACATCACTAACAGTTCAACCAGTGCTTTTCCTAAAATATGAAAACTGATTCTGTTTCATAAATATTTGATGTGTGTGAACAAAATGTGCCAAGTTTGCTGAACAGCAGCAGAAACTACAAACCAGTCCATTGAGGAAAATAAATGAGCATAAATAATGAAAAAACAAACATGAAACTCACTTCAACACTCAGTTAATGTAAGATTTATGAACACACTGGGAAATAAATACTTATCACACATTTAATGATACATGAAGAGACAAAGTGGAGATCCCACTGAGCTGTCTCACTGACTGATCCAGAGAGTCAAACATGAACCAGATGTTTTTACACCCAGAACAAACACTGACCTGCTCTCACACAGACATCCAGACATTATCTAAGTCTTTGTTTCATCCTGTGTCTGATATAAGATCTGCTCAGAGTCTCTGTCCTCTCAGGTGAAACTGAAGCTGCTTTAAACACATGTAATCCTGCAGAGCTCTGAGGTTGTAGCTTCATAGATGGAGGTGAAATCAACCCTGAGTGAAGAGTCTCAGAGCAGCTGGTTATAGATAAACACAGACAGGAAGTGAAATACTGTCATGGTAAGTTTAACCACCCTGGCTGTCGACCTGACAGCACAGCTGATGGTTTATGAGGTTGGTAAAGTGACCAACACAAAAGTCACGTAGTCTCATCAAACTTTTTAACTGTGCAGCTCAAACACAAACTGTCTGAGGACTGTGTCAGTTATGGGAGCTAAACAAAAACAGAGACACTGTGACGCCTCAAATGCTCATCAGCACCTTGGACAGAGCCACAAATCATCAACCACGACGGCTGTGACGACTCAGAGGACGTTGTTCTACGTTCTCAGGTGTTTGTTACAACACACTGGGCTGAAATCATCTTCATGAACGATTCAGAAAAAAATGACACAAATATTATAAAACTAATGATGAGAAAGGAAAACATCTGATATTATACACACTGATGTTGCAGCACAGACACAAGACACATGGAAATAATCCATCATGGTAGGAATCACGCTGATGTTTGCTGGGTGGGTAAAATCCCTGGATAGGTGGCCCCTGCTCCACAGAGCACAACAACAACCTCACAGAGTGTTTTTCATCCACATGAAAGAAAAGGACTCTCAGTGATGTGTAATGAAACAAACAGTGAGTGAAACCTCTGAGCTCCAACAAAGAGACACAGTAACATGAGCCTCCAACAACAGAGAAATGAAGTAAAGGGATTTAGACAGCAAACCAAAGCCTCCAGCTCTTCAGTCACTTTAATCCTCTCTCATACACACAATGACTTCATGAGGACAATAATAAGCTCTAATTAGCTTTTCAAAGACATGTCCACTGGCAGAGCTTAAGCTTGTTTTCCCCTGACTTATGAAGACACCATCCTTCTCCAGTAAATGTATCTTATTATGTTTCCTTTGAGAGTGAAGAATGAAATAAAGCTGCTCAGACACAAAGTTCCCCTGGCTCTGGTGAGGTCTGCATCGTGTGAGGCCCTCAGTCTGGATCTTCATGAAGCTGAACTTTTCTCTGCATCATTGTATCGACAGCTGTGACGGGTGGAGTCTCCTGAGAGCTGGAAGTGTCGTGATAAACACAGTCAGCCAGTCAACAACTGAGGAGGGATTCCTCACAATGCAATGCAAAAACGAAAAGTGCTTTTCTTAAACACTGGGCCTCATGTATGAACTATAAACAAACTCATCAGGCTTAAAAAGGCAGAGGTCTGCACCCAGAGACAGACCACATCAATGACTGGAAAAAAAAAAAAAATCTCCATCAGCAGCGATCTTTTTCTCAGGTTGTTGTCAAAGTGAACTCAAATCAGGGTCCAGATTATGAAGGGAGATAAACTGATCTGACTTTCTAAAATCTCTTCACGAAAATAAATCCTGGAAATGTGTGAGATTACCATCACAACCAACTCTTAAACTGAAACAAACCACGAGCTTTGACTCCGACTGATTCATGTTCAGAGTCTCTGAGACAAACAGACTGATCAGACTGCTGCAGCACTTCCTGTCCTCTCCCTCCTGTCAGCAGCTCCAGTTTCAGACAGAGCTGAAAGGATTTAGATCACAACAGGACGACACAGGAACAGACAGTGAAGAGTCTGAAAATCAGTGAATGAAGCAACAGGTGAGACAGCTGACAGCCACAGGATGGATTCTCAGGGTGGAGGAGATTCAGCTGTGCTTCACTTCTGCAGCCTGTTGATGATTTTAATGTGATTTTAAGAAAAGAAGTTTCAAAAAAAGTTAATATGTTTTTTAGCCACATGCCAAACCACACACTGTATCTCTAAAATGTATGATTAATGCAGAGGTGAACAAAAAGCCAACAGCTCCACACAGTATAGAAAAGATTTTTTTTTTTTATCCAGGAGTAAAGATTAAACAGACACATCCACAGCCAGCTGAAAAGAGTAAAAAAAAAAAGAAAACTGGGAAACAGAAATGCTGAGTGAATAAAGAAACTGATCAAACTTCACAGAACAAGGACAGAGTCTGCAGCCGTCCAATCAAATCTCTGGAAGTAACTTTGAAATGAGCACGCCCTGCTCTCCAATGAGCTGAAGAAAGAAACACTTGAAGAGCTTTCAAGTGTCTCCTCAGTGCAGACGAGACATGGATCTCCAGTTTCACAAAGCCTCTTTAATGTTCAGCTCTTTTCAGGGATTCAGATCAAGGAGAAATAAAAGCAGACAAAGAAAATCTGCTCTGCAGCAGAGTCACAGGCTCTGCCAGCGTTTGAAGGGTCGCTGAATCAGGATTATTCAAGAAGAGCTTCAGTCTGGACCCTGATGGTGATGGTACTAAAAACTGCTTCAGAGAGGATTTCACAGTTTGAGCTGAACACTGGATGAACTGAATGAGACAGAGAGGAGGAGGGACTGAATGATGATGTCATCTAATCTCAGATTAAAATGATGTCATTAGTATATCAGATGAATCAATGAATTTTACCAACGTGGAAACAGTCAGTGGAAATAGATCCTTTGGATTTTTAATGTATTGAACAAAATCTGCCTTTAATGACACACTTCAGCATTTCTTACTTTAATATTTTCCCTTTGAAGCAGTTTCCCCTTAAACACACCTTTCTTTAACACAGCAGTCACACACAGGTGGACTCATGAATAGACCAGTTTTCAGAAAACCCTCCCTGAGGCCCCGTGGATCCACAGACTTTAAACCTTTAAGCTTCTGTGCTGCTTTTGAAGCTTCTTCAATAGTTTGAGGTGGAACGAGACAATTCAGGAAAACAGATTCAACATAGTTCAATTCAGGTCAGGTTAACAACAAACTGTTGAGAAGATCAAGATTATCCTCAGCTTAGGATAGAAAGTAGAACACGTATAATTTTCTTTGTATCTTTAGGTCATTTTTTATGCGGTTAATGATATTTTGTTCATAGTGCCTGAAAATAACTGACCTGTAGATGAAAACATGAAGAAAAGAGCAGAGGGTAAAGGGTCTAAACAGTGAATGATGAACAGTTGAAGTGTTGGAGGAGATTTAACTTCACATCTTTCAAACTGTTTCTAATCGACCCCTGACAAACCATCTGAGATAACTCAGCTTCATTAACTGACACAAACTTCTTGATAAAAATATTTTCCACTGAAGAAGAAGAAGAGGGCTGCGGTCTGTTCTGATTGGTCCTCTTTAATTAATCATCTCTCTGTGTCTCTGCAGGAGCTCATTAGGTAAACTGCTCACACCTGGTGGTTCAGGGTGAGTTCAGGTCAAAGTCCAGACTGAAGCTGCTGAACTCTCTCTGGATGCTTCCCAATGTGCCAAAATGCAGTCTCCTATCTCCTCTCTCCTCCGCGACACCGGAAGTACTTTGTGAGCAGCCATATTGGAGGACATTCCAAAGCGCCAAATGTGCTCAGAGGAGAGAGGAGAGAGGAGAGAGGAGACTGAGCTGGAGGAGGCATAATCGAGGAAACACAAGTGCAGGCTTCGCGGAAGTCTTTTCACTGCCAGACACGCCCCCTTGTGACGTATCAGAGCCGGCTATAAAGCGTCAGCTGTCCACATGTGTGAAACGTGAGCACCATGGAGCAAGATAAGCTGTTTAAGCGTAAAGCCTGGCTCGCACTTCAGGATTCCCGCCCGATTTAACCCAGATTCGGTCCTCCCCACAATCAGGGAAGAAATCTGGTCGGGGACTTAAATCAGCCCCGACGTTCGGCAAAGATTATCTTCTAGTGTGAGCGGTTGACAGATGAATCTTTAGCCCCACGATCGTCTCAGAGACTCGTTGGAGCCGCCCCGATAATTTTCCAACATGTTTGATATTTATCTGGATGATTACAACATTCATTCCCACAGAGGATGACAACAGACAATTAGAAAGAGCCCCAGAGACCGGACAGCAGACAACAAGGCTTAAAGTGAAACTGAAAGGCTCCGGGTCAGCTGACTGCGCGCTCCACTGGCTCACTCCAGCCAGTTCAATAATGCCTTTAAAAATAACACATAACCACGCTATTTTCATACAGTAGCAAACTGTTGTTTTATCAGTGATCGGTGTGAGATCATGCAATTATTGGCTGATACAGCAACAGTTTCACCTCTGTCCCTCTGCGTGCGCGTAATGGATGAAAGGCACCGCTGCAGACAGCTCCGCTTCTCTCTCCTCCTGTCCCACCAGTGCGCTAAGCAGTGCTTATAGCAGAATAAACACATTATTTATGAACACAGAGTGGCCCCAATATAAGAATTAAAAACTATCAATCTGTGCCTGGGAAAACGTGACATTTTTCTTTTTCATTCATGAACATATTCATGTTAAACTGATCTAAAAGTGAATATGAATTTTCCGTGGTCAAGTGCCCTGTTGTTTACATTATTTTCCTTAATTTAGTTTCTCCTGTGCGTTCGGACTGGTTTATCCAGCTGTGTCGCCGCCATCACTACAAGACTGACGTCATGTGACGCTCCGGAGGAGAGGACATCTCAATGCTCATAAAATGAACCTCCTCGTCTCCTCTCTCCTCTCTCCGTTTCCTCGCGTCTCCGGCATGCATCTCTGGTGGGCGGGACTAAGACGCAAGTGGAGGAGGCGAGTGGAGGAGGCGTGGATGGAACTTTGGAGCTTTGAGAAGCACCCTCTGACATTCAGAGCTGCTGCTGCTGTTTACAACTTCCTGTTTCCTCTTGGTCTGATTGAGTTGGTCTGGCAGCTCACTTTACATCATTCAATACTACAAATACTCAAATCTTCTCCATTCATTCATCCATATCCAATAAAAACCTTTACACTTTTCTTCTTGGCTGCTTCTGTGCTCAGATCAATAGTCACACCAGCAAAGTCAGAGTCTCCAAGTCATTTTCCAGGTGTTTCTTGTCTCGGTCTTCCAGGCTCTGTTTCCTGTTCATTAATCCTTGGTGTGGAGCATTTGTCTGTCAGGCTAAAGAGAAGCTAAATGAGCTCACCTGTTGTTGACTTCCTGCTTGGCACCGCTCTGATGCTCTTCACCCAGCCAGCTCTGTCCCTCTCAGGCTCCCATACATCCTCACAGCAGCTCTTCTGTTTACACTTCATTTGTTACAGAAACACGCTCAATAACTGGAAACAAAACTCCATAAAAAGAGGAAAAAGAAACTGTGTGCTCTGTCTTCTGTTGTGGTTTCCTCATGCTGCCACCTCACACACCTGCTTCAAGGTTCTTCATCAACCACTGGCTCTGATGAGACAGACCCCGCCCCCCCAGCCTGACAGACATTAAGGACAGCCAGTAATGTGAAGGACACAGTCAGCTGGAACAGGAACAAATGTGTTTGAAAAAGGTGTGAATGTGTTTCTCTGCATGAGGATCACTGTGAACAAAACAAACTGAAGCAGTGTTCATATAAAAACTCTCTCTTCATCTACATTCACATCCAGCAGAGCAGCAGAGTCTTTAATGAGACAAACAACAACTTTAAAACCTTGAACTGGAGGAGAAAGTGAAGCAGCTAAAGCTCATTTCCATCCAGATCAGCAAGAAGACTTCCAGCCTCTGACTCTGCTCACACTTTATTACAAGAAGGTGTGAAGCAGAAGAAATCAGCTCTGATCCTCACAGCAGGCCAGTCAGACAGGAAGAGAGCAGAGCAGCAACAACCACTTCACTACTCAACTATTCAGAGCAAGCAGAGACCTCTGGCTTTATCCTCCAGACATTCAGCTCCAACAACACACTGCAGCACATCTGGACTCAGCTTTACAAGAGTTTGACAAAGTCTCCACTTGGTCCCTTTAGCTTTGATTAAAGCAGGAAGTACAGATTGTCTTCAGTGAGGGATAAAACCTCTGAGTCTCTGTTGTTTTATTTCACACTGACTGTTTTTATCTTCTCCTACAGTTCCTCTAAACGTCTCTGCCTTTAACATCAGTGTGGACGAGCTGTGTCCTCATCACTTTAAACCAACATGAGGGTGAAAGCTCATTATTGTGTTAATTCATATCTGAGGTCCAGACAGCAGGATCTCTTTCCACCAGCAAAACAATGAGTTGAATTTCTGAAAACAAACTCCAAGAAACATTTTCAGCGTAACACTGGATTAAAAATCACAGAAATGTGTTTGAATCTGATCTGTTGAGCTGTGACATGTCTGAGAGTTTACAGTAATGTGATGAAAAGAGACTTAAAAAGAATATCACGTCTCATGAAATGATGCACAACAACAGAATGAAATATTATGTTTATTTCAGAAAGAGCATAAAAATGCCAAAATGATCTTTTTATGTTTGACATTTGAATCAAAGTCCAGAGCACAAATGAAACAAACAGAAAAACAGTCAAAAAGCATCAAACAGTCTCTGCTTCTGTTTGTTTTTATCTGCTGTTTCTGTGGAGCAGAAAGTCTCATCTGTGTTTCCAGCTGTGAGGAACGTTGGCACACGTCATTGGATCAATACAGCTGTGAAATGGACTGGAGGACAGTTTAATCTGAGTCACTTTAAGTTTGATGAAATTATATAAAAGTTTATTTATTCAGAGAATGCATGTCATTTATTTGAGCAGCAAAAGAAAAGAAAGAGAATCAATAAAGACTTGAAGCAGAAGAGGAACAGGATGGTTTCAGGAAAAGCTGCAGCTTATCGTTGTCAGTCAATCATTGTGTTCACAGAGAGCATCACACAAACACAAACACCTACACACAGACAAACAGGGAATCTGGTTTTCATCTAAAAACAAACAAAAAGTTCATAAGTTTATAAATTTGACCGTTCAGTATTTTCTACAGTCTGATGACACAAAGGATCGTCTCTTATCAACAGCACAGATCAACACTCTGATGGTGACAGGACTCATAAAGGAGCTGCTGGGGTCTGCTGTCAGAGGAATTCATAAAGCTAACAAGCTAATGAGAAAAACAAAGAATGAACATGACCAGAACACACTCTGAAAGTTTTCAGCTTGATCTGACTTTAGTCTGTTTCCTGCTTTAATGAGCAGAGAGTTCCTGTTTCTTCCTCTAAGCTTTCTGTTTGTGTGTTTGTGTAAACCAACAGAGAAAGTGTATCTGCAGAGGAAGCCTGTATCTGAGCTCTGTAATCTGATGATATTCAGCAGCTCTCTGGTTACACTTCTCTCCTCTTCAGAAACAGAAAAACAAACCCACTGTGGAATGAACGCTGCTGGAGATAGTCCAGGGTCTTTGTTCAATCCTTTTTGTTTTCTTATGAAGGAGGTCTCAGGCAGCACTTACCTGGAAGAGAAGAGAAAAAAGAAACAACAGGGTTAGTTTAGAAATTCATGCTGCATCAGAAAAATCTGTCATTTCTTTTCTCTGAATCTAAAACATGATGTGAACTCAGACTTTTTACCAAATAAACAGAGAAAATGACGCTGTATTAATTTCACAGTTCAGAAAACAAACGTCCTTTTTTCTCTTAAAGGCAAAAACACGACCAAACACACAGAGAGACATCAGACTAATGAGGCATTTACAGCACAGATATTAGACTCAATGAAACCATTTTTACTGTGTATCAGTGTTTTTGCTCTTAGAGTCACTGTTAAATGGACTTTTCACAAGATGGACTGAAACATTAAAGCAACAGAGGAACATTTTCATTTCTAAACCTCTATGTGACAGAAACAGCTCGTTAAATGTCAAGATTCACTGAAAGGTCAAAGTCAGACAAATGTAAGGTCAAATTAAAGGCACAGTTCACACATCCACACTCTCACACCTCCTGACTCTACAAAGAACAGCCCATTAATGTACAGCAGGTTTAATCTGATGCAATAACTGGAAACAGATAATCAGAGTTTCTCCTCACACTAAAAGTCGTCTGTGTTTGAAGCTGAAGGTCAGAGGGAGGAAAAGTTGAAGTGAAGTGATGTGGAACAAGTTCTTTAATGTGTCCTGATTAAAGGCAGGAAGCTGAGCCTCTCACTCTAAACCTTTCACACAGACCAACACAGACTTCATGACAAAGCTTTTTTTTTTTTTTTTCTTTTCTCCACAGACATTTGAAGAGTCACTGTAGAACAGCACAGGTGTTACTGATTACACAAACAGAGACTGTGAACTGTCAGCCAATCAGAATCCACCACAGCCCCTGAGGCTGAAGCAGCTCGTTAAGTTCATTAATTACACCTGTGCTCCTGCTGCTCCATGTCTCAATGTTGTTCCTGAGAAAAGTTAACTGTTACTTTAGGCCATGTCCACACATAGCCTAAAACAAGTATCTCCCCTTGTTTGTTTTCAAAACTACTTTCATCCACACGCAACAGGCAAATCCACAAATAAGTGCGGCTTGAGGCATTTCAAATCCATGATGGGCAGTGTTTTCCAGACGAAAAACCCATGCTCGCCAATCAGAGTGATCCCCATCATTCAGCTCTGATGTTTGAGAACTGAAAACTCTGTTTACCGACATCCACACAAAACCATACGTACACACCCTGACTCATTTTAAAAATATTTTCATCCACACACACTGGGAAAGTTTGATAATTACAGTTTGAAGCATGCCAAACCCATATTTGTCAGTGTTTTTCAGATGTGAAACCTGTACAATCCAATCAGAATGAATCCCCATTATTCAGCTGTGAAACCAAAAACTCTGTTTCAGGGTGTCTACAAGAAACCATGAAACCAGAGATTTTCAAAAACTTCACTTTGGCTGGAGTTTTAAGGAAACATTGTTGTTCATGTAAAGCTGTGGTTTGGTGTGGATGACAGGCTATAAAGGTATAATAATATGTGCAGTTTCCCAGATACCCAGCTGCATGTGGACATGGCCTGAGTTTCTAACTGGATTATTTCCCTGTTTTTACAAAGTCATGCCTATGCAAAAAAAAAAAAAAATAAATAAATAAAAAAAATTAATAAAACCTGCTTTTAAAAACAGTAATAACCATGGAAGTGGTCCTGGTGTGTGTTTGTGCCTCCAGCCTGCTCTGCTCTCTCTGAACCTCTCTGTTCGTCACTTCAACCTCACAAACCTCTACGACTCTGAGGCCAAATGAAGATGATCACAGCAGACCTGCTCACCTCCATGTCAGGTCAGTGAAAGTCTTTGAGCTGCTGAGCAAACAGAGCAGTCTGTGAATAACCAGCAGTCCTCTCACTCTCTGTCCCTGGTTTCCTCTCTCATAGTGTGAGCTGATGTCAAAGCACAGTGCTGTCATCATTATCTGGACTGTTCACACACACTTTAAAAGATGAGGCTTTAATGCTTTGTTACAGCAGCCTGCTCCAACATGAAGTCTGATAAACTTACATTTCTCCACAAATCAGTCTCAGTCTCAAGTCAGTAAAAAGTCTGAGCTGATGATTCTCCAAACAAACATCAGATCATGACAAACACTGGATCATCTGACTGAGCGTTCTCGTGAGCTGAGCCATAAACTCTGAGTGTCCACACTGTTCTCTATCAGCACACAGCTGCATCCTCACAGTCTACATGGACACATTTCCACAGAGAGGAGCTTTGAATGCTGGGATCAGAGGAGCAGAGAGCAAACAGAGCAGGTGAGATCAGACAGGGAGTGGAGGACATGTTGGGCTCGAAATCTCAGTGGAGTGGAACATTGTGTGGAGCTCTCTGTCAGTCCTGACACACAGCTTCCTGCAGAGAGAGAAGAAGAGGATGGCTCCAGTCCTTTCTGTTTTCATCTTATTAGACGCTGTTCCTGTTCAGATTGGGAACTTGACCAGCTCTAATAAACACTGACCTTTTCTATCAGAGTGATTGGGGATAAATGATCAAAATAAATGTCACAGAAAATGAAAAAGGCTGGCTGTGTACACTCCAGTTGGAGAGACTTATTAACAACAATCCATTTATCTGATTGGTTAAAAGATCAGAATCAAACCAGCAACCAGACTTTGTGATTTTCAGCCACTCTGTGAACATTATATTCATGAGCAGGTGTACGTTGGCCTGACTTAATGTCTGCAGGCTGACGGCCAAGAACATTTGTAAGACAAGAAAACATGCAGAATGGATCCAAACTGCTGTGGACAGATCTGCATCTCTCTGTGTGTTTCTGTTCCAACACTCTGACAGCTGTGACCGCCGTCCATAACACATGGAGCAAAGTGGGAGAAACATCCAGAACATCAGGTGTGAATACATTTGGACAAAACCAGCAGATGAGTTCATTACTTCAACTTACACACTAAACAGACTGCACTGTGTGAATATATAAAGTGGTACAAGCTTACAAACAGACCACACACTGCTTACACACACACACACACACACACACACACACACACACACACACACACACACACACAATGACGATGTCACCCTTTGATGAGGTGGTTTCAGTGTTCACTACAACACCTCAAAGATCCTCAGCAGAACAAACATTCCTCCAGGGCACACATCCAGCTCAGAAACTGCTGCTGTCTTCTTCAGTCAGGATCTGTTTCCAGCAGTCTGATCATGTGACAGGAAGCTTTCTGTCTGACACATCCTTCTCATCTGTGAGTGAAGACTCTGCTGAGGTAAAGCTGGGAGAGTCTCTGTCTCTGCTGAACTGGAACAAGATGCAGCAGCTGATCTTTTTGTCTCTGACCTCTCTGTGAGGGAACAAACTGACACACTGACTTTCTGCAGCTCATCCTTCACATCCAGGCGTGTTTATAACTCACTGCTCAGAGAGTCTGAAAGTTACTGATCCAAAGGTTATTGTGTGGAAGGTGACAGCGACAAACAAACTGACCACGAGGCTGAAAAAGTTGATATAAAACTGAAACAGTTATAATAATGGAGAACATCTCTTTACAGCTCGTTCATTGACTTCTAAAAGACGTTTGGTCTGGAGCAGAAAACTGTCTGAGGAGAATGAAACTCCAGCATCATTCTTCACACATCACACTGATCATTGACCAAAACTCATCGTGCTGAGTCCAGAACAACCACTGCTTTACAGATTATTTCACTGTGTCAGGGCAAAGTCTCTGAAATGATCCAGCCTCCAACAGATGGAAGAAAAGAAACTGAGACGTGGAAAGACGTCTTCACATTAACACAGGAAAGTCCAAGGTAACAATCATCACAAACAAAGGATGGACCATCCAACTGAGCCAAAGGGATTTCAACACCTGACATCTGCTTCAAATGTGCCACAGGTAAAAATGGAGACGGATAGAAACGTTCATAATGTGACAGAAAACAAACTTTTTCAAACTAAACTTGATCTTCATCAGTTTACTCTACAGGTCAGAACCAGAAAGAGGAAATTAAACACTCTCCAACAAAGTTTAGCTCTTTGCCAAGAAGAGAAATGACACCAACCAAATGATAAAAATGTAAAATATTAAAATAAAGATCAAGAAAAAGTGGAGAACCAGATGAAGAAGAGAAAACAGGAATGGACTGGACTCCACTGAACCAAAGCAGACAGAGTTTAAAGTCACAGCCACGAGGACGGAGAGAATCAGGTGGATTCAGAAACAGCTGGAGAAGGTCAGAGCCGAGGACAACAAGCTACATCTGGATGGAGCTGGAGTCAGCATTTCAGGATTTTATTATTAAAGAGGAGTTTAGTGTCACCCTCAGAATTAAAACCAGACCGAGGCTTTGATCCAATAACTGAGACTGTTCTTTGATATCAAGGAGGAGAAAATGAGAAACACTTTTTGATGCAGTAAACACAACAGCAGAGATCAACAGGCATCAGCTGGTCCTCAGAAAAATAAGACAACGAACATCTCAGAGAAAAATAACATCAATGGATGTTTGTTATCAATAAAGATTTTATCCTTTTGACAAAACTGAGAAAAATGCTGGGAAAAACTGCAAGTGTAGAAATATTGATTGTCTTTCTACTCACACTCACCCACTCACTGTTTACTGCTCTGTCTCAGTCTGAGTCACAGTGGGTGCTGTGGGAGGCTCAACCTCTCTGTATTCAATTTCCACAGCAGCAGTGTCTCCTCATACAAACACTGCATCTGTAAATAGAAAAGCTGTAAACCTGTAATGATACAAATTACTGTGTTAGGTTTGTTGTAGCCACAGAATTCAAGTCAGAGACCTGAAACCAGACGCCCTGTCTCATATCTGTCAACAGTTCATTCACACATTGATCCTTGTTGGGATCAGTTTGGAGGGAGGTAAAATACTGCTGAGACCTGATCAGATCATTAGAAACAGAAAAAGAAGAAGCTAACAGTCAGTATCATAGATCTTTAACACTTAGAATATGAACATTATTTATTTTAGCCAACAACAGGAAAATATTTCTACAGGTGGACGTGAGCCTGAACTGATCAGTTAAACTGCGACTCTGTTAATCCTTCTTTTAAATGCTGGACATATTCAGGTTCTCTCAGACCCTTAGCTCAGCTTTAGAAGTGACACAAGTTTAAACCTACAGCTGAAAAAAATTAAAATGACAACAGGAAAATAAAGCTAGGTGTGATGATACTCTTTATAATGTTAAACTATAAATATGATTATAGTCCATGATGAGAGACAGAAGCTGGTTTAACTCCAAACCAGCTCAGACGGCTGCTGGGAGCTCTTTACTCTTCAGTTTTGGACTCATTAGCTAAAAGGAGGCTGACAGAGTCTGTGCTCCATGCCAAGATCCCAGGGTGTGTGCCAGCTCAGTCTGGCATGGCAGCAACAGAGAGGCTCTGAGGTCAGGTGGAGATGAAACACTGAGAGCTCAGGCAGATCAGAAGAGAGACTTTAAATGACTTTATCACAAATTACCTGAAAAACTACAAGGATTTAGAAAACGCTGAGACATTTCTGTCTGAATAAGAGGAAAGAAGGTCAGAGAGATGAAATGAATCAGAGCCCATGTTGTGGATGAGCTGTTTGCAGCAGCAGCTGCCTCTGTGTCCCTGTGTGTGAGTAAAGACTGAACAATGAAAGTCAAGCTCTGAGCGGGAACGTCTCCTTCTCTCAGGGTGAAAAACAAAACAAAACAAAAACAGAAAGCACAACACTTCATTTCAAGAGGAGGTAAAAACAAACTCAGGAGACTGAACGACTTTGTGTTAAAGTGGAAGGAAGAAGACAAAGACAGAAAAAGAAACGTCCTCTGAGTGAACTGACTGATGATTTTTCATTCACTGAGTCAGAAAAAAAAAACTTCTGTCAGAGAATTTATGAGTAATTCCTTCAGATACAGAAGAGTTTAACTCTAAATGCTCATCTCCTCTGAAACATGTGAAGACTCATTTCTGTTGGAGCTGCGTTCATATTTTGGCTCTTTAGGAACAGGGTGGAGATTTGGAGCTGTTGTCAGTGTGATTAATACTGTCTGTGAAGATGAGAAGACTGATATCAAACTCCTATTAGACGAGGAAATTAAAGCAGTTTGAGGAAATGATGACTGACTTCCATCTTGATAAAAAGATTCAATATAATTTCAGTTCCTAATGATTCTCTGATTCGTCACATTTGACTGATTCACCTTCATCTGATTCTCTGAATATTAACTGACAAGCTGATGTCAGTGATCAACCTCCTGTGCTGTCTGGATAGGTGATAGGAATCATAGCTGAAGGTGGGAGCTCATCCTCATCATCATCATCATCAACATCATCATCATCATCATCATCATCATCATCATCATCATCATCGTCATCATCATCATCATCATCATCATTGTCTGTCAGAGAAACAACTTGTATTGAATTAAAGCAGAAACTCAGAATCAGAAGTTTGTGACTAAAGACACAGGAAGTTTAGAAACAGGAAGTTTGAGCTTTCTTCTTTCAGTCTTCATTTACTGCTGTCAGAAACATGAGATGATCTCATCAAACATATGAAATGTCATTTGAAAGTCAGATTTCATCATTAGATCTGATTGTTCTCATTCATATGAAGATCTGAGGAGCAGATAGAGCAAAGAGAGCGCTGAAATGAAAGCTGTCATCTAAATGACGAGTTAAAAATAGACTTTTAGATGAATCTTTGAATAAATGAAAGAACCAAATCAGTCCATGATCATGAGGATGATGTAAAATTAGACTTTCTAAAAACACAGATGATGTGACGTCAGTCAAAACAGAAAGTAACTCTGACTTCTTCTTCAGCTCCTCCAGACTCTTCTTGAACAAAGACGTCTCACTTAAAGCAGTGATTGTGTTTATTTCCTCTCAAGGTCACAAGGAAAGGAAGCAGCCTGAGCACTAAGTGTCTGTAAAAGCTTCAAGGGTTGCACTTCAGAAGATTCAATAGCAGCACTTTTCCTCATTTCCAGCTCCTGACTGATGAGCACAGCGTCAGCCATGACACATTTATGGTTCAGAGCTGAGAGGACAGACATCCCAATGACGGACTTTCCCCTCACTGTTTGTCAGATACTCTTTCTAAAAAGTGTTGGAGGTTAGAGATGTGTTTACTGAAGCTGAAGCTTTGAACAGTCCACATTATGACAACAACAGATCATAAAGAGAGTCAACAACCTGAGTGAGGACTGAGTTATTATTCAGATTCTGGAAACATCTAGAGGCTCAGAAAGTCACAGGTTGAGTGATGAAGCTCTTTTCCTCTTGAATCTGTGTCCTTGAACGAGTGCTGATTGAAAGCTTCAGTGAATCTGAGAGGACTGATGATGGACTGATGGAAAGACACTTCATGCCATTTCTAGCAGCAGCCAGCAGACAAACACTCTTCAGAAAACCTCTTCACCTCGCTCAGACTGAGGAAAGAAGTCAGATAATAACACAGAGAAAGACTAAAAAAAAAGTGAACTTAAGATTAAAATATTTAACATATTTAATGATATATAACCAGACAAAATCTGAATTACTCAAATGGAAACAAACAATCATGCAGCAGAGAAGCTGCAGGGGAACTTCTATCAATTTCTACTCAGTCATCACTTCATGTCAACACAGGAACAGACAGAGCTCAGCTTCTCATGTTCAAAGTCTCCAAACAGAGACATGTTGATCAGGAACCCATGCTCCCATTAGTTGATCTGTGGTTACATTTACTTTGAACTCACATGTGCAGTGAAATGTTCAGTGTTATCATCCTTGAATGAAGCTGATTGATAAGAGAAGATGTGACTGCAGAGAGGTGATACTCCACACCGCACCAAGTCAGGCTAAACTGTTAAAGTCAAGTGTTTGTTTCACATCAAAGAGTTTGACTACCTCCAGAAATGTGAAGACAGGAAATAGCAAAGTCTTCAATGCAGTTCTTGAAGATGTATCAATTTTCATACTAACAAGTGTTCAAATTCAAAGTTTGGCAAACAGCTATGGACACTTTAAGGCAAAGACAATGATGTCATCAGCCTTACAAACCTTCCCAGTAAAGATACATTTGTTATGTTGCACCTTAAGGTGGTCTGTGGTCAAAAAGTTCACACACAGAAAACACCTTAAACCAGTGATGGGATTCCAGGACCTCTAAAGGTCTGTGAACCAAACCCTTGGGGTCCACTGAATAATTCAAAAATTATAGTCAAAGTGCACTACATCACTGGAAAAGCTTCAACCTACTGGGATCTCCTACACCGATAAAATCAGGTATTTTTTCCAATACTCCAGCCCAACTTAGTTTTGTGCCATGAGATCAATTCTGATGTGATGGTGACACATCTGTCACTTAATAGTGTGTGACGATGGAGAAAAACCTCAACATAAAACACACCCTGCAACCAACATTTACTCAAAGTTTACAAAATGAATTACTTGTAAAGTATAAATGTGGCAAAATTGCAAAGTACTGAATAGTAAATTATTTAATCGTATTAAAATTTGATTATCAATATTAACATTATGCAGAGCTCATTGAACATGCGAACCCCTGCCTTAAACCATCAAAAACACAGTTTATTAATATAAACACACAAAGAAAAAAATTGTTAACACAAAACAAAATTTAAAAAAAATTTAAAAAAATCCCTGAGTGAGCATAAGCAGAGCAGCAGTCGTCCAATCAGAGCCTCTCTCTGCTGGAAGCAGCAGTGAGCTCGTTAAGGCTGAGGAGCAGCTGAAGCTCGTTAACAATCAGTGACCTCACCTGGAAACATGCAGAGGAGAAACAAGGAAGAAGCTGGAGTTTGTCCAGAGACACAGAGTCATAAAAACATAGGAGGATATAATTTCTCTCTGTCAGAGCTCATGATGACACTGACACAGGGAGAATGTGTCTGAATACCAACAATCTGAAATAAATCCAATAAATGAGCAACTTTCTCTGATTTTTAGTCCAGAGCACAGGAGGAATGGAAAGCAGAGCACTAATTTCACAGTTCACACTTCTTATTTCTGATCACTCTCAGACAATGGTTCAATGGATTCAGACAAAGCTGTTCCACTTTGATCTGCTCATCAAAATGATTCAGAGCCATTTCTTCAGTCTCTGCTGAGGATTCAGTTCATCACAGCAGTGAACACAGAAGGAAGAATGAGAGATGACAGTTTATTCAAGTCAAAGAGTGAAAACCTCCTCTTCGTCTTCATCTGTGTTCATTGTTTATTGTGTTAATATAATCACTCTGACAAGACACAAAGCAGCAGTTTTTCTGTAGAGAACAATGAGAACAGCGTCTCTTCACAAACTATGATCTCAGCCTTCAAACATGAACATCTATTCTGCTCTAAGAGCTCTTCAATGCTGACCATGACTGAGGGCCGATGAGAGTTGATGACATTTACTCAGAAGCTGCACTTTCCACAGACCACACCCACAGACAGCCTCACAGTGGGGTGTCAGTGTTGGGTCAGTGCAGCACAGAAAAGCCTGACTCACACTTTGCATTTAGAGAGCAGTGAGGCTGATTTTATTTGAAGGATGGAGAAAAAGTCATTTTACATCCTGAACTCTGTCTCTGAGTGTCCTCTGTGGAGAGAACGTCCACCCTGAGGGTTTCACTGGAGGTCAGACGTCCACTGTGGACAACTGAACTCATGTCAAGGCTTTAACAGCCGTGACACAGAGTAATCAGTTCTCACCTCACACGCTCTTCAAGATAATTACAGATTATTAACGAGTCAGAGAGCTTTAAACCAGCAGAGAGAAATGTAAAGTGGGAGAGAGTGGAGCTAAAGATTAAGGCTCATATTCAATGAGAACTCTGCAGAAAGTTGGAAAGCAGCTGGACTTTTACAGAGAAAGATGTTTGCTTCATTGAAGTTATTCCAACCTTTAAACAATGATTACAAAGTTTCTACATAGACTTAGAAAGTAATCAGAGTTTGCAGCATAATTCAGATTCAACTGAAGCATGAAATTACAAGAGAGGGCTGAAGCAGATAACACGGCCTTTTCATTCACTTCAGACTGGTCAGACTTTGCAGGAAGCTGAGTTTTCCTGTGTGAGGATGTTAGCACCAAGACTTTAGCAGAGCTAATGTTCATCTGTTTGTCTTTCATGTTGATGCAGTGAGAAATATCTCATCCACTCTGACAGGTTCCTGTTTAACATGGTTACTCAGCTGATTCACTGACTTTTAATGTGGACCCTCCAGAACAATCCGCTTCAGTCACAGCTTTACATCACATCCACTGCTAGTTTGTTTGTTTGAACACAGTTTGAGCTCCCATTAGTGCTCTGCAAGAGCTAAAGCCCAGTGGATGGAAATAAAGTGAAACAGGCTGAACTCCAGCCGAGCTAAGAAAACAAAGAGCTGCAGAATGACTTCATAACCTTTGAGAGATCAGACACAAAAGGAGAGGGACGGACAGAGAGAACTGGTTTTCCAGCGTGCTCCCTGTACTGCAGCAGATTAAAGCCAAAAGTGTCATCAGACTGAATAAAGATGTCAGTCCTCCAAGGTCCCAAGTCTAAGATGAGAACTACAGAAAGAGAAGAACTGTTCAGACCTTTGAGGTCAGGTGCACAGAAAGAAAGATGGAGTCAGGATATGAGATAAACTCACAGACACAGGAACATGATAAAGTGACGTATGAACATAACAAGCTGAGCTACAGTGACTGGATTTGAAGAGTTTCTTCCGACAGTCAGTTTGTTCTGTTTGATTTGATCTACAGTGACTGACAAACACAGTAATGTTCTGTAAAACCAGCATCAGTGACGACATGAAGAAAGAAGACGTTCAACAAGACGTCTGCAGACGTGTGCAGACCAAAACCTCTGAACTCTGAAAACAAATGTTGTAAAGAGCAGAAACAATCAGTGAATGGTCTGATCGTCTGCTCTCTCAACATTTACCTGTTCAGAGTGGTTCATTAATTAGTTTGTCTCCATTAACTAAATGAGAGTCAGAGCATCAGACCTTTAAACCTCTGCTTTGTTCACCTTCAGCTCACAGAGTTTTGCTGTGATAATTTAAAATGTTTTTTTTTTTTTTCTTCTCCTGCACATTTTCCCTCAAATGACTTCCTCTAGTTTTCAGGTTGTTCTTTACATTCTCTTCACCTTCTCAAACCATCATCTCTGTCTGCCTCCCCCTGGCTTTTCTGTACAAGGTTAAACAGCATTCCCTCCCCAGGGGTCCTCTTCAGATAAAAAGCATTTGTTGAATAAAAACACATTTCATTTGCTTTTTTTCACCCCTCCATCAATTTCGTCGAGCCTTTTGAAAACAAAGAAGTCATCACCTCCTCTAAAGAACAGACTGAGGACAACTCTTCTTTGAGTAACACCGTCACTGATCTGATGAGGAGCTGAACAACTCGTTCTGTACAGAGCTTTGTGCTGAAAATGTATTTTTGTTTTCACTATAAAAACAATAAAACAATTGACTTGTGTGTCTCTTTGGTGTTTTACAGTCTGCCGCTTTGATGACTCTTTTATCCTGTGGTGTGTGAAATATTGTCTCACACACAAACATAAAATATTACTGCTTCAGTGATTCATGACCTGATTCTGTAACTGTTAGAGGTGAGACAGTTTCATTCTCGAAAAGATTGTGTTTCTTGTTCCTGGAGACATCAGGGCAGCTCTGTCACCCTCAATAATTCAGACGACAACGGAGAAGCAGAGAGACCACAGCTCTCTCTCAGTTTTTCATATTTTCACTTCTGAGGGTTGTCACTCACTCCTCACTCCCTCTCTAATTTTTTTTTTTCATCCTCTCTTTTATAGCAAAATACTGACCTTTCTGTCATTTGCTGTTTAATATCCTTCCCTACAAAGTTCTGAAGTGTTTTAGGTTTCCTGTGAATGACCACAATAAAACTGACTGTAAGGCAACAACTGTTTAACAGCACAGTTACAGTAACAGTTGCTCCTGACATGATCAACATCCCTCTGACAGTCTGTAGCTTTGTGTTATTTCTTCTTCCTGGCACAGCATCAGAACTAGAGAGAACTACATCCCTTTTTGTTACCAATACATGATGACACAATATTAAAAAAAATCCCTGTCCAGTGTTTTCTTTCAGCTCAGTAGTTCATAAAAGTGTTTTCAATCCAAAGGTGTAGTAGATGACTTTATTTTTTCTTTAGCATGAGGAGGTTTCAGGCTGTGAGAGGAAACAACTTCAGCTGCCTGTTTATTCTGTCTGTTCAACTGAAATCTATGATTTACTGTTTGTAGAGAATCACTGAGGGAAAATGGACGGAGAAAAATCAATTCAGAGTTTGACCCTTGTTGAAGAAGACATTGATGTCTGAGAGAGAACCAAACACTTTCCTTTTTCTGCTTTCACAGAAGATGAACCAGAAAACAACATCTGATGTGTTTATATCACCATCCACCACGAAGAGACTCAGTTATGTTTCTGGAAAGAGCAGCAGACACTTCAATTAACGGAACAAAGACTGAAAGCCTGAATCTGTGAAAGAAGCAGAAAGTGATCGATGAAGTCATTGTGAATGTGACTGACACCATGAACTGATGGCTGTGACTCAACAAGTCGATCAAAACATCAGAAGATTTTTACAGTTTGTACTGATCTAACTCTGCCATCCTCTCTGAAGCTGTGAGAAAAAAAAAAAAAAAAAAAAAAAAAAAAACGCAACAGGATTTTTTTTTTTTTTGTGTGTGTGTGTGTGTTCTGTTCATAACTGGAACCTAAACCCAGTTAATCAGGGTTTAAAATGATGCTAAGATGAAACGTGCTCCGACAGCTCAGCTGTGCTAATGCTAATGCTAATGCTAACAGAGACACATTAAAGAGAAAGAGTTGGTCAGAGCTGTGGAGCTGTGAGGCTGGACAGGTCACATGTAGCTGTGTTTGTTATTCATTCATGAAGCTAATTTATCTGCTGTATCCTCATAACTGAGCCACAGAGAGGGAGTCTGATGTGAAGTCAGTGGATGGACTGAATACATATGAGTGTGTTTATGTCGGAGCAGGAATTCTTGCTGTGTGTGTTTGGTTCAGTGTCTGATTGTGTTAATGATTTTTTTTTCAGGGCTGATCAATGAGTGTGAAGAAAATATAAATAACTGTTTAATGGAGCACACAGGTGGAAGGGCAGAGAGGAGCATTAGAGAGAAACAGTTAACAGAGCAAACTAATCATGGTCCAAGAACGATCAGATTTTAAAAAATAGAAAAACATAAATGAAGTTGATTTATATAAAAGTGCTTTGGAGGGACTTAACTAAAGAGCGTTACAGCCAAGACAAAGGTTTGTGTTCTGCAAAGACTTATGAAAGGGATCATTTCATACAAGGAGCACTAAGGACTTTAGAGTATGTGTTAGTGTTTCAGAGTATTTCTGAGACTGAAACAGACAAAGAACGGCAGAGAAAGGCAGAAGACAAACTGAGGTGAGACAGAAAAACTGAACACAAGAAGCAAAGCTGAATGTTAGTCAGAGAGAGAACGCTGCAGCTTCAGTCTGGACTTTAACCTGGACTCACCCTGAACCACCAGGTGTGTCTAGTTAACCTAACGAGCTCCTGCAGAGACACAAGATGACATCACAGGTCATCACAGCCAATCACAGGGCAGTTTGTGGCATTGGGCCTGAATATGAGCTTAATGTTTATTCAAAGAAAACAAGATAAATCTAAAAATATTCATTAGGATAAAATTTTAAGTTCCTACAGGAAATTAAACAAACCATACATGATTTTTTTAATCTGTGTGTTAAGCTGAAGTCTTTGTCTGTGAATGATGGAAAAAATGTCTTTTCTGCCAAGGACACAAACTGTGTTACTGGTTGGATTGGAGGGTTTCTGGGGGAGAGGAAACACACACACACACACACACACACACACACACACACACACACACACACACACACACACACACACACACACACACACACACACACACACACACACACACACACACACACACACACACACACGGCTCTACTGAGCTGTGTGTCAGCTGGTGTTTTCTATTCTTGAGGGAAATGAAATGTGACAGACATGACTGCAGAAAACACACTCTGAATAGAAAAGCAGCTTCTGAATACACACTGGACACACACTCAGGGTTACACAACACTACACACACATGGAAGAGAGGAGAAAAGAAGAAGGGATGAATGAATGAATGAATGGACAATCCTTGTTTTTCTAAATGATGAAATAAGCTCACACAGAGCTGACGTTACTGATGAGTAGATTTCTGTCTGTTGCAGAAGAAAAGAGACGTTGGTACAGTTCAGGTCTGTGGACAGGGCTGAGGAGAACGCTGAGAGCAGGAGACGACCTGAGTTCATCTCACTTCTCTTTTTTTATCATGTCCCACTCAGAGGACTGAAGCCTTTATGTTTGAATTAGACGACAAATGTCGACCAAGGAGTCTGCTGAAAAACTGTATTACCTCTGAATTAATTTTAAAAAGACTCAACAATGAAAAATCAGATTCAGTAAGAGACAGAAACTTGGTGAATTGGCAGATAAGAAATAAAAAGGTGTCAAAAATCTTTTGTTACTTTCTAACAAATATTCCTGCAAATTCCCTGTGAGCAGAGAAACACAAAACCAAATTTACTGTTGGCAGCCGTACAGAATATGCTCCAGTAACAAAGTGTCAGAGCTGTCAGAAAAAGGTGACTGAGAATCCTTCAGCCTCCATCTCTCTGCAGAGACACGATGTGAGAGCTTCCATCTGTCCCTTTGCTCACATTTTTCACTCTCTGCTTTCTTCTGCTTTGACTTTCTGTTTACTCTCTTTAAAGACAAGAGGCTTTCTCTTCTTCTCTCATTTACTAAAACCAAATAAAATATAAAATCATTTTAGACAATGCAGAAAGCATTTATCATTGAAGAGCTGGTTAAATTCAGGTGATGTTACAGCTTTGCTTTAATAAAAATGAGCTCTACAGAGCTTTGAGCCTCCAGAGACAAACAGCTGACAGCTTCAGAGAGCTCTGTGGCTCTGAAACAAGTGTGTTCAAATAAAATAACAATCCCTAGTGGCAGACAGTGTGTGTGCTTGTGTTGGCGCTCTTATGAGAAAATAATCCTGTTTGAACTTGAACAGAGAAGTGATTTTGAAGTTGAATCTTTAAGAAGTTAAACTGAACTCTGACGATCTCTCCTTGGAGGGAAGCTAACTGGCAAAAGTAAAACCTGACACACTGAGAGCTGACTTGTTGTCCCCAGTGTACAGAGCTGTGTGTGTGTGTGTGTGTGTGTGTGTGTGTACATGTGTGTGTTTCTATATTTCCTCCAGACAATCTGCAGCTGACGTATGAAATATGTATCAGCCATGGAGCCTGAGCAGAGGTCTCCAAAGGTCTCAATGAAACTGAGTTATTCCAAGAAAACTGGACTGAAATATTATAAATATGAAACATTGAAAGAGTCCAAATGAGTGTTTGGATCGTTCCATATAACATATCATGAAATCTTCATTTGATCAGATCAGCAGCTCACATAAAGAACAATCTGGATTAAACTCATTCAGAGTAACTTGTGTTGGTTGTGTTGATGAACATGAGGAACAGATATTTAAGACAAAACAAACTGTGTGATAAATGTTTGGATCTATTTTTCCCTCCAATCATTGTCACAGAAACACACACTCACTGATCCTGTATTGTTAGTAAAGACAAACTGAGTTTTATTTACATAAACAGAAGTTTCTCATTAATCAAATATTATAAATGTGATTTCAGAAGCTCTCCTAAACACAGCAGTAATGATAAATTATTGTTCTGCCTTTCTGAGGGAAACACATTAGGAGGCCCTGAAACCTGTGAGAATGGAAGAAAGCTGAATAAGAGGAGACACACTCTGTGTCATCATAATAATAATAACCCAACGTCCTGTTAAATGTTGGAAAAGGAAACAGTTGAGTTACAAACAGATACTTCCAGTTAGGAATGTTGATGTGTGGATCTGATTCAGTGAGTTTACCTCCAAACTGTATCTGCTGAGTGTTTTACTGTGGATGAAGAAAAGGTCAGCTCTCTGTCTTTAGATGACACAACGTTCACATTATTTCACTGAAAACTACGCTAGAAGCTTTCAGGTACGACGCTGAGAGAAACTTTGAAGAGGAGAGGAGCATAGTTATAATGACCCCATTACTTGGGTCTTAATTGAATATTAAGGACAGAGAGCTGAGCATCAGAGCAGAACAAACAAGAACAGAGGGAAAGAAAGTTTCTGTACAACCCTGAGTTTGTTTCTGAGCAGAATGAGGTTCAGCTCAGAGAAAAAGTTTAGTCCCACATGACTGAGAGCAGAAAGAGCTGGTTTATAGAGGAGACGTGATCTGACCCACAGAGAGATTCTTCAGCAGAGATATTAATACTGGAATATTTCAGGGGCTCAGAGGTCGTGATAGAGGAGACACAAGACAGCAGAGACATGAAAGTGATCCAGATTTGATCACAACTCTACAGACATGAGAATACAGCCACTACAGGGACAACATTAAAACAGCAGCAGCCTGAATTAAAGGCCAAGACTCCACATCTCTAGGAAATGTCACAACATTGATCCTCACACAAGAACAAATGAGTCCCTAGAATACCAAGATGAAACCTGACAGAGGACAAAAAAGACCTTTTCATGACTTTATGTCTTTGCTGTTTCTCTTTTAAGTTAATTTATTAATTAGGCACTGAGTCACGCTGATTCAGGGAAAATGAGCTTTGTTCTTTGAAAACGGCTTCAGGCAGAAACACAAAGTGAGCAGAAGAGTTCAGGAGGTCGAACATGATCTGAGACCAAACTTCAGACTTCTGTCACACCAGATGAAACACAACAAGTTCTCACACTGACTGAAATCAGAGAAATGCACATTAATCATGGAAATAACAAACAGCTAAATGCTGCATGATCCACTCATTGATGCTTTGTGTTGTTTTGCTGTGGTTTCATTCACACACTGAGCTCAGCTCAGAGCAGAACAGAAAACTTCACAGTTACCTTGCTACAGATGTTTCATTGCTCCTGTTAATAAAATCACCATGTGATCCACAGTGTGAATGACAAACAGAGATCACTTTAACCCTCTGAAACATAAGAACACCTGATGATGGTGAACACGACTGTATCTCAGTCTAAACAGGAGAATGACTCAGTACAAGAACTCATGAAAGATCCAATCTGAGCAACAAGCAGTGTTAGAGATTCCTCTCTTGTTGTCCTGAGCTGAGACAAAGTGAGCAGCTGTGTTTGGATAATGAGCTCCTGTCAGTCGACTGCAGAGGTTCCCTCCATAAATCAGTCTGTACTCATGGTATGAAGAACTCTGTGAGAGCACGGCTCTGCTGCCAGGCCTCAACTCCCCGAGCTCTGCTCCTTCTCAGCAACCAACTGTCCCCCAGCTGTCCCCATCATCTGATGATCATCATGAAGAGAGTTCATGTTCAACACAGAGCTGTTACTTTATGAAACCACTGAATTCAAGAGATAAAATAATTTAGAATGAAAGCCAACTGTGATTTTTTTTTTTTTCATTACAGTGTATTTCTTAACTGCCACTCATGTACAGACAGATAAATCTCCTGATAGATGAAGCAGGGTGAGATGATTGACAGCACAGAGGCAGCAGAGAAAGAGATCAGATGAAGATCAATCAAACAGGAGATAAAATCCACTGAGCTCCACTAAAATGTTTCACTTCACATGAACTCCACCCGCTAACTCTCCACAGTGAGAGTGAAGAGAGGAAACATGGAGTCCTTCAGCTGATACTGAACAGTCTGTGTGTTCATGATGTGACAGTAAATCCATTACTGTGAAACATCATCATCATCACTGAGTTACATCATGTTAGCAAACAGCTGCTCTGACCGTCACTGACTTTGCTCTAATGTTACTCTGATGATTTCAGTGAGACATGATGAGACTGATGAATGAGTCATTACTGACAATCAGTCTGAAGACAAAAACACCTTATGTGTTCTGAAAGATGTGGTAGGAAGTCTGACTCCCTGAGACACCCAGTAATTCAATGAAATAGAGAAATGAACTTGGCCCAACACACAAAAAGGTAAAAGTGATTTGATGATCAGGGTAAAGAAAATGATTAACAAAGAGAATCTCATGAATTCAAACTCAAACTTTCATCAAATGTAAAGACAAACAAATCCAACTGGTGGTGTTGACCTTCTGTGAGTAAAAACACCTCTGAACAGGTCGACCTGCTTCCTTATATAACCTCTCTGCTGATTGGCTCCAGCTGAGGGAGAACATCACAGGTGTTCCTAATATCTGCTGATTAACCAGGCAACCTGTGGAGCAGATTAAGATCTCTTTACTAACTAAACACTTTGGTTTCATTTCAAACACACATGATCTGAGTGTGACTAAATAAAAGAAGTAGAATAACCTGACCTCTTCTAACAATGATCCTCTAAACCCAGCCATGCTGACAGGAGAAGCTCAGAGCTTAGAAACAATAAAGAGATTCAGCTGCTGAGTGAGAGTCTGTGTCTGTCCTGTCATTCAGTATAAATGAGGTTCAGATGTTTTTGATGCTCTGTGGAAAGTTCAGCACAGACCGGCTTCATTCTGTAAGAACACTTGATCTCTCTGTCCACACTCAGAGCTCACAGACTTTGAGCTGTTTCCCACTCAGTCTGTCAGGCTTTAGGAGTGTCCCACTGTGAAAGTGTCAGGAGCTCTACATGATGCTTCTCTCTCAGACATTTTGAGCCTTTTATACTCACTTTCAGGGAGTCAATATTTCTGACAGAGAATAACCCACAGTTAACAGAGCATATGACCACTGATCCTTTTAACCAAAGCAAAAAGCCACAGAACCAAACAGACTGTCAATATCACTGTGAAGTGTCGTCAGTGGCAGAGACACCAACATGTGTTCAGTGGATGTGATGGTGTGTGTAGTAAACCACAACCAAAGATGAAACAACTGAGGGAATATTTTCTAGGAAGTGGTGAAAAGTCAAGAGATGAATCAGAAATGTCACGTCATGTTTCTTCTACTGCTTATTCGGGGGCAGCAGTACCATCAGCAAAGACCATTGGCCCCTGTCCCCGGCCACTTCCACCAGCTCCTCTAAGGAGATACAAAGGTGTTCCCAGGCCAGTCGAGAGATGTAATCTCTCCACCATGTCCTGGGTCTACCCCGGGGTCTCCTCCCCACTAGACATGCCTGAAAAACATCCCCAGGGAGGCGTCCAGGAGGCATCCTCACTAGGTGCCTGAACCACCACCAAGTAGCCTGACAGGTAAACTGAGAGCCTTGCCTTCTGGCTCAACTTTTTCTTCACCACAACCATAGGCGCAAATCCCGGGGGGGACGCAGGGATCATGTCCCCCCCTTCCATCAAGTTGTCCCCCCTAAAAAATCCAGTTGTAATTAATTTTCTAATAGTAATGTTTTTTTTTCAATGGTGTAATACAAGTCATGCTACTTAAAACACAATGATTGACGAGTTTAACTATTGAAAGATCACACACACCCCTCCCCGCGCGATCCTCACAGTGGTTTGATCCAATCTGCACGGATGCTGCAGCTGCGCACACACACACGCACACAAATAAACGCATACAGACAGAGCGGAGGGTCGCGGTCAAGTAAGTAGCTTTCACTGAAAGACTTATCAATCATAACTTCACTTGTTAAACAGACACACAGAAAAAATGAAAAGCAAATGTCAACTCCTTTTTCCAGGTCTGACAGTATGCTTTTTTTTTTTTTTTTTAAGAAAAAGGCGCTGATTAAGCTTTCCATCCGATGTGGTGCGCACACACAGAGACAGACTACAGAGCGCCAAGGATCGCGATTAAGTGCATTAAAACACTGAACAATTTATAAGTTAATTATCACACCGTTTGTTGCTGGCTGGCAAACAGCCTCTCCTTAATGATGCAAAGAAGGCTGTGACAGATAAGACAGACAGGTGACATGCTGACATCCTCGTCCTCTCATTTATGACACAAATATTAAAACTATTTCAGATGCCTCCAGTGAGATAGAGGCATCTCTAGTGAGATTTATGAATTCATAGATGAAGCCATTATTTATTAAAGTCTTATGTTCTATTCTAGATTTATTGATTTAAAAACAAAGTAGTTATGACTTTGACTTAGTTCTGAATAGATCCAGTTTCTAATTCCATTCTGACTGTTAATTTTAACCCCTTATTGTCCTCCAATTAAAATCAACACTTTTTTCATTAATTTGGATATAAAATACTAATTATTGAGTTCATAGGGTTGTGGACGTGTTGCTTCCACATTCATGCCAAAACATTTTTTCATGAACTAAAGGAAAATTAAATCTAGGCTGATTATCCATAGTTGGGACTAGTCACTGTTTAATATCACAATATAAAACAACACAGAAAAAATTATAGCATTTATTTTTATGTCCCCCCCCTAGGAATCAGTCTCTGAAATTTTACTGTTTATTGTCCCCCCCAACAATGAAACGGGATTTTCGCCCCTGACCACAACGGACTAGTATAGCGTCTGCATCACTGCTGATGCCCCTGAATACTCAGTCACTCTGTCACTCCATTTTGCCCTCATTAGTGAACAAGACCCCAAGCTACTAGAACTCCTCCACTTGGGGCAAAGACTCTCTCCCGACCAGAAGTGGGCAGTCCATCATTTTCCAACTGAGAACCATGGCCTCAGACTTAGAGCTGCTGATCTTCATCCAGGCTGTGAACCGCCCAAGTGCGATCTTGAGGTCAGTGCTCAATGAGGCCAATAAGACCACATCATCAAGCAAAGATGGGATCCTGAGACCCCCAAACCTGACTCCCTCCACCATTTGACCACACCCAGAAACCCTGTAAATAAAAGTATGAACAGAACGGGTGACAAAGGGTGGCCTGGCAGAGTCCAACCCTGGGACGCACTGTCCCTGATGTCCATGTAATGTTGCAAGGGCGTGTAAGCCAAGACAGTCCTACAACATCCAGAGCCTTGAGGAACTCAGGATGGATCTCATCCACCCCTGGGGCTTTGCCGCTGCGGAGTTGTTTAACTGCCTCAGCGACTTTAGCTGCAGTGATTGGTGGACCCAACCCCAAGTCCTCTGGCTCTGGATCAGTTGATACAACACAAAGTCGATGATTGAGCTGCAACCTAGGGTGTCCTGGTGCCAGGTGCACCTATGAACACCCTTGTGTTCGAACATGGTGTTAGTTATAGACAAACTGTGATTAGCACAGAAGTCCAACAACCGAACACCCCTCTGGTTAAGATCAGGCAAGCCTTTCCTCCCAATCACGCCCCTCCGGGTCACGTGAGCATTGAAGTCCCCTAAGGACTCCAAAAAAGGGTGGGTTCTCTGAACTGCTGTTTGGTGCATCAGCACAAACAACAGTAAAGACCCGTTTTCCAACCCGAAGGCGCACAGAAGCAACCCTTGTCCACCGGGGAAAAATGCAACACACTGGCAGTGGGCTGGGGAGCTATAAGTATGCCCACACCTGCTTGCCGCCTCTCACCCAGAGCAACACCAGCAAAGAAGAGAGTCCAACCCCTCTCAAGAAGGTTGGTTCCAGAGCCTTGTCTGTGCGTTGAGGTGAGCCCGAATGTATCTAGCTGGTATTTCTCTACCACCTGCACCAGCTCAAGCTCCCTCCCCAACAGAGACGTGATGTTCCATGTCCCAAAAGCCCGTTTCTGTAACTGTGGATCAGGCCGCCAAGGCCTCCACCTTTGACTGCTGCCCAATCCACACTGCACCAGACGCCTATGGCTCCTCCTGCAGGTGGTGGGTCCATGGGAGGATAGACTCATTCGGGCTTGGCCCGACAGTGCCTCATGGGTAAAAGCCTGGTCACCAGGGGCTCGCCTGCGGGCCCAAACCCCAGGCCTGGCTCCAAGGTGAACTGATTCCTTGTATCTCTCATCATATGAGGTCTTTGACCCCACTTTGTCTGGCCTCTCACCCAGGACCAGTTTGCTTTGGGAGACCCTCCTAGGGGCAATTGCCCCCAACAACATCCTAGCTCCAAGGATCATAAAGGCACCCCTTCACTATGATAAGGTGTCAGCCACTGAGGACAGAATCAGAAATAGAAGTGTTAAATGTTTGAAGAGTGGGGATGAATTGTATTATTTCTGTTCACATCAGCACATTCAGGAGCTCAAACCCTCAGAGGACGACAACTTCAACCTTTTTGCAGAGCAGCTGTTACATCACTCAGAAACATAATTTCTACAATACATTTCACAGTTTTGTACATTTTTTTTTTTTTTTTTAGCCTCATAAGTCCACACGTGAGATGGGGAGTAACAATGACATTTAAAATCTTAAATGTATCTGTCACAGAACTTCCCATTAGCTAGCCAATGACCCAACATTAGTTAAAAATATTAAAGATTTAATCCAGACAGCTTTTGAAAAAATCTAATATTTTTCTAACCCATCAGGCTGAACCTTAAGCATAGATAAATGCAAACTGTTTGCAATACATGACACACACTGAAAGATATTTACAGTATCCCAGCGAAGTCAGAAATATAACACAGATGAATATATCTTTCAAAAGGCCAAAAACAATATCAATCCCTGGATGCTGAAAATAAAATAAATCCAGGCCAAATTAAATTCATGGCTTCAAAGCGACCTTTCAGTGTCATGTCAAATATATCTGATGGAGATGGGGTCTTTGTCTAGATTTGTTTACCCACCATACTCTAATGCCATAAAAAAGGACAAAAACAAAACAAAACAAAACAAAACAAAACAAAACAAAAACATGGCATGCGACCCATTGACAAACCAGGTCCAGAAAGTTCTATTTTCAACCTCTTTCCTTCTTTGAAAAGATACACAAACAAATCCAGAGCTTATTTTATACACCAACATTTATTTTGGCTCAGGAAGACTGAAGCATAGTTTGTTTTTCAAAGTAAAAGCATGTACAAAAACATATTTTTTTGTTTGTTTTTACTACACTGATTTTCTTTCAAAGGCACAAAATCAGAGATCATCCAGCTGCTGTTAACATCACTCATTCTTCATGTTTTAAGGATCATTACAGCTAAAAACAAAATAAAAACAAAGACAGGGGCTCAGATCATGAGCTGACGGCTATAAAAAGAAAACTGATGATAAAACAGTAGAAGAAGTTGTTTTCTTGATGTTTTCTGACTCCAACTGAAGATGATCAGAGGCTCCTGGCACAGACATACGGGCGATAAGTAGAACAAGTGAAATCGTCCCAGCACCCTGAACCTGGAGGTAAATAAAGAAAGAGGGTTTATTATTCAGCTCCTCAACATCAATACACAGTGAGTCTGACGATGAAACAACATTTTGGATTCTGTCTTTAAGAAATGATCTGCATAGAATCCGTGTCATAAATCCTGTGACTGAATGAGTTTATTCTCAAAATGAATTAAAAAAGATTTATTGAAGTCAATTTGAGGGTCAATTCAAACAGAACATTTCCCACTGCTGCTGCTACACATTTAAAACATGTTGCCTTGATCGTAAAGCCGTCGGTTCTGTCTCCTCTGGTTTCTGGAGTTGATATGTTGTAGTGAATTTCAAAAGGCTTCAGATTTGATGTTAATACAACTTTCACTTCAAAAATATATCAGTTTTTCTTCTGTCAAAGTAACTGCTGATTCTTTTACTCCAACAAAACCTCCATGTTAACCCTCCTATCGTCCTCAAATATTACTCACACATTTTACCCTTGGGGTCAATTTGACCCCAGGGATATTTGCCCCCAGAAAATGATTTACAGAAAATAGTTGACCAAGTTTTTTGGTCAAGGAACTTTGTTTATTTGTTGAATACATAAATAACCCCTTGATAATGACACCTTGACCTGTCCTGTAGCGCCACCATCAGGCCAAACTTTCAATCAGAAATAATGTATCTTGAAAAGTTTTTATCCAAATCTTCTCAAATTTACTGAAAACATTAATGACCACAAGAGTATGACCCCTATAGGTTTTGGTGATGATATGACCTTTCCCTGCAGCGCCACCATCAGGTCAAACTTATAGTTTTAGAGTTTGTGTATCTTTCAAATCTTTAATCCAAATCATTTCTGATTGGCGTGCACATTCATGACTCTCAGAGAATGGACCATATTGATTGATGTTGGTAACCCCCCCTTTACTCTCATAAACATTTTTATTTACTTATTTTATCTATTTTTTGTAACATATTTGTGGTCACTATAACGTCTCACTCACCCCTCCTCTTTTGTTATCCGGTCTTGGGACTGGCAGTAGCAGAGTTTGAGCCCATGTCATATCCACACCGCAAAAAATATAAAAATTCAATTATGATTATTGATCTTCAATGGGAGTAGTATAGTCAAGCCAAGTTTTGAGTTGATAAGCGAAAAACCCAGTTTGTTCAAATATGTTTGCCAAAATCGCTAAATTACAATGTTTAGGCCCAAATTGCGAAGTCCGTGTTCGTAAAGCACAAAAATCTTAAGGGACTATTTTTGTAGGGCTGGGCATGCTTATTATACACACCAAATTTTAGGGCTGTGGCTCAAAGTCACCCAAGGGGTCGCAGTTTTAATCCCCTGGGGGCGCGTTCATTTTTGTGCAAGTTGCAAATTGATACATTTTTTCGGGCATGCGAATTTTGGGGCTAGGTGTGCTCACGTTTTTCCAAGCGAAGGGCACGCAATTTGGGGATGTTTTGGCAGAAACAAATAATAAAGAAGAAAAAAGGCGTATAATAATAATCACAAGGGTTTCAATAGGGCTCTCGCCCAACCTGTGGTTGTCGGGCTCGGGCCCTAATGATTTGGACAGAGAGCTGCAAGGCAAGCTTTTATGTTTGCTCCTCCCTTATTTTACATGAACTACCAATGTCCTTGCGGGAATATCCCACCTTCCACAGCGCGGGAAATATCAGTTCTGTGAGTAGTAGGTCACACACACATACATTCATTCCTCCCATTAGCCCCCCCCCCCCCCCCCCCCTTGACATGTATCAACTCAAAAGAATCAACTCTGCACCTGCAGGTGTGGGAATCTAAGGTCACACATGTGTCACACAGAGACAGACAAGTTTTACACAGCTAAAACAGCTTGGGGTCAAATTGACCCCAGAGGAACACCGATGCGTGCAATATGTGTACAGCAAAATGAAAAAATATCATCATAATAATTTTATGCTAAATCAATAGTTCCCATTAAATTAGGAAAAGTCATGAAATATGAAGCCAAAATAAAAAAGTTAACTGTTATTTTTTTGAAGGATAAACACTGAATGGGGTCAAATTGACCCCAAAGATAACAGGAGGGTTAACAAAACAAAAACAACTTGACTCTAAGTCAATGATTAGAGCTTTAACCTGCAAAGAAATGAGCATTAACCTACCACTAGAGATCATCTCAATGCAGTGCTGTTGACCATAATAGTTGTTTGGCTGTCCTGAGCACCAGTTGGTGTAAGTGTAACGTGAACCATCACTCCACAGCCAGATATTCTCCTGAAAAATGAAATAATATTTATCACATGATTAATAAAACACTTTATCAAATGACTTTTACATCGTCTGTCATCATTCATTTACCTGTTGAGCGTCTGAGCCTCCAATCCATGTCCACTGTGACTGACCACCAGTTACTGTATGTAGCAGCTCCTGAACAAAACTCTTTTCAGCATCGTTGTGAAATGAAGCAAGGTTTCCACCCAGAGTCTGACAGTGTCTCTGTAGAAATGACAAAAGTGAGACACATATTCCAAGAAGTACAAAGATTCAGCAACTCCTCCTGGAAACTTCCAGGTTGGTGATAATGGTGGAGCTCACAGTTAGCTCGTCATAGAAGAACAACTCTGTGTATTTCTTAATCACAGATTTATTGTTGCAGAGCTCTGGATTAAATCCAGATCAGTCTGATTACCTCGGCCAAAGCCCAACTCTTTGTTGCTCCAATGTAAAGAAAACAGCGATCATGGTAGCGTGCCCAACCAGCGGGACAACCTCCTGAGAGGACGACAGCATCATCTGCAAATGTAGAAAAGATCTATTATAAACATGGGAACCACCAAGAGGGACCTAACTGGTCTACAAAGTACTCAGTGAGACTTCCTGAAGGGGTTGTTGATCATGACGTTGAAATGAGAAATCAGATTTCAGTGTTTGAACTACCAACCCCAGCTCACCTCCTTGGACGGACACCTCCTCCATCATTTGTTCAGCCTCTGCCTCTGGAACAGCTACAAGGTTTAACAGCATTTAAACGTCTCATTAGTTTCCACAACACACACTAAACAGTCTCTTTCATGGCTTCATGTTTCTGTTAGGACTCACCAGCAGCGTTAGTCAGGGCCATCCCGGCACAGAGCAGGAGAAACGCAGTCAGCATCTTCATGGCTGAGTTGATGCAGGTCAAGAAAAAGATGAATGGATTCTCTTCTCTTCTTTCTTCTCAGAGTCCTCTTGGAGCTTCAGCTGCTAGTGTGGAGATGCTGAGCCTGTCGGCTCTTATATACTCTTACTCATCTCTCTGTCCGTGTTTTGATGAAATGCATATGAAAGAATTTATTACTTTAGGAGCTTTCCAAAGTTCAAGCAATGAGGAAATAAACCCAGTAATAAAGGAAACGTGAAAGTGGGTCACCTGTTAACCTTAAAAGGGTCAATGTTAATGCCAAAAAGAAAATATTGTATATTTTGTTTTTATTTGGTTGATTCATAGTTTAAATGTCAAAAAAGTATTTAGGAGCCTGAAATAGAAAAAACAGGATAACCAGAAAGTTTGACTCTTGAAGGCTCTTTGTTGAGATTTTTAAGCTTTGAGAGAAAAATCAGCAGAGCTCTGTGTTGTCATCTCTGCTGAAAGGGAACTGGGAATTGAACCTATTGTGTTTTCTCCAACACAAATTCGAGTTATGAGGCGTTTTAAGAGACTTTGAATGATTGTTGGTCTGAGTTTTTTCACAAACTGCTGATCTACTGGGATTTTCACACACAACCGTCTCCAGTGAGCAGCTGTTATTTGGGACAAAATGCCGTGTTGATGCCAGAGGTCAGAGGAGAGTGGACAAAGTGGTTTAAGATTATTTAAAAAAGGAAAAAAAACAAACACTCAAAAGTCCAAGACCATCTTTGAACACACAACACGTCCAAACTAGAAGCACATGGGCTGCTCGGGATGGGTACCTTTCACATTTGAAATGATCCAGTACTAATGCCCAGTACCTGACAATAGGTATTGGGACTCAACGGTACCAATTTTTCATTTTTCATACTTAAGTGTGTGCTTATATGGTTACAGGTATCTATCTATTTAAGAACAAAATCTCAAAGTTTTTCGATTTGGTCTGTAGCAATGAAAGTACGTTTTCAGTATCCATTCCTACGAGCTACAGCAGCAGAAGACCTCACAGGGTGACCCTGCTGTCGGCTAAGAACAAGAAACTGAGGCTACAATCCACACAGGCTGACCAAGACTGGACCATTCAAGACTGAAAAGGCTGCCTGGTCTGATGAGTCTGGATTCTGGATTGAGCTGGACGAAGCTCAAATAATCTCAAATCATGACAAAGAGTTCCCTGGACTCCAACGGCCTCCACAGTCACCAGATCTCAATCCAACAGAGCTCCTTTGGGATGTGGTGGAACGGGACATTCGCATCATGGATGTTCAGCCCACAAATCTGCATCAACTGTGTGATGATGTTATGTCAATGCCACCAAGAACTGAGACAGTTCTGAAGAAAAAGGGGGTCCAACCCAGTACTGGGTCAATGGACCAGATAAAGTGTCCGGTGAGTAAATCAGACATTGGCACGAGGCCAACGTTCAGCTTTTCCCAGAAAGGTTGAAGTACAGTTACTATAAAAACACCACAAAGTAGAGCAATATTTACTTTTTACTGTCATTTAACTACAGTAAGGGCTTTCCAAAGTTCAATCCATGAGGAAATAAAACCAACAACAAAGAAAGTGGGACAGTTTGTCACGTGCAAAGAAAAACTTCACTCCATCACACTGTCTTCATATGAAGAGCAACCTAGAAGCTGTTGTAGTTATTTTTTAACTGCTCCATGTTGTTTCCTCCACTAAGGAAAGTTCAAATGGTACTTTTTATGTTAGGAAGGTGACATTATGTGAGGACTTTATTTATTCAGTGGATGGGAAAACTATGTACGCTTTATTAAATGGAAGGAAACAAAACAGACTTGATTTACTGATATAGCAGGAATTATTTATGACAGCATGAATCATGTCTGTAAAAAGGGATTAAATTTAAATGAATCAAACATCCTGTAAAGCTGTGACACTGCAGACAGACACACAGGTGTGTGAAGAAGAGGTCATCCCCTGGTTTTCAGAGAATCCTCCCTGAGGCTGTGACTACAGGCTGCTTCATGCCTCCAGGCTCCTCTGTCACATTTCAGCTGCTGCTTTTTACAGGAAATGAGAAACTAAACACAACAATGTCTGTCTCCTGTCTGACTCTGTCCATCTCTCCCTGTTCCAGTTATTTCAGACCTCTATTTCAAGAACATTGGGAAAGTTTCGACCTCAATCAGAGCAGTCCAGGAGAGAACAAGCTCTGCTGACTCTGACTGATGCTCACACATCGTCTCACACTCTGAGGTTTGGAGACGTGTTCTCATGAGGCTGTTTGCCTCAGCTGAGCTGCTTTGGGGAAACAGAATCAGACTGAAGAAGGGCTCAGGTTTTCTGGATCACCAGCAGTCTGCATGTGTACTGTGAGGAAAAACAAATGCAGAGCGTTCAGTTTGCCTGAGTGTGTGTGTTTTGTATCCCAGCCTGCAGGCTGCTGCTCCAGCAGACAGGCATCATTACACAGCCTGACAGCATCAATCTGTTCTGAGAGACCCCCACACTGGATGGAGGAGAGCTGAAACACACACATTTTAACTTCAGCTCAGTGCAGCATGGAGTGACACAAACACACAGCTTTACACTCTGCTGACAGAAAACCTGACTCAGACATTTCTTCCTCCTCTCCATCTTTGAAGATCAGTATTAAACAAGCTCTGTTGAAGCACTGGTTGATTTCCCTCTCTATTCTTTCTAAACATGTCTGTGTGATGAATTAAAGAAGTTTCAGCTCTAGACAAACTCTGCTCCTGTGCATCAACTCTCAGCTGTTCATCAAATCTGCGTCTGTCCAGCTCAAATGACATAATCTGTATCCAGACAAAATCACAGCTGTCATGTTTGAAGTAATAATAAATATTAATCCAAAGCGTTCAGCTTGATTTCATCAGAGAGAACAGACTGTTCTGCCGAATTTGCTGTGATTCAGTCTTTTCTCTGTGACCAATTCATTTGTTTCCTCTCTCTGAAACTCCACAGCTCCTCCATCAGCTGCTGGACAGGATTAAGGAACAAACCTCCAGTTATTGTGAAGCCAGATGTTGAATGAAACACTTTAATCCACAGATCAGCCAAACAAACAACAGAACCTCCATTCAGAGAAAATCCCTGGACTGTGAATCCAGCAGCAGACACAGTATCAGAGGTGTTTTCTTCCTCAGGATTACCTGTTTGAATGAAGGATTCATAGAAAGAGGATGTGAGGATGTGTTTAATGACTGAACACACAAACTAAGCCAACAGCTTTTAATCCTCTTATCCTGTTTGCTTAGTTTATGTGTTCATTCTCTGCCATGTCTGATTCGTTTTGCTCCTAAATAAACTAAATACTATGAGTTTGTTATAAACAGCTCTGTCTGGGTGAATTCATCATCCATCAACATATAAACCTTTATGATCCAACCAAGTCAAAGCCAGCTCTCCTTATCAGAGAGTGGATCATCACAGCTGCTCCACACAGACCTGGAGGCCTTCAGAGCAGAAACATCATCTCATCCATCAAAGCTTCATCTTCTCTCAGATCCTGTTCCTGATCAATCTTTCCTTTTCTCTAAACAGAAAACATCAAAGATTCAAGGTTTTAATCGTCCATCTCCAAAGAGTCTCCTGCTTCATCTCAGTAAAAATAACAGAGCGTATTAAAACTATAGTGTACTGAATGTGAAAGCACCCAGAAAACATCTCCCAATGGGATTCAGAATAAAAGCCAAACAGATCAAATTTCAGTGGATTCCCAGCAGACCTCATCAGCAAACCAAGAGCAGATTTACTTTAATTATTCATGAGAAGACTTTCCATTCCTGAGGAAAGAAACAAGAGGAGATTAAAAACACTCGACTCACTTTCTTCTTAAAAACTGAACTTTGTTTCTAGCAGGAAACAAAAGTGAGAAAACACCAGAACAACAAGCAGTGAAAGTCACAAAGATGCGAGTACAACTCCACCAAGAGCACTTCATCTCTGATAAAGAAATAACTGATCTCCTCTGATTCAACATAGAAACATTTTATTACCAAAGACAAAGAGTTTTTACTTTATGTGCTTCTTTTGTCAAAGATCTCTGACTTACAGAGAGTAAATCACTGAAACAATCATTAAAACAACTTTTCAGACAGTCATTCAGACAGTCAGTCATTCAGTTAAACAGTCAGTCAGTCAGTTAAACAGTCAGTCAGTCAGACAGTCAGTCAGTCAGTCAGTCAGTCAGTCAGTCAGTCAGTCAGACAGTCAGTCAGGATCCACCAGGATTCAAACAGACAAGTTTCTGATCTTTGTTTCATCCTCAGTCTCTTTAGCGCCCCCCTCTGGTTGCTCTCTAAAACCAGCAGCAAACACACGATCAGATCTGAACAAACAAATTCAAACATTCTGCAGTCGTCTCTTTTCACCAGACTCAATAAATCCTCCCTTCACCATCTACAAACAATCCAAACGCTGCTGAAAGAAAATGAACCAGGTCCAACAAGAAAACCCACATTACTCCATTTTATTCTTATTTTCTGTCAAACTCTGAATCCATCTTCAGATCCTTGTATTAAAGCTGTCCATGACGGAGCATCTGTGTATATCTGTGACCTGCTCCAGCCTCACATCACCAGTAGATCCCTGAGGTCTTCTGATCAGGGTCTACCTGTTGTCCCCCATGTTAGACTGAAAACAAACGCTGATGGTGTTTTTGAAATCACGTCTTTGGACTCCAGATCTTTGGAGCCATATATTTAGTGAGTCACTCTGTGACCATGCTCTGGTGTTGGTCAGTCAGTCTGGACTCCAGCAGTCTCTTACAGCTCACACTGACTGACAGCTGGACTTAGAGAACAAATCAAACACAGAGAAGAGGAGGAAGATTTTCTCTCATCTCAAAATGACAGGACCAGTAAAGACAACAGCGAGGATCATCTTCCCCTGACATGTTGGTCTTAGTTTCACACAGTGATGTGATGGAGGATGATTCTTGCTTTTTACACATTTCTGACTTCATGTAACCTCTGCCCATGAGACCTTATGGCACAGGCTGACTGTGTTTGTAGGTGTGTTTACTTCCTCCACCTGTTTCCCTCACACTGCTCATTTCTATTCCAGGCAGATGGATATTCTCATTATAACTTGCCAGCAGCAAGAGAAACAGCAGAGTTTGGATGTAATCACAAACAGTCCAATAAAAACAGAGTTTACTGTCACAGTCAGAAAAAGTCAGACTTGATGTTTTTGTCCTCAGGCTGTTCACAGGTTTTCATGTTGCTGCTCTCGGCCTTTCAGCACCGTGGACAGAGACAGAGCAGCAGAGCTCAGAGTTCAGTTCACTGTAGAGACAGAGCTCTGCAGAGCTCAGGTAAATAAGGACATTTCAACAGTCTTTATGATTTGACATATGGACACTGTGACCATCTACCAAAGCTCAAACAGCTGACAGACATGTTAGACCATCCCACATATTGGTTCCCACACAGCAGACCTTCATCCTGACAGTCACTGTGAGAAGTTTGTCTGAAAGTGAAACATCTCTGCTCAACTCTCCATCCATCAAGTATCAGAATACAGCAGAGAAAAGTTTAGTATTGATCTAACTTGTTAACATGACACCAGTTTCTGACAGCACTCCCAGCTCTCTGTCCACTCTGAGCTGAGAGCTGCAGAAGTGGATCATTTACAGTAAAGTTACAGACACTCTCTGCTTCTTCTTCTCTGCTGCTAATGACTCTTGGAGCTCTAGTTTCTCTGCTGTTGTCTCTGTCCTGAATAAAGGGCTCCTCTGTCTATTTTTAGTGCCTCCATCCCAGTGGTTTCTATCACAACAGACCCCAGCTGACTCCCTGTGACTCTGTGCAGAGCTTTGATTTATGACTGTTTTGTTCTCTGCTGCTCTGAGCTGCTTTAAACATCACGTCAAAGCTTCTTCTTAGACTTTGCTGTGATAACAGTTTACCTCTGACTGAGAGACAAATGTTTAAAGAGGAGGGCGTCACTTTCTGATTCTGATCTCATGAAAGTGATCGTCTCTGTTCCTTCACCTCTTTGCTAACAGAGCTGATCTCAAATACTCACACAGAGAAATAAATTACACCATCTCCATAAAGATCAAATCAATCCACAGAAACAGGGTAACTAAAGCAAAAACTCTTTCCTCTTCACTTCCTCTCCATTAAAGAAAGCTCCTTTGCTGTAAACAGAGATCCACCAGCTGCAGTGTCTGTGACCAGATGAGCTGGAGATGGAGGGAGATGATTGACAGCAACGGGAAAAGAAAAACAGGATGTTATTTGGAAACTCAGTGTTTTACTGTCTGCAGCGATCAGGATCAGAAATACTGCATATTAAGAATGATCACATCATAAAACACATCAATCACTGGAGACTTTGCTCATAGTGATGTAGTTTAAGAATAAAGCTGTAGACGTCATGTTTGTAGGTGAATCTCTGGTATTTCCTGAACAACAGAAAAGAGCTCAGCTGATCTCCTGAGGATTCTCTGGTTGAGTCTCTGCAGACTTGTTAGCTCCTTCACTTCCTCAAATCCTGTCAGAACAAAAACTCTGTACATGAAGATCACAAACCATGTCAAACTGTGTTTTTAGATCTGT
Source organism: Halichoeres trimaculatus (assembly GCF_033239565.1). Classification (NCBI taxonomy): domain Eukaryota; kingdom Metazoa; phylum Chordata; class Actinopteri; order Labriformes; family Labridae; genus Halichoeres; species Halichoeres trimaculatus. Next base: position 5,655,836 of record NW_027437188.1, on the reverse strand, counting down.
AACTTTACACTTCATTTTATTCTATCAGACACCATCATCATGTCAAAAACACTGAAACCATGCAGCAAGTCAGCCGTCTGTTTGTAACCTTCAGTCTCATTTATCTTATCATCTAAATCAGAACTCTCAAAGAGCCAAGAAGAAGAAAAAGGAAACATATTCTCCCTGTTTTCTGCCTCACAGGCTGCTGGTCAGGTTGATTTATCTGACGTTGCTGTTTCCTGTCAGTAAACATGTCTTTACACTCTCTGTTATATTTGCTGTTTGGTTCACTGATGGAGCAAACTGTGTAAACTGACAGAAACAGAAACACTGACAATTTACACAACAGGCAGTGATCCAGACTGAATGTCTGCCTCCAACACAGCAGGTGTTCTCATCTGACACGTTCAGGTGATAATTACTCAACACCTCAGTCTGATTTCCTGTGAAATTCAACACAACAATCCCTCCTCCAGCGTTCATTCACAGAGTCAGTGTTTAAACAGAAGTGATCCTCACACAGAGGAGGAGCAGAGCACTGTGGAGTCATCTCCACTGATCCATCCTGTCCATCTCATTCACATCCTCTAAGACAGTGTTTCTTATAGTGGGATCCCAGGACCCCCCGCAAACCATAGCTTGGGGGTCTGTGGAATAATTTAAAAATGATTGTAAAAGTTTTCTATGACAGAGAAAAGCATGTCAAAAAACTTGGATTTCCTGCACCACTAAAATCAGCTTTTTCTCATACTCTTACCCACTTTGGTTTTGTGCCATAAGATCAATTCTCATATCAGTTACTTCACTAGGAAAAAAAATTAAAATTAAAATAAAAAAAAAAATAAAATAAAAACCTTGGTGTAGTGGAATGCACAGATTTTTTGAAGAGCAAGGGCAAATTAAAAAAAAAAAAAAACAAAACAAAAAAAAAACACATAACATACCAACCAGGATGCCACTTTGGTACATGTTATATCTCCTGAAAGGACACTTAAATGTGAGTGTTTGCACCCAAGACAGCACTTCAGGACATGCTTTTCAGCAATTTGGCCATAGGGGGGAAAGGGAGACCACCACCCCTGTCCCCCTCTGTGCACACCACTGCATCGGAGTCAACATTTCCTCAAAGTTCACATAATGAGCTACCTGGGAAATATAAATGTAGCCCATTTCTTTTGTTGCAAAATACATGATTGAATAGTATTAAGATTATGCTTATCATTGTTAAGATGATAAGGGGGTCCTTGGAAAAATGTCTAACCTGAAAGGGGTCCAAGGTATCAAAACATTTCAGAACATCTGCTCTAAGACCCTCTGCTGGTCAATAACTCCACCATCAGTAACGATCAGATCTCCTCTTTGAGGATCAGGAGAGAACAGACAGAGCAGCTCCAGACCTCTGGCTCTGACAGAAGAGGAGCTGGAGGAAGCACAGCTGTCAGGTTTGGATCAGGAGAAGAAGAAAATGGGCAGATATGAGAGGACAGAACCAAGGACTGGACACTGAGGGGACACATGTCAAATCTCTGGAGGACAAACACAGACTCCACAGAGTCCTCCAAGTTCACATCATGTGAGGATGTGACTGCAGGGTTCTCTGCTCCCTGACAGAACATTGATTTAGAGCTGATGTTAGTTTCAGTCCTGATAACGCTCTGTGGATCATGATGAGGAGGAGCAGGGACCTTAGACAAAGCAGCACAGTGCTGCAGAGTAGTGATGCTCCTGGAACTGTGCAGGTAAAGCTCTGTGAGGCTGGATCAGTCGCTCATGTCTGAGCATTAGCAGCAGACTGCAGTGAACTGAGCTGACAGGATCAGTGGCTGAGACAATCAAACCATGTTTGAGAGTGATGGCTGTGTGGAAACAGGAACAATAAGCTCTGTGGAGAAATCTTTGTTGCCCTGTCACCGTCACTCTAAAGGCTTAAAGATCCTCATCAGAAAAAAAATAATAACTGGGAATCAAACTTCATTTGAAGAAGAGTCAAACATTAACATTATCTGTTTCACCAAAACCAGGTCTCACAGATCCCCATCTGTTATTTTTATAACCCCTGTATCCTCTGAGCAGCTCTGTCACACTCTGAGCCGTCCCAGAGACACTGTGGGCCACAGCGGGCTGTGAAGTCCATGAAACAACCTGCAGGATCCTTCAGCAGAGCAGCAGACCTGTCCTGCTGGCTGCAGCCACAGCTGAGAGCTTCAACATGTTTCACATTCAGTGGTTCAAATACTCAGCGTGAAAAGACACGAGGTGAGGTTTGCAGCTGACAGGTGTCACTCAGAAACAACGCTCAGAATCCCACACACAGTGTTTCACACAGGAAACACACCCACACACACAGTCTCAATCCTTTCTGTGTCACACTGCTTCAGGCTCTGAACAAACACATGGAGCTCTCTAACAAATCCATCCTGCCCAAGAGTTTCAGCCTCAGGGTTTGTGAATAAAATATGAACATTAAGGATTTTCAGCAGTCTGATGACACACTGACTTATGGAGTAAACTGCTGTAGTTATTAGTGACACAAACCTAATCTGCTTCAGAACAGGTCACAGATGAGATCATGTGAAAACATGAAGAAATCATTCAACAAGAAAAAGGTTTCACCATCTGTATCAGAGAGTCTGGAGCTCAGTGAGCTTCAGACTTTTGCTTTTTACTGACATTTACTGAAAGAGACGCTCTGTTTACCTGACATTTCTCTGACGCTCTGTGTGAAATGAAATCTATAAATAAAGTTTGACTATAGATGATCTTCAAATGAAATGACTGTCTCTGTCTGCCTCTAAATCTATGGATTATAAGTGCAACAGGTCAGAATGGTGGATTAGTTATTGGTATTGCTTTTTGGTTGGCTGTGATGTCAGATCCACTTTATTTACCTTTGTGGATTGAATCAGAAAAGTCTTGTTCTTCTTTTATCAAAGCAGGGTCTGAATTTCAGAGTTAGATTGTTTATGATTTCAGTTATTAAATTGATGACCTCCCACTTTCAAAGGCTCAGGATTTCTGGAAACAACACGCCTGAAAGACTGAAGAGGGAACAACTGGACTGACTTCATTTAATGATGCAGATATTTGTCGGCACAGTAATAAAAAATGACTCAAAGCTCCTTGAATTCTGACCACAGACGTGTGTTTTCCTCCAGAGGAGAATCAGAGCAGTGTTTCATCATTAATGCAGATCATCACAGAACAGCTGAGGCTGATGGAGGATCACTGTGAGAGTCTGAGTCCAACACATCAGATAGAAACCTCCAAGCTCTCTCCTCCTGTCTGTGTCAGCTCCTCTGCTCCAGGCTGTCAGATTAAAGCTCTTTCACTGTCTGGATCAGGTTGTGTCTCTCCTTTGGGACAGCTTCTGTCTCTTTGCTCTGTCTCTGTGTCTGTCCTGACCTCTGCTGCTGTCACAGACGGCTCCTGGTCCTTTGTCCTGACTCCAGTCTGTCCAGTCAGCAGAGAAATGTTTGTTGTCCTTTTTTAACATTATGTCCACGTTTTCAGAAACATGTTTGGAAAACAAACGTTGAAAACATGTTGAGAGCTGTGCGATGTGATTCAATCCACACAAACAAACAGATTCCACTTTTCTCCTGAGCTCTGTTTGCACTTTGATAGTTTTTAAACATGACTGTGACCTTCTGGTGTCAGAAAAAGAGCCAATGTTCAGAGGTAGCAGATGGTTCACACACTGTTATTTACCAAATGATGGTTTATACACACACACTGACACACATTTTTGTAAAAGCAGATTTTTCTCAACAACAGAAGAAAAAAAGAGTGGATCATCACCAGTCAAAGCTTGAAAAATCAATGTTTTCATCTTTTGTCCCTGAAGTCTGAGCTAACTCTCCACGTCAACACCGTCCAGAGAGTTTTGACTCCAGCAGCTGAAGGGTTAAAGTGAAATAAATCAATGAAACAATGTGAAACTCTGTCCTTCCTCCTCCTGTGTGTCTCTCATCCTCTGTGTTCACCACAGCACACACTTCAAGTCTCTCCTGAGACTGAGAGCAAACAGGCTGAGACACATCCTTCATTTCATCATCAGATCAGAAACACCTCATGGTGTCCCTGCTTCATCTCTCCACACCAGCATCGTGTCTCAGTCCTTTACTACAGCTCCTCAAGAGCAAAGATGGGAAACACAAATCAACCACAGCCTGAGAAATCATGTGAAACTGCTGTTAAGTGGTTGTTGTTGTTTCTGTTTTCAGTCTGAGTCTAATGAAAGTTGAACTCAGTGTGAAGGACGACAGTCTGACTGAAGAGCTCAGCTCTGAGGATTATTCACAGCCTCTGAGAGAAGAGAGGAGAAAAAACACAACAGCCTCATCAGGCTGATGAAACCAGTGATGAGTTGGAGAAAGTTGCTGACTGTAAAGACCATCACTTTGGCTCAGACTGACAAACTCTGCCATTCTCACCCTGAGACAGTGTTATTGTGTCAGTGGCTTCAGCGTCACTTCATTGTTCACAGGAAGTGTGTTTCATTAAATAACGGCTGATCAGACTAAAAATCTTCTTAGAGCAGAATCTTTGATCAAAACCAGAACCTTCAACAAACAGAAGCTTCTCCATTTCAGTCCTTCATCATCATTTAATTTCTCCTGTGATGTAACATTGATGATGATGATGATGATGATGATGATGATGATGATGATGATGATGATGATGATGATGATGATGATGATGATGATGATGAGGAGGAGGAGGGTTGTTTCCATCTCTGAGCTCTGGATGAAGTGAGGAACCAAACAACTGGAGCTCAGCAGATCAGGCTGCAGGGAGCTGAGATGACACCAGCTGCAGATGAACAGATGAACCTCCTGAAGTCTAATGAGATTATAGAGCAGACTGAATATGAATCATCACAGCTGAATCTGCAGAAAGAGATATTCTGACAACCATGCAGTGTTGACACAGAGCATCCATCTCCACCAACATGTCTGTTTGTTTGTCTGTGTGTTTCTAGAAAGAGCTGATCCTGTAAATGTTCACAGTGAAGTGATCCAAAGATCTGCTGCAGGGACAGGATCCAGATTCTCTCTGACCTGGAAGCTTCTTCACTTGTTTCACAAACAGACGCTTTTTCCTCCATTATTTTCATCAACAACAGGAAACATGGAGACTTCTCTGCTTTGTTCCATTTCTTCTCATTTTTTCTACACGTATAATCAGCTGCTTTCTGTTTGTAGAGATCTCTGCTCATTTCTACAGGAGGATTTAGGGCTTGATGTCACTTCCTGTGTTGGTCTTTTGGGTCTTTAATCCAGACTGTGAGGTCTGTGATCAGACTGAATCTGGCTAACCTCCCTCTGACTGTTGAACCTGTAACACACTGAGAGCTGGGTCAAACAAAGACTGAGGTTACCTCAGGACAACCTGATCCAAGAAATCCATCAAAAAGTCTCGTCACAAGAGCCTGTGTCAGTTTTCACAAACTTTACCTGCATCACTTCAAAAGCAGATTGATGAAATATTTGTTTGAGAAACTTTTTATCTCTGTTGAGGGTCTTAAAGTAAACCTTGAAGGAGACAGGTGAGTCTGTTACACACTGATTCTCAAACTGAGGAAACCTCAGAGGAACTCCACATTCATCATCAATACTGAGTCGAGTGTTCCTGTAAAAAAGTTCAACCTCACCACCACAAGAAGTCACCAAGCTTCCTCTAGCAGCACTCAGAGGTGATTTTCCTCTGGATGTGATGAAAAACAGCTGAACCACCTTCTGCTGAGGGAAAGATGTCAGACTCAGAGGAGCTCAGTCTTTACATCACTTCACCTGTTTGAAGCTGCAGTCAGGAGGAGGAGACAAGGACACTTCTCTCCTCCATGTTAGGATGTAAAACATGACTTTCTCCATCACCTTCCTCCTCTGATGTCTGACACACTGATGCAGCAGAGCCGTTACATCCTCCAGGTCAGACTTTGAGCTTTTTCAGAGTCACAGAGACGGCTCATGTCTGCCTCCTCACACTGACAGGAAAACAAGAAGTGACAAACACTTTGGAAATATCTCATCTGTGCTTTGGGACTGTGAGTTCATTAAGGAGACGTGATGTGATTAAAAACAAACTTTAACACAATCAGTCTGGTGTCTGTTCCTCATTGGAGACCCAAGAAGCAAACAGATCTCTCATTTAACTCACACACTTTCATTTGTTCTGATGAATTGGATCAATCTCAGAGAAAACGTCAACTGATCACATGAAACTACAAACTACAAGCCTCAGTCTGTTTGAGGAGCAGCAGAACAACATAACAGAGTCTTTAATGTGTAACCAAGAATAATTTATTGTTTTATCACAGAGGATGGAGAAAAAAAAAAAAAAACACACTTCCTCAACTGAAGACAAGGTTCAGATCTCCTGACCTCTTCATGTCTCATTCACAGGTAACATCCAGCCCACTGAGTTTCTGAACTCTGATTAACTTTTAGCTGATCTTCACATTTTCTTTCACTGCTCTAAATTCATGACCTGTGCAGGTTTAAAGTCTCTGGTTATTCATGGAGAGCTCCTGAACCTCAGGGCTCACTTTAAGTTGACAGAGGTGTTTTGTGTTTTGTTTTTAGTAAAGTGTCAGAGCAGAGCAGGATAAAGATGTCAGAGCAGCAGAAGAGTAATGAAGAGAGCTGATCTGAGCAACTTCGGATGAGTTTCTCCTTCAGGACAAATTTCAAAATATGGATCCTAATTCTCTTTAAACACTCAACTACATTTTATGTAACAACACAAAAATGTTCCTTCTTTCACCCTCATACTGATGGATTTACTGTTCCGCACGATGACAGGATCAGAGAAGAAAAGTAGAATTTCCCAAAGAGCATAGTTAAGTTTAAAAACAGATTCATCATGAGCTCTTTGTATCTGTGTGTATTAATGTGTGTGTTTGGTGGAGGTGGTGATACCTGGAGGAGGAGAGTCTTCTAATCTCTCTGACACACTTCATTTAGTTTCTCATTAACTCTTCATTAAAAGGCTAAAGGAGCTCAGCGCTCAGTGAGCCTCATTTCAAGTTCTCTGAAAAGTCTCTGACCTCACACACTGACCACACACCTCTCCTCATAAATCTCAATCACAGACTGATTTTTAGTTAATAATTCAACATGCTTTGACATTTTTTTCATAGGACATTTGTTGACACAGGTTTGATTTGGTATAAAATGTACAGGATGAAAGAAAAACTCGACAGAAAACCTGTTTTCATAGAGCGTTTAATTGTTTTCATCCTTTGTTTTTATAATCCCCTTCATGAATCCATCTTTAACAGAAACAAACTGTTGAACTGCAGCCTCCAAACATGGAAAACTCAGACACACCAATGTGATTTCTGTTCACTGCAGCCGTTCATTGAGAACAGACGACGTCTTCAAGCAGAGAGTGACTGAGGGAGACGTTAGGATCAAAGTTAGTTTGGCTTTAAATTCCTAATGAGGAAAACAGCAGAATAATGCTTCATGATTTATATGAATTTCTGAGCCAATAACAGTCGATTGTCTGTGATGACATCATATTCTGCTCCCTGACTCTCTGAAATATACAAATATACAAATAAGACCGTCCACAAACAGGTTGTTACACTGAGTTAAACAAAGTTGGACTTATTGAAATGTTTTCTGTGATGAGCTCAGTGAAAAACAGCAAAGGAAAGTTTGGATAATGTGACTTTTAAAAAGGAGACATGAAGACAGCAGCCAGCCTTGTTAGAGGAAGACAGAGCAGGTGAACAGAGAGCTGTGAGTGCTGTGATAGTCAGCAGATAAAGAGCACTTACAGACTGTTAGAGGAGTGGAGGACAGAGAGAGGACATGAGAGGAACAAAGAGAGGTGTAAGGCTGAACTAAAGACAGAAGCAGAACCTGCATGCACAGACTGATGGGCTGAGGTTTTCACAGCAAGCTGCAAATAAAGCTTTAATATCAAAGCAGAGCCAGTGTTATCACAGCAGATAGTCAGTATGGTTGATCTGTGACTGTGTGCAGCATCTGTTCAAAGTTAAAATGCTCTTCTTTCAGGTTCAGGAGAAATTAAGTTGAATCTCATCGATTTAAACAGACTGAAATCAGCAGAAGCAACAAAGTGAACTTTAGCTCAACTTTAAATCACACTCCAGCATTTTTGAGCAAACTCCCAAAGAAAGTTGGAGCTTTACCTGAGCTAAATGAAAGCAGCCTCAATCAGGCCTGGCAGGATTCCTCTGAGCTGTGACTGACACAGGAAGAATAACAAGGTCTTCACATCCTGCTTCCTGTGTGTGTGTGTGTGTGTGTGTGTGTGTGTCAAAGGTCTGATTTGAGACACATTCAGGTTTGCATAATGTTCTGGGTCCAGTTAGGATGTTGTATTTCTATTACCACTCCCCCTCTCTCACACATACACCCACACTTGTCAGGTCCACAGTGTTTGTGGGTACTCGTTAAGAGAGCAACATGCTACACATTTAATGCTAAGAAGCTTGAATTTTTTTGTGCTTTAAACTTGAATTACATTGCAAATACCACTAGGTCACTCTTGTGTCCTTACCAGTTGTATGAGCTGTGGAAACAGGACCTTTAGCTCTTCTGGCACTACTTTTGCCTGGCATCAGAGTTGATTGATAGCACAGGAGACATGTTTAAGTCTGAAATCAGAGTCAAATAAATTATTTTTAAAGTAGAGGGCCATTGTACTGTGATTTAATACATTCCTTCATCCCTGAATTTCAGAGTACTCTGTTTTAATGTCATCAAAATGTTTTCATTCATTTCTGTTCCTAATTTTTGCTATAGTCTTTTTTTTTTTTTTTTTTGTAGGGCTTAGTTGCACCTGATCCCCTCCCCTTAGTGAAGGGAGACAGGCTGGTTGCCTACACATATGCTGATGACTCTGAGCTGGATGATATTCCTATCCCGAGGCTCAGGAGGACCAAAAGCATATTGGTATGCAACACAGTGACATTGTAGGGAAAATATAAGAAGTTTATAAGAAACGTAGCATCAGTTTGCCAGCTTTATTTGGACTTTTCTTTCTTTCCTTTTTTGTTTTCTGTAGATGAAAGACCAAACCAGTATTGACTCAGATGAGCTATTTGACCCCTCCTCCAATGACAGTGGAGAGGAATATGTACCTGGGACTAGTGAGGACTCTGATGGTACAGAAACAAGTGAAATCCTTGATCTTGTTGACCTCAGAGAGAAGATGCTGGATAGCTGGAACGTTAGAAAATGTGGATGATATTGGAGATTCATGTCCCTCTCCACCAGAAGAAAGTGTCTCCTCACAGCAGGACAGACGACGCTCACCAAGAAGAAAAAAAAGCAGCTCCAGTTTGATGTGTAACGACAACGTGTATTTAATGCTTCCTGCCATATTACATCCTCCAGTCATTCCCACTCATCACAACAGAGAGACGTGGGAGACACTGATGACCTGTTAAAAAGCTCAATGCTGGCCCCAGATCAAAGTCTTCCTGACAGTACCTCCTCACCTCCTCACCTCTTACTGATGAAGTTTCTGATGGTTCACTTTCCATCCCAGCTACCTGTAAGAAGGAGGATGGGTCCAGAATCTACGACAAAAACAGTATTGTTTGTACTGTAAGTTTGGAGTTTTAAAGCTTGCAAGACATTTTGAGTGAGCCCATCCACTTACTCCAGAGGTTGTGCAGGCTATGTTCTTCCCTAAATGCTGGGAAGAAAGAAAAATGCATCTGGAACACAAATGACATAGAGGGAACTTTGCACACAATGTGAAGGTGATGAATTCAAGTGTTGGAAGTCTTGTTCCTCATGAAAAACCAAAACAGGATTCCAAAGCTGGGGATTTTCTGCATTGTGCATACAGCCAAGGCTTGTTGCAAGGAAACTCCTCTGGCGTCATGTAAAGACCTGTAAGTTTAAGCCTAAAGTTCCACAAACAACAGCCTGGAAAAACCCGTGTCCAGGCTCTATGTGCATTTACTGTACCTCCACCTCCTGGTGTCAAACACGACTGGAAACTTTAACAAGATGACACAAGATGAAGTTTATACAGCAGTCAACTCTGACCGCTGTATTTTAGAATATGGAGACCATCTGTATGACAGACTTGGACATGACCCAGGCAAACGTGAGAACATGAGACAGAATTTGAGAGAGCTCGGAAGACTTTTGATATGCTCAAGAAAAACCAAAACCATGAAGACCATGAAGACAGCGTACCTCTGACAGAGGATGTATTCACACTCCAGAACTACCTGAGAAAAGCTGAGGATGAGGTAACGGCAGAGTTCACAGAGCGTGTGAGTACCAGAGCATACAAAAAGTTAAGTGAGAGCCTTCTTGCACAAATAGTTGTGTTCAATTAGAAGCGTAAAGGAGAAGCATCACGTTTAACCCTTGAGACATAAAAAGTCTAAAAGCAGACAACAGCCCTGTGAATAAGGACATAAATGAAACTCTATCACCCGTGGAAAAACAGCTGAGCCACAAACTGACATGTTCGGTGACACGTGGGAAGAGAGGGCAAAAGGTTCCCATCCTACTTCTTGATGAAAGCTTCACTTGACTTCCTGATTGCAAAACGGAGGGAAGTTGGCGTACTTGAGGAGAATCCATTTCTGTTTGCAACCAATCTACTACAACCAATCTTCGCTGGTGTGACTGCCTCAGAAGATATGCAGAAGAGAGCAAGGCCAAAAACCCAGAACTGCTAAAGTCAACAACATTGAGGAAACATGTGCTTCACTATGTGAACTTCTCAACATCAAAAATCCAGAGCTTGAGCAAGTTGCTCGTTTCTTGGGACATGATATCAGAGTCCACTGCGAGTATTATCGATAGACGGGTAAAACATTCCAAGTGGCCAAGATTGGCAAACTTTTGTTTGCAATGGAACGTGGAGCAGAGTCACTGAAAGGAAAAAGTCTGAAAACCCTGGACTCTGTTATCAGTGGTATGTAAATTAATATTAATACTTTTTTAAGTCATCTCTCTGCTGTCTCGTTCTCTCTGTCTCTCTCTGTCTTTCCGTCTACTATGTGTGCGTATTTCTTATCGATCTGCATTTTTTATTTTTTGTTTTTTATTTTCATTTAGGGCATGCAGCAATCCCGACCAAAGGTCTGGAAGGTGTTGAAAAGAGAAGGACATCAGATGCAGGCAGACAACAGGAAGCTCATGATGGTGCGTAATAAAAACCCACATCAATTTTTTTTTTATTTAGCACCAAATCACAACAAACATTTTTTCAAGACACTTTCTAAAAACATAAACAGGTCTAGATGTTAATATTATGTTATCAGAAACCCAACATCAAGACCAGATAAGTAGTCTGATCTCATCTTAACCCACCATGAGTACAGAGGTCTGCAGTGTTTAGCAAGTCACAATGGAGAGGAACAGCTTCCCCTTAATGGGAAGAAACCTCAGACAGAACCAGACACCTTAGACACCTGAGGAGTGTTGGTGCTTGCGATTGATCTGGAAACCTTGAATAATTTTTTTAATCAATCACATCCATAAATTTGATCTGATTTGACCAGATGTCCTGGTTTTGCTGAGGTCGAAAAGCACAAGAAGAGAAAGGCAAAGAAAATGTATTTTACAAACACTCAGACGGCACAAATCAGCCGACCATTCAAACGAAGACAGAAGACGTGTTCGGTGACCCAAAGAGGCAAAGGAGAATCCTTGCATGATAGTTCAGACGTGAAAGTCATGATGTTACAGAAGAAAACAAATGGTGGTAGACTGTACAACAAAAAAAAAGATTACACCTTCGCAGGAAGGTGACATCTCCTTTTTAAGCCTGGAAAAACAAGAGCCCAAGCCCTTTGTGAATACGCTCAGCCAGTGCCAGATGGGGTTAATGAACGCTTTTGGAGAATGGTGCAAAACATGCATATGGACGAGGTAACTACTACTGTACCCAAAGAGAAAAACATTATGGAATATGGAGAACACCTCTTTAACAAACATGAACATGATGTCACAAAACACGGGTACATCAGGCAGAAGATGCAGGAGACAGGGTGACTTGTTGTGCAAGGACACAAAAATGTAAAGTTGAAGCAGTTTTCAGACTTTTTTCTTATACCAGCTAACTTCCCTTATGTGACACAGGCTGTTAGAAATGTAGCTAGCTTGAATGAGGAGACACACACATACAAAACACCTTCTCTAGCACTTAAGTTAGGCCACAACCTCAAAAAAATTGCAAGTGTCATAGAATGTGAAGTCATGATTGCAGGTGAAGAAGATGTCATCCAAAATGTCCAGGTTTTAAAACAAATATGTGAAACTAAGTGGAAGGAGTGTGTGTCAGCACAGGCCCTGAGGAATCTTGATTAATCAAAATGGAATGCCCCACAGCTTCTTCTCTCTGCTGAAGATGGAAAAAAATGCACGAGTACAAAGGACTTCCAAGCAAAACTTGAAGAGCCAACGAAGAAGGACTGGGCAGAGCTTGCAAGAATAACCCTCTGTGAGATTAAACTGTTTAACTGCAGAAGAGAGAGAGAAGTATCAAATGCCTCTTAGTGAATTCACATTAAGAGATACTGCGTTGACTCATCCTGATATTGAGTTAGCTCTGTCTCAGCTGGAAAAGAAACTATGTGACAGAACAGAGAGTTCCTGGTAAAGAGGACTGTCTGTGGGCTATACAAGGCGAGAAAGCCCTGTGTGACAGATCGTGGAAAAATGTCAAAGACTATGTGTACAACCAAACTGCAACTTTAAACCACAGATCTGCTACAAGAAACTGAAGTATTAATTTTTCAGGTTTATGTTTTGTGTGAGCAGCTACAGTATCTTTGACTCTGTTTCAGCAGCTTTATTTTATATTGCCTTTGCACTTAATGTTGACAGGAAAGTTTAATTCCTATTTATATCGAATGTTTATAACTAATGTTTTGCTGGGGAAGCTGCAGTATTTGTTTATTCTCAGGTTTAGCTTTATTTATCACTTACTGTTCAAGAGAAAATGTGTTTGTGTTTAGTTCAGTCACCAGACTCTGAGTTAAGTTTGTATACACCACCAACCCTGGTCCTGGAGGACCCCTGCCCTGCATGTTTTAGATCAGAGTTTCCCAATCCTGGTCCTGGGGACCCCCTGCCCTGCATGTTTTAGATGTTACCCCATCCCAGCACTCCTGATTCAAATGGCTCGCTATCAGGCTCAAGCAGAGCTTGATAACGAGCTGATCATTTGAATCAGGTGTGCTGGAGTGGGGTAACATCTAAAACATGCAGGGCAGGGGTCCTCCAGGACCAGGGTTGGGTAACACTGGTATACACCTCTTCAGGGTCCTGGGCCCTGAGCTGTCCAAAAGGTTTGCTTATGGCAACTTTGCATCTCAGTCTGTTTGGGAATTCACTCTAGTGTCCAGAATTATTTCAATAAACTGAATTTGGTTAGTTTGACACAGTTTGACTGAGAATCTAACCCCATCCTCAGTATTTTAGTTTGTTCCCTCTGACAAATCTTTCAAAAGTTGTCGATTCATTGTCTTTGACAATGCAGACAATTCCTCCACTGAAGAGCCACAATAAACATGTTTTCAGACCTGGACTGTTTGGTCCACTTTAAACGGACCAGGGTTCGTTTCCCACGCTGGTGCAGACTTTCCATGCAGGTGTGAATAGACACTAACGAACCCTGGTGGGGACCAAACAACCGGACTGAGACCCAATTTTGAGGTGGTCTTGGTCCGCTTCCAAACGAACTCTGGTGTGGTTCGTGGTTCTCTGGTGCAGGTGCAGGTCTGAATACAAACCAAGGTCCATCCGAACTAAGTACAGGATACATGCGCCTTTTGGGCCTACAAAGCCACCGTAACCTAACCGTCTTTGGTTCATACCTGATCCTCTGTCTTCTGTTTAGCCACACTGTTGCTAGCATGTTGTGGGTCAGGACACGCAGAGCATAGCGTATCCTTGCTGCGCACATTCGTCTTCGCTGTTCCAAAATTTGAAACATTGTTGTTAAGCCTTCTTTTTAGGAGCTGCTCTTGAAACTGAAAATGATTTTGCAGCTCTAATAAGAGTACAAACGCATGTTTACCTCCATTTCCGGGTCTGTATTCTGTGTGCCGTCCTTTGTCAGTGCTGTCCAATGAGAGCACTGATCGTCACACACGTGGATGTGTTTACAGAATATAGTCCACTTGCAAAAAGTACAATCAGAATACGAACCGCACGAAACGAAAAAAATAAAGTCCGCTTTTGGTCCGGACCGAACAAGTAGACCAAAGGACTTGATGGCTGTGATGGAATGTATGTCTGCTGTGTATGTTCCTCACTAAAGTCTTTCCACAGCATGTTACTAATCCACTCTGAGTTGATTCAATCTTAATCTGGTTTTAATAATCCAACAAAGAACCTGTAAAGTTGAGTTCGGTCTTGTGTGCAGTCTGTCCCCACTGAGCAGGAAATGATTCAAATGATTGTAATTATGAAAAGATCAATAAAAGAGCGGCTCAGTCAGCCTTATGAATGTTTGAATCAAATATAAATGATCCAAATCACTGCTTGAAATTTCATATACTGTAATTGGAGTCAAAGGATTAAAGAGACATTTCATGTTTCCTGTCAGATGAAATGATCATTGTATTGATGTGTGGAGGAGTCTGGTGTTGTTAGAGTCACAGGTGTTACAGAAACTAAGAGCTGTGGTTTTAAACGGTGGATATTCTGTGCTCAGTGATTGAAGAGTTGAAAATAAAATATAAAACAGAACTCAAACTAAATGTTGTTTTAATTTTTAAAAAGTGTTACTCCAACACTTTTCTAATCTACCAGCAGATCGACTCTGTTTGATGATCAGAACCAAAGTTTGTTTCTGAGGGAATTTTCCAGAACTTAATGCTTGACTACACCTCCAGCAGCTTCTCTAATTAAAGTGATTCAAATATCTGAAATTAGTATCAGTTATATCCCAAAGATAGGGATGAGCCAGCATTGCTCTCATCAATCTGCTTCCCTCCTCTTAAAACATCACAAACTAAATGAAGACTGAGACGTGAGAGAAGAACTGGGAACTCACTAAAAACAGACTTTGTCAGAATAAAGACCAGTGTGATGGAGAAGTGTGAGCCTGAACACACACACACACACACACACACACACACACACAGTCACAGAGAAATGAAGTCATGGGATTTAGAGAGCAAAGCAAAGCCTCCAGCTCTTCAGTCACTTTAATCCTTTCTTGTAAGAACAAATAATTCAAGAGGACGACAATGAGAGCACATTAGATTTCCAGAAGAATCCACTGACAGAGCTTTAGTTCATGTTTTCCTCAGACTTACAAATGGAGCTGAAGACATGATCCTGTCTGAATAAAATGATGAATCTATTGACCCTTTGGAGAGAGTATTAATAAGCTCTGACAGCACAGAGAGAGCTCTGCATCAGATCTGTCAGGTGGTCATGTTTTAGATCAGCGGATTTAAGGAGACAATCATCTGTTGACACTGAAGCCGCTCTGCCACATCAAAACTAGGGACGGGAATTTACAGTAATCCTTGTACTCAAGTATGTGTGGTTTCTAATGAACGAATATTCGAATAGTCGCAATTATTATTGTTTTCTAACTGTAAACAAAAATAAATAAATAAATTTCCGTCCGACACGGACCTCTCAGACTGTAACTGTAACTTCATGCTTGTGAAATGAGAGAAATATCCAATAGCTAAATGTTAATACAAATAAAAAATGCAGATATTCCAATTTCAGATGCATTTATTTAATGACTAAACAACCGTTTACATGCTGCTGTCATGTCACCGCAGCAGCGTATACATATGGAAACACTCAAATAACAGCCCAAATCATACAGGCATTGTTAGATAAAATAAATTGAAGGCTCATCAACTAAAAACCCCTTTTAAGACTGGAGTTTCTCTTGGTATGAATTAAAAATCACTGCTGCTCAGCTTAAATATCCGTATAGCCTACCTTAATACAAACAGGCCATAATAGCAAACATGTAGGCTCCTGGGGATGAAATAAATTAACAGTCCATATGTTTGGATTTATAGTAAGCACCAGCCAGATATGAAGTGACTTCATTTATTCTTGTTCAAAAAGATAAGCATATCAACATGTTCAGGCGACAGCTGAGTGCAGAGGTGATTTAAAGGCTGTTGAGAATACTCTTTCCGCTGGTACGGAGGTAGCAGGGATACGTAGGTATTGTTTTGCCAGCACACTTAGTTTCCAGTACCTGGTCTCGTTTTTTTTGCCACCACTGCAACAGGTTTTGGTCGGTGGGATGCATGGCTCCTTGAAGTACTGATCCAACTCGTCATGGGCTTTAGTGCCGACTGTGCAGTAACCATTACCGAACAAAGTGTCAAGTGCTTCAGCGCCTGTAATTTGGGAGGATGCTGGTCGATGTCCGTCTGTCTCAGGCGGAACACTGTCACTTCTGGGCTGTTCTGGTATGCTGTCATAAAGTCCAGCGAGTTTCTCTCGGATGTTCACACGTATCGCTGGCTCCAGGAAACGTAGGTACTTGTGCCGGGGATCCAGGGCAGAAGCAATAAGTGCTGCTTTGCCTGTGGAAAATGAAGTGTTACTATTAACGCTAAAGCCTTCAAAATGATCTGTACATATTGGCAATACATTTAATATTATGAATTATTATTATTGTGTGTGTTTAGAGGATCAAAAAATTACCAGGGTTAGTTGTGCTATTGGCCAACACGCGCATTTGCAAGGACTCAGCCACTGCTGTCTTGAATTCAGTCACCTTGGCTGACTCTCCATCGTTTGGCTTCAGATGCCTGAGGAGGCTGGTGGTGACTGGATGCACCAAGGAGATGCAGACATGGGATTCACTACACATGGCTGTTGCAGCGCACTTCAAAGAGTGAAGTGAAGGCAAGATATCTTCAAGTGTTTGCCAGTTATTGTCAGTCAATTCGAGCGTTCTTGCATCAGCGAGTTTAGTTGTGTGCCTGTCAGAAAGAGTTGCAGACAGAGCCCATCTTTGTTCCAGAAGCCGCTCAAACATTTCGTACGCGGACTTCCACCTAGTGCGGCAGTATTGGATCAGTCTGTGATTGGGCAGGTTCTGCTCTGCTTGCTTTGTCTTCAGGGCTGCGGTTGCCACTGTGCTGTGATGGAAATGAGCTTCCAACCTGCTACATACACCAATGAGTCTGTTAACACTCGTTATCTTGAAGCCATTGTTTATGGCGAGCTGGAGTGTGTGTGCAAAGCACGGCACCCATTCCCACTCAAGGAGGCGCTCGTTTGCCATCACCACATTGCTGGCGTTGTCATGAACACAAGCACAGACTTTGCCCAACACGCCCCACTCCTCAGTAGCTGCTGTTAGGTGGTCAGCCAGGTTTTCTGCAGTGTGCTGCTCATCAGTGCTTGCGGGTCTGTAGGACCGCGGTCTTCAATTCCCAGTCCTGAATAAAATGGCACGTCATGGTGATATACGACTCAGTGGTGAGAGCTGTCCACCAGTCTGTAGTAAGAGCCACTTTGCCAACACGCTGCAAATCAGCTCTGAGTTCCGCTGCCTTTTCTTCATATATTTTCTCCACTCTCATAGCTGTTGTTCTCTGCGATAGTGGCTTAAACTCCAGCTCGACAAATGCCACTAGCTCTTTAAAGCCTTCTCCTTCTACAAAACTCAGTGGAAGCATATCTCCAGTTACCATTTTCATTATCAGCAGGCTGATCTTCTCCGCTCTTGTTTCGTCGCATTGACGTTTGCTAACGGGGCTAGCGAAAGATGAAATGCGAGACTGCCTAGTTTCTGTCTCTGCTTCTTTTTCCTTATGCTTTTACCGCATGTGGTCAAGCATCGAACTTGTACTTCTATGGTATGCGAGTTTAATTCCACATATCTTGCACTGCACACTAGTTTCATCATTTTTTTCTAAATACTTCCAGACATCACTCTTTTTGACAGACATGTCGCATGTGTCGTAGACGTGACTATATGTTGTGCTTTTGCTTTTGGTGGAATATGTTCCTAGGGAGTTGCCGTAGCTGCCATAACCGGTTGTATTTGCTGGAATCTGGCTCGGTGTTTGTGTTGCTGGAGAAATCATACATCTTTATCCCATTAACTGGTTATTTAGTTCGGCAAAAACAAAAAGAACATGGTAACACATAAATGAATTGAAATTATGTGGCCAGGTACGCGAATAACAAAATGCTATTGAAATAGTGGGGTCAGTGGCAAATACCGGAGTACTTGAGTATTCATACCCATCCCTAATCAAAACACTCTGTCCACACAACAGCTCAGTCAACTCTTCACAGCCTGTTCACTGCTTCCTGTTTGCTCAGGTCACATGACAGACTTTAGTCATGAGTGACCTTTGAAAAAAAGACAAATATCAGGAATCTAAACTGTGAGGATCAAGATCTGGACTGAACTTCAGAGAAAAAGGACAGAGTAAGCAGCCAACCAATGAAAACTCTGAAAGTAACTTTGAGATGAGAACGTCCTGCTCTCTGTGAACTGAAGGATGAGACACTTCAAGTGTTTTCAAGTGTCTCTTCAATGCAGAAAGAAGATGTGTCGACCAAGGACTCAGGCTAAGAAACTCTTAATGATCAGTTCTTTTCAAGGATTCAGAATGAATCAGATCTGCACTGCTCGCTCACAACCTCAGCTACCACCATTCAACTTTTTAACAAAGATGGTTTCAGGAACTTACTCTAACTAGACATGTCAAACAGGACTGGCGGAGATGCTTTAAAATAAATGCTTTTTTTCAGCCCTTGACCCCAACACCAGAAGAACTAAATGGATGTTACTGAGAGGAGGAGTGGTTTATAAACTGCTCAGTAACATTTCAAATGACAGCATCAGAGAGGAAAAGATTTCCTCCTTCAATAATCAAAGTCTTCCTGCTAGAGTTTTCACTGAACTCACTGATGATCTCATCTGGATTCAGGTAAAACACTGTTATTAGTATTCTACATGAATTAATGAGTTTTTAACAACACTTGTAATTATAACACAAGCCTGAGGCTTTTAACATGACTGATCTTAATCTGTTTTTAATGAAAAGCTGTCATTAGTTATTAAACTTATTGTAACACAGCAGTCAGACTGAAGGAGGCTCATGAATTTACATGTTTCAGGAAATCTGCTCTGAGGCACTTTGGCTTCACAGGCTTCAAACCTGAATGTTAACCTGACTTTGAATTAACTTTCCTCTAAACACACTGTACCTTTGATACAGAATAACAACAGAGGGAGAAGCAGAGTGTAAAAAGTTAAAGTTCAGACTGTGACAGATTAGAATTCATATCAAACTGTTGCTTAAAGAGCTGTGAGAAGAGTCAGTTTAACTTCTAACACATGGCTTTAAATCAAAGTGAGAACAAATATAATCCAGTGTTCACCTCTGAAAAGACTCAGACACACTGACAATCACTGACTCATTAAAAACAACAAAGACAGAGGTGAAGATCAGGAGTTGATGTTAAACAGGCTCAGAGTAAAACCCAGCTGCTGTAACTCTGACTCTACAGTCTGTAACCAGTGAGCCTGTGATGTCATCCTGCTCGTTAGGTTAACTGCTCACACTTGGGCATAAAGGGAGATTAAAGTCCAGCAGAAACAGTTCAACAAATCTATTTTACTTCACTTTACTGTCCTGTTGTTGATATATAGGAGCATTTTCACCATCACTGTCCAGATTTCTTTGTCCACGACCATTTTAAAGACATCAGATAATTCTTTTCTATGAGAACAACGTACTGCAGGAACAAGTGAGAGTTATTTCTGATAGTGATGGATGCTGACTATATCTGTCCTTTTAGAGGAGCCATCAAGAGTTCACAGCAAACAGCCCCAGGAAAAAAAAAACAGCAAGCTCTGGGGTTTCCAGGACTGTGTTAGTGATACATTAATCCTTGGTGTGAAGCAGGCCACAGGTGAAGTCAATTTGGTCAGGCCACAGGTGAAGTCAATTAGCCCACCTGTTGTTGACTCCTGACTTGGCTCCTCTCCCTTGTTTTCCACCAGACCAACTCTCACTCTGAGCTTTCATACATTCATATCAAATCTTCGCTCACAACATTTTTACACACAGCATCCGCCCACACCTGTTTCATTGTTCCCTTAATTTCTTTAATGATCACTATTTTCATCAACCACATGACATGATCAGGTACAAACACAGACAAAAAGAACAGCTGACAGGGAGAGAGTGAACCATGAGGAACACCAAGACTTCTTTCAAACTTCTTTCAAACGAGCAGAGTGAACTCCTCACCTTTAAAACCTGCCAAGAGCAGAGCAGCTCTCTGCTCCCAGAGCCTTTAAATCCTCCTTTTTACTTTCTGCACAGCAGGTGGTCGTCTGTGAGGAGTGTGTCATACCACCACAGGTGTGCTTGGTTTTTCATCCTCTGTTTAGAGTAAATATGGGACTTATAATCCCTGTAGATCTTTAGCTTAGCTGTGTCTTAAAGGAAGAATCAGTGTCATTAACTGATGATTGAAGAATCCTTTGATTCTTGTTGCAGCTCAAACGCTCGAAAAACCAGGAGCTCATCAGGCTTTATCTAAACCTCAGCATGTGAACAAAGACAGCAGGAAATATTTCTGTTATACAGAGGTGAGGCTGGAAATAACACACACACACACATCCTGTACATACAGTGTTAGCATGAAGAGAGAAACTCCACAGCGTGATGAACAGTCAAAGCTTCTCTCTCTGCTGGAAAACACAGCACCAGATCTCTTCCCGCTGTTTGCCTCTGATCTCTTTTCATCCCTCACTCTTCGTTTTTCTCCATTTTCAGTCCATGTGTCTCTGCCGTGTCCTCCATCTGTCCTCTTGCTCCAACCCTTTCTAACTCCCTCTCTGTGACGTTTGTGGCACAGGAGCAGTCAGGTGTTTTATGGAGTCTCCGCTGAATCCACTTTTCACTCAGTCCATAACAAAGCATCAAAGACAGAACCTCCCCTCCTCCCCTCCCCTCACTTCTTCCCTCACTTTCATTTTTTCTTCTGGAGTGAAAAGGAAGAAGTCAGTGATGAAGGTTTTTATCAGCTTTATACAGAGAGCATCAGAAACCAGTGGTTGATTTACACATTAGCTGCTCGACACTCAGCATCGACTTCACACACACAGCTGGTGTCTCAGAGCAAGCAGAGACCTCTGGCTTTATCCTCCAGACATTCAGCTCCAACAACACACTGCAGCACATCTGGACTCAGCTTGATGTGCTCGTCTGATGCTCTCATTAGTTTTTATTAAACCAGAAAGAACCAATGATCATCACTGAAGCAGAAAACCTTACAGAGCCTGTTGTTTCATTTCATGCTGATGCTTTTTATAACGTGTCTGCAGCCTCTCACAGTTTACACAGCACTGTGGGCTGCTTTCTTTAACTGACCACACAGCTTATATTTACAAATGAGTCACAGATACTGAAATCATGTGTCCAACATGTTTGCACACATTACAGAACAATCAGCTCATCAGCATTTAGCCTGATCCCAAAGTCCCCTGACAAAAACACTTTGATGTCCCTCACAAACGACACACAGCACACAGACACACACAAGCACATGTTCATACATGTGGAAAAAAGTCGCTCTTACCTGCAGATCAGGATCCAGAGAGACCAGGTCCAGGAGTGGAGGAGACAGGATCAGGAAAAGAAAAGACAGAGAGGAAGAAGCAGTTAAAAGATGTGACGATAAACAAACACAGAACTGAGCTAAAGTCAGCACAGGAAACACAGACAGAGGAGCTTTTTGACTTTTGACATTTATCAGAAAACAGTTTCAGGTAAAGAAAGCTCTTCCTTAAAGCCCTGACTCTCTGTCAGCGTGAAGCAGCTCTGGAGTTCATTTTAAGGAAGACAAAAATCCCATGAGTGTTAAAAAGAGAGCCCATTCTTCTCTTTCCCAGTCACTCTGACAGAGAACAAGGATGGAGCTTTTTATCTCTGAATCACTCTCAGTTTTCTGTCAGAAACTTCAGATGTAACGTCAAACTGAAAGGACACAGCTTCCACTTGTTCCCTACACGCCCTGCCAGACACTCTCTGACCTTTTCAGTTCACTGACAGAGAAATCCTCATGTTTGACACATTACACCTGATGCAGTGAGTCTGAAAACAGCTGGAAGAATGTGGACTGACCACAGCAACATGTCTCAACATTTGATCAAACTAAGAACAAACAGGAAATCTGTGTGAACACAAACACACACCCTGCTCTCACTTCCTGTTTGTAATTAATCAAAGACAGTTTTTATTTCTCCTGCTCTGAGCTGAATCCCTCTGGAGGGGACAGAGAGATGTATGAAGCTCAGATGATCAATAGATTGATGTGATCAGACAAAGAGCACAGAGCTTCCTCCTCTCCCTGTGTCTGACACTGATTCAGAGCTTGAAGCCAGTTGAGAGCAGAGAGATCTCAGAGAAATACAGTCAGATGTGTCTCAGTGATCCCAGCACAGCCAAAGATGATCTGTCAGACCTCTGCAAAGTGCTCAGTAACACAGATTTCACCAACATGTGTCTGCCTGCTTTGGCCAAACATGAGCAGCTTCTTGTTTCTCAGCTCAGTGTCAGGTTCTGCTTTGAAACTTCTGTCTGTGTCAGTCTTCTTTCTCTCCACTGGGACTTGTTAGATTTGGTTTCTCCCTCCCTGCTCCATCCTGACCTCTCCTGACTGACAGACCAATCTTTGGAGCACACAGTGAACTGCCCTCTATCATCCAGCAGTGTGTGTACAGCTGTGTGTGTGTGTGTGTGTGTCCTCAACAGTTTGTTGTGGAGCTCTAACTTGGCCTCCTTCCACCTGTCAGACCACAAACTTTCATTTCAGTCACATCTTTAAAAAACTGTGTTTTCTTGTCTTTCTCTGCTGCTTCAGTTTTTCCTCATAAGACTTTTCTCGGTTTCACCAACCATCCAGCTGCTGTCAGTCAAACACAAAGATTTTGTTCAACCATGAGCAACATTTTGAAGAACTTGGGGACTTGATATAATGACTGCATTCAGTGTGTTGTTAGTTAAAGATTAAAAGCTTTAGTCGACTCAAACTGCAGCAAAGTGACAGCTGTGTGTTCAGCCTTCATGCTTCATGTTTTTTTTTTTAATTTTTCTTTCTCTCCAAGCAGAGAACAGGAAAGGTGATCCGCAGAGAAAATATAATTTCTGTGACAGAAAGAAAAAGTTAATCAAACTTCAAAATGAATCATCCTCATGTAAAAAATAAACTTGTTTTTTCCTTAAACTGCAATTTTAGGGCCAGAGTTCAACCACAGGTGCGCCAATGGCCCTCTTGAAAACCTTGTTTTAATTTACTTCTTTATTCACTGCATTATTTTTAAGTTAGCTCATGTCAGCGTTTGAAGAAAAATGTGTTTATGTGGTGATGAAGTACATGATGATTAAAAAAAAACTCTGAATATTCCTTTGTCAGCAGGAGCAGAAAGTCCATGTCCTGAACATATGTGTGAAGACCAGCAAAATGTCAGATTCCTCCTGAATCCAGACTTTGTTTTGCTGAACTCAAGCAGCAACCTCTGGTCTAAGAATATGAGACAGTGCTGAAGTGCTAAAATCTGCTGTTTAGCCAGTGTCCACTTGAGGCTGGCACAACCACACCAAGCTAAAAAAAAAAACCAGTTTTTAAAGCAGAAATTAAGCTATATACAGCCTGGTTCAAAAAACGTCTCATGTCTGAGTCACTAATTTTACGATTGGCACACTCTGTACAGGGGTGAATCTTTTTCTAGCTTGGCGGTTCACAGGGTATTGAGATTGCAAGCTTGCCCAATCAGAGGAACAGCTCAGGTCACGTGACCAACAAGCGCTCTATAACTGTTTGTGAAGCCCTTGCCACTACCAATATGGCCGCTATAGCTGATGTGCTTCATTTTCTGTTTCAGAAACAGACGTGTGACGTCAGGGAGAATAAGTCCATTTTTATAAAGTCTATAGTTGTTCTGGGTTTCCTGTTTAATTTCCTGCCCTGAACTCTGAGCCACAGACTTTGTCCTTTTTCCTGATAAACCTCAGAGCTCAGAGCAGAGAAGGAGACAGGAAACAGAGGAGGTGAGGTCAGATCTGGGTTGGAGGACATGTTCAGGGTCTAAATCTCAGTGGAGAGATTTAGATGAGACCTCCTGCAGAGAAGGAGGGAGAGGAGCCTCTTTCTTTCCTCCATTCAGAGTCAAATTTGTGGATGAGCTGTTTGCAGTAACAGCTGCCTCTGTTTCTCTGTGTGTGAGTAAAGACTGAACAATGAAAGTCAAGCTCTGAACTGAAATGCCTCCTTCTCTTGGAGAGAAAAACAAGTAAACAAACAAACTAACAAAGCAACAAACCTGGACTCACAGTATTTATTTCAAGGTGGAGATGAAAATAAACTCAAACAGTTTGTGTTGAAGTGGAGAGAAGAAGACAAAGACAGGAAAAGATGGTCCTCTGAGTGAACTGACTGCTGATTCTTCATTCATGGAGTTTGACTAAAAACTTCTCTTTCAGAACGAATCAGCGATTCCTCAATAGGTGAAGAAGACAAAGACAAACTCTCAGCACACACTGGCAGTTTAGCATCAAGGCAAACATCTCTTCTTTGAAAGCTGTAAACAGCAGAGAGGTCCCCTCACCTGGAAGCCTTTTCATTTCTCCTCAGGTGGGAGCAGGTGGTAGACTGTGTGTGTGAAAGCTGAGAAACTGGGAGCAGATGCTGCATCTTTTCTTTACCGTGTCTCTGAGCTGGACTTTATAAATCTCCCTGAGGCTCAGATCATAAATCTGTGTTATTAACTCCTGATTAAAGAATTGTTTTTGCAGTCTGGGTCCACAGAGAGCAAAAGCTGAAAAGCAGAGGCAGACGTCTTCATACAGACACTCCAACAGCTCATGGTCAGAGCTTAGAGCACAGTCACTAAAGTCTGGACTGGATCTACTTCACACTCAGTCAGCAGCAGACAAAGCTTTAAAGACAGAGCCTTTCCTCTTCTCCTCCCCTCACTGCTCTCCTTTTCTTCCCCTTTCTCTGCAACAGGCTGCACAAACCGTCTGGATGTCGATACTTTGATAAACTCAGAGCTTTTCCTAAAACACAAAGGAAGAGATTTTACAGGATTTCAAGGGTTTCTCATTTCTAGTAACACACGAGGGACTGGTTTCACTTTGAATACGACTGCTCTGCTTTCCTCAAGTGGAAACACACACGTCCAGATAAAAAGACTCTGCTGGCTCGCTGCACAGATATAAAAGTCAATCTAATTTCTGTTATCAGGTATCTTCATGTTCATTTCCTCCATAATGGAGCGTCATCATCTCACCATCTGCTGTGATCCAGAGCTGATCAGTTCAGCAGACGTGTTGTGATCTAACAGGAGTGAAGACATGAAGGAGAAGAACTCCTCTGTTCTGACAGAGGGAGCTGGAGGAGAGTCCACAAGTCTTTGATTGGGAAACACATGAAAATATGAAAAGTCATCAGAAACAGATGATAAGAAAAGTGAGAAATAAACACTCTACCATAAAGCCATGAGCTCTTTTATTTTTGCTTTCTGAGATCTAAACTGAGGACTGCAGGGACTGGTTTCTGACTGAATATTACTGCTCTGCTTTTCTGGAGTGGAACCATACGTCCAAACAAATACTGACTCTGAAGACTGAAGATATCAATAAAATACAATCATATTTCTGTTTACAGGTTCTGTAATGTTCATTGTATCCACCATGAACAGTCTGTTGTGTTCAGAGATGATCAGCTTTGTGTTGTGATCTAACAGGATCTCAGGAAGCTGAGGAAGTCATGAAGTAATCCTCTGAATTTAAAGCTGTCAGTGAGTTTTTTCCTCTTTTTCTCCAAGTCAAGTTCCAACAGACTGAGCTCCTGCCTCCTCCTGTACCTCCTCCATCACTGTTGTGTTAAAAAGAAAACTATCCAGTTCGATCAGCTGAAGAGAGAAATGGATCAATCTGGACACATCAGATCATTGGTCTGAAAAAAAAAAAAAAAGAAAAGAAAAGAAACCCAGCAAAGACGACCCAAATCAATGCTGCAGAAAGCTCAGAGTCAATGTTCTGAATTACAGTTTCATCAATAAGAAAAATCAGGCTTTTTTGTGTCTTTTTTAGTAACACACCGCAACTGTGAGTGTAGAAAATGTCCCTATGAAGCTGTGTGATGTGACTGAGAAAGGATAAGAGATGAAGGAAACATTCAAAATGTGTTTACGTCCTTTGTCCTCATAACACCAAGTCAAGGATAACTCCCTGCAGCGCTGTGACCCACTCACAGCCTTCCTGATGCGTTCACTGACTGTCAGAAAAATGAACATCTGCTTTGAACACATCACTGACAGCAGAGCTGTTACAGTATGAACACCAGAGTCCGTATGTGTGGCCACGTACTCAGGATTTCTGGGAGAGGATCGTGGCCGAGGAGGTGAGGGAGGTGAGTTATTCATGTCTGATGATGTGTTTTTGTTAAAAAAGAAAAAGTGTTTCCATTGAACTTTTGTGATAAATGTCAAAATCAAAACTTCTGAAAAACCACCTCATGAGAGTGTAAAAACTTTTTCATTGAACCTTGAGAGTTTTTTTCCATCATCATTTTTATATGATATGTAGGTTTAACACAATCCTAGGTGTAATGGAAACGCAGCTATTGTTGTGTATTATAAGAAATGATAAAAAGACTTCAGCAAAGCAGACCTAAATCAAAGCTGCAGAAAACTCTGAGTCAATGTTCTGAATTAAATTCACATCGGTAAAGAGACATAAAAAGACAAAGCTGACATGTTTTGTGAAAAGATGAATGGGTTGTGGGTTTTAGTAAGAAAGGTTCACTACAAAAGAAATGTAATAACTCCACATCTCTGAGAGGAGAGCGGCTTTGTCTCATATATTTTTTGCAACATGAAAACTGTGTCTGTGTAAAATTTCCTGTGAAGCTGTGTGATGTGTTTTGAGAAAGGATAAGAGATGATGGAAGCTTTAAAAAAGGATCATATCAAAATATATGAAAGGAAACCACAGTAACACTCTGTGTGTGTTTTCTCTATGTGTCATTTAATGAGAAACCAAGAAATAACTCCCTGTGGTGAAGCAGCTTTTATCACTTTATCAGGTCAAATCCAGGGCAGCAGATTAAATGTGAGTCAGTCGTTCAGTCGATGGTTCAATCATCACTTCTATCAATTATCATCAACCTGTTCAGTCTGGATATGTAATAAAAATCCACATTAATGGTTCATTCAAAGTAAGAACGTCTGTCACACTGTAAGAGCTGTTCAACACTGATGATGATGAAGGATCTACAAGAGTTGATGACATTCACTCAGAAACTGAACTTTCTACCAACCACACCCACCAGACGCTCTCAAGGTTTGATCACTGAGAACAAATAAAAGAAGGAAAAAAAAAAAAAAAAAGAGATGAGTTTGATGCCACAGAGTCATTTTACATCCTGGACTCTGTCAGGAAGAGGCCCGGTGGAGAAACTGTCGACCCTGATGGTTTCAACAGGAGGAGAGACATCAGCAGTGGACAGTGAACTCTTACCGGCTGACCAACAGCCATGACAGTGAGGAATCAGTTTCCACCTGCTGTTCAGAATAATTACACATCATTTACCAGGTAAAGACCTCTCAGCTCTTTGAAA
Organism: Halichoeres trimaculatus; assembly: GCF_033239565.1. Lineage (NCBI taxonomy): Eukaryota > Metazoa > Chordata > Actinopteri > Labriformes > Labridae > Halichoeres > Halichoeres trimaculatus. The sequence continues at coordinate 5,628,243 of NW_027437188.1, read as the reverse complement.
TGAAAGCCAGAGTGGGAGGAAGTCAAGATAAAGATGAAGGGTTGAGAAGGTCAGCGTGCTGCAGTAAGTTTGGGCAGTGGAAGACAGAAGCAGAGAAAGAAATGTGCTTCTTCACGTTTGGCTCAACTCCAACCTTCACTGACAACTAGAAAACAAGAAGCTGCATTAGCATCACAAAGTAAGCAGAGTCTGGACTTTAATTCAGGTTCAACTGAAGCATGAAATTGCACAACAAGGGTAGTAGAGTAGATAATGAAAGCTTAGCACTGGTAAGAGCTGCTAAGAGTTTGTAACAAGCAACAAAGGCTTCAGGGATGGAAATGCTCACCGTGTGGATGCAAACATTCATCACATGATGTAAAGTTTGAGTTGGAAATGATGTTTTTAGGAGCAGGAAGAGAATAAGAAAACAGAAAAAATCTTCCTCTAACAGGTCAGAGTCACAGTTTGCAGTCAGCTATAGAGCAGTCAGTCTGTCTTTGTCAGATCAGAGGAGAAAAAGGATCATGGACCAAAATAAAGCTGTCAGAGGAAGAGAGATGAACTCAGGATACTTCAACATTTTCTGACTGCTGGTTACCAACACATGCAGACATTTTAAACTGCTCCCATAATGCTTTGCTTTCAAGAACAGGCACCAAAGCTACATTTGTCCCAAACTATAATCTTCAAACTGGAGAAAATGTCCAACCCATACTTTGTAAGTCAACAAAAGGAAGTCACATCAATAGATAATAAAGTGGATCTGTACAGTCCCAGCCCATAACCTGTGACCCTTTGGTTTCCACTAAACACACAGACAGCAGCTTTCACAGCGTTACAGTAATAACTCCTGATTTAAGCTGATTTTTAACATGGAAATCTCAAACAGTAATGAGCTGCTAGCAAAGCAGTCATCAGGGAAACAGAAAATATCAGCACTGTGACGATATTTCACTTCAGAAAAATCGACTGTTAGAGCGGTTAAGATGGGCTTCAGTTTCAGAGACACACGACTGTTTCCAGCTGTACAGAGAGTCTGAGCCCACAGAGGTCCAACAGGATCAGGAACCTGGTTGATCCTCAGCACATGGACTGATTCACAGGTTCAGGTTTGGGAATCAGTGAGAACAGGAAAAATAAATGATCAGAACATCTGAACATTTTGTGACTTTTGGCTCTTTGGGAGATTTGTTTCTAGTTTTTAGCTCTAAATAAATTCAGACTGTGGCGCTGCCTCCTCACCTGTTTTTATTTGACTTAAAGTAAAGTCAGTCAGTGAATCAGGGCTGGCTCCTGAACCTCTGCTCCACCTTCAGTTAAAAACACTTTGCTGGGATGAAAAATTAAACCAAACAGATCCACCATGTTATTTCAAAAAAACTCTTTGTCCCTTTAAATTTCTCATTTTCAGGTTATTTGCTTCCTTTCTTTCTTTCCTCATCCTCAGTTATCACTCTTTATCTTCCTCTTTCTTCCCTTTGCTTCCAGCTGCCTCTCCTGGGCTTTTCTCTTCTCCACATTTCCCCCACAGTATTTATTCAGGAAAACCATTTCCTCTTTAGATGTCGAGCCTTTGCTGAATAAAAGAACATGTTCTGATCCAATCAGCTGTTTTTACTCTCCCTTTCTCTCTGGTCAGTCAGCTCTTCTTTCATTAAGTCGTTGTTTTCTTCTCTGAGAGATAAGAAAAAGGATTTAGCTCCAAGGACATCATTTCTCTGAGTAACAATGTCCTCAATCTGATGAGGAGCTAAATAACTCATTACATACATAGCTTTATTCAGCAGGCATCAGTTTTTCTAACAAAAGGATGAAAAATGTTGGTTCCTGTGAGGGGACAAAATGTTTCACTGTCTCCTCATGAAGTCACGTTGGCATCCATCCATTTTTCAATCTTAGAGCTGACGCTTGGCCACGAGGAATGTTTCAGATTTCTGATTATTTTTCAGAGTTTTCAATGAATCATGGTTTGATTCTGGTTTTGTAACAAACAGGTGAGGCTGCTAAAATCTCTGTAATATTGTGTTTCTTGTTCCTGGAACCTGAGGTCTCTCTCCCAGTGGGAGACACCAGGCAGCTCTGTCACCCACAATAACTCAGGCAGCAGCAGAGACACAGAGACACACACACCTCTCTGTTTTTAACATTTTCACTCTGAGAAATGTCACCAACACCTCACTCCTCAGCTCCCATGTTGGCTTTTTCTCTCCATCAACAACATTCTCCTTTCTCCCAGCTCCTAATCTCTAATCCCTCCTTGGGTCCTGTCACATTTTTACCTCCTTTTACCAACAGCATCTTTCCCCATGTGTCCTCCTTTGTTTCAGATGCTTCAGCCTCTTTTTCTGAAGTGATATTCAGTGTGACCCACCACACACAGGAGCAGATCTATGAACATGACGCCAATGATCACAAATGACTTTTAATTCTTCTTCTCTTTTAGTCAAGAAGAATTTCACCATTTACTTTTACATTTCAATTGTGGCTCACTCCCCCTGAAGGCTGGACCCCTGAGGGACTCACATTTCACTTCTGGGAGAGTTTTTCCTCCTGAGCTTTTCTCCCCTCACTCTCCTTCCTGTGACTTTGACTCATCTCTAAAAACTACACTCACCGACCACTTTATGCATAGGCACGCCTGTCCAACTGCTCATTAACACAAATTTCTAATCAGCCAATCACATGGCAGCAACTCAATGCATTTAGGCATGTAGACATGGTCAAGACCATCTGCTGTAGTTCAAACCAAGCATCAGAACGAGGAAGAAAGGTGATTTAAGAGACTTTGAACGTGGCATGGTTGTTGGTGCCAGCCGACAAATCTGCAGCAACTGTGTGATGTTATCATGTCAATATGGACCAAACTCTCTGAGGAATGTTTCCAGTACCTTGTTGAATCTATGCCACCAAGGATTAAGGCAGTTCTGAAGGCAAAAGGAGGTCCAGCCTGGTACTAGCAAGGTGTGTGTAATAAAGTGGTCCTTGAGTGTATATTCATAACAGACAGAAAGGATGGAAGTGTGAGGGAGGCCAGAGTCTACTCCCTCGTCTCTGGTCATGGAAATGATTCAAAGCATCATCAGAGAAGAAGTTTGTCACTGTAAATCTGAGCAGTGGTGAGTGCAGAGAGAGAAGCAGAGAGGGTTTTAATCCACAGTCACCAACATTTAACAGCTGTGATCTTCTTCAAATGAACAATGGGCTGAAAAAAGCTTTAACTACAGACAAACAGTTAAACTATCATCAAACGATGATGTTATAACAACCCGTTGGTAGAAAATCTCTCCATAGTGGATCAAACATGCTCTCACTGTAACCACTCCTGTGATGTCATCATGTTGGTTCCTCTAATTAACCAGCTGCTGTGTCTCTGCAGGAGCTCGTTAGGTTAACGGCTCACACCTGGTGGTTCAGGGTGAGTCCAGGTCAAAGTCCAGACTGCAGACTGACATTCAGCTGATAACCAAAGCACATGAACAGAAACAGAACATTACAGCAGTCAAAGGTGATATAATGCTGAGTGAACAGGGCTGGCTTTTCAAACAGACGCTCTTTTTATCAGAGAGCAGCCGTGCAAAGAGACAATCTGTTAGGGAGCTCTTTGAGTTTGATCTCCCAGACTGAGCTTCAGTTACTCTGCATTCAGTGAAGCTCCCTGCTCCTGAAATAATGACTGTTTGCTCCAAAACCAGCACCTGAAGAGGTCACCTGAGATCAGTCTCACCAACAGCAATAAACGTCTATTTCCTGCACTCTTTGAATAATTTTACAAACTGGTTTTGGGTTACAGACTGTTTACTAAAAATATTTATCAACAAAACCATGAACCCTATGAAAACAGAGAGGAAAGAAACACTGAAGATAAACATTTTTTCTTCTTTTCTCACTTAAGTTTGCAAAATATACATTTTTTTCTTTTCTTGGCAGTAAATGTTCCTTTCATATACCAGTCTGCTGTTCTGCTGTCTTCAACACAAACTTCTTCCAAATCACACTCACCATCCACCAATAAGAAACCACCACTCACACAGCTTTCAGGAAATCTGTGAGAGGTTGAAGAAAGATTTGTTGTTGACAGCCCAAGCAGAAAAATGAACCAAAGAAATCACCAGAAAAACTAAAATTTAAGGAGAAAAAAAAACAAAAGTTGTTTACACCAATGTGCAGTCAGTTAAAAGAGCTCCTCAGTTCCTCTTTATCCATAGTGAACTGTGAAATATAAACAGAGATACAGAGAAAGGAAACAAAAGGCAGCTCTCCAAAACATCTTCCCTTCAAAATCCACATCTTTGAAGCTTTTAACTAACTCAGCTGTGATGTCCCTCAGTAGCAGACAGCAGACTCATTGAGTAAAGTGGGCTGAATGAACAAGCTGTATTGATTGTATTGCTGTGGGCTCCAGCTTCTGTACAGACAGTATAAAGGGTTTACTTTGTCATTTTAACCCCAGAGAGGCAGAGAGACACATGGATACCTGAGGGGACGGTGATAGACTTTGTTTTGGTTCATAAAACACTCCATAAGCTGCTGGAAATGAGAACGTTCCACACTCTGCTTCTCTTAAAACTATTATTGCTGTTGATCACGGTCTTTACCATCAGACACGTCTGCTTCATCCCTGGAGGGAATAATCTGTCAAACATAAACCTTGAGGTCTAAACTGTTCCTCTGTTTCTAAAACATAATCAGAGAGTGCTGAAGAAAAAGGGTCAAACTGAGCTGAGCTTCTTTAAATAACCTTTAACAACCTCTGAAACCGTTCATTCATTTAGCCTTCCTCAATCTGAAGACTTCTCCTGTGGAGGTCTCACTTTCAACTGGCTGCTGATCTCCAGCAGAGCTGACAGCCATGCTGAGCAGAGAAAGAAAACCATCAGAGCTGTCATGTCAAAGGGAAACAGACTCAAATACAGAATATGTTTTCACAGAAGATGTGGAAAGACTAAATGTGAGTCAAAACAGATCTCTCAGGGAAAACTGAACCAGAAAATGAGCAGGTCCATTGTGTTGAGGAGGATTTTTCTCTTTCTCTCTCTCTTTGATACTCCCATGTTAATCTGAGTCTTCAGTTATTCTCCGTGGCTTATTGAGAATTTGTGATTAAAAGAAACAAATGTCTGAAATAGGGAGTGATGGCAAGACTCTCATTTTCTCCTCTCCACATGCTCTGCAACAGTTCAGAGCTTCTTCATGGAGTAATTTAACAGTCTCTAAAGGATGGTATGAAAAGAGCTCAGCTCACATCCCAGAATTCAGCAGCAGCAGAGAGCCGTACAGCTCACACTCAGCAGTCGTCTTCACAGACAGAGATAACCCTGCAGAGAGGTGGGATGACCTCCTGCTGTAGATTAACAGCTTCATCCTCCTTTAGTCTGCTGGGATTATCTCTTCAACTGACAGAGGCTAATAATTTAATCATTAATTTATGAACGAGGGAAAACCCTCTGTCCTCATGTTTTAAAGTGAGAGAGGAGCAGGAAAGCTCTGACAGCTGATTCATTTCAGTGGTTGATGGTGTTCAGATTAAAATTTAAGAATAAGAAGGAGAAGAAACTGGACATGAACGTGCACGAAGCGTGGCAGATTAAAAGACAAGACTGAAAACGAGGAGTAGAGTCACAAAGTGAGGGATGTTATCACTCACAGATTAACAGAACATTTCAATCATTGAACTAAAACAGAAAACCCTCCCATCAGAGAAGCAGATCACAGCTTTAGACGGAGTCAACAGGACACAACAGACTGAGAGTGAGTGAGAAACGTCTGCTCAGGAATGAAGCTCACTCTGTGACACAGACATGGGAAGAAACACTTTGTTAATCAGCAAAATAAAACAAAAAGAGAAGAGAAATATTCTTCCAGGGTTGTGTTTCTGAATAACCTGCCAAAGGTTGAACTCTCCAGTTTATCTGAGCAGGATCAGGAGCCACTGAGAGACATTCAACACAGAGAACAAACCAAAGATCCAAACTCAAGGTTCTGACAATGTTGGAGCTTCATTTTCATCTCAATCCCTTCACATGCATGCAGTGTAATAAATATTTATCTAAAGTCATCAACAGTCCTCGTAAATCCTTGCTCATCATCAAACTGTGAACAACCACCCACAGTCAGCAGCCTGAGACCAAACAGAGCAAACAGAGCTGAACACATCTTTCAGGCCACAGCGTCACATGATCTTCTGTGTGAGAGTCATTCTCTAAAAAAACTTTTTTTAACCCAGCAGCTTTGATTTCATTCAGACTCTGATGATAAAGTTAGAAACTAGTCAAACAGCTTCAGATGAAAAACATTAAGGCAGAAATCAAACCAAACAGCCATCAGGAGAGACGTGTGAGAAAGATGAGCAGACAGGAAGTAGTTCTGACTCACCGTGTGTGTCTCTGTGAGCGTAGACTTTAATCTTTCTTTCAGCTTAAAACTCATTTTGTTTCTCAAACATATTTGAAATTGCCATAGAAACCACATTTTCCTCATATCATCAAGTCCATCATCAAATTTGAAAACAAAGTAACACTGCCAAGAGATTTTAGTGACAGTAATTAGACTCAGTTTACATTTTAAAGAACAAAAAAGCCTTTGGCATCATTGATGTCCATGAATTGTGTGTTTTAACTTGTGCAGCTGAAGCAAACCAGAGCCATACACACATTTGTGTTCATGAACCATAAATACCAACATACTGTAGATAAAAGACACAACACTGACGTCACCTCAAGTTCTCCATTAAACCACCAACAGGAGGTCTGTGGTCTAGCAGTGTTTTGGAAACATCTTGTATATGTGTTTCCAGAGGATTGTTATTTTAAAACAGGTTGGATCTGTCCTTACACGTGTGTTCTCCCAGGGTTTGACCATGAATTAAGATCTAAAGCGGTCTGTAGTGTGTTCAGCCTTAAAGGATCATCTGCAGCTTTCTGCTCTGGACTCATGTGAACATTGATGATGTCACACTCTGGGCTCACAGGTGTGTCCCGTTCACCTTAACGAGCTTCTGCACAGACACAACAGACAGAGATCACTTTATATTCTGTAATATGAGCATTGATCAGAGAGAATCAAAATGTGTTTTGAACAAATGAAACTAAAACACATTTTAAAAAGTTAAAGCTTATATGTCTAAAAGTTAACTTCATAAACAGTAAAGTGAAGCTCCTTCATGAAAAGATGTTATTTACAGGCAGTAAATCATTGCTGTGATTTTCACACTGTGAAGAACTGCAGATTGATTGTTCTTCATGCATTATGCATCACAATCTGCTGAGAGCTGGACTCCACTGATCTGTAACTGTCTGAATAAACTACGCTACAGGTGGACACAGCATGGGACAGACACACGCTCCCTGTGACACTGTGGACAATATGCTCAGAGCTTTTCTCTCATGGAGCTCACACTGCTGGGTGCTGTCTGCATAATGTGAGAGTTCTTCTGCAACGTCACCAAATATCTGATCCAACCTCATTCAACAACTCATTTCTGTGCTTGGCCTTTTTGGAGCACTTCTCATGGATGACACCGAATAACCTGATTACCATGATGGCATTTTTAATCTGCTCACTGTTGATAGTTGGTGGTCAGACCACTTGTTGGAAAACAAAACAAACCAAAAAGTAAACTATAACAACCTCTGTTGTGCTCATTGACACACTCTGGAGCTCAGGACCACAGACACACTTTCCTTTGCTTCTCCAGATAATGAACCACAGCAGGTTATGACAGGGCCTGGTGGCTGCTTTATTACCCTGGACTTGGCTTGGCTCTGCTGGTGACAACTCTGTTATACAATGTCTGACACAACCTTCTTTTCCCCTCAGACACCAATACTCTTTAAGTTAAATGTAGTCGATCTCAAGTCCAGTAAAGTTTGATATTATTCTAAATGCTTCTGATGGATCCAAAGACCATGAAGTCAGAATCTGAGACTAAAATAAAACTGACAATAATTACAATGTTCCAGGGACACACAGGATTTAAACAGTGTGACAGTGGGCTGCACTAAGGAGGGGACACACTCTCAGTCAGCACACACAGAAACACACTGTGGTTAAATATGAGCTGTGTGTCAGCTGGTATTTTCTCCTCTAGAGGGAAATGAAATGTGACAGACATTACTGCAGAAAACACACTCTGAATAGGAAAACAGCTTCTGCTGCAGCATTCAAGGTTACACAGCTCTCATTACACCTGGAAGAGGGAAGCAGGGAGCCAGGCAGGTGAATAGGTCCTGCTAATAAAGAGTGGATTTCTTCATTATTACATCAGATAAAGAAAAACAAAGGTGTTTTGGTAAAAGGTGACTTTGTAGTTTGCTCATTTTGAGCTCTAACGTGGTGACATGGAGCCGTTTCAAACTGAACACTGACCACAGTTTCTGTGGTCTGATTGGAAACAGAACAAGGAAACACTTGGGAACAATTTGAATAAAAATATTTTTAGTTAGATTTTTGTGCTGATTAAAAGTAAAATTGTCACGCTGATTCCAAAATTGCTGTCAGGTTTTTTTTTTTTTTTTTTTTCCAGCACGTCAAGTTTTTTTCTCCACAGCTTACCCTTCAGATAAGCTAAATTCTACTGATTAGCTGTCGTCAGACTAGGTATGGGTACCGAATGAGGTACTTTTATAGGTACTGACCAAATCCCATCTGTAGTACTCAGTACTGGTTCACGTGAAATCAAACGGTACCATGTTTAGGAACCTAACACATCCTTGTGACTGTGAGAGAGAGGAAGAGTAGACAACTTTCCATTCATGAACACAATGTTGTAAGGTTTTATATCGAAGAATAACTATGTTAAACTGAAAAACTTTGAGATGTTATTAGTGAAAAAATTTGCATTTATTACCACATTTACAGACAAAAGTACCACAAATTGGTACCATTGAGTACTGACACCAATTGCCAGGTACCAGCGTCAGTATTGTATCATTCAAATGTGAAAGGTACCATCCTTAAATAGGTCTTTCCAGCTGATTATGACTGGACTCATCTCCAGCTTCATGGCAACTTGTTTGTACAGTCACAGTTGAGACAGTGCAGTGAGAGGTGTGTGCAGCTTCCAATAGGTCAGTACTATCAAGCTATAAAACTAATAAAAATATATAATATTTTTTATATATTTTTTATATTTTTTATAATATATAATATAAAAATATATACACACACACACACACACACACACACACACACACACACACACATATATATATATATATATAAAAAAATATTTATTTTATTTTATTTTGTTTTCAAAGCTTGTCACTATTCCATCTCAGTGTTGTATTTACATAGCTATATATTTCCTTTGTTCCAGATCATGTCTGCTCCTGTAGCTCCTCCAGTAGACATATCCTGTGTAAAAAAAAAAAAACATAATATTGTTAAATACAAATTGCAGTCATAGCTGATTATTTCATATTTCATTGTATGTAAATGTTTGAAGATTTCTACAAAAAAAGAACATGTATGTTAAGTTATTTGTCATATTTTTCAAGAAAATGGGGATGTATAGTTCAAAAACTTGACATGATAGAGAAAAGCAGAGCAGTTTAGGATTCTGCACTCAAAAATTAGTTAAAAACGTCTGTCAGACCTAACTCAAAAAAAATTGTTTCCCCAGTGTAATCACGTGTTACTGTTACTATTGAGACCAAAGACTCTCGTCTGCACTACTAAAGTTTTCAGTCATTGACAAAAACATATTAACATGTTATCAGAAGCACATTTTCAGTGAGCATCAATCAGTCCCAGGTTTAAACCTTTGAAAAGCTGTGTGTGTGTGTGTGTGTGGGCGTGCAGTATAATAAGCTCTCATGATGAGGACCTGTGGGAGCATTAAATGATCACTTCTGGAGAACACTGAGCCCACGCTTATCACTCACTGCATTTCTGGTTTATTCTTACTTAATTTCCCCCTGACATTAAAGAAGTATTTCTGATTCTGATAAAAGCCTCATTTTACACCTGGACTGTGTCAATCTCCATCAGCATAGTTATTATCAAAGAAGCTGTAATTTCTCATAAAACCAGTGATGATAACATAAAGAGTCAATGTGAAACAGGTGTTTGGACTCTTCTTCCTCTTTCTTCATGCTGTGTAAGTTCATGACTGTAGACGGAGCAGATCAGAGCCTGTGATTAACCACAGGATGAGACGCCTCATGTTCACTTTGTCCAGGGCTGTCAAATAAACTACAGACGGTGTTTTTGCTCTGTTTCAGTTTTTCAGTGAGGAACTCCATTAAATCATTGTTCAGTGAAGACAAATGAGAGCCTTCCATCAGAGTCTGATGAATGTCTCCTTTAATGACATGTTGAATGAGCTGTTTGTGTTGTTTGAATCTGTTTGCCCTGAAGTTATGTTCCCTTGACTGTGATGTGTGATTCTGTTTGTTTCCTAAACAAAAACTATTTGTTCCCTCAGAAAGCAGCTCTCCTTAGAGACGAGGAAAGGACAAGAGGAGGCTGAAAGCAGGGAGGATGTTTCCTTTGACAGCTCTGCTGACTCTGATTTGACATTCAGTTCTTGAGAGAAACCACACACTGTGGGACTCTCCATCTGAAACATGTTCACACATCTCTGTTATTTCAGTGTTCTTGACTTTAACTGTGCTCAACACGTTAAAATATCAACTCTAATAGAAAATCAACATGTTTCTTCTGCTGCCATGTCTTGTTTTGTGTCTCTTTGTCAGATTTAATAACACACAACAGATTTTACTTTGCTGGAAAACATGAAGCTCAAAATGAAGAGTGATGCCTCCTAAAACTTTTGAGAATAAAATTTTTCCTTCCGTGAAATAATTTTTGGTCCAAGCACCAATAAAAACACACTTCTGATCAAAACACAGAACACACACTGTGAGCACAGTTAAACGTGTAGCTGTGTTTGTGTGACAGTGACTCTAAACAAAAGAGACTTCAGATCTGAGCTCTGCTTTGATGAAAATGAGCTCTCCAGAGCTCACAGCCTCCAGAGAAAACCAATGACTGACACACTTCAGAGAGCTCTGTGGCTCCGTGAAACAAGCCAGTCCCCACGGTGTGAAGTCTGCAGAGGCAGCAGACTGTGGCGTGTGTGTGTGTGTGTCAGAAATAATCCTATTAGACTTTGAAGCCAATCGTGAAGAACAGCCCGATTTAATTGTTCGACATTCAATCTCTGCTCTCACCTTCTAACAGTGAATGTTTTGTGTAAAGACTGAAAACCTGCAGCTGACAGTAATCTGGAAATGTCCGCTGTGATTAAAAATGTCAGTTTAATAAACACGTCACCACAGGACTCAAGCTGCAGGCGCTGAAGAGGAAAGTAAAGTTACCAACAGAAAGAAACGCTGCTTTGTAGATTTTAGCTTTTATCTCATGTTTTAGTCTCCAACCATCAGAGACCTTTGATCACATCACAACATCTAAGCTGCTCTCTCTGAACATCCAAGACAGTTACCCATAATTCCTCTCTCAGCTGCTGTCACCGTCAAACTGAGGTCAGGACGATCTGACAGACTGAGGCTCCGTATGCAGACCAGAACTCTGATCTGAGAGGAACCAACGTCTGTTTTTAAGAAATATAAAAGATATCAATCAGAGAGGTCTGAATGTGCTGCCACTTTAAGAGGAAATGAAAGTTTAGACGGAGCGTCAGAGAGATTAATGCTCTCTCCATGCTGCATCTCTGTCTGCCACTGTCTACAGCCAAGAACAACTATCCCCACACACACAGAAATCATTGATCCTATCATTGACTCTTTATGATGATGAGCTGATCATTTTAAAACTTGTCTGCTTTAAAAATGCTTGTGCTTTCTAATAATCCATGTATTTAAACACAGCTGTCACACCATACAGTCGGAAACATATTTCATAATATTGAGATATAAGACTTTTTTTTTTTTTTTTTTCGCCTGATGTCTTCATGAGATAAAACTAAACTGTGAAGTTAAAAATCAAATGAATTCTTGGACAGAAGTCAAACAGCAGACGTAAAACCTGACAGACTGGATGCTGCTTCACTGTCTCTGTGTGTTTTAAAGCTGAGTGCAGGTTTATTAATTCCTGCTTTGACCTGGAGGTCAGATATGAAATATGAGTCTCTGTCAGGGTCTCTATAAAAAGAGGATTTTATCAGATGACTGAAGTCAGGACATATTGATCAGATTAATGAAGCTGACTGGTCCTGATGTCATTTTGAATATGTGACTGAAATCCAGGTGTTTTTCATCTGATAGCTCTCTGAGAGGAGAGGAGGGGAGAGGAGAGGAGAATAGAGGAGAGGAGAGGAGAGGAGAGGAAAAAAGGAGGAGGGGAGAGAGGAGGAGTCAGGAGGAGAAGAAGAGGAGGACGAATAGGAGGAGGGGGAGAAGAAAGTAGAGGATGGGGATGAGGAATAGGAACAGAGGAAGAGAAGGAGAAGAAGGAGAAGGAGAAAAAAGAGGAGGAGGAGGAAGAAGGAAGAAGAGAATGAGTAAGAGCAGGGAGGGGTGGAGGAGGTGGAGGAAGTGAAGGAGAAGAAGGAAGAGAAGGAGGTTAAGCAAGGAGGAGGAGAAAAAAAGATGAGAAGAAGGAAGGAGGGGGGACGAGTAAGAAGGGGGAGATTAGGAATTGGAGAAGGAGGAGGATCGAGGAGGAAGAGGAGAAGAAGAAGAAGATGAAAAAAAGGATGGAGGAGGAAGCAAAACAGGAGGAGGAATGGAGGAGGAGGAGAATGTAGGAGGAGGAGAAGGAGAAAGAGGAGTAGGATGAAGGAGGAATAGTAGAGGGAGGAGAATGAGAAGGAAGAGTAAGAGGGGGAGGATGAGGAAATGGAGGAGGAGGAGGAGGAGAAGCAGAATGAGGAGGAGGAAGAGGTAGAGAAGAGGGAGTAAGAGGAGTTAGAGGGAGAGAATGATGAAGGAACAGGAGGAAGAGGAGAGGGAGGAGAAGGAAATGGAGCAGGAGGAGGAAGAAGGTGAAGAGGAGGGGAGGAGTAGAAGGAAAAGGATGAGAAGGAGGAGGAAGGGGGAGAAGAAAAAGCAGGGAGGGAGAGAAGAGGGAGGAAGTGGAGGAGGAGTGAGGGGGGGATGAGGAAGTCAAGAAGGAGAAAGGAGGTAGAGAGTAGGAAGGGGGAATAGGAGGAGGAGAGGGAGGAAGATAAAGACTGAAACCACTTCATGCATCTTTATGTTTACTGAGATCAAACGATTTGGAATTTCAAAAATGAACAAAATACAGACAGAGGTGATCATATGTTTGATTATAGGAGCTAGAATTTTTAAAGAGAATGTATCAAAGTTTTTTAGCATCAATCTGAGAGTAATGAGCTCAGTTTGGTTATGAAGCCTCTTTTTAATTAACACTTTTACCAAAAACCTGATACGAGGAGTTTTACACTCATACTACATGACAGCAGCAGGCAGAATGAATTCATCTTCATCCATTTATAACTTAATAAATACACCGACATGAAAAGCTGCAGACCCTTTGCTCCTTCACATCTGCTGAGACACTTGCTGTTTGTTTCTAAGTGACCCTCAAAAACTCATCTCTGTCAATTATCTGTGTAAAATAGTTCACTAACTCTGAGGATAAACACAGGATGGAAAACTATTTTCTGTGAGAGGAAAGGAGGAGAAAATGATCCAAACTGGTAATGATTTCATGAATAGATGTGAAAAAGGTCACTGGGTGTGATTTTCTCCTTCAGGCCAACAGCCCAGGATCCTGATGACAAAGTTTCCTGTAGAGACTGAAGCTGTGAGCACACTGTGAACTTATTCACAGAGTGTTTCTTTAACTATGGCACAAACTCTTTGATTCATCTGCAGAAATATGTCCTTCAACACATGAACCCTGTAGGTGTGTGTCATAAATATGGAACAGACTCTGTTTCCATCAAGTCACAGAGGAACAGAGTCATTATTCAACAACATAACACTGACTGTTGTTGGCTTCAGGTTTTGCTTCCCTTGCAGAAAGCTCAGATTTGATTCTCAGCCCGATTTCAGCTTTGGCTGAAAAACTGAGACAAACAGCCAAATGCAGTCAGGATGGTGAAGAGGCAGTCAGAGAGCTGGCTGTGACTCTGTTTCTTTCTCTTTTCAAAGTCAATCAGCTCACTTCTGCTCCTCCAACCAGCTCTGAAATATAAACCCCAGACTCCATGACACTTCTTCTTACAGTCTACAGGATACTCTGACTGCCCCAGACTGATCCACCTCTCTCCTTAAATCTCTCTTTACCACTTTGTCAACTGAATATAAGTCTTCAGAAACATCTGACCTTAAAGAAGCTGCTCAGAGCTTTAGATTTCAGTCTGACTCTCTTTGAGCCCACTCCTCTCTTCCTCCTCCTGGTTTCTGTCTCATGAAGCTCTGATAGATGTCTGACCATGACAGTGAAGATCTAAAGCTCTGCAGCAGAAAGCTTTTAACTCCACTAAACAGTCACTCCTCCACTCTTCATGCAGCTCACAGAGCTTCAGAGGTTAAAACTGAAGGACAGACGACTCAATCTCTGCCTGTCTCCAGGTCTTTCTTAAAATCACACTTACACCCTCTCCACACACTTCCCCTCAGTTTGGACGCTTGTGTAGAAGTTACTGAGATTAGTTACAAAGAGTTACTGCAGCAGTAGATGTGACAGGTCATATGATTAGTAGATTCTGTCATCAAGAAATGAAAAGATCCCCTTTAAACTAACTTTAGTCATCTCCTCTGCTAACTTTGTTTCAGACTCAAAGGCTGAATGTAGAAAGTGATGATTCAGGGCTGTTAAACTGATCATCAGGCATAATGTGCTGGGGAACTCTCCCCCTCCAGACTGCTCTGTATTCACACAGCAGTCTGTTCTGCATGAGCTCCACTGTTAGGAAGAAAGACATGGACGGCTCCACCAACATTTAGAAAGTGACAGCAGGTCCAGAGCTGAGCTCCTCTCATGAATAATGACCACCTGCTCCAGAGCTGCTGTCTGTATCACTGGTGGCTTTAAACCAGCATCAGCAGGAAACACAGGAGCTAAACACAAACAGAGACGCTTTCAGCAGCAGGAGAATGAGCTCTGGATGTTCTGGTGGTGATTTCCAACCAACTCATGTGATGTGACAGTTAAAAACACTACAGGCAGCAGAAAAATACATCAGCAACATCTAAACAAAGAGAAAATAACTGTGTCTTATGGAAATCAGCTCCTTTTCTGGAGCCAGCAGAGATGATTTCAGAATCCTTTCTGTGTGAATCAGAGCAACATGCAGAGCCTTCAGGCTGCTGGACGCTGACCATGAGTCTGAAACAATGGTGAGATTTAGTTTCTGTGACACATGAAGCTGTTTCATCTCCTCCCTCCTCTCATCCTTCCTTTGTTCATGTGAACTCTGTCTGCCCTCTGAGGAAACAGCAGCTCTGATCAGCTGATCATATGGTTCGACTGTTTCCTGAGGGACTCACTGAAAACTGATGATCAAATATCTGGAGGCTGATGGTTTTAGTGAGGCTCTGTGGTTCAGAGTGAACTGATCCAGGTCACCATTAGCCAGGTTAAGGAGCGTGATAGAGCTGATTTAAAGCTGCTACATGAACTACAACACTAGTTTGCCTCAAATATTTCTCCCTTATGTTGAATAAACTGTTATCAGTGACATTTGGACATAATGTCATAAACACTTCCAGAGATCATCATCCATAAAACTCTCACAGCAGTGTTAGAGATTCCTCTCTTGTTGTCCTGAGCTGAGACAAAGTGAGCAGCTGTGTTTGGATAATGAGCTCCTGTCAGTCGTCTGCAGAGGTTCCCTCCATAAATCAGTCTGTACTCATGGTATGAAGAACTCTGTGAGAGCACGGCTCTGCTGCCAGGCCTCAACTCCCTGAGCTCTGCTCCTTCTCAGCAACCAACTGTCCCCCAGCTGTCCCCATCATCTGATGATCATCATGAAGAGAGTTCATCTTCAACACAGCAACTAGTTATTGGAATCAGACAGTGGGGATCAGGTTTGAGAAAATAATTTAAAATGATCATAACATCTCATTAAAAACTTTGTCTGTGACCAACTTTAATCTCCTCTGTCATTCCACTCTCACACACAGGATTAACGCTCTGTGGAGATTTCTTCTATAAACCAACTTTCAGGGTTTTGAAGTGAACAGGCGAGACGCTGTGGACAAACTGTCCTTTTCTTCTTTTTCCATTCCAGTTTATTCCTGAAGTGTCACTCATTTTTGGACAGCTGAATCTCCTGACAGATGAAGCTGTGTGAGATGACTGACAGCTCGGAGGCTGCAGGAACAGACGGATGAAAGTTCAGCTAAAGACCAACAGCTCACACAAGCCGTCAGATAGGAGAGTAAATCTAGTGGCTGGACTTTAATGTGCTCCACACTGACACTGAACAGTCTGTGTGTTCATGATGTGACAGTAAATCCATTACTGTGAAACATCATCATCATCACTGAGTTACATCATGTTAGCAAACAGCTGCTCTGACCGTCACTGACTTTGCTCTAATGTTACTCTGATGATTTCAGTGAGACATGAGATAAACTGAGAGGAATGAGTCATTAATGACGATCAGCAGAGGAAACATCAACATCATCAGAATCAGACCTCCATTAGTTCAGATCTGTTTCTGGTTTGAGAAGAGAAGACTGGAGACTTCATAGAAAGCAAAGCTGGCACATCAGGATGATGATGATGATGATGATGAGGATCTTGGGCCTCAGGTACAAAGAGTACTCACGCACAAAAACGTGGCGTACACTCTTTTTCACACCAAGTTCAGATGTATCAAGAGTGAAATGATGGTGGAAATGTGCGGTGCCTCACGTCAACTTCATGGCTGAAGTTCACAAGTTTCTACAGCTGTTGATCCTTTGGTGACACTTAGAGGTGATGCTGGGAAACAATTAACACTGATGAACGGTTAACACACCCTAAGTGTCCTCAATAACATCAAGTGAATATAAAAATATGAGCAAAGTGGCCTACAAAAAAAAAAAAAAAAAATAGCATTAAAACAACCACTGCTTAATTAGATTTAAAGGACACTCTAAATGGTGGAAGAAGAAGAGAGCACATGTTCAGAGACAGAGAGAAGTTTCTAGACCATGATGAAACTGGTTTATTAGACACTTTAGGTTCCTGAGGGTAATCCAGACTACAAGCTGGCACTGTGAGCGATGGGTGGCTTCTTGGTGAGTAAATTTATTCATGTCTCTTCAGTCTCTGTTACTAATACAGCAGATAGATGGGGACTGAATCAGCTCATGTTATAAGTGTTTTTCATCACACAGATAGATCACAGCATGCAAATGATGAGTCTGGGGGTGTTTCTGCAAATACAATTTATTCAGATTGAGTTAATGTTGTGAGTGTGTGGATGTGTCCATGTGGGGTGTAAACCCTCATGGATGATCGGTACTTCGTCTGGTAGCTGGGTGAAGGATTTGGTCACACCACCCATGAGGAGCACATAATAAGTTTGCTGAGTGTGGGGCAGATGCTCGATAAAAGGAGCTAATACTTTAGTATCAATAAAAAGCTAACATGAATATGCTTGAAGAGTCCCCAGGGAAACATGCAGCCTCTTTAATGTTTTGGGGAGTTTCCATCGAATAGAGTTGTAATTCAGTATGGGAGGTGATTGGTGCCACATGTGAAATTCATGTAACAGGTTTGGGAGACTGTGACTAACCTAAAAACAGTAGTCACATAGACGAGGTACCCTTTGGTAGTTTCTATAGGTATTTTTTAGGGTTATGGTTTTAAATAGGTAATGTCACAAGTTTTCATGCTTCTAGCACACCGCATGTGGTAGCACCTGATTGGAAAGAAGGAGATGTACGATGCTATGAACATGTTGTTTGTTGTGGTTCACTGCAAATAAATGTCCACCGTGTGGCTTTGAATTCATCTCCTGCCTCTTTATATGTTCAAGACCACATTCAGGCTCATTCTCACACGTGTCATTGTTCTAATATTAGTCCCCCCTGATGCACATTGAACATGTGTGCCCACAAATTCTGTCCCATCTTCACAGCATCATTAGTCAGTGATTAAAGTTTGTGACCTTCTGTTTTTTGCTGTTTAAACTAAAGCTTAAGAGCTTCCTTGTTTTATCATTTTTCAAGGAGTGGACAGAGCAGGAAACAGAGCAGGAGCAGGAAGTGACATGTGGAAGAGAGGCCGCAGGCTGGATTTGAACCCAGCAGGCTGCATATGCAAACTACCAAAAGTACCACAACCTAGACCATGAGGCCGCCTGAGCTCCAGCTCAAGACCTTTCCAACAAGTCCCTGATCGTCTCTGTGTGCAAAGTACTCGTGTTAAAAACCCTGTTCGTGAAGCGTAAAATTGCTTTATCGGCCTCACCTTTTCCTTGGCTAACTTTTTTCATCTAACTTATTCTTAGAGAGGGAAATCTCTGAAGCAGGGCTAATTTACATAAAAATTGCATATTTAAATGGTGTCGTGGACAAGAAGGGGTTGGGGACTCCAACATGTTCTCTTGATCCCGCGCTAGTTGGGACTAACAAAGGAGCTTGGGTTCATCGTCGTGCACAGATTCATACATCTGGATATTTTTGTGTGAACAACATTTTCTGGATTTGAGTGTTCACCAAGTTTCAGCAGGAAATCCACTCAAGTCTTTGTCCATGAGGCCCCAGCTCTCTGAGTTCCCTCTAAATGGATCCAAGCAGCAGCTGACAGATCGTGTCTGGAACAATAAGCTTCCTCTACTGATGAACAAACCACAGCAGAGCTCGAACAGACTGAGAAGAGACAGAAACATGATGAAGACTGGAGCCAGGACGTCACAAATAGAATCAGACTAATAAAGCAGAGAGTCAGACTGATGACAAACACAGGAGCTGACACAGCAGCTTTTATTACACACACACACAAAGAGGAGACACATCCACTGCATGGATCTGCTGATGGGAGCTGTGGACTCATCTGTCCTAAAACCACACACACTCTGTCACACACAGAAAACACACCAGGCATGTCTGGAGGAAAGACATTAAACTCCTCCTGCAGGTGAAGCTACGACTGAACCACAGAGCAGACGTCACACACCATTACACACACACACACACACACACACACACACACACACACAGAAACAAACACATGCTGCTGAGCCTCTGAGTAAACTCTGACTCTAATGTTTGAGTTGTTTTTATATCAATGGATGTTTTTAGTTTTGGTGTTTCCTCTTTCAGTCTGTCAGGGCTGATCCACGTCTCACTGTAAAACTGTCACAAACACAACATGACGCTTCTCTCTCTGATGTTTTCAGCTCTTTCTCTGAACTTTCACAGAGTCAATATTCCTCCAGACTCTTTCAGAGGGAATAACTCACAGTTCAAAGGTCACATGACCACACATCCTTCAACACAGAGCAAAAAGACACAGAACCAGAGCTCTCTGTTAACTTCACTGTTCAATGTGGAAAGTGTCAGAGCTCAGGAGAAGAAAAAGGCAGAGACATGGACGCAGAGACAGAAATGTAAATGTATCTGTAAATACAGATAGAAATGATACAGCTGAATCAGGTTCTAAAAACACATAATGTATAAAAACGCCCACACTGTTATAATATAACTGAAGAGAGGTTTTATCATTTTCTGCTCACATCAGCTCATTCAGGACCTTCAACCCACACATGGCTCCAACATCCAGCTCTAAAAACAGAGAGTGTTTTGTATCTGCAGCACTCAGCCACTCAAAGCTCTCCAACAACAGCTGAGACAGAATAGTTCAGCATTAGAGACGTTCCTCTCACTTCGCTCTGGACTCAGATTAGAAGAGATTACGCTCAGTTTGGGATCTGAGCAGAAAGTAAAGGTTCAGGTCAGAACCAGACACAGACTCTGTGTCAGACTGGATGTTGTGTCGTGTTGCAGAAAATAATATTTTTTGTTCTTACTCAAATAATAAAATATTTTTAAAAAATATATCATAAACAGATAGAGATATGTTTCAAAACTATCTTTTCACACAGTTCAATAAAGAGTGTTTTGTCCAGTTGCAAACAGGGTCAACATCAGAGTCCCTGGAGGTCTGCACAGACCACAAGTTGAAAGAAGCTCTGCAGAGAGACGGACATCACAGCTCCCCTCAGAGGAAACAAAGACTCAGACACAGATTCACCTTTCTACTGTCAGTCATGGACAGAGAGCCATGGGAGAATAATTACATCAAAGACACAAAGAGGAGGAAAAAAGGAAGCCTGAGGACATGAGAGCCAGGAAATAAGGACAGAACAGACTGAAGGGAGAGTTTAGTGAGAAGCTGGAGATGGAAAAGGGGAATTTATTAGTTTAAAGTCTTTAAATCTCACTGAGAAACCATTTAAAGTGAGAGACAGGGATAGAATAGTTTAATATGAATCTCTTTTTAACTCTTTGTTCCCTCTTTCTACAGGAGCTCCATGACATTTTGTAAGAAGAAAGAAAAGTTACAGAAAGTCTCAGCTTTGCTCTGGTCCTGATGTCTGGATCAGTTCAAGCTTTAAAACACTTCAGAAAGTCATGATAGAGTCTGTGGAAACTCAACATCTGTCTTGTTTGACCTGTTTGACTCTTCAGAGTGACTTCTGTTCCTCTCATGTTCCTCAGAGTCAGACTGAGCAGCTGATTGGTCGCTGAGCTGCTTCTGTCATCACTTCATCACCATCTGTTCACCATTCATTTAAAAACTGTGAAACTTAAAGTCTAAAAGCATCACCACTGCTGACATTTGAAGACACAGATTATGAGGAGTGAGTCTGCTCCTCTGAACTGTTTACTTCTCCCTGTATCCACGTGTTTCACACTCCCCCTGGTGTAAACCTCACACATACTCCCCCTGGTGTAAACCTCACACATACTCCCCCTGGTTAAATCTCACACATACTCCCCCTGGTTAAACCTCACACATACTCCCCCTGGTTAAACCTCACACATACTCCTAGGGCTGAACAATTTTGGAAACTATCTAATTGCGATTTTTTAGACCAATTTTGCGATTGCGATTTAGCATACCATTTTTTTGGGGGGGGGACGCTTATCTTCGGCGTTATTCACCATACAGAGGCACTAAGTAATTCCATAGCATGACCAACATGATAAAGGATACTGTCAACATATAAACATTTCTTTCCTGTAATTTTTGATTGAAAAAGAAAAGGGAACACTGTGAAATTTGGCAATCAGTTGTCAGTAAATAAAAAAAAAAAAAAAATATATATATATATATATATATATATATATATATATATATATATATATATATATATATATATATATATATATATATATATATATATATATATATATATATATATATATATATATAATAAAATGAACAAAGGATATTAAGGAATAAAATTAGGGCCACTGAAAAAAAAATAAGAACTATAAATGTTTTTAGAAAATTCAGAGTTCTGACTTGGAATTCTTACTTTTTTCTCATTTTTTTTTTTTTAATTCAGAGTTCTGACTTGGAATTCTTACTTTTTTCTCATATTTTTTTTTTTTTTTTTTTTTTTTTTAAGGGGAAAAAAACTTTTTGTTTGTTTTATTTTATTTTATTTATTTTTATTTTTTATTTTTTGTCAGTGGCCCTAATCCTCTTCCACAGAATTCTGACTTCAATCTTAGAATTATTTCTTTTTTCTTCGAAAAATTAGTAAGAAACAGAAAAAAAAGCCCTTTTTTTTTTTTTTTTTTTTTTTTTTTGATTGCAGCCTTGGCGATTTCAAAATTGCATTTCATCATATTGCAATGTCGGTTTCAATTCCATTAATTGTTCAGCCCTATACACTCCCCCTGGTGTAAACCTCACACACACTCACAGCCACAAATAAATCCAACAGATCAGATTAAAGTAAGGACGCAGACATCAAATTAACTTCAAGTAAACTCAGAGACAAATCTGAGATCAGAGCATTTTTAGAAACCGATCATGCTCCACTCACAGATTTCATCAGAGGTGTCAGCAACAAGTGTGTGAGTGGAGTTCACAGACACATGTTTGTTCACTTCTCTCCTCTTGTTGTGACAGAAGACTCTCCTGAAGCTGTCAGCTGGACCATCAGCCTCTGCGGCTGCTCTCTTCTCTGTGTCACACACTGTCTCTGAACACAGACTGCTGTCAGATCACTTCAGGAACTTTACATACCTTCACACCTCTGTGAGTCAGCAGCAGACGGGCGGAAGCAGCAGAAACATCCACGGCTGCTGTCATTTCACTCATCTCCACTGTTTCCTAGTGACAAACGTCAGGAAATGACATGAAAAGAAGGAAACCATCCCTTGCCTTGAAATCCACAGAGGAAAGCGACGGCGGGGATCCACACGGTGTGTATCCAGAAGTAAAGCATGGTGTCCTTTAATACGCTGGAAAAGCTCCGCGCTCTTCCCAAACCAAGCTCCGTCTCCAGAGGTGAATTTCCAGAAGAGAAAGCGCTGAAAGTGAAGCCGAGCGGAGGAAGAAATCCCAGACTGACCGCTGCTGATCAACACAAGAGCTGGAGACTCTGACACTGCTTCACCTGCTGCTGCTGCTCACCAACTACAGCGACCCCAACAGGAGCTCTCAGCAACACAGGAGCCCAAGGAGAGCACGCGTGTTCAGTCTGTTTCCACTACAGCACAGCTCAGCTCAGGTTGTCTGTGTATGGAGGTTTGTTTACATCCCTCAGCTGTTTTCTGATGCTGCTCATTGTTATTTTAGGCACAGAGGAGCTGATATTACTTCAGTCATAACTCGCCTGCAGCAAACACAGCAAAGGTTGGACACAATCCAATCAAACAGTCCAGTAAAATATATTCTGCTCTCAGTAAAAAGTCAGACTTGATGTTTTTTTCAGATGTTTTCCGTGTTAATGTCTGAGTCAAGCTGCAGGGTCTGCTGAATGAACAGGAAATGACTCCTCCATACATTCTGGATGCTGTCAGACATTATTCATGATCAGACTGTTTTCTGTGGAGGTGTGTGTCCTGTACAGAGAACATTCAGAGGTTTGGACATTTCAACGCTTCAGTCAACTCAGGTCACATGGCTCTGACTCTGAGCCAAATCAGTGAACACTCCAACCATAAACCATCTCACAGCCAGCTGTGTGAGTTACATACTCAGTTTTAGAGCCTCAGAGTTTATGGAAATACCAAATGACATGTGGGAGAAATGAAGAGAGGTCTGTGCAACAACATTTCTTTACAACAAACGTCTGAATGTGCAAAACTTCCTGAAGATGTTTATTCAGAATGAATGGACAGGGGAGATTATTTCTCATCAGTGATTGTCATTAACAGCTTTGTAATGTTTACTTTGTTTTGTCCTTGATGAAAACATAAACATGGAATGATGTAAGAAAATACGACTTTTCTTTTCATGACTTCATTGAATCTACAGAGCCAGACAACTTCTCCAGAGATCATGGTTTACTAATCAGAGATACTAATCACTGAGGTTAAACTCTTTATGACACTCATTTAAAAGAGGAAATAAAAGTTTGAATATGTCTCTTCACACAGTCCACTCATGTCCTTTAACACTGAGACCCTGAGCTCAGAGTAACCCTCAGTGTTTCTGTCCTCTAACCAAACTTTAGACTTCAGGGTGAAAGACCTGAGCTTCTGTCCCTGAAAACTTCCAGAGGAAAAAAAAAATGTCATCAGTCTGTGGAGAGACATGAGTTATCCCTGACACTCTGCTGTCGTCCCAGGTCCAGAGAGTTGATCCATCTCTGCTTCAGCACCATGGACAGAGACAGAGCAGCAGCAGTTTAGTTCACTGTGGATCTCTATGGAGCAGACTGCTGCTCACACAGCACTGACAACATCATTTAACATAATAAAAACAATAGACTGTTTATTTTTATACTATATATGTGTATTATTATTATATGGGGTTATTTGTTTTTGAAAATACCCGGCTACGTGTGTTCAAAGCCTCAGAGGAGCTGAGCCTCGTTAGCTTCATTAGCTCCACCTGTTCTCTTCCTGCTCTGACACCACAGAGGGTTAATAATTAAACATGAGAACTCTTCTGTTTCATCAAATCATGAAAGCTGTCACTGAGAGTTACAGCTGTGTCATCACAGAGTCCAGATAAAGCTCGACTGGAACCAGCACCAATATAAAATCCCTGAGTCCTTCAGAGAAACTGTGACACAGACAATAAATGTCTTTAACATGAGATCATGGAGGAGGAAGAACAAGGGGGGGTCTGGACAGGACGGCCTGAGAGAGTCTGGATCATTGAGGACAGAGTGAATGAGGAGCCAGAGTGTTTCAGAAACAAGGAGCAGAGTCTTGGAGTCAGTTTTTAAATCCCACAGGAGCCAACGTGATCCAAAAACCACATTTAGTTTCAGTCCATCTCTCCTCACTTTGGAAGTCTGAACACATGTTGCAGCCATACTGTACCAACTATTTCACAGACTGAAGACTGAAAATGTTTTTGTTTCTCTGGCTGGATTCTTCTCTGTGTCCTTCACTGAAACCAACAATCATTTAAAGGATTTTTCCCCAAGGACGACACTGACCTCTGGAAAAACTACACGCTGTCAGAAAGGATGCATTTTGAAAGTCTGTACTCTTCTCTCAAACTTTCACAGACTGGAGAACAAGAGGCTAGAAAACTGTGGGAAAAACAGTTTCACTGCAGGAAAAAAGAGAAAGTTACAACTTTGAGATAACCAGAGTGTTCAGAGTCTCCTCTGAGCAACAAAAGACGATAATCTGTGACGTTATCCACCTGCCAACGACCACACACTCTGTAGAAACAGTGTCTGAGTCTCTTTCTGATTCAAAGACTCTTCACAGGATGAAGACTGAACATCAGAATGGGCCTCACATTGATCTCCTTTAGTCAAACAGCTGACAGGGATTCACTTTGAACAAACAGAGTTTATGAGAAACTTCCAGAGAAGAAAAGATGCTGAGGTGTATTTCCAGGTGACAGAAATGTCACGATCAGTGAAGAGATTTAAACTTCTTTCTTTAAACTGTTGGTGCTTTAGGTTTCTTCTTTTTTACCTGTTTCTCCTCCTGATCTGTCACTTTGATATGACTTTGATCTCTCTTTACTCACCGTGTCCTCATCCAAAGCTGGATGATCTGATCAAGTCTGAGCTCAGTTTCCTTCATGGCGCTCTGACACATTTCCACAATTTTCCACAATCTCCATATGGAGGCACTGAGCAGAACCACTCATGAACAAAAGGTAGAATAGAAGTTTTTAATAAGATAATAGCAGAATAACGCAAACAACAAAAGATCTTTCACATAACTAGTCAGACTAATAACAAAAACTATCTCAGAGTCTCAATCACTGACAGTTTAAGAGCTCAGGGCAGACGAGGTTCAGGTGACCGCACCTCAAATCGCTCTGACTGAAGCTCTAGCCCGCCTTTTGAGAATTTTGTTGCCCAAGCGCAGCTCCTGATTGGTGAACGCCAGACCCTCCAATCATCCACTTCACTTGGCAGCCTGAGGGGAGGGAGAAAACACTCACACACTGAGCGCATAAACACAGGCCCACACACACTCAACAGCTAATATGGCCGAAGCAGAAACAGACGCTGTTAATGAAAAAATATATATATTTTTTTAAATGACCGAAGGAAGGAAATCAACAAATGAAGCTCAGATCTGAATATTGTTCACATCCAACTGACAGGTTAGTGTCCCTGTGTGTGTTTCCAGCAAACATCACCCTGTTTGAACATTATCCAGGTAGTTTACTTCAGCAAATCAGGGTGGAGCTGTGAGTGGGAGTGGGCGACAGAGAGAGAAAGTGGTTATTTTAGTTGATTTTCTCAGTTTGAGCCTCACTGAAGAATAACTGACAGGATGATTTGAGAGCTGAGTGTAATTCACATCCTCTCTGACAGGAGAGTGGAGAGACACAAACAATCAAACCTGCAGCTTCAGAAGAGCTGTTTACATACACTTCACTCAGAGGAAAGGCTGCTTTAGTTCATTCTCCTTTTTCCTACACAGGTTACAGCATTTATTTTAAAATTGAGATATTTACAACATGATGTTTTCATTTTGGACAGTGGCCTTTAAATTTGATGACTTTGTCTTTAAATCTCTGCTGACATTTGATTTGACATTTGAGCTGTGGTGGAGCTGTCTGTGTCAGTCAGTCTGCAGAGTCCTGCTCACAGCAGTCTGAGGAGCTCACAGGAATTGAAGAGAGGCTGGACTGTTCAGGAGGAAGAAGAGCTCCTGGAAGAGTTCAGCTCTTTGTTCAACATGATTTAACTCCACCAGCAGAGAACAACAAGGTCAGGAGTCCCTCTGGAGGTCACCACCCTCCACATGAGAGACTCATGAAACTATTACAGAGCTGAAGATGAAGCTCACTGGAGAGATCAATACTGAAGCTGAGACAGACAGAGAGGCAGGTGGACAGTCTTTTCCATCAAATCCTTCTTTACAGGAGGAGGATTGTTGTTTCCATCTCTGAGCTCTGGATGAAGTGAGGAACCAAACAGCTGGAGCTCAGCAGATCAGCCTGCAGGGAGCTGAGATGACACCAGCTGAAGATAAACAGCTTCACCTCCTAAAGTCTCAGATTATAAAGCTGCTTTGAATAAGAATCACATGATCTGTCTGAGCAAGAAGAGAAAAAAATCAACACAACAACAAACAACCAGAACACCAGACTCTTCTGAAGGAAGCTGATAATCTGGAGGAAACAAACACTGAACAAAGACAGAACTACAAATGGTGTTATGATAAATGTAAACATGTGCAGCTATGATTGACCTTTTTAACCTTTAATCTTTACAAACTTCTCCATTCTTGTTGGCCGTCCTGTTCCTCTCTGTGTTTATTGGAGCAGAGCTCTTTGTTTACCACAAACAGCTGTTGATCAGCTGAGAAGGAAACACTGAGCAGCTCTAAACTACAGCAACAGGAACTTTCTGCTAATGTTAGCTTCAGGATAAAAACACACTCCTGACACTGGAAACAAACCTTTACTGTCGTCTCCCATCAGTGATGTTGTTTAGAAAGACTTGTGTCAGATTCATGTTAACCTGTGTTCATGTTGGTTCACACAGCGTTTCCATCTGAACCAACATGTCTCAGTGTGTGTGAGATTGTATCTTATAATATAGCTGTTAACTTAAAATGTTGTGCATATAACAAAGAGCAGAAGTAATCTCCAGTTTTTGCTGCAGGGACAGGATTTAGCTTCTCTCTGATCTGGAAGCTTCTTCACTTGTTTCATAAACAGTCTGTGGAAACACATCATGGATCCATGCTGAACTTTCTGTGTTTGCATTTTTACTCTCTTTGTTTAAGCCCCAAGTTTTACTCTCTGAATCCAACACTGAGACAGAAATGATAACGTTATGATGATAACTCAGATTCTGTTTCTCTACAGCAGTGTAAATCTATTTAAACGTAAATGATCTGAGGTGAAGATTTGTCACAGAAACGCCCTGAAACACTTTAGAAACTTTGGAGTCAGAGACTCTAAAGGCGTCCTGTTCTAGTCCTGGTCTACAAATATAATTTGATTCAAGTTATTTTTTCTCTTACTATGAATAACACAAGGCTTGTTCAAGTGGTGTTTTGTCCAGTATGACACCACACAAGATTAAAATTAAAAAAAAAAAAAAAAAATGAACGAGGTGTGTGTTTCTTTGTGGTTTCTCTTTAAGCTCTGACTCTGAGTGAACACACACATGAACTAAACTCTGGAGCTGTTGAAGCTAAATGAACAAGACATGGTTAGTGTGATTAATCTGTGACTTTACTGCTGAACACATCACACAGTCTGTGTCTTTACACCTCACACTCTCTGCTCAGAGAGGTCAGACAAAGCTTTAAAGGACTGTAATGTTCACAGTTCTGTCAATGTTCCATATTATTGATCATCATGTTGAGACTCAAAGACCTTTATACTTGATTAAAGATAAAGAATCAGGAAACAGGACTTCCAGATCCAGCTCAGAGTATCAGTTCCCTCATGAAATGATGATTGATTGGAGCCTGAAGCAGCTCATTTAAACTTCAAAATCTAATTTTGGGACATTTTACCTCATTTCACTTGATTTATATTTCATATGAGAGATGAGTCACACACGAGCCTTGAGATCTAACTTTGAAATTAAATTAGAAAGAAACTTGTACCACTTCAATATGTGTCCTGTGAAAAGTTCCCACTGGAGCTTTTAGTGAATGTGAGAGGACTCATTATGGACTGAAGTGATTCAGAAACACTTAGCTGAGTTTTCTCCCACAGCCAGGAGACAAACACTCATCAGAAGGCCTCTTTACCTCACTCTGACAAAGAAATGCTCAGAAAATGTGAATCTACATCTGACAAAAGCTGATTAATGGGTTTACAAAGTGAATCTGGACTAAAAGAGAAAAATGTCTTTCTTTAGTCAGAAAGATAACATGGTCTCTCTCTGCAGCAGATAACTGGACTGAGCAGCCTTCATATCTCCATCAACAGCTGCTTGTGTGTCTGAAACCTGCTCAGCTGTGCTTATCACACACATACACTCCTCTCACACTACTGTAGAGAGGAGGAGGGATACTGCCTCCTTTAATATAACCAGGGCTCCATCAGCAGTGTGAGAAACAAAGAGTCCTTATGGGAGCTTTAAAGATCCCCCTGCTTTCATTCACTCTCATGATCCAGAGAATATTAAAGGTGTGAGACAGACTGACAAAACATGAGCTGTTTCCAATCAATCCCTCTGATGAGGAAAGAGGAAACAGAGACAGACTGACTGGATGAGCTGGAAGTTCATCTCTGAGGTCAGATGTCGTCCTTCAGGTGATTCTTTTTATGCTGCTCACTCAAGGATCTGACCAATGCCATCACTACCATCTTACTGGGATGAACAAAACCTCTCTGCTCTTTCAAAAAAAAAAAAAAAAATAATAATAATAATAATAATTTTGTGGCACATTTGACTTAGAGTTAAAAACTACTATTTTTTTTCCTGTTGGTGTTGAGATTATAAAAGGAAAGAAATAAATGAGTGGGATTGACTACAGTCTACAGATACTTTTCTGATGCGTGAAGCAAAACAAGAGCAATTTTACTTTCTTGTTGTTCACAGCTCTAATTCATAAAAGATGAAGAAAATAATCGATTCATTTTAGTTTGACAGATGGAAGAGGAATCAGTTTGAAAGTTTTACAGACTTTAAAAACTTCTCCAGGGAGAAAACTTTTTTATTTATTCATGCTGTTGTTTAGCTGAGGGAAATCTTTGGGGAGTTTTCTTTGAGGAAAATCTGATTTGAATTCAAGACTGAATTTGACCTTTGGAAAAAAAAAAAAAAAAAATCACAGAAATATGAAGCTGTTGTGTTCTTCATCACTCAGTTTAGTTAGTTGAGTTTACCACTCAGGACTCCTTCTGAATTTGTAACTTTACATTTACATATAAAATATTTTATCTGCGATTTATCAACACTTATACATGTCAGGTCAAAGTCATGAGCTGAGTGAAACAGTACTTTTCAAGTAATTAAAGGGCTTTCATACAAAGTTTTCACAATTCAAGTGAGGAGTCAATGTCACTGGAGAAACTACAGATATGATTTCCATCTTCTGTTAACAACCGCAAGGTTTATCACCACTGAAATAAGCTTCATCTTAATCACAGTTAAACCAAAATGAGCTGGATTTATTCCCACAGGCTCTGACAGATGTGACAGGTGGGTTTTGCTCAGCTGGGCTTCAAAAAGATCAGACAAGATGACAAATGTCAGGAGACCCTGACTGAACCAGAAGAGTCCAGTCTGAAGTTTAACATAAGCTGCTTTGCTGTTTCATCCCAACCAGCTCTACAAACTGCAGCAAATGGAAGGAGATGGACGTCACATTCAGGGTTTCACAGATCTGTTTATGGCTCAAAAAGAAATCTTTCCCTCAGAGAAACTTCACTGAAAGCAGCTCAGAGCATGAAGCCAGGCTGATTCATGTGCAGGACGTTTTGGAGGACAAATGGATCCCAGCAAAGCAGCACTTCCTGTCCTGCCCTTCCTGTCAGCAGCTTGATTTCCAAATGGAGCTGAAGGATTTAGATCTTAATAAGATGTCACAGTAACAGACAGGAAGGGAAGAGGCTGAAAATCAGTCAATTCACCAACAGGTGAGACAGCTGACAGCCTCAAGGTAAAAGACGTTTCCTTCAGATGGTTTTACTGCATTTCTAAAGTTAAAGGAAAAGGTCAGAGATGGACTTCAGCCACATGTTGTTTCTTCATCAACAGCCAGTGTTACAACTCTGCAAAAAGCCCATATTTTATCAGGGGTGTCATGTTTTATTTTTAACTAGTTAAAACCACAATTCACCTCTGGACTGCACATCAAGGCCTTCTCCACATGTAGCTGGGTACTTTCAAAAACAAATATGTTCTGTTTCCTGGCGTCTACATCAAACTATGACACCAGAGTTTACAGAAATCATCATATTTTAGTGTCATTAAACTGCTGTTTGGATGACAGGTATAATTGTGTAAAACTATATCCAGTTTCCCAGATACCCAGACTGTCACTGTAGAACAGCACAGGTGTTACTAATTACACAAACAGTGACTCAGAGCTGTCAGCCAATCAGAATCCATCACAGCCCCTGAGACTGAAGCAGCTCGTTAAGTTCATTAATTACACCTGTGCTCCTGCTGCTCCATGTCTAAATGTTGGTTTGGAGAAAGATGAACTCTCTCTTGAATAACTGTGTCATAAATAATTTGTAGAAGTAAGGAAGAAATAAATTAGCTGGAACGTTCTACAAATAAATACTGTGATAGTGATTTGACAAACTATAAAATGCCAGTGTGTATCAAGCTTCTAAAACCTAAAAGTGTTGACAGGAATCATTAATACCCCACTCTCTGCTGGAGGCGAACACACTCCCACATTTCAGAGTGAAATCTTTCCACTGAGGGCAGCTTTTAATCACAGAGGAGCAGCAGAAACAGAGCAGGTGAGATCAGACGGGGAGTGGAGGACATGTTGGGTGTCTAAATCTCAGTGGAGTGGAACATTGTGTGGAGCTCTCTGTCAGTCCTGACACACAGATTCCTGCAGGGAGGAGAGGATGTCTGCAGCTGCTCTCTTTCTTTATTTCCTGTTTAAAGACAGTGTTTGTGTAGAGCACAGCTCATTGGAGCAGCTTTATTAAAGACTGGACCTCTGAGTCATTAAGACCAAGAGTTCAGACTCAGAGACATATTTACACTGAGGGGTTAGAAAAATGAAGCAAAGGTAAAAAATCTGATCCGTCAGATTTAATGAGACACATCAATGACACATCATGATTCAGAGATTTTCTGCTACAATACAGAAAAATATCATTAAATTTAAAACAGCTGTGTATAATAATGAAAAACTTGCACCTCTCAGTGTGTTTCCTCTGATCATAACGACAGGCTCTTTAAGACAACTTCATTCACACCAAAACTTACACTAACAGAGTGAACACTATATGCATGAGCAGGTGAGCAGGTGGACATTAGTGTGACTAAATATCTGCTGAATGACAGTCAAAGACATTTGTCAGACAGCAACATGTGCAGAATAGATCACTAACAGCTGTGGACAGGTGTGTGTGTCCTGTCTGTTCTGATCTGTGCTGCAGCTTTTAAGCTGTGTGTGTCGTTCACAACATATGGAGCAACGTGTGAGAAACATCCATAATGACAAAGTCTGAATTAACTTAAACAAAAGCCGAGCAGATGAAGGGATTATGGGTAGATGGGAGAAAGAGTATATTAAGATTTGTGTGACCTCTGCAGAAACGGAGTAAAGACAAAGTTTTGAGTACTACTTGCTGAAACATGCGAGCCTGCAAACAGACACACACTGGTTCACACACTCTGAGGCCTAAAGAGTGATTTTCTGATGTAAATGAGTTTCTTCTGGAGCCTCTGTCACAGCTCAGAGAAGCTGCTCTGTAAAGGGCAGTTGTTGCATCAGCAGCTCGATGACACACTGAGAGAGGAGGCTGTGTTTGCTGTCTCTGAACACACAGTGAATCTAAAGAACAAACACTGCAACCACAGAGAAATTCACAGACCAAAGCAAACCTGGGTTCATACAGAAGTTGGTGGAAGGTCTGAGTCATTTGATCAAATGACAGAAAGGTTTATTTCTAACATGTTTTTGTCTTGTATCATGTTCAGACTGAGGAGAAGACGCTGCTGGAGTCTCTGCCTCAACTGAACAGGAAGAAGACTCAGCTTCTCCTCTGTTTGTCTGTGACCTCTCTGTGAGTGTAAATATTTATTGTTCACTGCCCAAAAGTTTAAATCAAGGTGATCTAAAGGTGACTGTTTGACTAATAACCTTTGGGATGTGTTGGGGACTCACTGACCATATGGCTGTCACTGAAAGAGCAGCTTTAACATCAGCACGGATACAGTACAGACACAGCTGGTCCTGAGCTGAAAACCTGACCCAGGCTGGAAAACAAAGGATCAACGTATGAACTATGAGAAACTACAGTTTAATACGTTTGGATTTACAATTAATGCTAGACAGAAAAATGAAACCAGTTAGAAAGATACATGTCAAAAAAACCTTTGGTTCACATAAAAAATAAAATGTGTGTGATGTGATGTAATAAATGTAAATAGATGATGATAAACATGAAACCTGACTCTTCCAGATCAACTGTCATCAAATCACTCCTTCAGCCAAAGACCAAGAAATGTCAGCTGTGATAAAGTTACTGCTCATTTGATCTGAAAATCAAAAATGTTTTTCCCTCTGATGGTTTTACTCCTGATTCAGCCCGTCCCCTTTGGGATCAGGAGTCTGGTCCATAAACGACTGAATGTTCATTGACTGCATTGCTCCTCTTTCTATCATCACAGAGCTCAGACAAGAAAACAACACCTCTGCTTGAATTACATTCATACACTTTTAAAGGCTTTCAGTCTCAGATCAACACCCTGTAGACTCTCATTTGGCTTTAAGACGCTCCAGACCAGTTTTTCACCTTAATCCTGAAGACGAACCAACAGTCTTCATGTTGTATTGTGCATCAGTGGTTTAAAGCAACACTGTAATAGTACTTAGTTACAGTACTTAAGTAGGTTTTGGGAGGATCTATACTTAACTTGAGAGTTAATTAGGGCTGGGACGATATGCTATTTCACAAATTGTGATTATTCGATATTAAAGATTTTTTTTTTTTTTTTTGAGTTTGTTGGGTTAATGTCTACAGAATATATCAGGGGCGATTTTTTCCCATAAAATGCACATTACATGAGTCAGAGAGAAACATTTCACTCTCTGCTGAAGAAAAGTAGAATTTTTTTCTTTTTTCAGTCCAGTCTATAAACAAAGACTGAAATGAAAAATTTCAAATTTGAAAAGAAAAAATCATTTTTTTTGACACAGAATCACAATTTTAATATTGTCAAACAAAAAATTATGAAATATATTGACTTTTGATTTTTTCATCCACCTCTAGTTTCTATCATCATTGCAACTTTTACTTTACTTCCCTACATTAAAAATGAAATAATGTTACTTTTACTCCACAACTTTTACTGTGTCACTGCTGTGGCTCGCTACAGAAAAAAAAAAAAAAAAAAAAAATTGTGAATATAACCGTCAGATCATGTCTGGATTATCAGGACCGTACGTGTTCTTATGAGAATAACTGGCGCTCTCATATATGAATCTGACTCATCTCACAGAGACCAGGGACAGCCTGAGGGTTTCCCTCTACAGCAGGATGGAAGAAACCTCATCCACTGGAGAAAGCAGAAATACCCCCACACAACCACCACCACCACCACCATCACCACCACCACCACCATCACCCTGCTAGATTAACATCAGAGGAAGACGGACACCTGTCGCCATATCTGAAAAAATATTTTCACTTTTTTGGGGATTAAAGGTTCATCAAACAGGATAAAGTGTTTCCTGTGCTTGCTGAAATACAATAAAATATTGGGGTTCAAAAACTCACCATCGAAACTTGAAATAAGGAGCAAGAGGAGAAGAAAGGAGGGAGGGAGGAAATAGGAGGAGAAGGGAGTTTAGGGAGAAAGAATTAATCTTGTTAAAACTTGTGAGAGAAACTTTTTTTTTCTTTATGCCTTTACTTTTGATACTTAAGTCCTTTTAATTTGAGCTACTTTAAGACTTTTACCTAAGCGGTTATTTCATGGGTGACTTTCACTTTTACTGGAGTAGATTTCAAGTGAGACATCTTTACTTTTACTCAAGTTTGGCCTCAAGTACTTCATTCAACGCTGCGTGCATAAACACTGGATGATTCTCCATCATGGTCAGTGATGTCAGACCCTCCATCATGGACTCTGTCTCTTTCATCCAGCAGTGGATTACATCATGAAGGACAGAGGACCCCAGAAGACAATGTTTGAGACTTTGTTGATCAAACAGACTTAAAGTCATCCTCCCTTCTTCAGATGGAAGAAAAGATAAACCTGCTGTGATACAGCTGCTGACACAAACCAGACAAAGAAAACAAGAACTGGATGAATGAAGCTCTGCAGAGTTATCACTTTAAATTAGTGCCTGACATGAGAAAACAAAGACTGAATCTCTCATCTTTTAACTGCCCTGACTAGTTTTTATCCTCCTGACAAACAAACTGAGATTAATATCATTTGTGAACCATTGATCACATTTCTGCTCACACTCACCCACTGATTGTTTTCTCCTCTCAGAGACTCTGGATCACAGTGGGTGCTGTGGAAACATTAACCCTTCTCCATTCAATGATTGCATGAGCAGCATCGTCTCATTTTCCACAGCAGTGAAAGCAAAGCTAAAAACCAGCAACTGTGAAATAATGGATCTGGATTTGATGCTCTGCTCATAATAGAGGTCAGAGCCTCTGTTCCTGACTGCCTGGTAAAGCCATGGAGAGCAGATATCTGATCACATCATTTGGTTTCACACTCACAGGGGACAGAAGAGCTCTCACTCAGTCATTCTCACTGATCACATCAACACTTGAAGCGTACGCTGCTCCTGTATGGGTTACAATCATTATGTGAGCTGTGTTTGGGGCTGAAACTGAAAAAACAGTTCCTCCTCTCTCAGCCTTAGAAAAAATCTGATGATAACTTGTTAGAGAGTTAAAGATGGAGTATTTTTCTGATGCTTCCCTGTAAAAACATTGGAGACAGAATAAAGAGCAGGTGGTGGAAGAAATGAAGAAAGATCAAGAAAAGCATCAGGCCAAAAAATGAAACTCACCAGACAAAAATCTGAATTCATTCATGAAGATGGTGAATGAAGCTTCCTCTCACTGCCTTTGAAAGCAAAGAGAGGAGCTTAATTCACCATCTGTGAACATAACCAGGGTAAATAATGAACTCATGATGCATCATATGATCAGAGATCATGTGGAAAAATCATCTGAAGGACTCAAAGACAGAAAATGTTTCAGTGAGGAGGAATGTGAATAAAACTGTGGTAGTGACAGAAATACAGCGTCACAGAACATACGCTCAACAAAAATATAAACGCAACACTTTTGTTTTTGCTCCCATTTTTCACGAGATGGACTTAAAGATCTAAAATTCATTCCAGATGCACAATATTACCATTTCTCTCAAACACTGATCAGAAATCTGTCTAAATGTTTGATAGTGAACACTTCTGCTTTGCTGAGATAATCCATCCCACCTCACAGGTGTGCCACATCAAGATGCTCATCAGACACCATGATTAGTGCACAGGTGTGCCTTAGACTGTCCACAATAAAAGGCCACCCTACAATGTGCTTTTTTTTTTTTTTTTTTTTTTTTTTGCTTCATTGGGGGTCTGGGGACTCAGAACCAGTCAGTATCTGGTGTGACCACCATTTGCCTCTTGCAGTGCAGCACATCTTCTTCGCATAGAGTTTATCAGATTGTCAATTGTGGCCTGTGGAATGTTGGTCCACTCCTCTTCAATGGCTGTGCAAAGCTGCTGGATATTAGTGGGAACTGGTACACGCTGTTGTATACGCCAGTCAAGCACATCCCAATTGATGGGTGATATGTCCTGTGAGTTTGCTGGCTATGCAAGAACTGGGACATTTTCAGCTTCCAAGAATTGTGTACAGATCCTTGCAACATGGGGCCGTGCATTATCTTGCTGAAACATGAGGTGATGTTCATGGATGTATAACACAACAATGGGCCTCAGGATCTCATCACGGTATCTCTGTGCATTCAAAATGCCATCAATAAAATGCACCTGTGTTCTTCGTCCATAACAGATGCCTGCCCATACCATAACCCCACCATCACCATGGGCCACTCCATCCACAACACTGACATCAGGAAAGCGCTCACCCACACGACGCCACACTCGCTGCCTGCCATCTGCCCTGAACAATGTAAACCAAGATTCATCTGTGAAGAGAACGCCATCGAATGTAAGCATTTGCCCACTCAAGTCTGTTACGGCGACAATCTGGAGTCAGGTTAAGACCCTGATGAGGACCACGAGCATGCAGTTGAGCTTCCCTGAGACGGTTTCTGACAGTTTGTGCAGAAATTCTTTGGTTATGTAAACCAATTGTTTCAGCAGCTGTCTGGGTGGCTGGTCTCAGACGATCTTGGAGGTGAACCTGCTGGATGTGGAGGTCCTGGGCTGGTGTGGTTACACGTGGTCTGTGGTTTTGAGGCCGGTTGGATGTACTGCCATATTCTCTGAAACACCTTTGGAAACGGCTTATGGTGGAGAAATGAACATTCAATGCACGAGCAACAGATCTGGTTGACCTCCCTGCTGTCAGCATGCCAATTGCACGCTCCCTCAATGCTTGCAACATCTGTGGCATTTTGCTGTGAGACAAAACTGCACATTTCAGAGTGGCCTTTTATTGTGGGCAGTATAAGGTACACCTGTGCACTAATCATGATGTCAGATCAGCATCTTGATGTGGCACACCTGTGAGGTGAGATGGATTATCTCAGCAAAGCAGAAGTGCTCACTATCAAACATTTAGACAGATTTGTGAACAACATTTGAAAGGAATGATGATATTGTTTATCTGGAATGAATTTTAGATCTTTGAGTCCATCACATGAAAAAATGGGAGCAAAAACAAAAGTGTTGCGTTTATATTTTTGTTGAGTGTAGATGGAGGTCGGCCTGTGTGTGCTCTCTGTTTGGAGACTGAGGTGGAGAAGAGACAGAGACAGCTGAGGTCCAAACACTGACAGGACACAAGAGAGCAGCTCCAGCCCTCTGGCTCTGACAGACCACAGGAAGAGCTTCAGGTAGAGGAGGAAACAGAGAGATAGACGAGGAAAGGACAGAAAAAAACTCTCCACTCCCAGAGTCCAGCTTTAAAATGAGGACTGCAGGGGACTGGATTCTGTCTGAACATGTCTGCTCTGCTTTAGAGAAACCACACATGTCCAGACCTCAGACACAGACTCTGTAGACTCCCCTGATAGAAATAAAAGCCAGTCTAATTTCTGTTATCAGCTGATTTGATGTTCATTTCCTTCATTATGAACAGTCATCGGCTCACCATCTGCTGGACCACACTGCTGAACAGTTCAGCAGGTGTGTTGTGATCTAACAGGGTCAGACAGGTGTGAAGACATGCAGGAGAATAAGTCCTCTGTTCTGACCAGGTGAGCTGGAGGAAAGTCAACAAGTCCACGATCTAGGAACACATGACAGTAAGAAGCTGTTGGTGGAAAACAGAGAAATACACAAACACACCTGTAGCCATGAAGCTGTGTGTTCTGACATCCATAATAAAGTATTGGGTCAAACTTAAATGTGCTTTAAATTAGTTAAAAAATAAATATATTCAAAGATTGAACATCTCCTACCGCTCCAGAAAAACAGTGTATGTAACGATACAAAGAGCTATGATGGAAACAAATGTTGTAATTCCTGTGTTTGTGTTCCTCCTCTTTAAAGTCAGGAGCTGAAGGTTTGATGTATTTACAGGAGCAGTAAGGTGATTCAGCTCTGAAATAAAGACAAAGATCAGCTGATCAACAATCACTGAATCCTCCAACAAGCCAGAAGCCTTTCAGAGCAGAACAAAAGCACAAAAAGAACAAAAACCTTCAGACAATGTGTCTCCAAACAACTTAACAACAGTCTCACTCT
Organism: Halichoeres trimaculatus; assembly: GCF_033239565.1. Lineage (NCBI taxonomy): Eukaryota > Metazoa > Chordata > Actinopteri > Labriformes > Labridae > Halichoeres > Halichoeres trimaculatus. The sequence goes on along the minus strand of NW_027437188.1, from coordinate 5,590,198 downwards.
TTAAACTGGAACATTGATGGAGGCTCCTGTTAAAGTCTGTCAGTTTATAATTAGAGAGAAATGTGTCTGATTATCTGTGGAGGAGAGAAGAAGAGAAAAAGCTTCCAACTCACACGCTCTTCAAGATAATTACACATCATTAACGACTCAGAGGCTCCAAACACGTGATGACGCCAAAATGGGAGGAAGGAGAGATAAAATGTACCAATGTGTTTCCTCTGTGAGGCAGCTCAGCTTATTTACTGATTTTTAATTGGTCAACAACAACAACCAGCTCCAGATACATAAACCTACAATGTGAGCAGAGTCTGAGCTTTAATCTGGATTTAGTCAAAGAAGAAATTAAAAGACCATGGATCATGAAGGTCTTTTAACTTAACTTCAATTTAAACGTAACTTTTAATTTTAACTTAAAACGAATCAGACTGTCTTTACTTGACCCTGTCTGTTAAAGCTCTCAGCATTTTTCATTGTTAATGTCCGTAGGTCCAATATTCTGGTTCAGAGAGATGTTTAATACCTATTCAAAATGATGTATGGTCTGTTGGTCATGAGGAAAGGAGGGCACTGTAATATGGAGGACAAAAAATGACAACATTAAAAATAAATAAAAGTGAAAACAAAAACTAAAATGAAAAAAAAAAAAAAACATACACAGGAGTTAGTAAGTAAATAAATAGATAAAAAAAATCAATAAATAAACAGTTTAACCCATAACACACTTAGGCCCACCCCTTCATTAAAAATAAATAAAAAAATAAAAAAAATAAAAACATTTCCTTCTGTATTCGATGATGGCAGTGTCAAACAAAAAAAAACATAAATTAAAAAATAATAATAATAAAAATTATGAAAAGAGAGCATTGAAATTTAATTCTTTCTGCATTTATTTTGTATTTATTTTTACTTTTATTAATTTATTTATGGACTTAGAAAATATATTTTTATTTTATTTTCACTTTCATAGATTTTAAATTTTGACATTTTTGGTCCTCCATACCGTGATAATGAAGTCAGTGTATTAAAAAGAGGCAGAGATGGAGAAAAGGAATGATGCATCGGTTTCTTGTCTCCAAGTCCTCTTCTCTGTTTTCTGAGCTAAAACAGCCAAAGCTTGAGTCTGAGCACAAGTCAGAGTCTGACTCACACCACGAGCTGATTTCAGACTGTCTCCATCTTTATGATGTTTCTGTGCTCCCAAATATTCAGCATGGACCTAATGAGAGGGAAACAGCTGAATCAGACAAATTGAAGAGAACTCCCTCCTGAAAAATTAAAGAGACAAATATTGGACCAACTAAGAGGACGACTTTTCTCTACAAACACCGTCTGATGCTCTATAGTTCAGTAATGAATGTGTTTCAGTAGAAATCTGTGCTGCTGCTGTTTCTCTGTGAGGAAGAAGAAAACAAAAGAGAAGAAAACAAAGTCAGCAGAGGCAGAAACCTGCAGGAGGTTTAGCTTTTTGTTTCATTTCATCCTCATTAAACGTTCAGCAGCCTGTGAACGTGACACGATTTCAGTCCTCAAAGGTGAATTATTAGAGGAAAATGACTCATGTTTCCTGATCCCTCCACCATGAAGAAACTAGAATCATGCTCTACATTTAAAGTGTTTATTCTGGAGACTCTCTCCTCCCTAAACAGAGCAAAATAATCATCCTCTGACTTCAGGAAGACTGCCTCCATGAGGGATGGACATTTCAAGCTACAACACTGTTCCATGGTCACTGGCGTCTTTGCTGATTGGTCGTCTGGTTTGTTCTTTGTCAGTCACCCTGCTCCAGAAAGATCAACCTCCTGCATCAAAAGCAGAACATGAAGTGACTTCAGCCAGCTGACAGATACCATATATTTACATGATGAATATTAACATCCTGATGAAACATAATGTTGTGTAACTTTTATAATCATTGCTCGATCTTATCAGTGATCTCCTCAACACACGTCACAAAGAGACAAGAAGAGGAGCAGCAAATGTCCAAACAAGCAACACATCAGCAGCCCCCATGAAAAGCGGAGACAGAACAGATGTTTTGAAGTTGTCCAGTGTGATTTTTCTCTGTTTTCTAACCCAGCATCAAATCTAACAGATGACTTGGAGCAGTCTCCCTCAGCAGAGCCTGAAGCTGACTGTAACACCTTCTCAGGTGTCTGCCTCCTCTGATCTATTATTCCTATTGATCACTGTCTTTACCATCAGGTCCACCACTTTGATCCTCATAGACCTCACTGTTGTTTGCCTCCTGGCTCTGTTCAGTTTTTCTCTTTGGTTGAAAGATGTCAGTAAAAGTAAAGTTAGACTGTTAGCTTCACATTTTTACTGCAGCTTTAATTTCTCCTCATGACATTTCATCCATGGCTCAGAATGGAGTCTCAGTTTTCTCAGTCTCTGTGTTTTTATCAAACCTTATCCTGCTACAAACTACTCTGAAAAAGCATAAAACGTAGAACTATTTCTGATCCTGTAGAAAATCCCTCAGCTGTTGATTTAAGAGCAGCAGATGACAGGTTGGACAATGGCTCAGCCGATCAGCTGACCCTCACAAAGATTTTTTTTTTTTTTTTTCTCAGAGCTGTTTGGTGGAAAACAATTTCCAAAAAGTCATTTTAGCTTGAATTACTGTCTCTGTTCACGGCTCAGCTCAGAACCTGTGTTCACAATGAAAAGGACAGAAGTGGAGAAGCCGACCTCGTCATCAGGACTTTTCTTTAACTATTTATAAAACTGGATCCAAACTACTACAATAACACTGACTTCATTTACAACAATCATTACAGCCAGACAAAGATTTTACTTCAGTCAGATTCTGCACAGAAAAGAATAAAGTAAAACAATAATAATTCTGTAGAAATGAACTTCAGCTCACCCTGAACATGATTCTCTGTTCCTGTTTGAACTTCTCTGAGTTCAGTTATTTAGAAAAAAAGGGAAACGTCTTTCAAAAAATGTGCTTTTAGCTTGAAATCAAAGAGGAAAGTGTCGTCCTGTCTACATCACCCATCTGTAAGATAAAGCCCTTCTACACCTTATTCTCTGATTCTCTCAGTGAAAGTAAGTCAGAGCCTTTTTATTCCACAGAAAACCTCCAAAGATCCTCCGCAGACCTCTGCTGAACAGAATCAGACATGGGAAGATGCTCCACCCTCCTCCTTTATACAGTGAGATCCATTTACAGGACAGAGAGCGCTTCATACCTCAGTCCTCCTCATGGACTCTCTTTAACTGAAGACATGACAAGAAGCTCAAACAAGAACTCAGCAGAGTTTGGATTTTCAGTCTATTTAACAACATGAAGATGGTCCTGAAGAACAGCAGACAGACAAACATTTCAGAAACCAAAATGTCAAACGTCTCTTTAAAAATGCTTCAACAGATTTGAGATAAAAGCAGAATGATCAGTTTCTGCTCCACTCCACAATTTTCTCTTCAGTTCAAAAGTCCAAATCCACACTGAAATATAAAACAACATACAAGAGTGTTTAAAACTGGACTTCATATCTTTGTCCAAAAATAAATTTTAGTCTGCTGTGAGACTGAGTGAGGAGGAAATACAGATTTGTATGTATGAAGGAACAAATTGATGTTAAACCATTTGGTGTTTCTACAGAAATCAGATGCAGCAGCTGAAAATAAAGCGCTCATTTCTTTGGGCTCCCTGTCTGAGGACTGAACACATTCACTGACTCCATCCTCCTCCTCCTCCTGTGGAGTCCTGATTTTTCAGCAGGCTGCTGAACTCCAGCAGAGCTGACCCCCATGCTGAGCAGAAAGATCAAATCTATCCAGAGCTGTGGCGTCAGAGGAACAAACTAAGCTCTGAATATGATCTCATAGAAGACGTGAGGAGAACAAATGAAGCTCCAAAACATCCTGAGGGACAAATGAACCCAGTGATGAGCAGGTTTTCTGTGTGAAAGAGGATTTAGTCTGTGTTCCTCCTGCTGCTCTGTGTCTGAGTGAATTTCTGCTCTCCTATCAGAGGAAACCAACAACAGGAGGAGATTCAAAGAGATTCAGCTGCTCTCTGTTCCCTGAGCTCTGTTTATGAACAAATGTGGAGGGGATCCATTTCTCTAAATGTCAGTGAATCAACAAAAACACACAGAGCATTCAACAGTTCTCGTCCTCTCCCTCTGTTTCTTTCTTGCTGTGACTCTTTGAAGCTCTTGGAGCATCAAACCCACTCCTGAAGCCTCTCCTGACTCTGTAACCAGACAATAACACAGTGAGTATGACCCTCATCAGAAAAACCAGACCCTCTGTCTTTATCTGAACCACATCATGTGTTTCAGTGTTTTTGTCGTCTGTGGACAGAAACTCTGATCTGTAAAAGTCCCTGAATTCTCCATCTGCAGCACAAACATTTAGAGGAACAGAGACATGAGAGCATGAAAACACAGACGGCCTCAAATCTGCTCTTTGGAAATGCTCCTCAGCTCTTACAGCAGCCTGCGCTGTGTGTTTTACACATAATGGGATGTTTCTGAAAGTAGGAGCCAAAATACGAGTCCCATCCAGAGATCCAATGACTCAGCTGTTTTTAAAGGGAACTCCATTTTTCAGATGATGAGCTGACACACTCTTTTTGGAAGCCTCCATCTTTATACAGCAGACGTCTGAGACATGTCTTTATGTCACTTCATCCAAAAACAAACCAAACAAAGTCAGAAAAGACGTTTAGGGGATCAGGAGAGCAGTGGACTTCAGTCTATCAGAGCTTCTCTTCAGCAGAGGACGACATTTCATCAAGATCTACAATCACTTTAATGAGCTAGAGCACACAGTCATGAAAATATGAATGAAAATATGTTTACATTAAAAGAAACATTTTCTGGAGACGTTCCTCCTGTAATGGAGGAATCTTTTTGCACCATCACACGACTTAATGAGCAGCCAAACAGGAAGCATGCCAAGGTGAGAGCAGAGAGGAAGCTGTTAAACTTGGTGGACTGTAGCTGACAGAGCTTTTCTTCCTCGTCTTCTTCTTCTTTTCAGTCCTCGCTGAGGCTACAACCATCACACCCTGCTGCAGAGGGGGAAAAGTGAACGTTTGTAAAAGCTCTCGTCATGACAAAGTTTGATCTGGACATTTTTTTTCATCAAAGCAGAAACCAGAGTGATGATCAACTTTCTGAACAGATGATCAGTTCATGACGCCCAGCACCAAACCTCCAACCAAGCCTGAGCTCCTGAAGTGTTAAATGATGCTGCTCAGTCCAAACATGTGGACTTCCCTGTCCTCAGTCAGTGACAGTAGACCTGATGAGATCAGAGGCAGGCTGAAGGACATGTCTGTGTCTCTGCTCTTCATCTGAAGTCAACAACAGCTTCCTCCAGCCCAGTGGAGAGGATCATTGAGACTGAGCAGCTTCCTGCTCCACAAAACCCTGACACATCTCACACTGACACACATCCTCTGTGGTTTCTGTTCACCTGAACTGTCTGAGAGACACTTTGTGTCCTGATCAGACTGTTGATGAAGAGAAGAGGAGGATTCAGACTGATCAGCAGAGGGAGATCAACAACAACATGAGAGGAAGAGGAAAGAGCCAAAGATACTGACAGAAAAACACTTTTGGAGAAGGCATGGAGCTGCATGGACTGGGATGGTTTGGGTCTTTTTCTCTCTGATAACAGTCGTCAGGACCATTCATCATAAATGTGAACAGCACAGCTGCTCATCCCCCATCGTCCTCATGTTCTGACAGTTCAGTAAAATCTAACAGCAGCTTTGATTTCCTCCAAATCTCACTGATTCAGATGAAAATCCTCCACAAACAGAACAAAATGACACCAGCTGCAGCTGAGATCCAATCAAAGAGCATCAGGATGGATCAACTGGAGGAGAATGAGCAGGAACAAAGCAGCCAAGAAGAAATCTGCATGTTTTTGTCAGTGAGCTTATTGAAAAACACTTTCTCTTCTCAGCTCAGTGACGTCCTCACCGCTGTCGTTCATGAAAAAAACATGAAAAGGTTCAAGAGAGTGTCCATCACAATAACTTTAACTGTCAGTAAAAAGCATCAGCAGCTGTTTTTGTTCTATTCAGTGTGAACTTCCTTCAATGATTTACTGCTCAGAGAGTTCTCACTGTGGGGAAATGGACTGAGGCAAATCAATCCACAGTTTGACCCTAACAGGGCAGGAAAAGGATTTCTGTCAGGGAGAAACACACACGCTGAGTTTCTGCTTTTATCAGAAGATATTACAGTCTCCAACATCTGAATGTTTCTTTAACCAACCTCCATGAAGAGAGAAGATAAGTTTTCCTGGAAACACAGCAGCTGATGTGTTTCACTAAAACTAATCTCTCACCTTAAATTTATGATAAAGGATAGAAACAGACCTTTGGGTATCAGATGAAGTCATTGTTGATGTTATTGATACTATTTCCTGACAGATGTGACCAAAGACAGAGCTTCCCAAACTTTACTGTACCAAGGCCTCCAAACAGCATTTCCTTCTGGCTGGAGAAACCTTTGGATGGGGAGAAGGTTTTTCAGGGCTTTGTCAGCTATGGTGGGATACTCCTTTCTTACATGTAGTCAGACAGAGGAAGAGGCTCAAAGCTGAGCTCAGATTTTTAGAGAGCTTAATAACAGGCTCAAACCAGCAGGTCGACATGACATCATCATGCTGAAGTTGTAGCTGTCATATGTGGTGTGGCCAGGTTCAATCAGAAACTTGGAAATCCCATGATTATGGCACTGTACGTGTTGCATGTTGGAGACAAGTTTTTATGGAAAAAAGAAAAAAAAAAGTTTCAATTTTTTCCCTTCCCTTCAATTTTCTGAGGCCCCCACTTTGAAAACCAGTGACCCAAACCATATTGAAACATCCTGAAGAGTTTCAGTTCCAGCTCTGTCATTTTTACTCACAGGGTCAAATAAAGAGCGTTTACAGATTTCTCTGAGGGAATCTGAGAGATGTTGACGTCTTCCTGCAGACCTCTGAGCAGTTTCTTTGTCTCATAATCAAAACTTTCATTGCGTGAATCAGGACTGAAGACGATGTGATGATGAATCATGTTGAGCTCAGACAGGTCAGCTGTGTTAGCGCTGTTAGCGCTGTTAGCAGAGACACATTAAAGAGAAAGAGTTGGTCAGAGCTGTGGAGCTGTGAGGCTGAACAGGTCACATTAAGCTGTGTTTGATGTTCATTCATTATGATCATTGAGCTGCTGTTTGACCAGAACTGAAGCCACAGTGAGGGAGTTTGATGTCGAGTGTGTCGATGTACTGAATACATATGAGTGTGTTCATGTGTGTGTGTAGGCTAGCTGTGTGTGTGCTAAACATCCAATGACAAGAAGTGGATTTGTAAGGATGAAACAAGTGATGTGCTGATGGTTCAAAATGTGTCAGATTACTGTTTGGATTTCTCTTTCATGGTGAACTGCTCACACACCTAAAGAAAAGGAAAACATGAGACTGAACTGTTTGCTCTGGATTAAAAATCATGGTGTGGTTTGGATTATTTTCCTCCTCAGTCATGAGAGAGCTGCATGTGTTGTCCCTGCATCAAATCCCTCATCAGAGCAGAGTTCATGCAGACTGAAGTCAGCAGTCAGTGGCCTTGAACAAAGAAAAGCTCAACCTGAGGATGAGTTTGTCAATTCAGGGATTACTGCAGACAAAGCTGAACACAGTCATGTGTGAGAGTGGAAACACACAGCCTGAGATCAATGGAGAGAAACATCTTATTATTCAGGGACAGACGTCTGTTCCTCCACAGCCTGAAATAAAGCCTCATGCTAAATGAGTGACTGAATGAAACACTGACGCTGATGTTGCTCCTGTTGGGATCAGAGGAAGCTGCTGCTGTTTGATTTAGTTTTCACAATGGAGACAACAGGATTTTACTGTTTGATTTTTACTCTCTCTGTAATTACAGGATGGAAAATTAAGAGACATTCAGAGTTGATCCTTCAGACCAAGTAATAATCCTTCATCAACGCCAGTGAGAAGCCATGATGGGATATAGGAGACAAAGCAAACCTTAAAAAGTCTCAGCCTCTCTGAGCCCTCAGCGCTTTAATCACATAAGCTCATTCTCATAATGATTCTCATTTCAAAGAGACAATAATGAGAACTTTTTTTTTTTTTTTTTTTATCAGCTCAGAAGAAGAAGTTAGTATTCTACAAAGAAGCTTTCAGAGGTTTCATTTCATCAGAGGAGAAGAACTGATGAGTCCAGAACATGAATCAGTCTTCAACAGACTGAAACAGAGACAGAGAGAAACCAAACCAAGGCCCTTTCTGGAAACAGTCCATCTCCACTCTCACTCTATAGTGAAGTGAACTCAATATTTCATCAGGTGGTGGGTTCAGATTCATCAGTGAGCTTTGAGACAGACTCCCCTTCACCCTGTGGAAACAGGAACTTTGTGTCACTATCGTTATGTCCAATCCAGTTTTATTTGTATAGCCCCTTTGAAAACCAAGTTACAAGATGCTTCACAATAAAACACAATACACCTAAGATCACAGAAATAAAACAATAAAGGATTCATAAAACAACAATAAAACAATATAAAAGAAGTAAAACGTCAATAAAAAGCAATACGATAAAAGTGAGTTTTAAGAAGAGATCTTAAAGATAACGAGTTTGCCCGCCTGAGATCCTCCAGCAGGAGTTCCAGAGCTTGGGGGCCTGAACAGCAAAGGCGCTATCCCCCTTTTTCATCAGTCTAGATTTTGGTACCAATAGTTGGGCCCTGCTGGAGGATCTCAGACAACAGCCAGGCTCATATCATCATCATATCATCATAAAGAGGTCACAGATTTAAGCAGGAGCCTGGCTGTTGAGGGCTTTAAAAACAAGTAGTAAAATCTTAAAATCAATTCTAAAACTCTCAGGTAGCCAGTGGAGGGCAGCAAGGACTGGTGTAATAGGGTCATTTTAAAAATACAGGTTAAAAGCCAGGCAGCAGCATTTTGAATCATCTGTAGTCTTTGAATATTACACTTGCTGATGCCAGAGTAAAGAGCATTAAAATAGTCCAGCTGAGAAGCGATAAAAGCATGAATGACTACTTCAAAGTGTTAACAAGATGGAAAGGATTTAATCTTACTGATCAGCCTTGGTTGCCCAAAACACGATTGGACCACTGTGGTCACCTGTGCATCAAAGGACAGCTGACTGTCAAAGATCACCCCAAGCTGTGGGCCTCCCTGCAGATATGACTTGATAGAGCACCAACGGGAAGAGGTGAAGGAATCTGTGGTGTTAGTGCCGGAGCCAAAGGGGGTAATTACAAGAACTTCAGATTTGGAGTCATTTAATTGTAGAAATTTCCTGCACATCCATTTTTTTTTATGTCAGCCAGACAGGAAATAACATTGGAGACATCTGTTGATCCAGGCTTTAAAGGGACGTACAGCTGTGTGTCATCAGCATAACAATGAAAATCAATACCATCACTGTGTATTATTTGACTAAGGCGGAGCATATAAACCAAAAAAGAGAGGGGATCCAAAACTGACCCTTGAGGAACACCACAGGAGAGAGGAGGAATCACCAAGCATAACGAAAAAAGATCTGATTGACACGTGAGATGTGAGCAAGTCAAACACCATGCCACTGATACCAACACTGTTTTTCAGACGGCTGATTAAAACACTGTGGTCAACTGTGTCAAAAGCTGAGTACAGACCAGCATCAGCTGCCAGCAGCAAGTCATTAGAAATCAGAGCTGTCTCAGTGTTGTGAAGGGCCTGAAAACCTTACTGAAACTTTTAAAATTCATATTATCATTCATAAAAAACAAGATGTTCATGTCAGGGTATTAATTATCTTCCGGGATAATGTATTGTTTTAAAATGAAAATGAAGAAATCAATTTTGTCATGTCATAGAAACAGTCATAACATATCACACATATTCATTGAACAGGATCAAGTCTCACAGTCTGGACTCTGAGCTGGACTCACTCTGAACCAGCAGGTGAGGCTCGTTAACTTAACAAGCCCCTGCAGAGACACAGCAGCTGGTTAATCAACGACCAAACAATGACATCACAGGAGTCAACACGACCCTGAAGTGAGCACAGTTAAAAACACATGAAGGAGCAATGATGGCTGATGCTGTCCACTACAAACAGGTCACTGCCACACTCTGTCAGTCACTAACAGCTTTTTTTCTGCCCACTAGGATCACTTCCTCATTATTCTCAGCCATCTTTAAACCACTCATTCAGCAGAAATCTAACAGCTAAATATCAGGACAGCTGACGTCATGGTGCATCACTAAATGGCTCAGAGCAGACAGGTTTACCTCTTTTCCTCTGTGTCCAGCTATCAGTCACAATTTCACACAATCTCTGTGTGACACCTTGGAGATCACTTTCTTCCATTTCCACAGAGTGAAGTCAGTGGAGTGTGTTAAAGTCCTCAGCTCTGCCAGGCTGAACGCTCAGAGAGAGGACACACTCTGAAGAGTTTCAGCCGCTCTGAGCCTGAAAACCATCAGGACTCACTGACTGAGGTTTCAGGAGAGCAAATGTGTCAATTCAACAACACACACATCAGCAACACAACTCCATTAAAATAATGAAATCAGCCAACACGTTGTTGAATCAGTTTGAGAAACAAACTGCAGAAAGTCTCAGCTCCTCTTTAACACACTGTCTAATTATCCACATGAATGTGTTCAGCTGGAGCTTCTCTCAGCTCTGGGCAATGAGCTCATGTTTCTGTTTGTGTAACACAGCATCCATTTCCCCTCAACACCACTCTGCCCACAGATCTGCAGGAGGAAAACACTCTGATCGCTCCACATGTCACTGCTGCAAGCATCCAACCCAAAGATGGAGGATCTGAGGGCTCAGCTCCAACACACTGACTCCTTCTTTAAACGGCAACAGGAAAAAGATCTTTCCACTCAGGACCATTCAAATAAAAGGTGGACAGGTTGACAGGAAGATGAACCATGCAGTCAGTTTATACAGTCCAAATCAAAGGCTCAGACAGACTGACCAGGTTCTTACAGACATGTTTCACTTCCTTTCTGTCAAGGCCTTGGATTCATAGTTTTCTAATGGACTGTCAGGATAATATTTCTAATGCTAGAAAAATGATCTGAAATACTCTGCCTGCTCCAGCTTCAAGAAGACAAAGATGTAGTTTGTGACTTTTTATTCCAAAGGACATGGACTGGTTTCCTTTGGAGATTAGGTTTAGAGGATAAATTGTTTCCTCTGAAGCTGTCTGATCAGTATTCCAGACTGCAGACTGACTGAACGCTGTTTCTGAAGTGAACTGATTGAGTTAAGCCTGACTGAGCCAAACCTACAACTGCATTACAAATGTGTCTTTAAAGAGGAACCCTGTGTTACTTCTGCTCTGAAAGTCAGGACCCAGCTGAGAAACAACACAGAGATTCTGCTTTTAGCAAGAGGAGACTCTCATTTCCAACAGCAGGTAACTCAGCTGTTGGTCGTCCTGTTCCTCATCCATTCATCCAGCTCCAGCTTCAACTCTTCACATCCTTTCCAGTTTCATTTTCCATTGGTGGTTCTCCAAACATGCAGGGAAATAAAACAGAGACCTCAATATTGTTCTTTACCACGGTGAAAATCTAGTAGAAGTTTTATCCAGAGGACAAAGGGACACCCTGCTACAGTGTTTTCTTTTGTCAAAGAGATTTAGTCTTCAAAAACTCAGACTTTCCCAGCAGAGGAAGGAAAAAGGACATTATTTCAGCATCAACAAATTCATTCAGCAGGCATTTAGAAAAACATGATTATTTCAGTGGATCAAAACAAGATTTCACTGGCAACAGATTTTACTTAAACTTAGCTGAATATCAGACTTACCATGAAGACACATATAATCCTCTTTGTTAAATCAGAGTCACATGGTTCTGATCGTATCCTAATTGTCTACGATTTGATGGACTTTCTGAAAAGACTAACAGTCCAGGATCGATGCAGCCAGTTTCACTTTTGAACAACCAATAAGAAACAGCTTCACATCATAGATTTTTATGTTAAAATGATGGAAAAGAAATCCAGCCTCACGTTTTACACAAACTGATGAAGCAAAGAGACATTCAGAGGCACAAAGCTGAACTACTTATCAAGGCCACACAACACTGAGAGCAGGTGAAGATAAACGGACCTTAGGGTGGGACACAAAGGAGACATGTTAAAGAAATGTTGATGGATAAAGGAGAAGACAGACTGAGCTGAGTCCAGGTTGAAGAGAGCAGCTCAGACATTTACTGACTGATAAAAGTCACAGTGAAGTTGTCAGATGTGATGAGAGCGTTCAGGATCCTCCTCACAGGATGTTCCTAAAGGACCTGATTTCTGAGCTGAGTACAGGTCTGTGAACCTCTGACATGTCATCAAAGAGCTCTCTGATAAATGAACAACAGGATCAGGGAAATGAACTGAATGAGTCTGAATCTGTTGGCTCAAATCCCCCAGTCCTCCTCATTGGACAGGACATGTGACACAGACACACAGTGTGGTTAATCCTGAGCTCTGCATCAGTTTGTTCTCTGGAGGAAAATCAAATGTGATGTGGAGATATTACTGCAGAAAAACACTCTGAATGAGCGAGGATCTGAAAACATGAGGTTAGAAAACACCAGAATACACAGAGGGATCCATGACAGATTTCATCTTTGTTTGATACAAACCACGACTGTGCTGTCTGGAAGCTTCAAGAGAAATGTGCAAAAAAGGACAAAACAGGTGGAGGATGAAAAAGTAGAAATAATGACGAGTTAGTTTCAGACCAAACAGCACATCATGATAAACATATTAACACTAACAGCCTCAGTTTATGAGTCAAATCACATTCAAACACTCATCTTTGAGTTGTTTGTTAGACAGGCCGTGGTTTAAAGCTTTGTAAAGTTGAGTGGAGACGTATAATAAGCTCTCATTATGAGGACCTGTGGGTGCTGTTATGATTCACTGCAGGGGAACACTAAACCTTCACAATACCCACAATTCATCTGTGATTTCTGCTCTGATGATTAAAGCTTCATGTAATATCCCAACCTGCAGATATGCAGTGTGTTTAAAAGTCTAATGATGTAAGGCTGCTGCTGAGTTTACAACCATCAGAAGAACAATTATCATGAAAGCTGGAAAACTGTTTGTAAAAATGTCTCATCAAAGCAGGAAAATCTCTTGAGTTTATTTCACGTCTAATATGAGGGAGACACCTGACAATATTTAAAAACAGCCTGTGAGCAAACACTGATCAGAAACCAGCCTTGATCCATCAGACTGCAGCAGTTTTTATCTCTGAATCCTTGAATAGACTGCCTCAGTGCAGATCCTCACAGCACCTGAAGCACTTCAACAAACTCACATTTCTGGAAAGTTCCAGCCTGGTTTGAGACAGAAACAAAGTCCTGAGACTGGGCTTATCAGAGAGATCAATGCTTCTTTGAGAAGAGCTGGTCCTGCTGTCTGCTCTGTCCTTGTTCTGCTGGATAGAAGTGCAGCACTTGATCCAGTCCACCTTTAAATTCTGACTGAGAGGCTGCAGCACTGAGCTGCTCCATCAGGGACAGCTCTGAAATGCTCTGATTTATATTTGACTCATCAGTGATTTCAATGTGTGGATGAAGTTTTTTTTTCCTGAAAAGTAAACTTTGGAGTCCCTCAGGGGTCGATACTGGGGCCACTTCTGTCATTCCCCACATGCTGTTATGAGGCTAAATAATACAAAGACAATAGTTCATTGCACTGCTACGCTGATGACATACATTTATACCTACTAGTTGAACCAAACACCACAACAAATCTCTGAAATCTCATAAAATGTCTTTCAGATGTTACATATCTAAAATTCAAACCTGACAAACATAAATCTTCATCATCTCTGCTCACCCTGAGTGAACGGTGCTATGACTGAGAATCTTGTGCTCCAATGATCTGACTATGAATCAAACTAAAGGAAATGAAAAACAACAACAAAAACAAACAGGTCTGGTTTGTGCTGGAGCTGAAAGCCTGCACTGCTTTGTCATGGTTTATCATTTGTTGAAATGAAATGTGAAAATAATTGTCAAACAGAAAACAAACAGTGTTATTTTTCTGCTTCAGTTAATCATGGTGAGGAACCACAATAACTCCTCGTCTTCAATCAGAGGCTGAGAAACAGCTCCCTGGATGAATCTATCTATCTATCTATCTATCTATCTATCTATCTATCTATCTATCTATCTATCTATCTATCTATCTATCTATCTATCTATCTATCTATCTATCTATCTATCATTATTTCTGAATATATTTCCATGCCTGATACAGAGTTCTTTGTTACCAATGAACAGTGTTGGGACTAATGTTACTAACACAGACACACAAGTAATGACAGTGGAAACAACCATGTTGACATGTTTTATTAACAGAGAGCTGATGCTTCAGTAAACTTTTCAGCAACAAATATCACACAGATACCTGTGTCAATACGCACAAGTAGAGATTGCTCTGTGGGGTTAAAACTGACGTTTTCAGGATGGAAGAACACAGACTCTACTTCAACTTCATAGATGTAAATGGCAAGAACATACATGTTAACATCATGCCTCAGAAAAAAAAAAAAAAAACTGCTAAAAAACTTTTTTTTTTTTCTTTAATTGGAGTTTTTTTCCAAAAAAGTAACACACAAATTTCTTTCCCTGGTAAATAATTACATTAATGAAGAAGTAACTCCTCACTTATTCAATTGCTTCTTGGGGAAAGTAACGAGTAACTACAGTCAATTATTTTTCTAAGGATTTTCTTACCACTGCCCATGAACAGGGATATTTTAATTACTCCAACATTCACCTCAGTTATTTCATCAGTGTGTTCTGTGTTATCCAAAATACACCTGAGGATCAACACTAAAGTCTCAGCTCAGTCACTGTAACCATGAGGAGAAGACCATGAACCTGTGACCTGAGTCTGAATTAAAAATGAAAAACATGAAAAGCTGAGCATGAGTTCAGAAAAAGGAGAGAAACAGTAAAAGAGAGGATCAGAGGTCCTCTCTTCTCCACTTCAACAGATTCTGCTCCTGCATCATGATCAATGCAGTGAAGAAAATCATCATGAAAATGTTTTGGTCTCATTTGAACTCAACTCCTCCTTTAAAAGCTAAATGTGAGAGTCATGCAACAAGCGTCCAAAGCTGAAATCAAAACTTATCAAACAGATGAAGAGATGAAACACTTCACTGAAGATGGACTGAAACGCTGTTCGGGTTTCTGCAGCATTTGAAGAAAAACATGGACGATGTGAATAAATGAGATGATGAAACAACCTGACATCTGTTTAAAATGTAACAAAAAGGAAAAACAAAAAATTGTTCTGTGTCGCCTTGCATGGACTTACATTTGTAAACATAGTTGTTTCGTAAAGAGTTTCACTCATGTCTCTTTGAACTTCAGTGAAGAAAATCCTCTTCTTCTCCGTGAAGTGTTTTATGAAGCAAACATTTCAGTCCAGCTTCAGATCAAACCCAGAACACACTTTCACACCACAGTTAGATCTGTAGCTCTCATGTTTGTGTGAAAGTGTCTGCTCTAAATTAAAGGGACGTCAGATCTGAGCTCTGCTTTGATGAAAATGAGCTCTGTAGAGAGTCGAGCAACAACTAACACATTTCTGAGAACTCTGTGGCTCCGTGAAACAAGCGAGTCCCAGTGGTGTCAGATCTCCAGGGGCAGCAGCTGCTTCATTCTGTGTGTGTGAGAGGCAGAGAGCGTTATGTAAGGAGGCGCTCCAAGAAGTCATCCTGTTTGACTTTGAAGCCCACAGTAAAGAGCTGCTCTGTGCTCTCACCAACACAAGTCTTTCAGAATAATTCATCTTTATCTACCAACACAAAGCCTTTCTGCTAATGAGTGAACACAGAGAACACAGTTTGGATCAAAGACTCGCAATAGTTCACGCTGTTTCTCTGATTCTCACTTTAGCCTCAGGAGTCTGACAGCTGAGCCACAGAATCATCAACATTTGTCTTTTCAAACATCTGGATCGGTGATTCAGCATCCAGCCATGAGCTCAGATAAAAACACCCTGTGGAAACATTACAGTTATTTCTGTGTTTGATAAAAGAAAACACAACGGACTGAGATGGTCAAAGTCTGTAATCATCTTTTTCAAAGTCAAAGAGAAAACTGTTGCAGGAGTTGAAGTCTTAGATGTTCAAACTGTCCCTGCAGAGTTAATTATGAATCAGTTCAACATCAAGGCTTAAAATCATTTATTTTTAACAACAATTGATCAAGGACTCTTTCCTAAAGGGAGAAATTCTCTATGCTAATCTTCTCTGTATCTCTGTGTCTTTAAAACATACTGATGGTAAATCCTGTTAGCTTTACTGAACAGAAACCATGCACAGAGCTACAGCTGTTAGCCATTAGCATGCAGGACGACAACAGACAAGAAAAAAAGGCCTTCAGCTTCATTTTCACTAAAAGAAAATAAAGTTAAAGCAATATGACGACAAAAGAAAACTTGATAAAAGCTTGAATCTCTTTTTGAATCAGCTCTTGCTTCAGACACAGACTTTCATGTGGTGAGAAGAAGCGTTAAACACACTAACTGTGGAAAAACAAAGATCTGATCCTGGATCAGTTTTGGCAGACTCACTGAGTCCAGGAGTCTGGATCACTCTGAGTGAGTTTAACTTTAGTTTTCACTGCTCTAACCAGTGAATCATAGAAATGTCCTCTTCACACAGACCCAGACTGAGAGTCCAACCATTAAAGCCTCCATTAAAAAGGACAGACTGATGAAAAATCTGAAGCCACCAGACTAATATTTAATCTGACTAATATTTGAAATGAAAGCAAGAAAGACTAATTCAAAGTATGACATCATCCCCAGACTTGACTAACACTGACACAACTTTTTAAAGTAGTAAAGTTACACACAGTGACCTTATTTCATGATCCACTGAGAACAAACCCTATGAACACATGATTCACCTCCCACCCTCACTCACACTAACCAACACAAAGCTTCCTGACATCTGAACACAGCACCTGTTTGTCAGCAGAGGATGAATTATGGAGAGACTGAAAGCCTGCAGCTGGAAGTCATCTAGAAATGTCTGCTATAATTAAAAACCTCAGTTTACCAAACACTGCACCACAGGACTCAAGCTGCGTTCACTGATGAGGAAACTACAGACATGAATCATGAACCATTAATCCCATCACAGCATCTGAGCTGCTGGAACAACAGACTGGATGCTGCCTCCTCAGCTCAGGTGTGTTTGGGGCTGTGTGCATGGTTTTTATTCCTTCAGTCACCTCCAGATCAGCTGGAGTTCAGGTATGAAATATGTATTTTTGAGGGTCTCACAGGGTCAAAGGTCTCAATCCAGCTGGGTTATTCCAAGAAAACTCAGATTCCTGGTTACTGAAAACAAAATAAACTGGTCGAGCAGAACTTCCTGTGATGTAGATTTAATAATTCATGGACAGCTCAAAAAAAATGTTGCTGATGAAGATGCTGATTGTTTAAGGGGAAACTAAAACAGACTCAGAACATTTTTTGACCACTGTAGCCAAAGCTCTGCGCTTGCAGTGAGACATAACTGATCAATATTTTACCACAACTCTTTCATTTATTAAGATATTGATTGGGTTGGAGCTGCACCGTCCTTTGCAGCTATTTAAATGATAAATAAGATATACAGTAAAATCAGCCTCAGTTTTACATCTGTGATGTCTAAACCCACTGTGTTCAGTATTTTGAATAGTAAAATCATCTGGATAATTTCAGGCTGAAACTCAAAAAACATCATTTTTTGGAAGCAAACTGCTTTTCCTTTCTTTATTCCTGAGCAGCAAAGACACTGATGAAAAATAAAAACCACTTCAGAGAGAAAGTCTCTGACTACATTTAGTCTGACGGCAGGTTTGATGAAACAACAGTTAAACCTCTTCTTCACTCTTTCATCATGTTTTCATGGACTGAGTTGCTGCAACCTGATTGGCTGATTAGATATCTGTCTTAACGAGCAGCTGCATCTAATTAAGAGAAAACTGTATGAGTTTCAGAGACAGACTGAGCTGCACCAGATGAAAATAAAAAAAAATCTAACATCTCTATAAAACTTGAAAGTCATTGTGTGTTTATCATATGATTTGCTGTTTATCCTCAGCAGTAAAATCTCTTCTCTACATCCATAAAACACAGACGAGCTGTGGGGCGTCGTGTTAAGTCTAGAGCTACATTTATGTTAAAAAAGCTTTGTCTGATAGAGAAGTTTATTTCTCTTTAGTTTTAGTTTTCCTGTGTGTCTGTTCTTCCTCCTCCTGCAGTTTATAAAATCAGTTTACAATCCTCTAAAACTGAACAATATAAATCCTCTGTATGTGTGTGTTTGTTGTTGAGAGGTAGTGGGTATAAATCATAAATTACCTTTTTCACCTCCTCTCTAAATGTCAGACTTTCAGGCTGTATTCAGACCAGAAAAGTCCTTTGGTCCATTTGTTTGGTCCGGACCAAAAGCGGACTTTATTTTTTTTTGTTTGGTGCGGTTTGTATTCAGATTGTACTTTTTGCAAGTGGACTATATTCTGTAAACACATCCACGTGTGTGACGATCAGTGCTCTCATTGGACAGCACTGACAAAGGCGGCACAAAGAATACAGACCCAGAAATAGAGGTAAACATGTGTTTGTGCTCTTATTAGAGCTGCTAAATCATTTTCAGTTTCAAGAGTAGCTCCTTCAAAGCAGGCTTAACAACACATTTTGGAACAACGAAGACGAAGGAGCAAGGAGACGCTGTGCTCAGTGTGTCCTGACCCACAACATGCTAATAACAGCGTGGCTAAACAGAAGACAGAGGATCAGGTATAAACCAAAGATGGTTAGGTTACGGTGGCTTTATAGGCCCAAAAGGCACATGTATCCTGTAGTTAGTTCAGATGGACCTTGGTTTGTATTCAAACCTGCACCAGAGAACCGCGAACCGCAGCAGAGTTCGTTTGGAAGCGGACCGAGACCAACTCAAAAAGTGGGTCTTGGTCCGGTTGTTTGGTCTGCACCAGGGTTTGTTTGTGTCTATTCACACCTGCATGGAAAGTCCACACCAGCGTGGGAAACGAACCCTGGTCCGTTTAAAGCGGACCAAACAGTCCAGGTCTGAAATGTCCTTTGACTCTAATGGATCCATCATATCCCTCATATTACAGCACAAACTGTAACAGTGTGAACACTGTCATCTCCATGCAGACCTCTATCTCAGAGCACTCCACTGCTGTGTCTAATATGATCAATCACTGCATCATCCATTTAATATTCACTATAAAGTCTGTCCTCCACTCTGTGATGCTGTTTTAATGCTCAGGGATAAATACTGAGGAGTGGGCTTAAAGTATCCCATAATGCAGTTCAAAGAGCTGTGTGAAACCACTCATCAGAAACCAGCACTGTGCTCTAATCTGTGGAACAATAACAGGATAACAGCAGTTAATTGATCAACACAGAGGAAAACTGATAACATGAGTGAAGGAGAAAATCTCCCCTTTGTTTCCTCTGAGCCTGACTCTCTGACACTCCTCTGCTCCTTATTTCTGTCTCCTGTCGCTCTGATAGATGTCTGATCATGACAGTGTGTGGACGAGATGTAACTTTTTAAATTTTTAACTTTAAGTGTCACAGCTCCACTCTTCATGCAGCTCACACACAGTCAGAGGTTTAATACTGTGATGGTTAAAACTCTGTTTCTTATTTGACCTTCTTTTCTTTTCTCTGTCTATGTCTGACACATTAACCATGAAAATATCACTGTCATTTTGTAAGATTTAAAACTATTTTTTTTATATAACAGGGGTGTTTTCATCCCTGAGATCCAGAGGCTCAGACTGCTGTTCTGTCCTGATGCTGTGAACATGGATCTGTCAGGTTGGAGTCAATGAAACTACATCAGATCAGGAAAGTGGAGCTGAAGCTGATTGATAAACATGTTTGTGAGTAAACTCAGAAACTAAAGGACTCTTATTTTTCCTCAGCTCTCTGACACATTTTCAGACACACTGTCATAATGTGTGTGTGTAAAACGCTCCCCTCCACCTACACACTCTCCCTGTGAATCCTCCCTATCAGAGTTAATGCGTTTACACAGACGGCTGCTGTAACCTCAGATGTTTCCACACACTGAGCTCTAAAGATTTATTCAGGGACTCATCTTTTCCAGCTGATGCAGAGCAGCTTGTTGGTAAAAATGTAGATACCAGTGAAAAATGTTGAAATGTGTCCCACAGCAGAGAGAGACTGACTGAGTCCAGGTCAACGTCCAACATGAGCAGGTTAGAAACACACATCAGTGTGTCAGTGTGTCAGTGTGTGCTGACTCCCACAGCAGCCTGTTCTTCATGAGCTACACTGTTATGAGGAATTCAATCAGCCTCTTCACCCACATTTAAAAAGGGACCAGTTCAGATCTGACCTCCTGTGGGCTCTGCTCCTTTTCACATATCAGAGTCCTCATTTAATCCATTTGTCTCCAACACTGATCATGTTTTTGGTTTAGAGACTTCACAGTCATTCTGAGTCTGTAAACACTTTGTGGTCCAGCTGATGTCAAATCAATAAGCATCATGTTTCCTGAGGAGCAGCTTTGTGTGTCCTCTTTATTGAGGCTCTGTCTCAGCCTCTCTTTAATGCTGCTCCCTCAGGGCTCTGCAGGATCACAGGTATTAAGAAGAAAATTTACACTTCAGCTCCTCCAGAGAGGAGCAGACCTCTGGACTAATCACACATCCAGGATTTAAAGACAGTGCAGCAAACACTGGTCTGATGCTCATATCACCTCTGAAGGTGAAATAATCAGTGAGGAGAAAAGCTTCAGGCTTTATAGTCACTCATCTCTCAGCTGGACTCAGCTCCACAGCAACATGTCAGCAGGTCTGGACCTCCTTCCTGTAGTGGTCCTGGTTTGGCTCAGCTGGTAGAGCAGACACCTCGTATACAGAGGCTACAGTCCTCATTTCTCCGGTTGTAGGATTAATTCCTCATCCTGGCATGATTCAGAGAAAGTCACCCCCTCTGTCCACCCACGTTTTATGTCTCCCTCATGCTGTCTGATCAAATAAGGACAAAAATCCCAGAAACAGCGTCCAGTCTGTAATCTGAGCTCTGAGACAGATTCTGACTCTTCTCTCCTTCACTGATCTCATCCTGACCTCTCCTGCTGGGACTCACTGCTCCCTGTGCCAAGACAAGACCAGAGGCTGTTTCAGCTGAGAGACTTCTGACAACATCACAGAATGAGTGTGTGTAGCAGTGTGTGTGTGTAACTTTGTCAGTGGATTGTGTGGTGTTGCTCTCTCCTGGCCTCCTGCCTGCTGTGTCTCTCCTCACCTTTGTGTCGGACACATCCACTCATTGAGCCTTTCCTAACACAACCAGGATCACACACACACACTCACAGACAAGCTCAAACACACACATACCAGGTTATATCTACAGACCGTGATGTCAAACAGCAAACAGAGAGTGAACCTTTTGTTGTCTACAAAGTGTGTATGAAGACCCGTCTCTATCATCAGGGCGTTTGCTCTCAAACCCTCTCAGCAGGAAGAGCTGCACAGACGTAACTCCACCACAAGAGCTCAGGATTTCTGTTACTGAGCCTTTTCTTTCTGCTCCAACAAACTCACTGAGACACAAACATAAAGGAGAGAAATAAATCAGAGGAATCAGTCTGACAGATCTTACTCTGACCATGAAGAAACGTGTTGAGACATTTCAAACAGTAAACTCTGACACAAAGGCCATCAGCTGCTCACAGACTCAACAATAAGAACTGGAGCTGATGTTTCCAGCTCTCTCTCAGAGAAAACAGATTAAAAATGAAGTCTTTAAATATTTTCTCTCCTCTTTGCTAAAGAAATGAAATGTGAAGCCCTAAGGCTGCTGGATTCTGTCTGTGAGTCTGAAACAATATGATGCTGAATGCTCCTCCTCACATTGAACTCTTTCATCCCTCCCTCCTCTCATCCCTCCATTCTTCCTGTCAACTCCTGCCTCCCACAATCCCTCTCTGCACCTCTCTTCCTGTCCATCAGGAGCTGCAGCACTCATCAGGTGATGCTGAGTTTCACTCGTTTCCTGTGAGAATCAGTGAGAACCGTTAATAAAGAGCTAATGGCTTCAGCTGAGCTCAGGGTGAGTCCAGAGTTCATGGATTCAGGTCAACATCAGGCTGGTTCAAACATTCAGAGCAGAGAAACAGACAAAGTCCATCAGTGAGAACTAAAAGCTGTTTTAGATTTACACATTTCTGTCACATCACTTATGTAACTCAATGAAACAAAGTGGACAAAGAGACGTCTCCAAAATGGTTTGGTTCCTCACTTCATCCAGAGCTCAGAGATGGAAACAACAACCCAACAAACAAACTGCCAGTCTGTGTTAAAGTCCTGTAATGATCTCTCCAGGGAGCATCTTTCTCCAGCTCTGTAATGGTTTCATGACTCTCTCATGTGAGGGCTCGTTGCTCTGTGGAACGACCTTTCACTTCTGGATAAACTGCTGGAGTTAAATCATGTTGAACAAAGAGCTGAACTCCTCCAGGAGCTCTTCTTCCTCCTCAACACTCCTTTTCTCAGACAGTGGAGGTTTGTGCAGGTTTGTATACTGGGTTTTATTTCTAATATCTGTGGAGAGCATCTGTTAAAATATGAGGCAAAAACACGTTATACTCTTACTATCTCTATGTCTGATGTTAACCTGTTTTGCCCCAGTGGCAACAATTGTTGCTGAAGTGTATCACTGTCATATTCTACTCACAATAGAAAATCTCAGCGTAACTTCTGCAACTTTTTCCACTTTAATGCTGGTAGACAAATTAAACAACGATTTTGGTTTATAGAAAATATTTCCCAAGTGGTTCCTGTCACATGACATCATCTGTTTCGTACTCCTTCAGATTGTCCTAGAAAGAGACATTTTCATACATTTCTTACAATTTACCCCCAAACATTTCTATAAATATTAAATCATTTAAGTCTCTACAGTAACCCTCCACCAAAAGACTGGACCTGGGACGGATGTTTTTTTGTTCATGGGCTTATTTCTATGAGCGGCAACAAAAGTTGACGGTGGGTACATAGCTAGTTGCTAACAAAAGGAAAGCACTGTCTGCAAGATTACAGTGAACATGAAGTGTGTTCTTTAGTGTAGTTTAACACCACCGCAAATGTCAGCTTCTAGTGAATTCACTTGTTTCTACAGAGTGAAAAGAAAAACAGAGTTTCTGTTTGTTAGACAGAGCAAGCAGAGGATGAAAATCACAACCAAACGAGAATCCCAGAAATAAACCAAACAAGGAAGGAGCTGAGCCAGGTATGGTGGGCACAGACATTAAAAACTTCACTTTAACTGCAGGAAGCTTCACACCTCATCATCATGTTGCTCTGCTCATCATCATCTGTTGTTTCCCTCTTTGAGACTTGTACAAATGAAGCCTTGGTCCAGGTCGACTGTTTCAGGTGAGTTCATGTCTGTTCTCCTGCTTTCTCACAGCTGGTTTGTTTTTCAGACTCAGAGGACAGAGAGCTGTGTTCATTATAATGAGGCAGCAGCAACACGGAGCAGAACCAACACAAAGGTTCAGAGGAAACAGGAAATAAATGTGATGAGAAATGAAGTATGTTCAACAGTTAGAGAAGTCAAACTGTTTCATGTTGATGAGAGCTGCTTTGGCCTCCACATTCATTCATTATCACTGAGGTCTAAAAGTCCTGACTGAATCCACCTGTGGCTCAGTGGAGCTGTACACAGCATGGAAACATGTGACCTCTTTAACAGAGACTGAGCAGTCTGCACCAACATCACAATAGAAGTCAGGGATCGTCCATCTGTTCTCTTTGACAGCCTTTCCCCTGACAACGCCTCACATTAGTCTGCAGATAGAGGTCCAACACACACCTGTCTGCAAACACTCATCATGTTGGTTAAAGCTTCATGTAGTGGAAAGAGACTAGATGTTCAGTTACCTTTTTATTCAAATCAGTTTTAACAACATCAGAAGAAGAACATGAGCCTGGGAGTCTCTACAACTCTAAAATCTATGGTCTGCTTTAATACAACAGCTAAAAATGTCTCCCTTTAAGGAATATGTAAAGAAAAAAAGATAAAACACTTCATTACTATCAACTCTGAGACAGAAAATTCATATTCAGCTCACAAACTCCAGCCCACTCAGCTCTTTGACTGAACACAAGGTTCAAAGCTTCTCACCCCTGGGTGTCCTCATTCATAGTTAATCCACAGCCCACAGTGAACTCTGAGATCCAGCTGTCAGCAAGAAAACCTCCAGTTCAGGATCCACAAATTCTCTTCCTCATGTTATAAATGTGTGAGCTGTGCAGATTAAAATGTGTTGCTTATTTAAAACAATGTGATCTGGAAATCTACAGAAAACAATTAAACCAAGGGATCCTGAGGGGACACCAGGGGGTCTTCAGAGGTCTGAAAACACCATCACTTCATCTGTTCACTGAAATAATGAATTAGCAAAGGGTTCACTCACTGATAACTATATTACATCTTAAAGGAAAATCCACTCAAACAGAGGTTCCTGCTCTGACTTGTCTCAGGGTGAGGGTTGTAGAGAGGAATAAAAAAGACAGAGAAAAGAAAATGACAGAGTCAGAGTGATCCAGAGTCAGCCTGAGAGTGTGAAGAGCTCTGAAGAATGTCAGTAATTATTCTTGTAATGTCACAGTGAACCTGTGAGGTCAAATCTTCACAGAGTGGGACATCTCTCCATCTGAAGATCTTTGATCAAACATCCTGACCTCTGACCTCTGAGAGATCACAGTTAGAGACATTCACACAGATCAACGTTGATGATGTGCTGAATGGAGCTGCTCTGGTTCAGGTTTTCTATGAGGTAGTTGTTGTTATCCTCATAAAGTGACTCTACACAGGCTCAGAGGATGAATCCTGAAGAGTTTACACACTTATAACACAATAACCAGGTTTAATACACAGCATCAAAAAAGAAGATGAAGAGCAGATGGATCAGCTAGAGACTGTTTTGAATGAGCTCTGAATGTAAAGGTGTAGGAGGAGTTTTCCTTTAGCTCTGTGCTGTGGCCTCTGTTCCAGCTGCATGTTTCCAGGTGAGGTCACTGATTGTTAACGAGCTTCACCTGCTGCTCAGCCTTAACGAGCTCACTGCTGCTTCCAGCAGAGAGAGGCTTTTCATCTGACGCCTGCTGCCCTGCTGCTCACTCATCTGACCTCTCTGCTGTCTGACAGAGCCCAAAGTGAAGAGTGTCACACAGGGACACACACACACACACACACGTTTGTTTAAAGCTGAGTGGACACAAACACTCACTCTGTGTCTGTAACCTTGTGATCTGGAGAGCCGTGAAATCAAATTGTTTTCCAATGAAGCCTCAGCAGAGACACATTTGAGCAGTTTGTTGTTCTGTGTAGAAGCTGCTGCTGCTGTTGGACTCAAACTTGTCGACAAAGCAACAATAAAGTGAATTAGTGTCTGTGTTTGAGCTCAGCACCTCACAGAGGGTCAGAGATCAGTTACAGAGAGCGTTCTTCACACCAGCACAGACTAAACACAGAGAGCTGCTGACTTTATTTCTCTGAGCACGTCAGTGAGAAGAGCTGAGATCATTTGAACATCTGAACATTAAGATTCATCTGCTCACTGTTCATCTGCTGCCTCCTTCCATCTCCATGTTTGTTGTTTAGTGTCAGAGGAACTAAATCACTTCAGTTAACAGGTGGAGAGTCTGTGTGCCAGTTCACACTGTGCTGGACTCAAAACCTGAGCATACAGTCCAGAGGAAAGCCATCAGTTTGATTTCTGCTTCAAGATGAGTCTGTTACAGACACGTCACAGTCTTTACAATCCTCCAGAATCAACCACGTCAGGAGAAGCATCAACAGGTTCAAAGAGGAACAGAGAACAGCAACGATTCAGGTTTCATCAGCTTCAAGTGGCTCCAACATTCAACAAAAACACATTTTCATTCAGCTGCTTTGTTTCAGTCAGTGTGTATGAAGGACACACTGTCAGAGATTTGACTGTCACACACTCTACAATCAAACTATAACACAGAGTGAAACATCTGCAGCAAGATCACACAACAACACACATCAACAAACCAAAAAGCAGACATGAGAACACACACACAGCCACACACACCATCTGTAAACACACCTCTCTTCTCTGCCTCTTCCTGTTCCTGAACTTTTCCTTGAACAAGCCTCTCTGTTTAACCCTCCTGTTATCTTTGGGGTCAATTTGACCCCATTCAATGTTTATCCTTCAAAAAAATAATAGTTAACTTTTTTATTTTGGCTTCATATTTCATGACTTTTCCTCATTTGATGGTAACTATTGATTTAGCATAAAATTATTATGATGATATTTTTTCATTTTGCTGTACACATATTGTACGCATCGGTGTTCCTCTGGGGTCAATTTGACCCCAAGCTGTTTTAGCTGTGTAAAACTTGTCTGTCTCTGTGTGACACATGTGTGACCTTAGATTTCCACACCTGCAGGTGCAGAGTTAATTCTTTAGAGTTGATACATGTCATGGGGGAGGGGGGGGCATGGGGAGAATGAATGTGTGTGTGTGTGTGTGTGTGTGTGTGTGTGTGTGTGTGTGACCTACTACTCACACCTGACAAAAAGAACTGATATTTCCCGCGCTGGAGGGTGGAAGGTGGGGTAATCCCGCAAGGACATTGGTAGTTTATGTAAAATAAGGGAGGAGCAAACATTAAAGCTTGCATTGCAGCTCTCTGTCCAAATCATTAGGGCCCGAGCCCGCCAACCGCAGGTTGGGCGAGAGCCCTATTGAAACCCTTGTGATTATTATTCTACGCATCTTTTTCTTCTTTATTATTTGTTTCTGCCAAAACATCGCCAAATTGTGTGCCCTTTGCTTGGAAAAAACACCCCAAAATTCACATGCCAGAAAAAAACTATGAATCTGCAACTTGCACAAAAATGAACGCTCCATAGCGCCCCCTAGGGGATTAAAACTGCAGCCCCTTGGGCGACTTTGAGCTACAGCCCTAAAATTTGGTGTGTATAATGAGCATGCCCAGCCCTACAAAAAATGTCCCTTACGACTTTTGTGCTTCACGAACTTTGCTATTTGGGCCTAAACATCGTAATTTAGCGATTTTGGCCAACAAACAAACTAGTCCTAGGTTTTTTCACTTATCAACTCAACTTGGCAAACTATACTACTCCCATTGAAGATCAATAATCATAATTGAATTATTATAACCTTTTTCGGTATGGGTACGACATGGGCTCAAACTCTGCCACTGCCGGTCCCAAGCCCGGATGACAAAAGAGGAGGGGTGAGTGAGACTTTATAGTGACCACAAATATGTTACAAAAAAGTAAAATAAGTCAATAAAAATGTTTATGAGAGTGAAGGGGGAGTTACCAACATCAATCAATATAGTTCATTCTGTGAGAGTCAAGAATATGCACCCCAATCAGAAGAGATTTGGATGAAAGATTTAAAAGATACACAAACTCTAAAACTGAAAGATTGACCTGATGGTGGCGCTGCAGGAAAAGTGATATCATCACCAAAACCATCAGGGTTCATACTCTTGTGGCCATTAATCTTGCCAGTAAATTTGAGAAGATTTGGATAAAAACTTTTCAAGATAAATTATTTCTGATTGAAAAGTTTGGCCTGATGGTGGCGCTAGTGGACAGGTCAAGGTATCATTATCAAGGGGTTATTTATGTATTCAACAAATAAACAAAGTTCCTGGCACAAGAACTTGGTCAACTATTTTCTGTAAATCATTTTCTGGGGGCAAATATCCCTGGGGTCAAATTGACCCCAAGGGTAAAATGTGTGAGCAATATTTGAGGACGATAGGAGGGTTAAAGAGCATCAACATAACAACATGTGAAACCATCCCTGAAAGAATCGACCCTGAGTGAGGTTTCAATCCCTCTTTATGAACTGAAGTCACAACGTGAATCAGCAGCAGGTCCAGAGAGGCAGAGAGTCAAAACACACCAACACACACTCCATCAGCTCTCCATCTCAGCTCATCTGAAACATTTCAAACCAAATATCAGAGCGTTTCTTACTGTCAGTGAAGACCTCTGTACTGCAGGAGCTTCTCTTTGTAATCCAGCCGACACATCACACACACTCAAACAGGAAGTCACAGTCAGCACGCCATCAGCGCTCTTACCTAAAAGAGACAAAGAAGAGACAGACTGTTAGACACTTGATCTGTGACATCATCAAAACCCTAATCAGGGATTAAAGATGAAATTACAGAGGATATTTGTCCCAACGCTGCCATGGTGATAAAAAGTGGGTAAGAATCATTTCAAAGCAAAGGGGCGACACAAACAGGCCTGCAGAGCTCAATGATCCACATTTTCCCTGCAGCAAATCAAACAGAGGAGAAATCCTCTCCAGTCAGTGGGAAAAGTTTTAATCTGAGGATTAAACAGGAAGATTCACAGTTTGACTCCAACATGTTTCACATCCATTCACTTGAATAATTAAAGGAAACCAGCTGAGGTGGTGGGTTAGTGTGGGGTCTGTGTTTGCCTTTCATGACTGGACTCAGGCCTCCATGCTCATCTTTGATTCTTTCTCAATCACAGGTCAGATTTAGATCAAATAATGACATAAAAAGAGGGAGATTAAGGAATATAATCCAGGATGTGTTTCTATTATTATTTTTTTTTTTCTTGTCTGTTAGTGAAATGAAACAATTGTTTGTCACCTGTCTGAGCTCTGCTGAGTGTGTGCTCCTCAGTTTAAACCAGGAACCGCCCAACCTGAGCAGAAGCTGTGATTGGTTCATGAGCAGGAGCTCCCAGGGGATGTACCAAGTTTGGCAGAGTTAGAGGGGTGTTCATGTCGCAGCAACAGGATGATCTTTCACTGCAACTACACTTTCCTCCAAGTACTTTTTAAAAACGTTTCTCCCTCTTTCTCTTTTTTTTCCACCTGTTTTTCCCTGAAGTGAGAGTCTCCAGAGAGCTGACAGAGCAGACTGATGAAAACACCAGACTAATCACTTCAGATGATCCAACATCAGCTGATGAACTCAAACTGAGAACAAAGCTCTGAACAAACTGTGACAGGTCTCATGTTTCAAACTTACTTCATGTGGAATCAGACACAGCTCGCAGGTCGATCTGAACTTTTCACAAAGATTTCTCTTTGATATTTACTTTAAAGTTTCTCATTATCACAGGAAGTTCATCAGTGCTCTCTCTTTCTCACAGAGGCTGAATCATCAGCAGTTTAGATATGTGTTTTATTCTTCAACCTCAGGAAACATGAACAAAAACATTAAACTCTCACTGATCACATGATTTTACATCCTATAAATCAGAGACAAACCAAAGTAACTGTTGTTGTTACAAATCAGCTTCTATCATCGTCTGGAGACTTTCCAGGTTTCAAAGCATTTCTTTCATATTCTCAGCTCTCCTTTGTGAGCTGCTGTGAAAACAGATGTTTTTTGTCTGATGAATTTCTCCCCTTTAACTCTGACAAAGCTTCTCTCTGAAACAAAGCAGTGATGATAAATCAGAGGAAGACAGATTCAGTGTGAAAGAAAGCTGTTATTCTCATTATACTCAGCAGATTACAAACAACTAGAGACAACACAGCAGATGCTGCAGAGAGTGAGATTCTCTATTAAATTACAAATGATGCTTTACATTTATGAAATCAGTGTTTCTGTTACAGCTAACAGTAAAAAGTGTGACTTTCTACTGATGCAGAGATTAGTGAAGAAAGATTTCACAGATCAACACGTTCATCTCCACATTAGAGGAGCAGCCTGTACCATCTGTGAAGCAGAACCTGATTATTATGGGAGAATCTCAGCAACGCATGAGAATTACTGACAGGCTCATGTTTAATGAGAGGGCTGGTTGGATATCTCTCTTTATGAGTTAACAATCACAGACACATTAACAGTCTAAAGTTAACCCCACAGTGTGAGTTTTCCATCGTCAGAGCCTTATCTTCAAATCTTTACCTCAGAACATTTAATCTTTCTCCTCCTCATGTCTTCTTATGCCAGCAGATCAGACTGAACCCAGCCTCAGTCAGACCTGACCCCCCAGCAGGTCTGAGTGAACCAGCCTCAGTCAGACCTGGACCCCCAGCAGGTCTGAGTGAACCAGCCTCAGTCAGACCTGCTGGGGTCTCCTGGTCTGTGACTGACAGAGGGAGAATGACAGAGCTCTGTAGTCTGTGCTCTCTTCTTTCTGTCTGCTGACTGAGAGCGTGGTGTGTGGCTCCAGTCTAACAATGAAGAGCAGGGAGCCGTGCTTTTAGAGGAGTTCACAGAGCTGATGGTGAACCACGCAGGCAGGGAGCCCACTGTGGACTGAACTCAGCTACTGTTACACACACAATCAGTGGAGGAGTCTTTCATTCAGCACCATGGACGGAGACAGTGAGTCCACAGAGAGACGTTCAGATCACGAGAGAAACTTTTTTTTTGAGAGTGTTGAAAACTTTTTGTTGTGTTTGTACTTTTTCTTTTACTACCTTGTGGGTGTTTTACTTCAGCTGCTGCAGGTAAATTAAAGACAGATCACGTTAGCTTGGGGAGAAATTGACAATGAGACTCTCTGCTACTACAGATTATGGTCCTCTTGTATCAACTTTTGCTACTTACTATTAAAACATTGTCTTCTTTTTGGAAAATAATTTTAAAAAATCATGAAAACCTTGTTTTCACTTTTGTTTTTCCATCATTTTCTGCTTCATGCTCTCAGTAACAGACTTTATTTTCTTTTTTAGGAAAATTCTTCCCACACATGGTCAGGCTTTTGAAGACAGTATATCATTAAGTCAGAGAAAAACATCTGTTTTACTTTTTTCTTCAGTCTTCATCCTTTTCACAAACTGTCTGACTGACAGCTCCACGTCCTTCTAGTTTGTCAACATTTAAATAAATCAGTCAAACTCAAGCATCAGTAATTCACTCTCAAGAAAAACACTCTCTAAACTCTTTAGTCGTGTTAGATTATTAGCTGACAGTGAAATTCAGTGTCTGATTAATGTTTGTTTTAGTTTGAAGTAAAAAGCTCAGCTGCAGTTTGGTTTCAGTCTGTCCTCAGCTCCCACTGAGCCACTGAGCTGGAGTTATTCAAAGAACTATAATCAGGAAAGAGCTCAATAAGAGCCACTCAGCCAGCCACACAAATGTTTTAATCAGATATAAATGATTTAATTATGACTTAAAGTCTGCTGATTCATAACAACAGGTATATGCTGAGAAAAGATATTTCATGTGTCGCCCACAGTCTTTTCAGAGAAATATATATTACATTAAAAAAACTGTAAATAAAAATGAAGTATGATAAATAACAGAACTCAGATCAGCCAAATGATACTGGATAGACCGATGGTGGACAGACAGACGTTGACGGACAGACGTGGGACAAATGTTGGACAGACAGATATTGAACAGACTGTGTGGTGTGATGGTCGTGTCCGTGCTGCATGTCTGACTCTTCTCATGTAGAATGAGTGAAGAGCACTGAAGCTCAGGACCAGTGAAAGTGGAGCTCTGAGCTGAAACATGGCTTTGTTCTGAAGGTTAGGATGGAAGAAAATCCCCACACTGTCCTTCACTTCTTAGAGAGAAAAGCTGAAAACAAACTGAGACTGAAAGACTTTGAGAAAGCAAAGAAAGACGAGGGAACTGAGGAAGACAAACAGAGAGGAAGGAGCATCATTACTCTCTGCATTCATGTAGGAAGACTGAAGGATTAAACTTTGTCCTGAACACTGAGAGCTACAGAGAGCTACAGAGGAGGAGGAACAAATGGGAACTCTCACAGGCAGTTCAGCATAAACAGAAAATATCTACTGAGCAAACAGTCAGATTCACACAAAGACACACACTGATCTGAATAATCCACCATGGGACATGTTGTGAGTATTTGAAGCTGAACAGTTTTCTGACTGATGGTGCTTCAAACAGCAGGAGCAGGAGCAGTGTGTGTGAAAGCTGAGCAGATGACTAAAGTCTGCTCAGCTCTGCTCATCACATGCTGCAGCTCCTTCAACACAGTTCAGAGCAGAGAGAAGAGAAGAGACACTGCCTCCTCCAAAACAAGCAGAGCTCCATCAGCAGTTTGAGCTACAGACAGTCACAGACAGATGGAGCTGTCAGTCATTCCCCGTTTCCATTCACTCCAATGACAAACTGACAGAGGGAAAACTAAAGGTGGGAGTGTGTGTGTGTGCGGGTGTGTGCAGCAGTCCATCTGTAAAGAGGCTTTTAACAAGTCAAGCAGCTGTTGACTCAGTGTGTCACTGAGGCACAACAACATCATCTCACTGCTGTTGATCCCATTTCTGGTTTTCCCTGAAGGACTGATCTCACAGGAAACATTTCACACGTCTGTCCAGTCACACTTCTCTACCTCTGACTCTGTTTCCTTAATCTCTGGGATTACACAAACCTTGATCCTGTCTGTTCTAAGGAGAGGATTTTCATTTTAGTGTGACCGAATTTCACACCTTCATTTGGCAGGTTTGTCTTTAACTACTCAGTCTAAACATGACTACATTAAATTGTCATCATCATAAAAAGGAAAATGTCAGTCAGTGTTTCCAAATGAAGCTGATATAATTTATCCCAGAGGCCTTGGTTTTTTATTCTCTGATTAATAGGAGAGAAAATCCTCCTGACACATCTTAATTTTATGTAACCAACAAAGCTCAGCACCACACATATTAACACTGTCTCTGTTTCTGGTCTCTCCATGATTGTTGCTCTAACACACTGTGTAACAAACTGAAGTGAAGCAGAGGAAAATGAGCTCCATCTCTTTCTGCAGCAGCAGGGTCTAAATGTCAGTCAGTGGTCTCTGCAGCCACAGCAGTCTGTCCTCTGAGCTCCTCCTGCAGATGAGATGTTGAGTCTCTGGAGCCGTCTGTCATTTCCTCTTTCCTCTGTGTATGAAACTCTAGCAGAGAGGTAGAGCTGTGCTTACAGCTTCCTGTTTCACACACTGACTTATTATTCATTCAGCTGTCAGTCAGGACAGAGATGATTCAGTGAGAGCTCTGAATGAAAGCTGACGTTATGGAAATGATCAGGGACCACCTGCAGGAGGAACAGCTAGAAATAAGACACAGACTTGTATCAGAAAGGGATTTATTGCTACAGAGTCAAACCAGACCTGGAAGACGATACGAGGCTCAGTTCTCCTCCACTGACTGAGCTCGTTTGGTTTCACCCTTATTCAGACAAGTTCATCCTCTGTGATCATCTTTGGTCTCAGAGTGTGTGACTGGCTGATAGAAATAAAATAAAAACAGAAAGACCATCAGGACAAACAGACTCTCATCCAGTGAAATGCTTTGTTTCAGAAAACAGCAGCAGAACTTCACTTGATCAATGTTTGACTTCAACAACAGCTTCTGTTTCCTCATCACTGCTGCAAACCACATTAATATTCAGATCACAATCTGACGTCAGATAATCAACATCCAGCATGAAACTGTGTGTTTAGCCTTTAAATCCTTCTGATTGAGCTTATCTGATTACCCATAATCCCCTGTTTTCATCAGAGCAGCAGTTATCTGGTCTCTGATCTGTGGCCGTCTCATAAAGAGGATCTGATCTGAATGTTTCTATTGGCTGAACACAGAGACAGAGAAAACACAGCATTCATTATGTCTGCATCACTAAATGACTCTGTATTAACTCTAACACTAATAATAAACTGTCACATTATTGATGGAATTATGACTCAGGGGTCAGTTTCTGAAAATCTAACATCTGAAAATAAATCAAACATGAATTTTAATTTTCAGATTATTTAATCTAATCTTAATCTGTACCATAATCTGTCATTTCTGTCACAGTGCTGTCAAAATATATTTGTCACATAGAGTTTGATCTTTGTCAAAGTCACGTTGTGTTTCCTGTCACTCAGTCAAAGTGTGCAGTAGGGATGGTGTTACATGAAGCTCAGTATTTAATGATGTCAAGTTTTTAAAGCTGTTTCTGTCTGAAGACAGTCAGCTTCTCTGCTGTTAGCTGGGCCTCAGTTCAGGAAACAACATCAGATGATGTTTCTCTGCTACGTGTTTGAGCTGTTTCCACCTTTTAATGATCTGATGCTAAATAAAGCACAGCAGCAAACTGTTATGTTTCCCTGGATTTTCATTTTCATATAGAGATCTGACAGTTTGTATAATCTGACATCATCCTGTTCCTTATAAACAAACATGATAAAAATGTATCTACACACAAACACAGAATTATAATGTGTGAACAGCACTGAAACAAATCAAACTGTATCATCTGTTGTCTCTGTGCAGCGTTTAGTGTGGACGTGTGAAGGAGTCTGGTGTTGTTGGAGTCACAGATGTTAGAGAAACTAACAGCTGGGATCTGAACTGATGTGTGGATTGTCAACAATAAAATCTGCTGTATATAAACTCTAACTTCTCACTCAGACTGACTGAAAACAAAACTTCCCCTCAGCTTTAACTCCAGAGTTCAGAGTAAACACTGTCCTGTTTTAAAGCAGATCTGCTCTGTGAAATCATCCAGAATCACTTTTCTTCCTGGGGGAGTCTCACTGTGCCCGCTGCTCCACTTTATCAGGGTGTTATGTTCCAGCTTTAGCAGTTACACTTTTTCACATCACTGACGGTTCAACCAGTGCTTTTCCTAAAATATGAAAACTGATTCTGTTACATAAATATTTGATTTGTGTGAACAAAATGTGCCAAGTTTGCTGAACAGCAGCAGAAACTACAAACCAGTCCATTGAGGAAAATAAATGAGCATAAATAATGAAAAACAAACATCAAACTCACTTCAACGCTCAGTTAATGTAAGATTTATGAACACACTGGGAAATAAATACTTATTACACATTTAATGATACATGAAGAGACAAAGTGAAGATCCCACTGAGCTTCACTGACTGATCCAGAGTCAGACATGAACCAGATGTTTTTACACCCAGAACAAACACTTACCCGCTCTCACACAGACATCCAGACATTATCTAAGTCTTTGTTTCATCCTGTGTCTGATATAAGATCTGCTCAGAGTCTCTGTCCTCTCAGGTGAAACTGAAGCTGCTTTAAACACATGTAATCCTGCAGAGCTCTGAGGTTGTAGCTTCATAGATGGAGGTGAAATCAACCCTGAGTGAAGAGTCTCAGAGCAGCTGGTTATAGATAAACACAGACAGGAAGTGAAACACTGTCATGGTAAGTTTAACCACCCTGGCTGTCGACCTGACAGCACAGCTGATGGTTTGTGAGGTTGGTAAAGTGACCAACACAAAAGTCACGTGGTCTCATCAAACTTTTTAACTGTGCAGCTCAAACACAAACTGTCTGAGGACTGTGTCAGTTATGGGAGCTGAATAAAAACAGAGACACTGTGACGCCTCAAATGCTCATCAGCACCTTGGACAGAGCCACACATCAACAACCACGACGACAGTGACGACTCAGAGGACGTTGTTCTACGATCTCAGGTGTTTTTTACAACACACTGAGCTGAAATCATCTTCATGGAGGATTCAGAAAAACAAAATAACACAAAAATTATAAAACTAATGATGAGAAAGGGAAACAATGGATATTATACACACTAATGTTGCAGCACAGACACAAGACACATGGAAATAACCCATCATGGTAGGAATCACGCTGATGTTTGCTGGGTGGGTGAAATCCCTGGATAGGTGGCCCCTGCTCCACAGAGCACAACAACCACACAGAGTGTTTTTCATCCACATGAAAGAAAATTACTCTCAGTGATGTGTAATGAAACTAACAGTGAGTGAAACCTCTGAGCTCCAACAAAGAGACACAGTAACATGAGCCTCCAACAACAGAGAAATGAAGTAAAGGGATTTAGACAGCAAACCAAAGCCTCCAGCTCTTCAGTCACTTTAATCCTCTCTCATACAGACAATGACTTCATGAGGACAATAATAAGCTCTAATTAGCTTTTCAAAGACATGTCCACTGGCAGAGCTTAGGCTTGTTTTCCCCTGACTTATGAAGACACCATCCTTCTTCAGTAAATTTATCTTGTTTTGTTTCCTTTGAGAGTGAAGAATGAAATAAAGCTGCTCAGACACAAAGTTTCCCTGGCTCTGGTGAGGTCTGCATCGTGTGAGGAACTCAGTCTGGATCTTTATGAAGCTGAACTTTTCTCTGCATCATTGTATCGACAGCTGTGACGGGTGGAGTCTCCTGAGAGCTGGAAGTGTCGTGATAAACACAGTCAGCCAGTCAACAAGTGAGGAGGGAGTCCTCACAATGCAAAAACTAAAAGTGCTTTTCTTAAACACTGGGCCTCATGTCTGAACTATAAACAAACTCATCAGGCTTAAAAAGGCAGAGGTCTGCACCCAGAGACAGATCACATCAATGACTGGAAAAAAAAAAAAAGTCTTCATCAGTTTCAACCTGATCATATTTTTCTCAGGTTATTGTCAAAGTGACCTCAAATCAGGGTCCAGATTATGAAGGGAGATAAACTGATCTGACTTTCTAAAATCTGTTCATGAAAATAAATCCTGGAAATGTGTGAGATTACCGTCACAACCAACTCTTAAACTGAAACAAACCACGAGCTTTGACTCCGACTGATTCATGTTCAGAGTCTCTGAGACAAACAGACTGATCAGACTGCTGCAGCACTTCCTGTCCTCTCCTTCCTGTCAGCAGCTCCAGTTTCAGACAGAGCTGAAAGGATTTAGATCATAACAGGACGACACAGGAACAGACAGTGAAGTGTCTGAAAATCAGTGAATGAAGCAACAGGTGAGACAGCTGACAGCCACAGGATGGATTCTCAGGGTGGAGGAGATTCAGCTGTGCTTCACTTCTGCAGCCCTGTGGATGACTTTAATGTGATTTAAAGAAAAAAATAAGTTAAAGAAAAAAATTAATAAATGATTTTTAGCCACATGCCAAACCACATACTGTATCTCTGAATGAATGACCAATGCAGAGCTAAACAAAAAGCCCACAACTCCACACAGTATAGAAAAGACAATTCTAATCCTTGAGTAAAGATTAAACAGACACATCCACAGCCTGCTGAAAAGAGTAAAAGAAAAGAAAAGTGGGAAACAGAAATGTTGAGTGAATAAAGAAAGTGATAAAACTTCACAGAACAAGGACAGAGTCTGCAGCCGTCCAATCAAATCTCTGGAAGTAACTTTGAAATGAGCACGCCCTGCTCTCCAATGAGCTGAAGAAAGAAACACTTGAAGAGCTTTCAAGTGTCTCCTCAGTGCAGACGAGACGTGGATCTCCAGTTTAACAAAGCCTCTTTAATGTTCAGCTCTTTTCAGGGATTCAGATCAATGAGAAATAAAAGCAGACAAAGAAAATCTGCTCTGCAGCAGAGTCACAGGCTCAGCCAGCGTTTGAAGGGTCGCTGAATCAGGATTATTCAAGAAGAGCTTCAGTCTGGACCCTGATGGTGATGGTACTAAAAACTGCTTCAGAGAGGATTTCACAGTTTGAGCTGAACACTGGATGAACTGAATGAGACAGAGAGGAGGAAGGACTGAATGATGATGTCATCTAATCTCAGATTAAAATGATGTCATTAGTATTTCAGAAGAATCAATGAGTTTTTACCAACGTGGAAACAGTCAGTGGAAATAGATCCTTTGGATTTTTAATGTACTGAACAAAATCTGCCTTTAATGACTCACTTCAGCGTTTCTTACTTTAATATTTTCCCTTTGAAGCAGTTTCCCCTTAAACACACCTTTCTTTAACACAGCAGTCACACACAGGTGGACTCATGAATGGACCAGTTTTCAGAAAACCCTCCCTGAGGCCTCGTGGATCCACAGACTTCAAACCTTCAAGCTTCTCTGCTGCTTTTGAAGCTTCTTCAATACTTTGAGGTGGAACGAGACAACTCAGGAAAACTGATTCAAGATAGTTCAATTCAGGTCAGGTTAACAACAAACTGTTGGGATGATCAAGATTATCCTCAGTTTAGGATGGAAGGTAGAATACGTATAAATTTCTTTATATCTTCAGGTTATTTTTTCTGTGGTTAATTGTATTTTATTCATTGAGTCTATAAATAATTGGTATGTAGATCAAAACATGAAGAAAACAGCAGAGGGTGAAGGGTCAGGGTGTAAACAGTGATTGATGAACAGTTTAAGTGTTGGAGGAGATTTACCTAAACTTCTTTCAAACTGTTTCTAATCAACCCCTGACAAACCATCTGAGATAACTCAGCTTTTTTCTAACTGGCACAACCTTTTTGATAAAAAGAATTTCCACTGAAGAAAAAGAAGAAGACGACATCTGTGGTCTCTTCTGATTGTTCCTCTTTAATTAATCATCTCTCTGTGTCTCTGCAGGAGCTCGTTAGGTGAACTGCTCACACCTGGTGGTTCAGGGTGAGTTCAGGTCAAAGTCCAGACTGAAGCTGCTGAACTCTCTCTGACATTCAGAGCTGCTGCTGCTGTTTACAACTTCCTGTTTCCTCTTGGTCTGATTGAGTTGGTCTGGCAGCTCACTTTGCAACATTAAACACTACAAATACTCAAATCCTCTCCATTCATTCATTCATCCACATCTTATTAAAAACCTTCAAATTTCTCTTCTTAGCTGCTTCTGTGCTCAGATCAATAGTCACACAAGCAAAGTCAGAGTCTCCAAATCATTTTCCAGGTGTCTCTTGTCTCGGTCTTCCAGGCTCTGTTTCCTGCTCATTAATCCTTGGTGTGGAGCATTTGGCTGTCAGGCTAAAGAGAAGCTAAATGAGCTCACCTGTTGTTGACTTCCTGCTTGGCACCGCTCTGATGCTCTTCACCCAGCCAACTCTGTCCCTCTCTGGCTCCCATACATCCTCACAGCAGCTCTTCTGTTTACACTTCATTTGTTACAGAAACACGCTCAATAACTGGAAACAAAACTCCATAAAAAGGAGAAAAAGAAACTGTGTGCTCTGTCTTCTGTTGTGGTTTCCTTATGCTGCCACCTCACACACCTGCTTCAAGGTTCTTCATCAACCACTGGCTCTGATGAGACAGACCCCGCCCCCCCAGCCTGACAGACATGAAGGACAGCCAGTAATGTGAGGGACACAGTCAGCTGGAACAGGCACTAATGTGTTTGAAAAGGTGTGAATGAGTTTCTCTGCATGAGGATCACTGTGAACAAAACAAACTGAAGCAGTGTTCAAATAAAAACTCTCTCTTCATCACATCCAGCAGAGCAGCAACAACCATTTCACTACTCAACTATTCAGAGCAAGCAGAGACCTCTGGCTTTATCCTCCAGACATTCAGCTCCAACAACACACTGCAGCACATCTGGACTCAGCTTTACAAGAGTTTGACAAAGTCTCCACTTGGTCCCTTTAGCTTTGATTAAAGCAGGAAGTACAGATTGTCTTCAGTGAGGGATAAAACCTCTGAGTCTCTGTTGTTTTATTTCACACTGACTGTTTTTATCTTCTCCTACAGTTCCTCTAAACGTCTCTCTGCCTTTAACATCAGTGTGGACGAGCTGTGTCCTCATTGATTTAAACCAACATGAGGGTGAAGGCTCATTATTGTATTAATTCATATCTGAGGTCTAGACAGCAGGATCTCTTTCCACCAGCAAAACAATGAGTTGAATTTCTGAAAACAAACTCCAAGAAACTTTTTCAGCGTAACACTGGATTAAAAATCACATAAATGTGTTTGAAATCTGATCTGTTGAGCTGTGACATGGCTGAGAGTTTAAAGTAATGTGATGAAAAGAGACTTAAAAAGAAAAAGATGGAAACACATCATTATAAAGTCAACTTCACATCAGATCAGTTGTTTAAGAATGTTTGAAAAGTGTTTGTTTTAATATCACATCTCATGAAATGATGCACAACAACAGAATGAAATATGATGTTTATTTCAGAAAGAGCAGCGAAAAAACACCAAAATGATCTGTTTATGTTTGAGAGTTGAATCAACAGTCCAGAGCACAAATTAAACCAACAGAAAAACCGTCAAAAAGCATCAAACAGTCTCTGCTTCTGTTTGTTTTTATCTGCTGTCTCTGTGGAGCAGAAAGTCTCATCTGTGTTTCCAGCTGTGAGGAACGTTGGCACACGTCATTGGATCAATACAGCTGTGAAATGGACTGGAGGACAGTTTAATCTGAGTCACTTTCAGTTTGCTGACATTAAATACAAATTTATTTATTCAGAGAACGCATGTCATTTATTTGAGCAGCAAAAGAAAAGAAAGAGAATCAATAAAGACTTGAAGCAGAAGAGGAACAGGATGGTTTCAGGAAAAGCTGCAGCTTATCATTGTCAGTCAGTCATTGTGTTCACAGAGAGCATCCCACAAACACAAACACCTACACACAGACAACCAGGGAATCTGGTTTTCACCTAAAAACAAACTAAAAGTTTCCTTCAGCTGGTTTTGTGAATATTTCAGTGAGTAGCTTTATAAATATGATCGTTCAGTATTTTCTACAGTCTGATGACACAAAGGATCGTCTCTTATCAACAGCACAGATCAACTCTGATGGTGACAGGACTCATAAAGGAGCTGCTGGGGTCTGCTGTCAGAGGAATTCATAAAGCTAACAAGCTAATGAGAAAAACAAAGAATGAACATGATCAGAACACACTCTGAAAGTTTTCAGCTTGATCTGACTTTAGTCTGTTTCCTGCTTTAATGAGCAGAGAGTTCCTGTTTCTTCCTCTAAGCTTTCTGTTTGTGTGTTTGTGTAAACCAACAGAGAAAGTGTATCTGCAGAGGAAGCCTGTATCTGAGCTCTGTAATCTGATGATATTCAGCAGCTCTCTGGTTACACTTCTCTCCTCAGAAACAGAAAAACAAACCCACTGTGGAATGAACGCTGCTGGAGATAGTCCAGGGTCTTTGTTCAATCCTTTTTGTTTTCTTATGAAGGAGGTCTCAGGCAGCACTTACCTGGAAGAGAAGAGAAAAAAGAAACAACAGGGTTAGTTTAGAAATTCATGCTGCATCAGAAAAATCTGTCGTTTCTTTTCTCTGAATCTAAAACATGATGTGAACTCAGACTTTTTACCAAATAAACAGAGAAAATGACGCTGTATTCATTCCACAGTTCAGAAAACAAACGTCCTTTTTTCTCTTAAAGGCAAAAACACGACCAAACACACAGAGAGACATCAGACTAATGAGGCATTTACAGCACAGATATTAGACTCAATGAAACCATTTTTACTGTGTATCAGTGTTTTTGCTCTCAGAGTCACTGTTAAATGGACTTTTTCACAAGATGGACTGAAACATTAAAGCAACAGAGGAACATTTTCATTTCTAAACCTCTATGTGACAGAAACAGCTCGTTAAATGTCAAGATTCACTGAAAGGTCAAAGTCAGACGAATGTAAGGTCAAATTAAAGGC
Source organism: Halichoeres trimaculatus (assembly GCF_033239565.1). Taxonomy (NCBI): domain Eukaryota; kingdom Metazoa; phylum Chordata; class Actinopteri; order Labriformes; family Labridae; genus Halichoeres; species Halichoeres trimaculatus. The sequence goes on along the minus strand of NW_027437188.1, from coordinate 5,548,777 downwards.
ACAGTTCACACATCCACACTCTCACACCTCCTGACTCTACAAAGAACAGCCCATTAATGTACAGCAGGTTTAATCTGATGCAATAACTGGAAACAGATCATCAGTTTCTCCTCACACTAAAAGTCGTTTGTGTTTGAAACTGAAGGTCAGAGGGAGGAAAAGTTGAACTGAAGTGATGTGGAACAAGTTCTTTAATGTGTCCTGATTAAAGGCAGGAAGCTGAGCCTCTCACTCTACACCTTTCACACAGACCAACACAGACTTCATGACAAAGCTTTTTTTTTTTTTTCTCCACAGACATTTGAAGAGTCACTGTAGAACAGCACAGGTGTTACTGATTACACAAACAGAGACTGTGAGCTGTCAGCCAATCAGAATCCACCACAGCCCCTGAGGCTGAAGCAGCTCGTTAAGTTCATTAATTACACCTGTGCTCCTGCTGCTCCATGTCTAAATGTTGTTCTTGAGAAAAGTGAACTGTCACTTTAGGCCATGTCCACACGTAGCTGCAATATGTGCGGCTTGAGGCATACCAAACCGATAATGGCCAGTGTTTTCCAGAAGTAAAACCCTTGCTCACCAATCAGAATAAGCCACCGTCATTCAGCTCTGACGTTTGAGAACTGAAACTCTGTTTAATGGTGTCCACACAGAACCATAAGTGCGTTAAGGTATAAAAATATCTCCTGTTTCCCAAATACCACGCTATGTGTGGACATGGCCTTAGACACCTTAGTGTGAGACTGAAGCCTGCAGCTGGATATTTTCAAAAACAAAATACTCCCTGAGTAGTTTTAAAAAATACTTTCATCCACACACACCGGGAAAGTTTGATTATTTCAGCTTGAGGCATACCAAATCCATATTTGTCAGTGTTTTTCAGATGTGAAACCTGTGCGATCCATTCAGAATGAACCCCCATTATTCAGCTGTGAGACCAAAAACTCTGTTTCAGGGCGTCTACAAGTAGCCATGAAACCAGAGATTTTTAAAAACGTTACTTTGGCTGGAGTTTTAAGGAAACATTGTTTTCATGATGTAAAGCTGCTGTTTGGTGTGGATGACAGGCTGTAAAGGTATAAAAAATATATGCGATTTCTCAGATACCCAGCTACATGTGGACATGGCCTGACTTTCTTCCTGGGTTATTTCCCTGTGATTACATTTTTGCCTATGCGGGGGAAAAAAGAAAAAAAAAAAGAGAGAGAAGAAAAAGAAAAAGAACATTTTTAAAAAAGGTAATCAAATAAAACCTGCTTTTTAAAAAAGTAATAACCATAAACATGGTCAGTGATGTGTGTTTGTGTCTCAGCCTCCAGCCTGCTCTGCTCTCTCTGAACCTCTCTGTTCGTCACTTCGACCTCACAAACCTCTACGACTCTGAGGCCAAATGAAGATGATCACAGCAGACCTGCTCACCTCCAGGTCAGGTCAGTGAAAGTCTTTGTGCTGCTGAGCAAACAGAGCAGTCTGTGAATAACCAGCAGTCCTCTCACTCTCTGTCCCTGGTTTCCTCTCTCATAGTGTGAGCTCATGTCAAAGCGCGGTGCTGTCATCATTATCTGGACTGTTCACACACACTTTAAAAGATGAGGCTTTAATGCTTTGTTACAGCAGCCTGCTCCAACATGAAGTCTGATAAACTTACATTTCTCCACAAATCAGTCTCAACAATAACTGAGAGCTCAGGGATTGTGCTGCATCCTGCAGAGAAATGTTATGAAGGAGAACACAGCAGGGTCTATTTTCACACAGATTCAGGATCTACTTCAGAAAAGACACAGAAACTGAACTCAAAAGAAACAAACAAAAAGACAAAACAGCTCCAAAACAACAGATGATCGTTCACTTTGGTTCATTAGTTATTGAACTGTGATCACAACCAACAGGAGTAAAAATAAATCCTTCTAAAGAAATCCAGGATTTTTCTCTCTGGTTACCTTCAAAAGACCTGATCTTCTTTAGCTTTGTTCATTTGTTAGAAAAGTCAGTAAAAAGTCTGAGCTGATGATTCTCCAAACAAACATCAGATCATGACAAACACTGGATCATCTGACTGAGCGTTCTCGTGAGCTGAGCCATAAACTCTGAGTGTCCACACTGTTCTCTATCAGCACACAGCTGCATCCTCACAGTCTACATGGACACATTTCCACAGAGAGGAGCTTTGAATGCTGGGATCAGAGGAGCAGAGAGCAAACAGAGCAGGTGAGATCAGACAGGGAGTGGAGGACATGTTGGGCTCGAAATCTCAGTGGAGTGGAACATTGTGTGGAGCTCTCTGTCAGTCCTGACACACAGCTTCCTGCAGAGAGAGAAGAAGAGGATGGCTCCAGTCCTTTCTGTTTTCATCTTATTAGACGCTGTTCCTGTTCAGATTGGGAACTTGACCAGCTCTAATAAACACTGACCTTTTTCTATCAGGGTGATTGGAGATAAATGATCAAAATAAATGTCACAGAAAATGAAAAAGGCAGGCTGTGTACACTCCAGTTTGAGAAACTTATTAACAACAATTAATTCATCTGATTGGTTAAAAGATCAGAATCAAACCAGCAACCAGACATTGTGATTTCCAGCCACGCTGTGAACATTATATTCATGAGCAGGTGTACGTTGGCCTGACTTAATGTCTGCAGACTGACGGCCAAGAACATTTGTAAGACAAGAAAACATGCAGAATGGATCCAAACTGCTGTGGACAGATCTGCATCTCTCTGTGTGTTTCTGTTCCAACACTCTGACAGCTGTGACCGCCGTCCATAACACACGGAGCAAAGTGGGAGAAACATCCAGAACATCAGGTGTGAATACATTTGGACAAAACCAGCAGATGACTTCATTACGTCAGCTTACACACTAAACAGACTGCACTGTGTGAATATATAAACTGTTACAAGCTTACAAACAGATCACACACCAGTTACACACACACACGACAACGATGTCATCCTTTGATGAGGTGGTTTCAGTGTTTACTACAACATCTCAAAGATCCTCAGCAGAACAAACATTTCTCCAGGGCAAACGTCCAGCTCAGAAACTGCTGCTGTCTTCTTAAGTCAGGATCTGTTTCCAGCAGTCTGATCATGTGACAGGAAGCTTTCTGTCTGACACATCCTTCTCATCTGTGAGTGAAGACTCTGCTGAGGTAAAGCTGGGAGAGTCTCTGTCTCTGCTGAGCTGGAACAAGATGCAGCAGCTGATCTTTTTGTCTCTGACCTCTCTGTGAGGGAACAAACTGACACACTGACTTTCTGCAGCTCCTCCTTCACATCCAGGCGTGTTTATAACTCACTGCTCAGAAAGTCTGAACGTTACTGATCCAAAGGTTATTGTGTGGAAGGTGACGCTGACAAACACACTGACCATGAGGCTGAAAAAGTTGATATAAAACTTAAACAGTTATAATCATGAAGAACATCTCTTTACAGCTCGTTTAGAGGCTTTTAAAAGACGTTTGGTCTGGAGCAGAAAACTATCTGAGGAGAATGAAACTCCAGCATCATTCTTCACACATCACACTGATCATTGACCAAAACTCATCGTGCTGAATCCAGAACAACCACTGCCTCACAGATTATTTCACTGTGTCAGGACAAAGTCTCTGAAATGATTCAGCCTCCAACAGATGGAAGAAAAGAAACTGAGACGTGGAAAGACGTCTTCACATTAACACATGAAAGTCCAAGGTAACAATCATCACAAACAAAGGATGGACCATCCAACTGAGCCAAAGGGATTTTAACACCTGACATCTGCTTCAAATGTGCCACAGGTAAAAATGGAGACGGATAGAAACGTTCTTAATGTGACAGAAAAACTTTTTCAAACTAAACTTTAACTTCATCCGTTTACTCGACAGGTCAGAACCAGAAAGAGAAAATTAAACACTCTCCAACAAAGTTTAGCTCTTTGCCAAGAAGAGAAATAACACCAACCAAATGATACAGAGGTTAAATGCTAAAAATAAAGATAAAGAGAAAGTGGAGAACCAGATGAGGAAGAGAAAACATGAATGGACTGGACTCCACTGAATCAAAGCAGACAGAGTTTAAAGTCACAGCCACGAGGACGGAGAGAATCAGGTGGATTCAGAAACAGCTGGAGAAGGTCAGAGCCGAGGAAAACGAGCTACATCTGGATGGAGCTGGAGTCAGAATTTCAGGATTTTGTTAACATAGAGGAGTTTAGTGTCACCCTCAGAATTAAAACCAGACCGAGGCCTTTGATCCAATAACTGAGACTGTTCTTTGATATCAAGGAGGAGAAAATGAGAAAGACTTTTTGATGCAGTAAACACAACAGCAGAGATCAACAGGCATCAGCTGGTCCTCAGAAAAATAAGACAACTAACATCTCAGAGAAAAATAACATCAATGAATGTTTGTTATCAATAAAGATTTTATCCTTTGACAAAACAAAGGTGGATGCTGGGAGAAAATAAAAAAAACTCCATGTGTAGAAATATTGATTGTCTTTCTGCTCACACTCACCCACTCACTGTTTACTGCTCTGTCTCAGTCTGAGTCACAGTGGGTGCTGTGGGAGGCTCAACCTCTCTGTATTCAACTTCCACAGCAGCAGTGTCTCCTCATACAAACACTGCATCTGTAAATAGAAAAGCTGTAAACCTGTAATGATACAAATTACTGTGTGAGGTTTGTTGTAGCCACAGAATTCAAGTCAGAGACCTGAAACCAGACGCCCTGTCTCATATCTGTTAACATTTCATTCACACATTGATCCTTGTTGGGATCAGTTTGGAGGGAGGTAAAATACTGCTGAGACCTGATCAGATCATTAGAAACAGAAAAGAAGAAGCTAACAGTCTCAAAGATCTTGAACAGTTAGAATATCAGCATTATTTATTTTAGCTAACAACAGGAAAATATTTCTACAGATGGACGTGAGCCTGAACTGATCAGTTAAAGTGTGACCCTGTTAATCCTTCTTTTAAATGCTGGACATATTCAGGTTCTCTCAGACCCTTAGCTCAGCTTTAGAAGTGAGACAAGTTTAAAACCTACAGCTGAAAAATCTTAAAATGACAACAGGAAAGTAAAGCTAGGTGTGATTATACTCTTTATAATGTTAAACTATAAATATGATTATAGTCCATGATGAGAGACAGAAGCTGGTTTAACTCCAAACCAGCTCAGACGGCTGCTGGGAGCTCTTTACTCTTCAGTTTTGGACTCATTAGCTAAAAGGAGGCTGACAGAGTCTGTGCTTCATGCCAAGATCCCAGGGTGTGTGCCAGCTCAGTCTGGCATGGCAGCAACAGAGAGGCTCTGAGGTCAGGTGGAGATGAAACACTGAGAGCTCAGGCAGATCAGAAGAGAGACTTTAAATGACTTTATCACAAATTACCTGAAAAACTACATGGATTTAGAAAACACTCAGATTCTGAGACATTTCTGTCTGAATAAGAGGAAAGAAGGTCAGAGAGATGAAATGAATCAGAGCCCATGTTGTGGATGAGTTGTTTGCAGCAGCAGCTGCCTCTGTGTCCCTGTGTGTGAGTAAAGACTGAACAATGAAAGTCAAGCTCTGAGCGGGAACGTCTCCTTCTCTCAGGGTGAAAAACAAAACAAAACAAAACAAAAACAGAAAGCACAACACTTCATTTCAAGAGGAGGCAAAAACAAACTCAGGAGACTGAACGACTTTGTGTTAAAGTGGAAGGAAGAAGACAAAGACAGAGAAAGAAACGTCCTCTGAGTGAACTGACTGAGGATTTTTCATTCACTGAGTCAGAAAAAAAAACTTCTGTCAGAGAATTTATGAGTAATTCCTTCAGATACAGAGGGGTTGAACTCTAAATGCTCATCTCCTCTGAAACAGGTGAAGACTCATTTCTGTTGGAGCTGCGTTCATATTTTGGGTCTTTAGGAACAGGGTGGAGATTTGGAGCTGTTGTCAGTGTGATTAATAGTGTCTGTGAAGATGAGAAGACTGATATCAAACTCCTATTAGACGAGGAAATTAAAGCAGTTTGAGGAAATGATGACTGACTTCCATCTTGATAAAAAGATTCAATAGAATTTCAGTTCCTAATGATTCTCTGATTCGTCACATTTGACTGATTCACCTTCATCTGATTCTCTGAATATTAACTGACAAGCTGATGTCAGTGATCAACCTCCTGTGCTGTCTGGATAGGTGATAGGAATCATAGCTGAAGGTAGGAGCTCATCATCATCATCATCATCATCATCCTCATCATCATCATCATCATCATCATCATCATCATCATCATCATCATCATCATCATCATCATCTGTCAGAGAAACCAGTTTTATTAAATCAAAGCAGAAACTCAGAATCAGAAACTTGTGACTAAAGACACAGGAAGTTTAGAAACAGGAAGTTTGAGCTTTCTTCTTTCAGTCTTCATTTACTGCTGTCAGAAACATGAGATGATCTCATCAAACATATGAAATGTCATTTGAAAGTCAGATTTCATCATTAGATCTGATTGTTCTCATTCATATGAAGATCTGAGGAGCAAAGAGAGCGCTGAAATGAAAGCTGTCATCTAAATGACGTGTTAAAAATAGACTTTTAGATGAATCTTTGAATAAATGAAAGAACCAAATCAGTCCATGATCATGAGGATGATGTAAAATTAGACTTTCTAAAAACACAGATGATGTGACGTCAGTGAAAACAGAAAGTAACTCTGACTTCTTCTTCAGCTCCTCCAGACTCTTCTTGAACAAAGACGTCTCACTTAAAGCAGTGATTGTGTTTATTTCCTCTCAAGGTCACAAGGAAAGGAAGCAGCCTGAGCACTTAGTGTCTGTAAAAGCTTCAAGGTTGCACTTCAAAAGATTCAATAGCAGCACTTTTCCTCATTTCCAGCTCCTGACGGATGAGCACAGGGTCAGCCATGACACATTTATGGTTCAGAGCTGAGAGGACAGACATCCCAATGAAGGACTTTCCCTCACTGTTTGTCAGAGACTCTTTCTAAAAAGTGTTGGAGGTTAGAGATGTGTTTACTGAAGCTGGAGCTTTGAACAGTCCACATTATGACAACAACAGATCATAAAGAGAGTCAACAACCTGAGTGAGGACTGAGTTATTATTCAGATTCTGGAAACATCTAGAGGCTCAGAAAGTCACAGGTTGAGTGATGAAGCTCTTTTCCTCTTGAATCTGTGTCCTTGAACGAGTGCTGATTGAAAGCTTCAGTGAATCTGAGAGGACTGATGATGGACTGATGGAAAGACACTTCATGTCATTTCTAGCAGCAGCCAGCAGACAAACACTCCTCAGAAAACCTCTTCACCTCACTCTGACTGAGGAAAGACGTCAAATAATAAAACAGAAAAAGACTCTGCCTTAAACTGTCAAAAAACATGAATTATTAATACTAACACATAAAGAAATAAATGCTGAACACAACACTAAATAAACAAACAACAAACCCCTCAGTGAGTGTGAACAGAGCAGCAGTCGTCCAATCAGAGCCTCTCTTTGCTGGAAGCAGCAGTGAGCTCGTTAAGGCTGAGGAGCAGCTGAAGCTCGTTAACAATCAGTGACCTCACCTGGAAACATGCAGAGGAGAAACAAGGAAGAAGCTGGAGTTTGTCCAGAGACACAGGCTGTGTCCGAAATGGCATACTAACATACTACATACTACATGGTCGTTGTGTATATACTGTATACTACATACTAAAAGTATGATTAGAGTGCCAACCGTTTACACCGTAGTATACTACTCGATTTCCCATGATGCATTTCAAAACCTCCGACGACAAAAATTGGAAGCACACATAAGTCTATGGAAGCACACCAGGCTATCAAATATCTCTGTTGATTCGCCATATTTGAAAGTTTTAAGAACATTTTAGGCGAGAAAGTCATCACGTAGAAAACCAAAATGTGGTCATTTGGGCCACAAAACGCACGGATACAAATTTAATTTCAACATTTCGGACATTCTGTTAAGAGCGCCAATATGCTACCGAAGAAACTTCCGGTCCGCTCCAAAACAAGAGCCTAATTTACAAAAGCGTTAAAGAACTTAAAAGAGATAAACGGGTGCTTTTATTTTGAAAACGGGAAGTTCGCTAGTGGATGATTTTTAGCTAAGACCGGTCCCAAGACGAATTCATCTCTCTTTAAAAAATTAAAAAATGTTTACTGCTCGCAGACACCGAAGACGATCCGTCCGTCGCCTCAGGCACTTTGTTTCTTTGTACTTACGTTTAGGTTTCCCTGTAGAGCTAAGTCCATTTTAGTTGCTTCTCATCTTCTCATCTCATTCTGTATTTACGTTTATAAATACGGGGCTCGCAATGCATTATGGGGCGTGTCAGTACGACTAGTATGCCCACCTCCCATACTTAAAAATTTTACCGATATAGTATACATCCGGGTATTTCTCGCGCACACAATCTTTTCATACTATTTAATGTGAACGCACTACATACTTTTTTTGACGTCATACTTAGTATGAGTAGTACGTTAGTATGCCATTTCGGACACAGCCACAGAGTCATAAAAACATAGGAGGATATAATTTCTCTCTGTCAGAGCTCATGATGACACTGACACAGGGAGAATGTGTCTGAATACCAACAATCTGAAATAAATCCAATAAATGAGCAACTTTCTCTGATTTTTAGTCCAGAGCACAGGAGGAATGGAAAGCAGAGCACTAATTTCACAGTTCACACTTCTTATTTCTGATCACTCTCAGACAATGGTTCAATGGATTCAGACAAAGCTGTTCCACTTTGATCTGCTCATCAAAATGATTCAGAGCCATTTCTTCAGTCTCTGCTGAGGATTCAGTTCATCACAGCAGTGAACACAGGAGGAAGAGTGAGAGATGACAGTTTATTCAAGTCAAAGAGTGAAAACCTCCTCTTTGTCTTCATCTGTGTTCATTGTTTATTGCGTTAATATAATCACTCTGACAAGACACAAAGCAGCAGTTTTTCTGTGCAGAGAGATCAATGAGAACAGCGTCTCTTCACAAACTATGATCTCAGCCTTCAAACATGAACATCTATTCTGCTCTAAGAGCTCTTCAATGCTGACCATGACTGAGGGCCGATGAGAGTTGATGACATTTACTCAGAAGCTGCACTTTCCACAGACCACACCCACAGACAGCCTCACAGTGGGGTGTCAGTGTTGGGTCAGTGCACCACAGAAAAGCCTGATTCACACTTTGCATTTAGAGAGCAGTGAGGCTGATTTTATTTGAAGGATGGAGAAAAAGTCATTTTACATCCTGAACTCTGTCTCTGAGTGTCCTCTGTGGAGAGAACGTCCACCCTGAGGGTTTCACTGGAGGTCAGACGTCCACTGTGGACAACTGAACTCATGTCAAGACTTTAACAGCCGTGACACGGAGTAATCAGTTCTCACCTCACACGCTCTTCAAGATAATTACAGATTATTAACGAGTCAGAGAGCTTTAAACCAGCAGAGAGAAATGTAAAGTGGGAGAGAGTGGAGCTAAAGATTAAGGCTCATATTCAATGAGAACTCTGCAGAAAGTTGGAAAGCAGCTGGACTTTTACAGAGAAAGATGTTTGCTTCATTGAAGTCATTCCAACCTTTAAGTGATAATTACAAAGTTTCTACATAGACTTAGAAAGTAATCAGAGTTTGGAGCATAATTCAGATTCAACTGAAGCATGAAATTACAAGAGAGGGCTGAAGCAGATAACACGGCCTTTTGATTCACTTCAGACTGGTCAGACTTTGCAGGAAGCTGAGTTTTCCTGTGTGAGGATGTTAGCACCAAGACTTTAGCAGAGCTAATGTTCATCTGTTTGTCTTTCATGTTGATGCAGTGAGAAATATCTCATCCACTCTGACAGGTTCCTGTTTAACATGGTTACTCAGCTGATTCACTGACTTTTAATGTGGACCCTCCAGAACAATCCCCTTCAGTCACAGCTTTACATCACATCCACTGCTAGTTTGTTTGTTTGAACACAGTTTGAACTCCCATTAGTGCTCTGCAAGAGCTAAAGCCCAGTGGATGGAAATAAAGTGAAACAGGCTGAACTCCAGCCGAGCTAAGAAAACAAAGAGCTGCAGAATGACTTCATAACCTTTGAGAGATCAGACACAAAAGGAGAGGGACGGACAGAGAGAACTGGTTTTCCAGCGTGCTCCCTGTACTGCAGCAGATTAAAGCCAAAAGTGTCTTCAGACTAAATAAAGATGTCAGTCCTCCAAGGTCCCAAGTCTAAGATGAGAACTACAGAAAGAGAAGAACTGTTCAGACCTTTGAGGTCAGGTGCACTGAAGGAAAGATGGAGTCAGGATATGAGATAAACTCACAGACACAGGAACATGTTAAAGTCATGTATGAACATAACAATCTATGTTTTAGTGACTGGATTTGAAGAGTTTCTTCCGACAGTCAGTTTTTTCTGTTTGATATGATCTACAGTGACTGACAAACACAGTTATGTTCTGTAAAACCAGCATCAGTGACAACATGAAGAAAGAAGACGTTCAACAAGACGTCTGCAGACGTGTGCAGACCAAAACCTCTGAACTCTGAAAACAAATGTTGTAAAGAGCAGAAACAATCAGTGAATGGTCTGATCGTCTGCTCTCTCAGCATTTACCTGTTCAGAGTGGTTCATTAATTAGTTTGTCTCCATTAACTAAATGAGAGTCAGAGCATCAGACCTTTAAACCTCTGCTTTGTCCACCTTCAGCTCACAGAGCTTTGCTGTGATCAATTAAAATGTTTTTTTCTTCTCCTGCACATTTTCCCTCAAGTTACTTCCTCTAGTTTTCAGGTTGTTCTTTACATTTTCTTCACCTTCTTAAAACAACCTCTCTGCCTGCCTCCCCCTGGCTTTTCTGTACAAGGTTAAACAGCATTCCCTCCCCAGGGGTCCTCTTCAGATAAAAAGCATTTGTTGAATAAAAACACATTTCATTTCCTTTTCTTCACCCTTCCATCAATTTCGTCGAGCCTTTTAAGAATGGAAAAACAAAGACGTCATCACCTCCTCTAAAGAACAGACCGAGGACAACTCTTCTTTGAGTAACACCTTCACTGATCTGATGAGGAGCTGAACAACTCGTTGTGTACAGAGCTTTGTGCTGAAAATGTCTTTTTGTTTTCACTATAAAAATAACAAAACTGTTTACTTGTATGTCTCTTTGGTGTTTTACAGTCTGCTGCTTAGATGACTCTTTCATTCTGTGGTGTGTGAAATACTGTCTCACACACAAACATAAAATACTATTTCAGTGATTCATGACCTGTTTGTGTTTCTGTTAGAGGTGAGACAGTTTCAGTCTCTGAAAGATTGTGTTTCTTGTTCCTGGAGACATCAGGGCAGCTCTGTCACCCTCAATAATTCAGACGACAACGGAGAAGCAGAGAGACCACTGCTCTCTCAGTTTTTCATATTTTCACTTCTGAGGGTTGTCACTCACTCCTCACTCCCTCTCTAAAACCCTTTTTTTTTATTTTTTACATCCTCTCTTTTATAGCAAAATGCTAACCTTTCTGCCATTTGCTGTTTAATATCCTTCCCTACAAAGTTCTGAAGTGTTTTAGGTTTCATGTAAATGACCATAATAAAACTGACTGTAAGGCAACAACTGTTTAACAGCACAGTTACAGCAACAGTTGCTCCTGAGACGATCAACATCCCTCTGACAGTCTGTAGCTTTGTGTTATTTCTTCTTCCTGGCACAGCATCAGAACTAGAGAGAACTGCATCCCTTTTTGTTACAAATATATGACACAATATTTAAAAAATCCCCTTTCCAGTGTTTTTCTTTCAGCTCAGTGGTTCATAAAAAGTGTTTATAATCCAAAGCTTTAGTAGATTACTCTATTTTTTCTTTAGCATGAGGAGGTTTGAGGCTGTGAGAGGAAAACTACTTCAGCTGCCTGTTTATTCTGTCTGTTCAACTGAAATCTATGATTTACTGTTTGGAGAGAATCACTGAGGGAAAATGGACGGAGAGAAATCAATTCAGAGTTTGACCCTCGTTGAAGAAGACATTGATGTCTGAGAGGGAGAACCAAACACTTTCCTTTTTCTGCTTTCACAGAAGATGAACCAGAAAACAAAAACATCTGATGTGTTTATATCACCATCCACCATGAAGAGACTCAGGGGGGTATTCCACGAAGCTGGCTTAGCTCAAAGCCTGGCTTATTTGGGTTAGCCGCGCTAACTTTAGTGAGAGTTGGGTTCCACAAACGAGGCTTAGGGCTAGCGTGGCTTGGTAACCATGGTAAATTAGCCAGTGCGACTAGCCTGGTCCCGGTCAGGCTAAACGTCAGGCTTACCTTAGCTGCGTCTCAGAGAAGGTCAGACCGGCTTCTAAAAGACGCCTTGTGAACTGCAGGTGTCACATTAAATTAATCTATACCTGTAATAGATGATGTTCTTGTTCAGAAACATAAACTGAGACCTTTTGGTAACTTTTCTGACACCTGCTTAAAACCCAAAAAGTCAGAAGGATCGTGAGGCTCCGCTTTCACGGTCCGTATTCATACTGAAAATCAAGATCAAGCGAGCTTTTGTCCTTCAGCTCCACGGGAGGTTTCCATCCTCCCTGAGCTCGCTTTAGGACACCTGCGTGATCCTTTGACAGGTGAACCGCCCCAGTTTTACTAGACTGGAATAACCGTGAGTCAAGACATGTCAGATACTAGACTGTCTGTCCTCATAGTAAGAAAGTTGGTGGCTAAGAGGTTAGAGAGTAGGGCACAGACGCACGGTGATCCATGCTTTATTTGTGGCGTGGGTTCGATCCCACTTGTGGTAACTATTTAAAAATAACTGATTTTCTTTCTTCTGTCACCCTCAAAGTACAGTCAACATATAACAGAATAAAGGCACAAATTGTCTTGTGATATAAAAGGTGACAACAGCCACAATTTTCCATAGAAATACCTTCCTTTACCGGCGGTCCGTTCTGATCATGATGATAATGTAAAGGTGATTCCACATGGTGAGATAACTTTGTGTCTTCCTCCTTATTTAAATATAGGGCACTGTATCACTGACACATCTCATCTGACAGCTGAGTCATCTCTAATAAAAAAAAAAATGACATCTCATCTACATGTCTTTTTCTGCAGTTTTAGTCAGTGTTTGATGAAACATCACCCCATGAAGTATATAGGCCTATATATATGAACAGCTTTAATTTAATCATGACCAATCTCCTCTGGGCCACAGCAGTGTGAGGAGCTTCAGAGTGAGAAGAAAAAGGTAATCAAACTCAGCAGAAACAGTCAGTGTTGATTTGACACATAAGCATGATATTCTTGAACAAGCAGCGTCTCTGGCTTTGTTAATTGCCACCGTGTCACCCTTTTATGTGATTTTCACCTTGTAGTCATCATACGACTCTATGAGGGGTGTTTTCTCCGCTGAGGGAAACGTCTCCGCTCTCGGTTTTGACATGATTTGGTCATTTCGACAATCGACACGTCAGGGCTTTTTATCTACCGCGGACGCGCGCTTAGCCGCAGCTTGGATCAGCCTGGCTTGAATAAGCGTCTCTGAAAATCAGCTGAGCCTCGTTAGTGGAACGAGTTGCAGCTAAGATTGAAGTGGCAGCTTATTCAAGCCACGCTTACCGGCGATAGCCCAGCCTTCTTTAGCCAGCTTCGTGGAATACCCCCCAGGTATGTTTCTGGAAAGAGCAGCCGACACTTCAATAAACAAAACAAAGACTGAAAGCCTGAATCTGTAAAAGTAGCAGAAAGAGTCAGACAAAGGTTTGTGTTCAGCAAAGACTTCAGAAAAGGATCATTTCATACAAGGAGCACTAAGGACTTCAGAGTATGTGTTAGTGTTTCAGAGTATTTCTGAGACTGAAACAGACAAAGAACGGCAGAGAAAGGCAGAAGACAAACTGAGGTGAGACAGAAAAACTGAACACAAGAAGCAAAGCTGAATGTTAGTCAGAGAGAGAACGCTGCAGCTTCAGTCTGGACTTTAACCTGGACTCACCCTGAACCACCAGGGGGGTATTCCACGAAGCTGGCTAAAGAAGGCTGGGCTATCGCCGGTAAGCGTGGCTTGAATAAGCTGCCACTTTAATCTTAGCTGCAAGTCGTTCCACTAACGAGGCTCAGCTGATTTTCAGAGACGCTTATTCAAGCCAGGTTGATCTAAGCTGCGGCTAAGCGCGCGTCCGCGGTAGATAAAAAGCCCTGACGTGTCGATTGTCGAAATGACCAAATCATGTCAAAACCGAGAGCGGAGACGTTTCCCTCAGCGGAGAAAACACTCCTCATGGAGTCGTATGATGACTACAAAGTGAAAATCACATAAAAGGGTGACACGGTGGCAATTAATAAAGCCAGAGACGCTGCTTGTTCAAGAATATCATGCTTATGTGTCAAATCAGCACTGACTGTTTCTGCTGAGTTTGATGACCTTTTTCTTCTCACTCTGAAGCTCCTCACACTGCTGTGGCCCAGAGGAGATTGGTCATGATTAAATTAAAGCTGTTCATATATATAGGCCTATATACTTCATGGGGTGATGTTTCATCAAACACTGACTAAAACAGCAGAAAAAGACATGTAGATGAGATGTCTTTTTTTTTTTTTTATTAGAGATGATTCAGCTGTCAGATGAGATGTGTCAGTGATACAGTGCCCTATATTTAAATAAGGAGGAAGACACAAAGTTATGTCACCATGTGGAATCACCTTTACATTATCATCATGATCAGAACAGACCTCCGGTAAAGGAAGGTATTTCTATGGAAAATTGTGGCTGTTGTCACCTTTTATATCACAAGACAATTTGTGCCTTTATTCTGTTATATGTTGACTGTACTTTGAGGGTGACAGAAGAAAGAAAATCAGTTATTTCAAATAGTTACCACAAGTGGGATCGAACCCACGCCGCAAATAAAACATGGATCACCGTGCGTCTGTGCCCTTCTCTCTAACCTCTCAGCCACCAACTTTCCTATCGTGTTGGCAGACAGTCTAGTATCTGACATGTCTTGACTCACGGTTATTCCAGTCTAGTATAACTGGGGCGGTTCACCTGTCAAAGGATCACGCAGGTGTCCTAAAGCGAGCTCAAGGAGGATGGAAACCTCCCGTGGAGCTGAAGGACAAAAGCTCGCTTGATCTTGATTTTCAGTATGAATACGGACCGTGAAAGCGGAGCCTCACGATCCTTCTGACTTTTTGGTTTTTAGCAGGTGTCAGAAAAGTTACCAAAAGGTCTCAGTTTATGTTTCTGAACAAGAACATCATCTATTACAGATATAGATTAATTTAATGTGACACCTGCAGTTCACAAGGCGTCTTTTAGAAGCCGGTCTGACCTTCTCTGAGACGCAGCTAAGGTAAGCCTGACGTTTAGCCTGCCCGAGACCAGGCTAGTGGCACTGGCTAATTTACCATGGTTACCAAGCCACACTAACCCTAAGCCTCGTTTGTGGAACCCAACTCTCGCTAAAGTTAGCGCGGCTAACCCAAATAAGCCAGGCTTTGAGCTAAGCCAGCTTCGTGGAATACCCCCCAGGTGTGTCCAGTTAACCTAACAAGCTCCTGCAGAGACACAAGATGACATCACAGGTCATCACAGCCAATCACAGGGCAGTTTGTGGCAATGGGCCTGAATGTGAGCTTAATATTTGTTCAAAGCAAACAAGATAAATGTGAAAACTTTTTTTTCTTTCTTTTTTTTTTAAATCTGTGTTTTAAGCTGAAGTCTTTGTCTGTGAATGATGGAACATGTGTTTCTCTTTTCTGCAAAGGACACAAACCGTGTTACTGGTTGGATTGGAGGGTTTCTGTGAAGAGGAAACACACACACACACACACACACACACACACACACACACACACACACACACACACACACACACACACACACACACACACACACACACACACACACACACACACACACACACCATGGTTCATCCTGAGCTGTGTGTCAGCTGGTGTTTTCTATTCTCGAGGGAAATGAAATGTGACAGACATGACTGCAGAAAACACACTCTGAATAAAAAAGCAGCTTCTGAATACACTCTGGACACACACTCAGGGTTACACAACACTACACACACATGGAAGAGAGGAGAAAAGTAAGCTCACACAGAGCTGACGTTACTGATGAGTAGATTTCTGTCTGTTGCAGAAGAAAAGAGACGTTGGTACAGTTCAGGTCTGTGGACAGGGCTGAGGAGAACGCTGAGAGCAGGAGACGACCTGAGTTCATCTCACTTCTCTTTTTTTATCATGTCCCACTCAGAGGACTGAAGCCTTTATGTTTGAATTAGACAACAAATGTCGACCAAGGAGTCTGCTGAAAAACTGCATTACCTCTGAAATAATTTTAAAAAGTCTCAACAATGAAAAATCAGATTCAGTAAGAGACAGAAACTTGGTGAATTGGCAGATAAGAAAAAAAAAAAGTGTCAAAAATCTTTTGTTACTTTCTAACAAATATTCCTGCAAATTTCCTGTGATCAGAGAAACACAAAACCAAATTTACTGTTGGCAGCCGTACAGAATATGCTCCAGTAACAAAGTGTCAGAGCTGTCAGAAAAAGGTGACTGAGAATCCTTCAGCCTCCATCTCTCTGCAGAGACACGATGTGAGAGCTTCCATCTGTCCCTTTACTCACATTTTTCACTCTCTGCTTCCTTTTGCTTTTACTTTCTGTTTACTCTCTTTAAAGACAAGAGACTTTCTCTTCTTCTATCATTGAATAAAACCAACTAAAACACTGAACAGTGATAAAACAGATATGTTACTTATTGGCACTAGCTCCACTCTCAAGAAATCTAACAGCTTCACAATACCATTTGACCACTCTTCCATCTCCCCCTCACCCCAAGTTAAGAGTCTGGGTGTCATCCTTGACAGCACCCTCTCCTTCACATCTCATATTAATAACATCACCCGGTCTGCTTATTTCCACCTCAGAAACATCAACCGTCTCCGCCCCTCCCTCACCCCACACAGTGCCTCAATCTTGGTCCACAGTCTTGTCACCTCCAGACTTGACTACTGCAACTCCCTCCTGTTTGGTCTCCCCCATAAAACCCTCCATAAGCTTCAACTGGTCCAGAACTCGGCAGCTCACATCATTTCTCGGACTCCATCCACCCATCACATCACTCCCATCCTGCAGCAGCTCCACTGGCTCCCCGTCACGCATCGCATCCAGTACAAAATCTTACTTCACACATTCAAAGCCATCCACAACCTCGCCCCCCCTGTACCTCTCCGACCTCATTGACATTCATGTTCCTGCCCGTACCCTTCGTTCCTCTTCTTCCATCCACCTCTCTGTTCCCTCTGCGCGCCTCAGCACCATGGGGGCCGAGCATTCAGCCGCTCGGCTCCCCAGCTATGGAACTCACTACTCCCTGACCTCCGCAATACTGACTCCTTTCCACTCTTCAAAACAAGACTCAAAACTCACCTGTTTAAGCTTGCATACTCCCTCTGATAATCTACACTGTCTTTGTTTTTTATGTCTCTTTTTAAACTTGTTTTTTACTCTTCTTTAAATGCACTTTTACTGATACCCTATGTAAGGTGACCTTGAGTGCTATGAAAGGCGCCCTGAAATAAAATGTATTATTATTATTATTATTAAAATGTTAAAATCATTTTAGACAATACAGAAAGCATTTATCATTGAAGAGCTGGTTAAATTCAGCTGATGTTACAGCTCTGCTTTAATAAAAATGAGCTCTACAGAGCTTTGAGCCTCCAGAGACAAACAGCTGACAGCTTCAGAGAGCTCCGTGGCTCTAAAACAAGTGTGTTCAAATAAAATAACAATCCCTAGTGGCAGACAGTGTGTGTGTGTGTGTGTGTGTGTGTGTGTGTGTGTGTGTGTGTGTGTGTGTGTGTGTGTGTGTGTGTGTGTGTGTTGGCGCTCTTATGAGGAATTAATCCTGTTTGAACTTGAACAGAGAAGTGATTTTGAAGTTGAATCTTTAAGAAGTTAAACTGAACTCTGACGACCTCTCCTTGGAGGGAAGCTAACTGGCAAAAGTAAAACCTGACTCACTGAAAGCTGACTTGTTGTCCCCAGTGTACAGAGCTATGTGTGTGTGCGTGACTGTGTTTCTATATTTCCCTCCGGACAATCTTCAGCTGAAGTATGAAATATGTATCTGCCATGGAGCCTGAGCAGAGGTCTCCAAAGGTCTCAATGAAACTGAGTTATTCCAAGAAAACTGGACTAAAATATTATAAATATGAAACATTGAAAGAGTCCAAATGAGTGTTTGGATCGTTCCATAAAACATATCATGAAATCTTCATTTGATCAGATCAGCAGCTCACATAAAGAGCAATCTGGATTAAACTCATTCAGAGTAACTTGTGTTGGTTGTGTTGATGAACATGAGGAACAGATATTTATGACAAAACAAACTGCGTGATAAATGTTTGTGTGTATTTTTCCCTCCATTCATCATCACAGAAACACTGCATTCACTGATCCTGTATCGTTAGTAAAGACAAACTGAGTTTTATTTTCATTAACAGAAGTTTCTCATTGATCAAATATTATAAATGTGATTTTAGAAGCTCCCCTAAACACAGCAGTAATGATGAATTATTGTTCCGCTATTCTGGAGGGAAAGACATTAGGAGGCCCTGAAACCTGTGAGAAAGGAAGAAAGCTTAATAAGAGGAGACACACACTGTGTCATCATAATAATAACCTAACACCATGTTAAATTTTGGAAAGGGAAACAGTTGAGTTATAGATACTCCTAGTTAGGAACGTTGATGTTTGGATCTGATTCAGTGAGTTTACCTCCAAACTGTATCTGCTGAGTGTTTTACTGTGGATGAAGAAAAGGTCATCTCCCTGTCTTTAAATGACACAATGTGCACATTATTTCACTGAAAACTACACCAGAAGCTTTCAGCTACGACGCTGAGAGAAACTTTGAAGAGGAGAGGACCATAATTATAAGGTAATGACCCCATTACTTGGGTCTTAATTGAATATTAAGGACAGAGAGCTGAGCATCAGAGCAGAACAAACAAGAACAGAGGGAAAGAAAGTTTCTGTACAACCCTGAGTTTGTTTCTCAGCACAATGAGGTTCAGCTCAGAGAAACAGTTTAGTCCCACATGACTGAGAGCAGAAAGCTGGTTTATAGAGGAGACATGATCTGACCCACAAAGAGATTCTTCAGCAGAGATATTAATGCTGGAATATTTCAAGGACTCAGAGGTCGTGATAGAGGAGACACAAGACAGCAGAGACATGAAAGTGATCCAGATTTGATCACAACTCTACAGACATGAGAATACAGCCACTACAGGGACAACATTAAAACAGCAGCAGCCTGAATTAAAGGCCAAGACTCCACATCTCTAGGAAATGTCACAACATTGATCCTCACACAAGAACAAATGAGTCCCTAGAAAACCAAGATGAAACCTGACAGAGGACATAAAGACCTTTTCATGACTTTATGTCTTTGTTGTTTCTCTTTTTGTGGTGATCTGCTGCGCTCTGGGAGCGCTCCTCTCCTTCCCCCTCCCCTCCCTGTTCCTCTCCCCCGCGGCTGCAGTCTGCACAGCTGCAGTGGATTTGTAATGAGGCGCCGGCTTCATAAGACGCTCTTCAGGTGTGGACCGGCACCAGTGGATTCCGTCCTGCTACGTGGTAGTTTGGCCTCTCTTGTGATGAGTATACCGACCTCACGTTTTTGAGTATCTTTTCCTGCGAAAGTTAAATTCTGATCCTGTCTTTTTGCTGCTTTTTTCTAGTGCCTCCCTCGAGCCCCTGCTACAGCCCTCGCCACCTTCCACAGCCACAACTCTCTGGGCTCAGCGCTCTCAGGAGAGAGCTGTTTGAAAACCGGACTCTCATTCTCCATTTACCCTCTCTGTACAATAAAAACTCTTAAAACTGCTTCCTTGCCTCTGCCTCGCTTTTGGGTCCAGCGAGTACCTGCTAGTTCTGCTCAGAACTGTAACACTTTTAAGTTAATTTATTAATTAGAGGCTCAGTTTGGTGCTTCTGTGTTTATGTAATCATAACACAACCAAAAGAAAACGTCGTCTTTGATCAGACACTCAGTCCAGACACGTCTTCCTCTCACTGAGTCACGCTGATTCAGGGAAAATGAGCTTTGTTCTTTGAAAACGGCTTCAGGCAGAAACACAAAGTGAGCAGAAGAGTTCAGGAGGTCGAACATGATCTGAGACCAAACTTCAGACTTCTGTCACACCAGATGAAACACAACAAGTTCTCACACTGACTGAAATCAGAGAAATGCATATTAATCATGGAAATAACAAACAGCTAAATGCTGCATGATCCACTCATTGATGCTTTGTGTTGTTTTGCTGTGGTTTCATTCACACACTGAGCTCAGCTCAGAGCAGAACAGAAAACTTTACAGTTACCTTGCTACAGATGTTTCATTGCTCCTGTTAATAAAAATCACCATGTGATCCACAGTGTGAATGACAAACAGAGATCACTTTAACCCTCTGAAATATAAGAACACCTGATGATGCTGAACACGACTGAATCTCAGTCTAAACAGGAGAATGACTCAGTACAATAACTCATGACAGATCCAATCTGAGCAACAACCAGTGTTAGAGATTCCTCTCTTGTTGTCCTGAGCTGAGACAAAGTGAGCAGCTGTGTTTGGATAATGAGCTCCTGTCAGTCATCTGCAGAGGTTCCCTCCATAAATCAGTCTGTACTCATGGTATGAAGAACTCTGTGAGAGCACGGCTCTGCTGCCAGGCCTCAACTCCCCGAGCTCTGCTCCTTCTCAGCAACCAACTGTCCCCCAGCTGTCCCCATCATCTGATGATCATCATGAAGAGAGTTCATGTTCAACACAGAGCTGTTACTTTATGAAACCACTGAATTCAAGAGATAAAGTAATTTTTAATGAAAGCCAACTGTGATTTGTTTTTTGTTTTTGTTTTTTTCATTACAGTGTATTTCTTAACTGTCACTCATGTACAGACAGATAAATCTCCTGATAGATGAAGCAGGGTGAGATGACTGACAGCACAGAGACAGCAGAGAAAGAGATCAGATGAAGATCAATCAAACAGGAGATAAAATCCACTGAGCTCCACTAAAATGTTTCACTTCACATGAACTCCACCCACTAACTCTCCCCATGAGAGTGAAGAGAGGAAACATGGAGTCCTTCAGCTGATACTGAACAGTCTGTGTGTTCATGATGTGACAGTAAATCCATTACTGTGAAACATCATCATCATCACTGAGTTACATCATGTTAGCAAACAGCTGCTCTGACCGTCACTGACTTTGCTCTAATGTTACTCGGATGATTTCAGTGAGACATGATGAGACTGATGAATGAGTCATTACTGACAATCAGTCTGAAGACAAAAACACCTTATGTGTTCTGAAAGATGTCGTAGGAAGTCTGACTCCCTGAGACACCCTGTAATTCAATGAAACAGATAAATGAACTTGGCCCAACACACAAAAAGGAAAAGTGATTTGATGATCAGGGTAAAGAAAATGATTAACAAACAGAATCTCATGAATTCAAACTCAAACTGTCATCAAATGTAAAGACAAACAAATCCAACTGGTGGTGTTGACCTTCTGTGAGTAAAACACCTCTGAACAGGTCGACCTGCTTCCTTATATAACCTCTCCGCTGATTGGCTCCAGCTGAGGGAGAACATCACAGGTGTTCCTAATATCTGCTGATTAACCAGGCAACCTGTGGAGCAGATTTAGATCTCTTTACAAAGTAAACACTTTGGTTTCATTTCAAACACACTGGATCTGAGTGTGATTAAATAAAAGAAGTAGAATAACCTGAACTCGTCTAACAATGATCCTCTAAACCCAGCCACGCTGACAGGAGAAGCTCACAGCTTAGAAACAATAAAGAGATTCAGCTGCTGAGTGAGAGTCTGTGTCTGTCCTGTCATTCAGTATAAATGAGGTTCAGATGTTTTTGATGCTCTGTGGAAAGTTCAGCACAGACCGGCTTCATTCTGTAAGAACACTTGATCTCTCTGTCCACACTCAGAGCTCACAGACTTTGAGCTGTTTCCCACTCAGTCTGTCAGGCTTTAGGAGTGTCCCACTGTGAAAGTGTCAGGAGCTCGACATGATGCTTCTCTCTCAGACATTTTGAGCCTTTTATGCTCACTTTCAGGGAGTCAATATTTCTGACAGAGAGAATAACCCACAGTTAACAGAGCATATGACCACTGATCCTTTTAACCAAAGCAAAAAGCCACAGAACCAAACAGACTGTCAATATCACTGTGAAGTGTCTTCAGTGGCAGAGACAAAGACATGTGTTCAGTGAATGTGATGGTGTGTGTAGTAAACCACAACCAAAGATAAAACAACTGAGGGAATATTTTCTAAGAGGAGGTGAAAAGTCAAGAGATGAATCAGAAATGTCATGTCATCTTCTACTGCTTATCCAGGTCACAGAGGCAGCAGTGCCATCAATGAAGACCAGTGGCCCCTGTCCCCAGCCACTGCCATCAGCTCCTCTAAGGAGATACAAAGGCGTTCCCAGGCCAGTCGAGAGATATAATCTCTCCACCGTGTGCTGGGTCTACCCCGGGGTCTCCATTGGTTTTACCAGCTGAAAAAAAAAGACAAAAAAAAAAAAAAAAAGAAACATTCAACCCATTGACGAATCAGGTCCAGAAAGTTCTATTTTTAACCCCCCCTCTTCTTTGAAAAGATACACAAACAAATCCAGAGCTTATTTTATACACCAACATTTATTTGGGCTCAGAAACTAAAGCATAGTTTATTTTTCAAAATAAAAGCATGTACAAAAACACATTTTTATGTTGTTTTTACTACACTGATTTTCTTTCAAAGGCACAAAATCAGAGATCATCCAGCTGCTGTTAACATCACTCATTCTTCATGTTTTAAGGATCATTACAGCTAAAAACAAAATAAAACAAAGACAGGGGCTCAGATCATGAGCTGACGGCTATAAAGTGAAAACTAGTGATTGAACAGCAGAAGAAGTTGTTTTCTTGATGTTTTCTGACTCCAACTGAAGATGATCAGAGGCTCCTGGCACAGACATACGGGCGATAAGTAGAACAACTGAAATCATCCCAGCACCCTGAACCTGGAGGTAAATAAAGAAAGAGGGTTTATTATTCAGTGCCTCAACATCAATACACAGTGAGTCAGACGATGAAACAACATTTTGGATTCTGTCATTGAGAAATGATCAGCATAGGACCTGTGTCATAAACGCTGTGACTGAATGAGTTTATCCTCACAATGAATATAAAAAGATTAATTGACGTCAATTTGAGGGTCAGTTCAAACAGAACATTTCCCACTGCTGCTGCTACACATTTAAAAAATGTTGCCTTGATCGTAAAGCCGTCGGTTCTGTCTTCTCTGGTTTCTGGAGTTGATATGTTGTAGTGAATTTCAAAAGGCTTCAGGTTTGATGTTAATGGAACTTTCACTTTAATAATAGATCAGTTTTTCTTCTGTCAAAGTAACTGCTGATCGTTTTACTCCAACAAAACCTACATGTTAACAAAACAAAAACAACTTGACTCAAAGTAAATGATTAGAGCTTTAACCTGCAAAGAAATGAGCTTTGACCTACCACTAGAGATCATCTCAATACAGTGCTGTTGACCACCATAGTTGTTTGGCTGTCCTGAACACCAGTTGGTGTAAGTGTAACGTGAACCGTCACTCCACAGCCAGATATTCTCCTGAAAAATGAAATAATATTTATCACATGATGAATAAAACACTTTATCAAGTGACTTCTACATCGTGTGTCATCAGTCATTTACCTGTTGAGCGTCTGAGCCTCCAATCCACGTCCACTGTGACTGACCACCAGTTACTGTATGTAGCAGCTCCTTAACAAAACTCTTCTCAGCATCGTTGTGAAATGAAGCAAGGTTTCCACCCAGAGTCTGACAGTGTCTCTGTAGAAATGACAAAAGTGAGACACATATTCCAAGAAGTACAAAGATTCAGCAACTCCTCCTGGAAACTTCCAGGTTGGTGATAATGGTGGAGCTCACAGTTAGCTCGTCATAGAAGAACAACTCTGTGTATTTCTTAATCACAGATTTATTGTTGCAGACCTCTGGACTGAATCCAGATCAGTCTGATTACCTCGGCCAAAGCCCAAGTCTTTGTTGCTCCAATGTAGAGAAAACAGCGATCATGGTAGCGTGCCCAACCACCGGGACAACCTCCTGAGAGGACGACAGCATCATCTGCAAATGTAGAAAAGAACTTTTATAAACATGGAAACCACCAAGAGGGACCTAACTGGTCTACAAAGTACTCAGTGAGTCTTTCTGAAGGGGTTGTTGATCATGACTTTGAAATGAGAAGATTTCAGTGTTTGAACTACCAACCCCAGCTCACCTTCTTGGACGGACACGTCCTCCATCATTTGTTCAGCCTCTTCCTCTGGAACAGCTACAAGGTTAAACAGCATTAAAACGTCTCATTAGTTTCCACAACACACACTAAACAGTCTCTTTCATGGCTTCATGTTTCTTTTAGGACTCACCAGCAGCGTTAGTCAGGGCCATCCCGGCACAGAGCAGGAGAAACGCAGTCAGCATCTTCATGGCTGAGTTGATGCAGGTCAAGAAAAAGATGAATGGATTCTCTTCTCTTCTTTCTTCTCAGAGTCCTCTTGGAGCTTCAGCTGCTAGTGTGGAGATGCTGAGCCTGTCGGCTCTTATATACTCTTACTCATCTCTCTGTCCGTGTTTTGATGAAATGCATATGAAAGAATTTATTACTTTAGGAGCTTTCCAAAGTTCAAGCAATGAGGAAATAAATCCAGTATCAAGGAAACGTGAAAGTGGGTCACCTGTTAACCTTAAAAGGGTCAATTTTAATGCCAAGAAGAACATATTGTATATTTTGTTTATATCTGGTTGAAAGCTCTTTGTTGAGTTTTTTTTTCATTACTAATGCCCAGTACCTGACAGTCAGTATCAGTACTCAACAGTACCAAGATTTGGTACTTCAGTGTGTGTTCATGTGTTAATACATGTTTATCTATTTAAGAATAAAATCTCAAAATTTTCAATTCGGTCTTTAGCAATGAAAGTACTTCATTCGGTACCCATCCCTACAAGCTAAAGCAGCAGAAAACCGCACAGGGTGACCCTGCTGTCGGCTCAGAACAGAAAACTAATGCTACGATCCACACAGGCTGACCAAGACTGGTCCATGCAAGACTGAAAAGGCTGCCTGGTCTGATGAGTCTGGATTCTGGATTTAGCTGGACGAAGCTCAAATAATCTCAAATCATGACAAAGAGTTCCCTGGACTCCAACGGCCCCCACAGTCACCAGATCTCAATCCAACAGAGCTCCTTTGAGATGTGGTGGAACAAGAGATTCTCCTCATGGATGTTCAGCCCACAAATCTGCAGCTACTGTGTGATGATATTATGTCAATGCCACCAAGAACTGAGACAGTTCTGAAGAAAAAGGGGGTCCAACCCAGTACTGGATCAATGGACCAGATAAAGTGTCCGGTGAGTAAATCAGACATTGGCACAAGGCCAACGTTCAGCTTTTCCCAGAAAGGTTGAAGTACAGTTACTATAAAAACACCACAAAGTAGAGCGATAGTTACTTTTTACTGTCATTTAACTACAGTAAGAGCTTTCCAAAGTTCAATCCATGAGGAAATAAAACCAACAACAAACAAAGTGGGACAGTTTGTCACGTGCAAAGAAAGACTTCACTCCATCACACAGTCTTCATATGAAGAAGCAATCTGATTAAAAAAAGAAGCTGCTGAAGTTAATTTTAACTGCTCCATGTTGTTTCCTCCACTAAGGAAAGTTTAAATGGTACTTTTTATGTTTTCTCTAACAGGAAGGTGAGTTTATGTGAGGACTTTATTTATACAGTGGATGGGAAAACTATGTAAGCTTATTAAATGGAAGGAAACACAAAATGGACCCGATTTACTGATATAGCTGGAATTATTTATGACAACATGAATCATAGAGCAGATACAAACTGAAACTACATGTCTGTAAAAAAAAAGATTAAATTTAAATGAATCAAACATCCTCTGGAGCTGTGACACTGCAGACAGACACACAGGTGCGTGAAGAAGAGGTCATCCCCTGGTTTTCAGAGAATCCTCCCTGAGGCTGTGACTACAGGCTGCTTCATGCCTCCAGGCTCCTCTGTCACATTTCAGCTGCTGCTTTTTACAGGAAATGAGAAACTAAACACAACAATGTCTGTCTCCTGTCTGACTCTGTCCATCTCTTCCTCTTCCACTTATTTCAGACCTCTATTTCAAGAACGTTGGGAAAGTTTCGACCTCAATCAGAGCAGTCCAGGAGAGAACAAGCTCTGCTGACTCTGACTGAGGCTCACACATCGTCTCACACTCTCTGAGGTTTGGAGACGTGTTCTCATGAGGCTGTTTGCCTCAGCTAAGCTGCTTTGGGGAAACAGAATCAGACTGAAGAAGGGGTCAGGTTTCCTGGATCACCAGCAGTCTGCATGTGTACTGTGAGGAAAAACAAATGCAGAGCGTTCAGTTTGCCTGAGTGTGTGTGTTTTGTATCCCAGCCTGCAGGCTGCTGCTCCAGCAGACAGGCATCATTACACAGCCTGACAGCATCAATCTGTTCTGAGAGACCCCCACACTGGATGGAGGAGAGCTGAAACACACACATTTTAACTTCAGCTCAGTGCAGCATGGAGTGACACAAACACACAGCTTTACACTCTGCTGACAGAAAACCTGACTCAGACATTTCTTCCTCCTCTCCATCTTTGAAGATCAGTATTAAACAAGCTCTGTTGAAGCACTGGTTGATTTATCTCTCTATTCTTTCTAAACATGTCTGTGTGATGAATTCAAGAAGTTTCAGCTCTGGACAAACTCTGCTCCTGTACATCAACTCTCAGCTGTTCATCAAATCTACGTCTGTCCAGCTCAAATGACATAATCTGTATCCAGACAAAATCACAGCTGTCATGTTTGCAGATACAATAAATATTAATCCAAAGCGTTCAGCTTGATTTCATCAGAGAGAACAGACTGTTCTGCCAAATTTGCTGTGATTCAGTCTTTTCTCTGTGACCAATTCATTTGTTTCCTCTCTCTGAAACTCCACAGCTCCTCCATCAGCTGCTGGACAGGATTAAGGAGCAAACCTCCAGTTATTGTGAAGCCAGATGTTGAATGAAACACTTTAATCCACAGATCAGCCAAACAAACAACAGAACCTTCATTCAGAGAAAATCCCTGGACTGTGAATCCAGCAGCAGACACAGTATCAGAGGTGTTTTCTTCCTCAGGATGACCTGTTTGAATGAAGGATTCATAGAAAGAGGATGTGAGGATGTGTTTAATGACTGAACACACAAACTAAGCCAACAGCTTTTAATCCTCTAATCCTGTTTGCTTAGTTTATGTGTTCATTCTCTGCCATGTCTGATTCGTTTTGCTCCTAAATAAACTAAATACTATGAGGTTGTTATAAACAGCTCTGTCTGGGTGAATGTATCATCCATCAACATATAAACCTTTATGATCCAACCAAGTCAAAGCCAGCTCTCCTTATCAGAGAGTGGATCATCACAGCTGCTCCACACAGACCTGGAGGCCTTCAGAGCAGAAACATCATCTCATCCATCAAAGCTTCATCTTCTCTCAGATCCTGTTCCTGATCAATCTTTACTTTCCTCTAAACAGAAAACATCAAAGATTCAAGGTTTCAATCGTCCATCTCCAAAGAGTCTCCTGCTTCATCTCAGTAAAAATAACAGAGCGTATTAAAACTATAGTGTACTGAATGTGAAAGCACCCAGAAAACATCTCCCAATGGGATTCAGAATAAAAGCCAAACAGATCAAATTTCAGTGAATTCCCAGCAGACCTCATCAACAAACCAAGAGCAGATTTACTTTAATTATTCATGAGAAGACTTTCCATTCCTGAAGAAAGAAACAAGAGGAGATTAAAAACACTCGACTCACTTTCTTCTTAAAAACTGAACTTTGTTCCTAACAGGAAACAAAAATGAGAAAACACCAGAACAACAAGCAGTGAAAGTCACAAAGATGTGAGTACAACTCCACCAAGAGCACTTCATCTCTGATAAAGAAATAACTGATCTCCTCTGATTCAACACGAAAACATTTTACCACCAAAGACGAAGAGTTTTTACTTTATGTGCTTCTTTTGTCAAAGATCTCTGACTTACAGAGAGTAAATCACTGAAACAATTATTAAAACAACTTTTACATAGAATAACATTTTCTAAAAACACAACAATGAGAGGAAGATGAGGATATTTTAACTCTTCAGAACAAAAATGAGTGACGTTCACTTTAAGAAATAATCCAGAATATGAATGGATAAAGGTCATAGCAGAGTAGCAAATAGAAAGATTATCAATATATCTCTTCATCTTGTTCAGTAAATTCTCTTCAATCCTTATTTAAACTCGCAAACTTAACCCAAAGTTCAGCTGATGCCCTGAGACAGAGACAGAGCAGGTCAGCAGTAATCTGTGGGATTATAAATTATGGTCAGCACGGTTAAGATTAGAGGTCATTAATAAACATATACTTTTAAATCTGTTTTAATGAACAAAGGTAGTCAGTCAGTAAATCAGTCAAACAGACAGTCAGTTACATAGTCAGTTATGCTGTCAGTCAGACAGTCAGTCAGTCAGTCAGACAGTCAGTCAGTGAGACAGTCAGTCAGTCAGTTAGTCAGTCAGTCAGTCAGTCAGTCAGTCAGTCAGTCAGACAGTCAGTTAGACAGTCAGTCGGACAGTCAGTCAGTGAGACAGTCAGTCAGTCAGTTAGACAGTCAGTCAGTCAGTTAGACATTCACTTAGTCAATCAGCCAGTCAGTCAGTCAGTCAATCAGACAGTCATTGAGTTCGACAGCCAGTCAGTCAGTTAGTTAGAAATCCAGTCAGTCAGCCAGTCACCCAGTCAGTCACTCTGTCAGACAGTCAATGAGTTAGACAGTTAGACAGTCACTCATTCAGACAGCCAGTCAGTTAGTTGGTCAGTCAGTTAGACAGTCAGTCAGTCAGTCAGTCAGTCAGTCAGTCAGTCAGTCAGTTAGTCAGTCAGTCAGTCAGACACACACAGTCAGTCAGTCAGTCAGTCAGTCAGTCAGTCAGTCAGTCAGTCAGGCTCCACCAGGATTTAAACAGCCAAGTTTCTGATCTCTGTTTTATCCTCAGTCTCTTTAGCGCCCCCCTCTGGCTGCTCTCTAAAACCAGCAGCAAACAAACGATCAGATCTGAACAAACAAATCCAAACATTCTGCAGTCGTCTCTTTTCACCAAAACATTTAAATCCTCCCTTCACCATCCACAAACAATCCAAACACTGCTGAAAGAAAATGACCCAGGTCCAACAAGAAAACCCACATTACTCCATTTTATTCTTATTTTCTGCCAAACTCTGAATCCATCTTCAGATCCTTGTATTAACATATAAAGCTGTCCATGATAGAGCATCTGTGTATATCTCTGACCTGCTCCAGCCTCACATCACCAGTAGATCTCTGAGGTCTTCTGATCAGGGTCTACCTGTTGTCCCCCATGTTAGACTGAAAACAAACACTGATGGTGTTTTTGAAATCACGTCTTTGGACTCCAGATCTTTGGAGCCATATATTTAGTGAATCACTCTGTGACCATGCTCTGGTGTTGGTCAGTCAGTCTGGACTCCAGCAGTCTCTTACAGCTCACACTGACTGACAGCTGGACTTAGAGAACAAATCAAACACAGAGAAGAGGAGGAAGATTTTCTCTCATCTCTAAATGACAGGACCAGTAAAGAGAACAGCGAGGATCATCTTCCCCTGACATGTTGGTCTTAGTTTCACACAGTGATGTGATGGAGGATGATTCTTGCTTTTTACACATTTCTGACTTCATGTAACCTCTGCCCATGAGACCTTATGGCACAGGCTGACTGTGTTTGTAGGTGTGTTTACTTCCTCCACCTGTTTCCCTCACACTGCTCATTTCTATTCCAGGCAGATGGAGATTCTCATTATAACTTGCCAGCAGCAAGAGAAACAGCAGAGTTTGGATGTTATCCCATCAAACAGTCCAATAAAAACAGAGTTTACTGTCACAGTCAGAAAAAGTCAGACTTGATGTTTTTGTCCTCAGGCTGTTCACAGGTTTTCATGTTGCTGCTCTCGGCCTTTCAGCACCGTGGACAGAGACAGAGCAGCAGAGCTCAGAGTTCAGTTCACTGTAGAGACAGAGCTCTGCAGAGCTCAGGTAAATAAGGACATTTCAACAGTCTTTATGATTTGACATATAGACACTGTGACCATCTACCAAAGCTCCAACAGCTGACAGACATGTTAGACCATCCCACCTTCATCCTGACAGTCACTGTGAGAAGTTTGTCTGAAAGTGAAACGTCTCTGCTCAACTCTCCATCCATCAAGTATCAGAATACAGCAGAGAAAAGTTCTGTATTGATCTAACTTGTTAACATGACACCAGTTTCTGACAGCACTCCCAGCTCTCTGTCCACTCTGAGCTGAGAGCTGCAGAAGTGGATCATTTACAGTAAAGTTACAGACACTCTCTGCTTCTTCTTCTCTGCTGCTAATGACTCTTGGAGCTCTAGTTTCTCTGCTGTTGTCTCTGTCCTGAATAAAGGGCTCCTCTGTCTATTTTTAGTGCCTCCATCCCAGTGGTTTCTATCACAACAGACCCCAGCTGACTCCCTGTGACTCTGTGCAGAGCTTTGATTTATGACTGTTTTGTTCTCTGCTGCTCTGAGCTGCTTTAAACATCACGTCAAAGCTTCTTCTTAGACTTTGCTGTGATAACAGTTTACCTCTGACTGAGAGACAAATGTTTAAAGAGGAGGGCGTCACTTCCTGATTCTGATCTCATGAAAGTGATCGTCTCTGTTCCTTCACCTCTTTGCTAACAGAGCTGATCTCAAATACTCACACAGAGAAATAAATGACACCATCTCCATAAAGATCAAATCAATTCACAGAAACAGGGGAACTAAAGCAAAAGCTCTTTCCACTTCACTTCCTCTCCATTAAAAAAACTCCTTTGCTGTAAACAGAGATCCACCAGCTGCAGTGTCTGCGACCAGATGAGCTGGAGATGGAGGGAGATGATTGACAGCAACGGGAAAAGAAAAACAGGATGTTGTTTGTAAATTCAGTGTTTAACTGTCTGCAGCAATCAGGATCAGAAATACTGCACATTAAGAATTATCACATCATAAAACACATCAAACACTGGAGACTTTGCTCATAGTGATGTAGTTTAAGAATAAAGCTGTAGACGTCATGTTTGTGGGTGAATCTCTGGTATTTCCTGAACAACAGAAAAGAGCTCCGCTGATCTCCTGAGGATTCTCTGGTTGAGTCTCTGCAGACTTGTTAGCTCCTTCACTTCCTCAAATCCTGTCAGAACAAAAACTCTGTAGATGAAGATCACAAACCATGTCTAACTGTGTTTTTAGATCTGTAACTTTACACTTCATTTTATTCTATCAGACACCATCATCATCTCAAAAACACTGAAACCATGCAGCAAGTCAGCAGTCTGTTTGTAACCTTCAGTCTCATTTATCTTATCATCTAAATCAGAACTCTCAAAGAGCCAAGAAGAAGAAAAAGGAAACATATTCTCCCTGTTTTCTGCCTCACAGGCTGCTGGCCAGGTTGATTTATCTGACGTTGCTGTTTCCTGTCAGTAAACATGTCTTCACACTCTCTGTTATATTTGCTGTTTGGTTCACTGATGGAGCAAACTGTGTGAACTGACAGAAACAGAAACACTGCCAATTTACACAACAGGCAGTGATCCAGACTGAATGTCTGCCTCCAACACAGCAGGTGTTCTCATCTGACACGTTCAGGTGATAATTCCTCAACACCTCAGTCTGATTTCCTGTGAAATTCAACACAACAATCCCTCCTCCAGCGTTCATTCACAGAGTCAGTGTTTAAAAACAGAAGTGATCCTCACACAGAGGAGGAGCAGAGCACTGTGGAGTCATCTTCACTGATCCATCCTGTCCCTCTCATTCACATCCTCTAAGACAGTTTCTTAAAGTGAGGTCCCAGGACCCCGAGCTTGGGGGTTTGTAGAATGATTTTAAAATGGTTGTAAAAGTTTGCTATACCAAAGAAAAAATATGTCAAAAAAAAAAAAAAAAAAAAAAGGGGGATTTCTTGCACCAATAAAATCAGCTAATTTTTCCAATATTTGTCCCTATTTTAGTGACAGTTCATTGTTGGCAACACTAGAAAAAAAAAAAAAAAAAAAAAAAAAAAGAAAAGAAAAACAGCTTGGTGCAGTGGTGTGCACAGACTTTACAAATACTCAGCGTGAAAAGACACGAGGTGAGGTTTACAGCTGACAGGTGTCACTCAGAAACAACACTCAGAATCCCACACACAGTGTTTCACACAGGAAACACACCCACACACACGGTCTCACTCCTTTCTGTGTCACACTGCTTCAGGCTCTGAACAAACATGTAGCTCTCTAACAAATCCATCCTGCCCAAGAGTTTCAGCCTCAGGGTTTGAGTCTAAAATATGAACATTCAGGATTTTCAGCAGTCTGATGACACACTGACTTATCCAGTAAACTGCTGTAGTTATTAGTGACACAAACCTAATCTGCTTCAGAACAGGTCACAGATGAGATCATGTGAAAACATGAAGAAATCATTCAACAAGAAAAAGGTTTCACCATCTGTATCAGAGAGTCTGGAGCTCAGTGAGCTTCAGACTTTTGGTTTTTACTGACATTTACTGAAAGAGACGCTCTGTTTACCTGACATTTCTCTGACGCTCTGTG
The DNA here is from genome assembly GCF_033239565.1 of Halichoeres trimaculatus. NCBI lineage: Eukaryota > Metazoa > Chordata > Actinopteri > Labriformes > Labridae > Halichoeres > Halichoeres trimaculatus. The sequence goes on along the minus strand of NW_027437188.1, from coordinate 5,515,923 downwards.
TGAAATGAAATCTATAAATAAAGTTTGACTATAGATGATCTTCAAATGAAATGACTGTCTCTGTCTGTCTCTATGGATTATAAGAGCAACAGGTCAGAATGGTGGATTAGTTATTAGCATTGCTTTTTGGTTGGCTGTGATGTCAGATCCACTTTATTTAACTTTGTGGATTGACTCAGAAAAGTCTTGTTCTTCTTTTATCAAAGCAGGGTCTGAATTTCAGAGTTAGATTGTTTATGATTTCAGTTATTAAATTGATGACCTCCCACTTTCAAAGGCTCAGGATTTCTGGAAACAACATGCCTGAAAGACTGAAGAGGGAACAACTGGACTGACTTCATTTAATGATGCAGATATTTGTCGGCACAGTAATAAAAATGACTCAAAGCTCCTTGAATTCTGATCACAGATGTGTGTTTTCCTCCAGAGGAGAATCAGAGCAGTGTTTCATCATTAATGCAGATCATCACAGAACAGCTGAGGCTGATGGAGGATCACTGTGAGAGTCTGAGTCCAACACATCAGATAGAAACCTCCAAGCTCTCTCCTCCTGTCTGTGTCAGCTCCTCTGCTCCAGGCTGTCAGGTTAAAGCTCTTTCACTGTCTGGATCAGGTTGTGTCTCTCCTTTGGGACAGCTTCTGTCTCTTTGCTCTGTCTCTGTGTCTGTCCTGACCTCTGCTGCTGTCACAGACGGCTCCTGGTCCTTTGTCCTGACTCCAGTCTGTCCAGCCAGCAAAGAAATGCTTGTTGTCCTTTTTTAACGTTATGTCCACATTTTCAAAAAACGTGTTGAGAGCTGTGTGATGTGGTTCAATCCACACAAACACAGATTCCACTTTCCTCCTGAGCTCTGTTTGCACTTTGAAGTTTTTAACATAACTGTGACCTTCTGGTGTCAGAAAAAAGAGCCAATGTTCAGAGGCAGATGGTTCACACACTGTTGTTTACAAAACAATGGTTTATACACACGCAGAGCAGATTTTGCTCAACAGTAGAAAAGAAAAAAAGAGTGGATCATCACCAGTGAAAGCTTGAAAAATCAATGTTTTCATCTTTTGTCCCTGAAGTCTGAGCTAACTCTCCACATCAACACCGTCCAGAGAGTTTTGACTCCAGCAGCTGAAGGGTTAAAGTGAAATAAATCAATGAAACAATGTGAAACTCTGTCCTTCCTCCTCCTGTGTGTCTCTCATCCTGTGTTCACCACAGCACACACTTCAAGTCTCTCCTGAGACTGAGAGCAAACAGGCTGAGACACATCCTTCATTTCATCATCAGATCAGAAACACCTCATGGTGTCCCTGCTTCATCTCTCCACACCAGCATCGTGTCTCAGTCCTTTACTACAGCTCCTCAAGAGCAAAGATGGGAAACACAAATCAACCACAGCCTGAGAAATCATGTCAAACTGCTGTTAAGTGGTTGTTGTTGTTTCTGTTTTCAGTCTGAGTCTAATGAAAGTTGAAGTCAGTGTGAAGGACGACAGTCTGACTGAAGAGCTCAGCTCTGAGGATTATTCACAGCCTCTGAGAGAAGAGAGGAGAAAAAACACAACAGCCTCATCAGGCTGATGAAACCAGTGATGAGTTGGAGAAAGTTGCTGACTGTAAAGACCATCACTTTGGCTCAGACTGACAAACTCTGCCATCCTCACCCTGAGACAGTGTTATTGTGTCAGTGGCTTCAGCGTCACTTCATTGTTCACAGGAAGTGTGTTTCATTAAATAACAGCTGATCAGACTAAAAATCTTCTTAGAGCAGAATCTTTGATCAAAACCAGAACCTTCAACAAACAGGAGAAGCTTCTCCATTTCAGTCCTTCTTCATCATTTAATTTCTCCTGTGATGTAACACTGATGATGAAGATGATGATGAAGATGAAGATGATGATGATGATGATGATGATGATGATGATGATGAAGATGATGATGATGATGATGATGATGATGATGATGATGATGATGATGATGATGATGATGATGATGATGATGATGATGAAGAGGAGGATTGTTGTTTCCATCTCTGAGCTCTGGATGAAGTGAGGAACCAAACAACTGGAGCTCAGCAGATCAGCCTGCAGGGAGCTGAGATGACACCAGCTGCAGATGAACAGATTAACCTCCTGAAGTCTAATGAGATTATAGAGCAGACTGAATATGAATTCACAGTGAAGGGATCCAAAGATCTGCTGCAGGGACAGGATCCAGATTCTCTCTGACCTGGAAGCTTCTTCACTTGTTTCACAAACAGACGCTTTTTCCTCCATTATTTTCATCAACAACAGGAAACGTGGAGACTTCTCAGCTTTTTTCTCCATTTCTTCTCATTTTTTCTACACGTATAATAAGCTGCTTTCTGTTTGTAGAGATCTCTGCTCATTTCTACAGGAGGATTTAGGGCTTGATGTCACTTCCTGTGTTGGTCTTCTGGGTCTTTAATCCAGACTGTGAGGTCTGTGATCAGACTGAATCTGGCTAACCTCCCTCTGACTGTTGAACCTGTAACACACTGAGAGCAGGGTCAAACAAAGACTGAGGTTACCTCAGGACAACCTGATCCAAGAAATCCATCAAAAAGTCTCGTCACAAGAGCCTGTGTCAGTTTTCACCAACTTTACCTGCATCACTTAAAAAGCAGATTGATGAAATATTTGTGGGAAACTTTTTATCTCTGTTGAGGGTCTTAAAGTAAACCTTGAAGGAGACAGGTGAGTCTGTTACACACTGATTCTCAAACTGAGGAAACCTCAGAGGAACTCCACATTTATCATCAAGATTGAGTCGAGTGTTCCTGTAAAAAAGTTCAACCTCACCACCACAAGAAGTCACCAAGCTTCCTCTAGCAGCACTCAGAGGTGATTTTCCTCTGGATGTGATGAAAAACAGCTGAACCACCTTCTGCTGAGGGAAAGATGTCAGACTCAGAGGAGCTCAGTCTTTACATCACTTCACCTGTTTAAAGCTGCAGTCAGGAGGAGGAGACAAGGACACTTCTCTCCTCCATGTTAGGATGTAAAACATGACTTTCTCCATCACCTTCCTCCTCTGATGTCTGACACACTGATGCAGCGAGACGTTACATCCTCCAGGTCAGACTTTGAGCTTGTTCAGAGTCACAGAGACGGCTCATGTCTGCCTCCTCACACTGACAGGAAAACAAGAAGTGACAAACACTTTGGAAATATCTCATCTGTGCTTTGGGACTGTGAGTTCATTAAGGAGACGTGATGTGATTAAAAACAAACTTTAACACAATCAGTCTGGTGTCTGTTCCTCATTGGAGACCCAAGAAGCAAACAGATCTCTCATTTAACTCACACACTTCATTTGTTCTGATGAATTGGATCAATCTCAGAGAAAACGTCGACTGATCACATGAAACTACAAACTACAAGCCTCAGTCTGTTTGAGGAGCAGCAGAACAACATAACAGAGTATTTAATGTGTAACCAAGAATAATTTATTGTTTTATCAGAGAGGATGGAAAAAAAACAACCTCCTCAACTGAAGTCAAGGTTCAGATCTCCTGACCTCTTCATGTCTCATTCACAGGTAACATCCAGCCCACTGAGTTTCTGAACTCTGATCAACATTTAGCTGATCTTCACATTTTCTTTCACTGCTCTAAATTCATGACCTGTGCAGGTTTAAAGTCTCTGGTTATTCATGGAGAGCTCCTGAACCTCAGGGCTCACTTTAAGTTGACAGAGATGTTTTGTGTTTTGTTTTTAGTAAAGTGTAAGAGCAGAGCAGCAGAAAGATGTCAGAGCAGCAGAAGAGTAATGAAGAGAGCTGATCTGAGTGACTTCTGATGAGTTTCTTCCTTTTAGAAAAAGTTCAAAATAAGAATTCTAAATCTCCAGAAACTCAACTACATTTAATGTAAAAGCATGAAAGTTTTCCATCTTTCACCCTCGAACTGATGGATTTACTCTTCTGCCTGATGACAGGATCAGAGAAGAAATGTTAAATTTCCCAAAAAGCAAACGTCCTTTCTTTTATCTGATCAGTCTGGTTAAAAAAAGGAAAAAAAAAAATCCTCAGAATTCATCCAGTTAAAATACAGATTCATCATGGCCTTTTTGTATCTGTGTGTATTAATGTGTGTGTTTGGTGGAGGTGGTGATACCTGGAGGAGGAGAGTCTTCTAATCTCTCTGACACACTTCATTTAGTTTCTCATTAACTCTTCATTAAAAGGCTAAAGGAGCTCAGCGCTCAGTGAGCCTCATTTCAAGTTCTCTGAAAAGTCTCTGACCTTACACACTGACCACACACCTCTCCTCATAAATCTCAATCACAGACTGATTTTTAGTTAATAATTCAACATGCTTTGACATTTTTTTCATGGGACATTTGTTGACACAGGTTTGATTTGGTATAAAATGTACAAGATGAAAGAAAAACTCGACAGAAAACCTGTTTTAATAGAGCGTTTAATTGTTTTCATCCTTTGTTTTTATAATCCCCTTCATGAATCCATCTTTAACAGAAACGAACTGTTGAACTGCAGCCTCCAAACATGGAAAACTCAGACACACCAATGTGATTTCTGTTCACTGCAGCCGTTCACTGAGAACAGACGACGTCTTCAAGCAGAGAGTGACTGAGGGAGACGTTAGGATCAAAGTTAGTTTGGCTTTAAATTCCTAATAAGGAGAACAGCAGAATAATGCTTCATGCTTGTTACATTGAGTTAAAAGTTAAACTTATTGAAATGTTTTCTGTGATCAGCTCAGTGAAAAACACCAAAGGAAAGTTTGGATAATGTGACTTTTAAAAAGGAGACATGAAGACAGCAGCCAGCCTTGTTAGAGGAAGACAGAGCAGGTGAACAGAGAGCTGTGAGTGCTGTGATAGTCAGCAGATAAAGAGCACTTACAGACTGTTAGAGGAGTGGAGGACAGAGAGAGGACATGAGAGGAACAAAGAGAGGTGTAAGGCTGAACTAAAGACAGAAGGAGAACCTGCATGCACAGACTGATGGGCTGAGGTTTTCACAGCAAGCTGCAAATAAAGCTTTAATATCAAAGCAGAGCCAGTGTTATCACAGCAGATAGTCAGTATGATGATCTGTGACTGTGTGCAGCATCTGTTCAAAGTTAAAATGATCTTCTTTCAGGTTAAGGAGAAATGAAGTTGAATCTCATCGATTTAAACAGACTGAAATCAGCAGAAGCAACAAAGTGAACTTTAGCTCAACTTTAAATCACACTCCAGCATTTTTGAGCAAACTCCCAAACAAAGTTGGAGCTGTACCTGAGCTAAATGAAAGCAGCCTCAATCAGGCCTGGCAGGATTCCTCTGAGCTGTGACTGACAGAGGAAGAATAACAAGGTCTTCACATCCTGCTTCCTGTGTGTGTGTGTGTGTGTGTGTGTGTGTGTGTGTGTGTGTGTGTGTGTGCGTGTGTGTGTGTGTGTGTGTGTGTGTGTGTGTGTGTGTGTGTGTGTGTGTGTGTGTGTGTGTGTGTGTGTGTGTGTGTGTGTGTGTGTGTGTGTGTGTGGTCAGTTTTAAAGGAGAACAAAGGGTTGATGGTGAGCTGCACAGACAGAAAGCATGCTGTGTGGGCTTCAGAAGAAAAGTTTGTTGAACTGAACTGAAGTTAGATTTTAGTTCCAGGCTCTGATTCAGCACCATGGACAGAGACAGAGCAGGAACAGCTCAGTGAGACGATGTTTAAAAGAAATCTCTCCAGAATGAACAATGAACAAGACATGATTAGTGAGAATAATCACACCTGAGACTTCACTGCTGGAACACGTCAATCAGTCTGTGTTTTTACAGTCAACCAATCACAACACAGAGCTGCTGGAAAACATTCAACTCTGTAAACTCACTGTCTGCTGTGTATGTTCCTCACTAAAGTCTTTCCACAGCATGATGCTAATCCACTCTTGAGTTGATTCAATCTTAATCTGGCTTTAATAATCCAACAAAGAACCTGGAAAGATGAGTTCAGTCTTGTGTGCAGTCTGTCCCCACTGGAAATGATTCAAATGATTGTAATTATGAAAAGATCAATAAAAGAGCGACTCAGTCAGCCTCATGAATGTTTGAATCAAATATAAATGATCCAAATCACTGCCTGAAATTCAATATCCTGTAATTGGAGTCAAAGGATTAAAGAGACATTTCATGTTTCCTGTCAGATGAAATGATCATTGTATTGATGTGTGGAGGAGTCTGGTGTTGTTAGAGTCACAGGTGTTACAGAAACTAAGAGCTGTGGTTTGAAACGGTGGATATTCTGTGCTCAGTGAATGAAGAGTTGAAAATAAAATATAAAACAGAACTCAAACCAAATGTTATTAGAAATCAAATTTTAAAAAGAGTAATTCCAACACTTTTCTAATCTGCCAGCAGATCGACTCTGTTTGATGATCACAACCAAAGTTTGTTTCTGAGGGACTTTTCCAGAACTTAACGCTTGACTACACCTCCAGCAGCTTCTCTAATTAAAATGATTCAAATATCTGAAATTAGTATCAGTTATTTCCCAAAGATAGGGATGAGCCAGCATTGCTCTCATCAATCTGCTTCCCTCCTCTTAAAACATCACAAACTAAATGAAGACTGAGACGTGAGAGAAGAACTGGGAACTCACTAAAAACAGACTTTGTCAGAATTAAGACCAGTGTGATGGAGAAGAGTGAGCTTGAACACACACACACAGTCACAGAGAAATGAAGTCATGGGATTTAGAGAGCAAAGCAAAGCCTCCAGCTCTTCAGTCACTTTAATCATTTCTTGTAAGAACAAAGAATTCAAGAGGACGACAATGAGAGCTCATTAGATTTCCAGAAGAATCCACTGACAGAGCTTTAGTTCATGTTTTCCTCAGACTTACAAATGGAGCTGAAGACATGATCCTGTCTGAATAAAATGATGAGTCTATTGACCCTTTGGAGAGAGTGTTAATAAGCTCTGACAGCACAGAGAGAGCTCTGCATCAGATCTGTCAGGTGGTCATGTTTTAGATCAGCTGATTTAAGGAGACAATCTCTGTTGACACTGAAGCCGCTCTGCCACATCAAAACACTCTGTCCACACAACAGCTCAGTCAACTCTTCACAGCCTGTTCACTGCTTCCTGTTTGCTCAGGTCACATGACAGACTTTAGTCATGAGTGACCTTTGAAAAAAAGACAAATATCAGGAATCTAAACTGTGAGGATGAAGATCTGGACTGAACTTCAGAGAAAAAGGACAGAGTAAGCAGCCAACCAATGAAAACTCTGAAAGTAACTTTGAGATGAGAACGTCCTGCTCTCTGTGAACTGAAGGATGAGACACTTCAAGTGTTTTCAAGTGTCTCTTCAATGCAGAAAGAAGATGTGTCGACCAAGGACTCAGGCTCAGAAACTCTTAATGATCAGTTCTTTTCAAGGATTCAGAATGAATCAGATCTGCACTGCTCGCTCACAACCTCAGCTACCACCATTCAACTTTTTAACAAAGATGGTTTCAGGAACTTACTCTAACTAGACATGTCAAACAGGACTGGTGGAGATGGTTTAAAATAAAAGCTTTTTTTTTTCAGCCCTTGACCCCAACACCAGAAGAACTAAATGGATGTTACTGAGAGGAGGAGTGGTTTATAAACTGCTCAGTAACATTTCTAATGACAGCATCAGAGAGGAAAAGATTTCCTCCTTCAATAATCAAAGTCTTCCTGCTGGAGTTTTCACTGAACTCACTGATGATATCATCTGGATTCAGGTAAAACACTGTTATTAGTATTCTACATGAATTAATGAGTTTTTAACTACACTTGTAATTATAACACAAGCCTGAGGCTTTTAACATGACTGATCTTAATCTGTTTTTAATGAAAAGCTGTCATTAGTTATTAAACTTATTGTAACACAGCAGTCAGACTGAAGGAGGCTCATGGATTTATATGTTTTCCACTTTGATACACAGACTGTGCTGTAAAGACATCAACACATGAAAGCCAACAAACAGGCCACATACTGCTTCACACACACATCCTCACACTGCTTCACACACACATCTTCACACTGACACAGAGACTCTGTCATGTCGGGGATCTTTCTGTGGAGCCTCTGTCTCAGATCAGGAGCTTTGGTCAGAGCAGTTGGAACAGGACATTATAAACACCGTGTTAAATCAGCACCTTCACGTCATGCTGGAGGAGAAAGTTGTTTTTGTCGTCATGCCTGAACACAGAGTGAATTTATGATATAAAGCTGCAATGACAGAGACATTCAGGAGCTACAGGAAGCTGGATTTTATGGAATAGTGGGAGGATTACTCAATAAGCTGAGTGGGAGAGTCAGAGGGAATTCAACAAGTGAAACTGTAAGAGGAAGGTCGAGCTGACATTTCCTTAAGTCTGAGCAAAGAGACTGAACACAGCAGGTGATATGTTTCTTTTCTGAACTCCACACACCAAAGTTTGTCAGAGTCTGTGTTTTAATCTGCTGTTTTAAGGTAATATTTTTGTAAAGTTGTTTCAGTTTCAACCACAAAGTCTCAAAGATCCTTAACATAAACATTTCTCCAGGGCACATTTGAGCTCAGCAAACTGATGCTGATATTTTCTGTCAAGATGAGATTGGGTCTGATCATATGAACAGGAAGGTTTGTGTCCAATGTGTCCTTGTCACATGGTGTCTTCTGATTGAGAGGGAAAGATGTTGGAGCCCCCGCCTCTAAGTAAACTGGAACAAGCTGCAGCATCTGATCAGTTTGTCTAAAACTCTCTGTGAGAGAACACACTCTGCCCTCTTCTTTCACAGTCAGTCATATTCACTGTCCACTGCTCAGGGAGTCTGGAAATAACCCAACACAAAGGTGACTCAGTGACCGACACTCTGACCTTATGTCTGCTGCTGAAACAAGACAACACTGCAGTTGGTTAAAACACAACAACAGTTCATCATGTTCTGAAAAGCTGAGCTGAACTGGCAGCTGCACAACTTTAAGACCAAAGAGGAGAATGAGAAAAAACAAGTTGTAGGGCTGCAACGATGTGCTATTCTCACCATTCAATTGTATTACGGCTCATTTAGCTGATTTGATCTAAATTGCAATTCTCTGGTAGTAGGTTTTTGCGATTTTTAGTTTGTTTTTTACGTCTATGTGAAAAAGTGAAATGATGATAATGTCCATGGACTATATCAGGAGCCATATTTTCCCATAAAATGCACATCATGTGAGTCAGAGAGAAACATTTGGCCCTCTGCTGGAGAAATGTGGTAACTTTTTCTTATCCAGTTTGTAAACAAAGACTGAAATGAATTTGAATTTGAAAAAAAAAAAAAAAAAAAAAAAGGTTTTTATGACAAGGAATCCTGATTTTGATATTGCAAAACAAAGAATCCGGATATATCGATTTTCATTTTTTTCCTCCCATCCCTACCAAGCAGCGTAGGCTGCATTAAAAGCTACTTGAAAAATAGTGTCTTCAGAAGTCGAGGTCAATGCAATAAGTTTGTAGTAATAAATGCTGGTCTGCAGATGCTGAATGTGACATTAAACCTGGACCAGTTTACTGATATACATTTTAACTGACTCAATGATCACAAGATTCACAAAAGTAGTTTCACTGTTTCCTCCAGTCAGAAGCACAGTCTCAGGTGATTCTGTCCTTTATCACACACAACACCTATTCACGTAAAGGAAATCAGTACCTGTCCATAAAAATGGCTTTCTTTTGTTCACAGGTTGTGTTGATGCAGACTTCGGCCTCACACATTCAGTCAGTTATAAACCATATGTTTTGTGTTTCATTGATTTAAAAAAAGAGAAACTGTGGTGATCTCTGTGAGCTGTGCAGCCTGCACCCCCCTCCGTGGATTCTTGTGGTTTCCCGTGCCTGCTCTCCGCGCACCTGTGGGGCATGTACAATCAAGAGCCCCTGTTCTTAAGCCCTCAGCAGAGGATGGGCTGGTGCCAGTGGATTCCTGCTCAACATGGGGTACATGGTCGCCACTACTGTTCTCACCTGGCTTTTTTCAAGTGTGTTTCGAGTGTGCCTGAGTCTAATCCTCCTCTGTGTTTCTTCTCTTCCAGTGCCTCCTCCAGCAGCTCCAGCAGCTCCTGCAGCGACAGAACCTCCACACTCAGTCAACACTTTCTCACAATAAAATCTTGGGTCCAGCCTTTAAACCACACCCAAACCTGGCTATAAAAACCCTGAAACCTGCTATTGCCTCTGTATCGCTTTTGGGTTCTGCTCAGGACAAGTTGGTTGCAAAAACTGTAACAGAAACAGCTGAGGGCAGGACAGAAGGTCACCAAGACATAAAGATTCAGAGCACTGAGTAATAAAGTCAAAGTCTGAACCAAAGTGTGTTCTGCTCGGGGGTCAAAATAAAAAAGTCTCAGAGCAGCATTTCTCTGTAAATAAAGGTGAACACAACAGCCAATGAAGGAACAAAGACACACAGAGGATCTCTGCTTCTTAATCGACAGCTAACTTTGAGACAAAGAATCTGACAAGAAAAGAGGTTTTTAGAAACTGTTGTGATGACCTTAAGAGGCAAAAAAGTGCAGATGAGAAGATAAGAAAGAAAGTGTAAACACACACACACACACACACACGCACGCACGCACGCACGCACGCACGCACGCACGCACGCACGCACGCACGCACGCACGCACACACACACACACACACACACACACACACACACACACACACACACACACAGTTGAGCAGAGTGAACTCCTCACCTTTAAAAGCTGCCAAGAGCAGAGCAGCTCTCTGCTCCTAGAGCCTTTAAATCCTCCTTTTTACTTTCTGCACAGCAGGTGGTCGCCTGTGTGGAGTGTGTCATACCACCACAGGTGTGTTTGGTTTTTCATCCTCTGTTTAGAGTAAATATGGGACTTATAATCCCTGTAGGAGATCTTTAGCTCAGCTGTGTCTTAAAGGAAGAATCAGTGTCATTAACTGATGGTTGAAGAATCCTTTGATTCTTGTTGCAGCTCAAACGCTCATCAGACTTTATCTAAACCTCAGCATGTAAACAAAGACAGCAGGAAATATTTCTGTTATACAGAGGTGAGGCTGGAAATAACACACACACACTCATCCTGTAGACACAGTGGTAGCATGAAGAGAGAAACTCCACAGCGTGATGAACAGTCAGAGCTTCTCTCTCTGCTGGGAAACACAGCACCAGATCTCTTCCTGCTGTTTGCCTCTGATCTCTTTTCATCCCTCACTCTTTGTTTTTCTCCATTTTCAGTCCATGTGTCTCTGCCGTAACCTCCATCTGTCCTCATGCTCCATCCCTTTCTAACTCCCTCTCTGTAACGTTTGTGGTACAGGAGCAGTCAGGTGTTTTATGGAGTCTCTGCTGAATCCACTTCTCATTCAGTCCATAACAAAGCATCAAAGACAGAGCCTCTCCTCCTCCCCTCCCCTCACTTCTTCCCTTACTTTCATTTTCTTCTGGAGTGAAAAGAAAGAAGTCAGTGATGAAGGTTTTTATCAGCTTTATACAGAGAGCATCAGATATCAGTGTTTGATTCACACATTAGCTGCTCGTCACTCCGCATCCACTTCACAAACACACAGCTGGAGCAGTCCAGTGCACGCAGACACTGTGACACTGATCACCCACTGAAGGACGTTATCATCAAAGATCACAGGAGAAGAATGAATTTTCAACAGCAAGTTAAAACAACTTTAAAAAGATTCAAGCAAACATCAGCTGTTACACACGTTTCCACAGCTGAGAGAGAAAAAGCCTCCTCTCCGTCTCTGAGTGGATCTGTAATGGACTTTGTTCATGAAGGGAGGTGCAGCTTGATTTGCTCTCTTCTAATTGGCTGAGACATGTCACATGACTTGTCTGTAGCTCAGTTTTCGTTTGAGATCAGGCACAGGAGAACACAGTGTCACAACCCACTGTATCCGGCTGTGTTGACCCGCAGGAAAGCTTTGTTTGTAAGTTCAGTTTACTGTTTTGACATATCCGTACATGTACAGAGGTATATTTTGATGTTAAGTTTTTGACTGGAGAAATTTAAGGGATTTTGCTTTAAAACCTTTTGCAATGTGTGCAGCTATGCTCTATGTTCATCTCAGTAAGAAACTACCAGTTTATATTATTTTTGCATTGTGAATATTTTTAGTATTGTATATTTCTTTCAGTTTCACAGATCGTGTATGGAATAACCTTGTGAGGAAATCTGTACGACAACGACACACAAGTAAAAAGCCTCAACTTTACTTCAACGTCCGAGTCTTGATTTCAACCTTTCAAGATCCATCACATCTGTTTAGCTACCTGTCACAAAGTTCAGACCGTTACGAACTAAGGGGACAGAATAAGATCTGTCCCTCAGTCAGACTTCAGTCCTCTCTTCATCAACACTCAGAGCAGTGGAGGCTTTAACAAGAGCAGCAGTTTGTTTTCATCCTGAACTGGAGGAGAAACTGAAGCAGCTAAAGCTCATTCCCATCCAGTATGAACAATCAGCTGCTTCAGCATTTAGCCTGATCCCAAAGTCGACTGATAAAAACACTTTGACGTCCCTCACAAACAACACACAGCACACACACACACACACACACAAGCGCATGTTCATACATGAAGCAAATTTATCTGTTGAAAAAAGTCATTCTTACCTGCAAATCAGGATCCAGAGAGACCAGGTCCAGGAGTGGAGGAGACAGGATCAGGGAAAGAAAAGACAGAGAGGAAAAAGCAGTTAAAAGACGTGACGATGAACAAACACAGAACTGAGCTAAAGTCAGCACAGGAAACAAAGACAGAGGAGCTTTTTGACTTTTTGATCAGAAAAAACCTGAAAACACAAACACACACATGAAAAGCTGCTTCACACCTTCTACAGGGTGATAGTTAACAAGCTCTACAACAAGAAGAAGATGATGGAGACAGATTTAACTCTGTTCACAAACACTCGCTCCTCCTTCATGAGCCTCTTTGATGACAGCTGTCACAGGAACTGTGAGAACATGAGAGCTGGAAGTATGAGCTTATTTTCTCCATGGTTTAAAAACTGTTGTGCTGCAGGCTGAACATATCCACTCTCACAGTCCACAGCCATGAGTGGACTTATCATCTGAGCTGCTCCACAGACCTGGAGGCGTTTGGAGCAGAAACTAAAGAACATCCATCAGAAGCTAAAACACTTTCTGGTGCTCTCATTTGTCTGAACGGCTGAGAGCTCTGCAACATCCAAACAAGAAATGTGTTTCCACTTTCCCCCCATGCAGCAGTCAGGAAACATCAGAGAGGCCTCAAGAGGTGAGGATTTAGTCCAGTTACATTCATAAGAAAACAGTTTCAGGTAAAGAAAGCTCTTCCTTAAAGCCCTGACTCTCTGTCAGCGTGAAGCAGCTCTGGAGTTCATTTTAACCCTCATCTTGTGTTAGAAAGCCGCACACGTCAACTTAAAAATACTTATAAAACAAAAGTTATTATCCAAAATGGTTTCCCCCAAAACAACTATCTTAGTATGTATTCATGTCTATAAAAAACTGTTTCAAATGTTTTTTGTTTTTTTTTCTTGGCTCAATAAACTTTTTACCACACAGTATACCACTCGTTTTTGTTCAAAAAACTGTTTAATTCACTTTTTTATTTCCCAAAGTGAAGATAATGGGTAAGTTCACTATTCAAGATTGATACACTATTATTAGAACACATCTACCAAAAAAAATTGCTTGAGTTATGACTGAACATTATTCACATTAGTGACATTTGTGGTGTTAATTAATAAAGATGTTTTCTTATTTGTACATGTTTTGTCTTGTTGCATGTGTTTTCTTAAGTTGCAGCTCTGTGAGCTATCAGGGCCACCTTATTAATTAGACAGGACAATGCATGGATTAAGTAACCAGCTGTAAAGGACAGATCTACATCTCCCTTTTTCCTTTCCAATGATCTGGAAGCTGTGATTGTCACAACATTTTGGTGCAACACCAAATGCAACACTCATGAATTTACTTGTTTAAATAACACACACAGACTGAAGCATTTGTGTGTATGTGCCCTTTACTGTGAACTAAGAAGAAGGGAATGAATGTAAGTTTATTGGAGAGAATCTGCAGGACATTCATATAAAGTCATCATCACTGCCTGCAAACAGGCCACACACCAGCAGACACACACATCCTAGAAGTATATTTCTCCTCCTCAGTGTGTGATGAGCTTTCTGTGGAGCCTCTGTCACGGTTTGGAGAAGCTACATTATGGAGGGCAGTTTGAAAAGCACCATGTTACAGCAGAACCTCAAAGACATGCTTGGAGAGGAAGTCCTGTTTGCTGTCGTGGCTAAACACAGCTTGAACTCACATTGCTGAGGAAGACATGGGCTCCTGGAGTTGTGAGGGAAAACGAAGAAAGAAGAGTGTTCAATCAGCAGGGATTCAACAAGTGAGACGACAAAGGAACACAGACTTTCTCTAGAGTCTGTCTGGGGAAATATTAAAGCACAGGGGTAAAATGTTTCCTCTAACACTCCTCACACCACATGTGAAAGATGTGTGTGTATGTTTGTGTTTGCATCACTGATGTAATCCTCTGAAAGGGGTGTGTCAGGAGCCGCATGTACAACAACATCTCTCAGATTCTCAACATCCCAAACATTTCAGCAGAGCTCACATCCAGCTCAAAGAGAGCAGTGCTGGTTTATTCCAACAGAGTGATGTTTGTTTAACAACAAAGAGTCCTCCAGAGCTCACGTCCAGTTCAGAAACTGATGCTGGTTTCTTCTGTTACGATGTATCATCCAAAGTCCAATCATATGACTGAAAGGTTTATGTCAAACATGTCCTCAACAAACTTTGTGTCAGGACCCTGTTGGGGCTTATCTGGTGGAGTTCACAGTTCAGTTGAACAAGGAAAAAGTGCAGAGTCTGATGTACACTCAAGGAAAAAAGAAACGCAACACTCAGTTTTGGAAGTTTTAGGGGGCAGAATAACATTATTTTGGAGATCCGCCAGTTTTGTATGAACCCACATCCATTTCTAATCCTCAGGCCAACTCACTCGGCGTTCACACATTTTTGAGTCCAATAACACAACAAAACAAGAGAACAACCCCCAAACCAAAAGTGACAGGAATTGCAATATACTGTCGATAGTTCACGTCACCCCCGCTGGCATCCTGGACACCGATTGTTCATCGCCTCATGGATAGGCAGTAGTGTCTGAGTTGATCCTGTGGAATCGCCACCCATTCTTCTATCAGTGCCTCCCTCAGCTGCTGTTGAGTTTCAGGAGGATGTTCACGTCGGGGGACACACAAACTGAGCAGATCCCTGACATTTTCAATTGGATTTAAGTCCGCACTGATTGCTGGCCAAGGCAGGATATGGACGTCATTCTCCTCCAGGAAGTTGGTGCACACATGGGCCACATGGGGTTGCGCATTGTTGTGCTGGAACAGAGCACCTGCCCCAACTTAGTCAAAAAAGGTAGCACCACAGGCCTCAGGACCTCATCACAATAATGGAGACCGTTGAGGTTTCCTTCGATGAAAACCAGGTCTGTCCGGTGCTTTGCCGGTCCCAAACCATGACACTGGGACGACCCCACCAGTTCACTTGGTGCACACAAGGTTCAGCAGACCTCTCCTGTTTTCTGTACACCTGATCTCAGCCATCTGCTCTGAAGCACTGGAACCTTTTCTCACCACTGAACACGACTTGGGACCACCTCTGCAAAGTCCAACGACGCTGTGCAGTGCACCATTCGACCTGAGCTTGGCAATGTTGGGGGGTAAGTACTGATCCAACATATGGCCGAAACGGTTGGAGACCATCACCTTGGAGGCTATTACAGATGTGTAAGGGAGATGTGATTTCTAGGGCAGATTCTTTTAGGTTTAATTCAACATCCAGGACGCGTGTCGGTCAGGACACAGGAAGAAGGAGGAGAAGGATGACTCTTCAGGCTGGGTTTATTATGTCACGCCCGTGTTCACAAATCAGTTCTGAAACAGTAACATTAATAAACAGTATTACTCCAACAATCTCCTTTGTATTTTCACTTAACAGTAAGATAGATTACAGAGTTATTATTCCTCATACACCCTTTAAGCTTTCTTCTACAGTGCTGAGACATTAATACGAACAGAGAGGTGCGTAAGCACGCTCGCCATAACGACACGGGTGTAGAAACGAGCGCTCACAGCGGCACAACTTCGGACATTAAACAAGCAATGATGAGCAACACACTTGTAAATAACTTTGATTTGATTTGATTTGATTTTTATTTGTCTCAAACAAGCACATAAAAACAAACAATATTTGTAATAGGAAAAAAAGAAAAAAAATAACACATAATGATAAAGTGCGAGTTCGAGAAGGGGCTGAAGGAAGCAAAGCTTATCAAGTTCAGCCCCCCCTTACACTGTCATATAATTTCATAATTCACACAATCTTATTATAATAAAACAAACAAGTTTAATATAAATAGAATCTTAGTTAAAAGCATGTTGATCGACTAAATTATTTGAAAAAATAAAAAAGATAATAAAATTATCTGTCTAGTTCTTTATAGGAGAACAAGAGTGTTTTTAATACTAAACACACACGTAACAACTAAATACTATGCTTGAACAACTCAACAGCTGTAGGAAAAACTCGTAGCATCTGTAGCTCACAAGAACAGACAATAAGGCACGTGGAAAAACACTTCACACTGAGTGAAATCATGATGCTAAGCCATTTTTCCAAATCCACCCTTATTAGGAATTTTTTGAAAATCAAAATGTTGTGTGTCTTTTTTCCTTGAGTGTAGTTATCCATAACTCTCTGTGAGAGGATAAACTGACACACTGACTTTTTGTGTCTTACTCTTTTCTTTGACATCCAGGCATGTTTATTATTCACTGCTCAGAGAGTCTGAAATCCCCTTTCTTAGACCATTTTCTATCATATTTATGATCATGTTGCTATCTTTATTGTGCAGCTTGGGACTGTTTTATATCGTTGTTCAGTTTAAAACTGCTGGTACTCAGTGTGTCTAACTCTGCCTCATACTTCCTGGTAAAAGCACTAAAATGGTGTTTTTTTTGTTTTTACAACAGCAACTTAAAACTAAGCTGAATCTTTTTGTCACTCAGTCAGGATCAAACAAAGCCTGAAAGTCAGTCTCTCTCCTCTTCCTCTCCCGTTTGTTCCTTTTCTCTGCATCAGGCTGAATAGAGAGCCTGGAGGTCACAACTTATTGAACTCAATAGATTAAACATATTTCTTATCTCAAAGTTTTGAAAACTTGTAAAATTTAGTTCACACAAAATCTCATCAGTTTTGTTTTAAATTGGACTGATTGCAAGGCGCTGCTCTGTTTGCTATGGCTGCCTTTTGCAGCAGCTCTCTCTTCTTTGTCGTTTCTTGTAATTTTTTTGTCTCTTTTTCGTAACCTGTGTAGTGGGTCATTACTTTGTATGGCTCATTTCTTGATCATGGACACCAAACTTTTTGTCTTCAGTGATATTTTTACTACTTTTCTCCTGTGTTTGTCTGGAGATCCTACATGTAACCATGACTGCATTGTTTACATGTGAAATCAGCTGTTAGCAGCCTGTAGCATGTCAATGCTAACTGGTGCAAGGCCTGATGTTTTCCCACAAGGTGAGGAGGAGGAGGTGAGGACGACGTGCTGATTCTCAGGTGTGAGCTAAGAAGTGACGACATGGACCTGTCCTTCCATCCATCGTTGTTGGGAACGTAAGACCTATCTCCAATAAGCTGGACAAGCTAGCTGTGCTAACCCAGCAACAGAGGGAATAACAGAGGGCAGAGTAGCATCATGCTATTCATAGAGAAGGCTAACAGGGCTAACATCAGACACCAACACCACATTGGAGGAGCTTCACCTGCTGTGAGCAGACAGGATCCAGGAGACAGAGATGGAGCATGACTGAAGAAGCTCAGTCCTGGACCCTGTGGAGGTGGAGACTGGCTGAACTGGACAATGATGGACAAGCTGTCATCATCTATTTTCTTATGGATCTTTTTGCACTTTCTTGCTTTTGTTTTCTTGATTGCTGCTGTGACTCCAATTTCGTTGTACTTGTTACAATGACAATAAGATTCTATTCTTATTCCTATTCTTATTCTTATCCTCTTTTTCTTGATTACTTACAGTTCCAGTCTGTTTTTCTCAGGCTTTATAAACCAACATCCTGAGAGAAACCAGTTAGACATTTGAAGCATGTAAACACTTCGACATTTACTTATTAAAAAGAATGGAGAGGGGAATAAAGGAGCAGGTGGAAAAAAGTAATGAAAAGACCAAGAAAAGCAGTGGCACAGAAAATGAATTAACAGTTTATGCTACAAATAAGAACAAATTAATCAAGTAAAGCTCCAACAGACAAAGTGAACCATCTGTGCCGTCTGCTGAGGGATAAATGTGATTTTATTAAGCATTGTCTGATACATGGGGAATGAATAGTGAAAACAAAGCTGCTCACTCAGCGACTCTTCAGGGAATCAAAGCTGTGAAAATCAGTTAAATTCAACACAAAGGATGTGATAAATCCTGAAGATAGGAAGCTTTATTCAGTAACAGAAAACAGAAAATGGGGGTCAGTCTGTGTGTGTGTATGTGGTCTCTCTGGAGAGTGAGGTGGAAAGAAAACACTGACAGGACACAAGAGAGCAGCTCCAGCTCTCCAGCTCTGACAGACGACAGGAAAAAAGTTTGATGTGACTTTGTGAGCAGTGAGTTGATTTTATACTGTAGCTTTTTGATACAGTGAATACTCATCTTTTCAACAACAATAAATGAATAAAAATACATTTATTCTCCTAAACCTCCCATACTGACAGCTATTCAGTGAGCTCTGCTTTGACAATGATATAACACTGTTTTATTTAAAAAAGACACTATAGTAAAATAAACTGAAGTAAGAAATGCCAAAAAGAAAAAGGATCAATCTGAATACATTAGATCATTCTTCGATTTTAATAACGCCTGCCAGCAAAGACAACCCAAATCAATGCTGCAGAAAGCTCTGAGTCAATGCTCTGAATTTAATTTGCATCGGTAAGTAAACATCAAAGAACAACGCTGTAGCAGATATTTTGAGGACAGGTGAATTAGGCATGGCTTTGTCGAGAGAAGTTCACAACAAAGGGAATAAAAAGTCTCAAAAACGCCTCTAATATCTTTGTTAGCTACATATGACAGCTGTGTCTGTGGAAAATTCCCTTTGAAGCTGTTTAATGTACCCAGAGAAAGGATAAGACAAAAACAGGAAGCTTTCAAAAATGTGTTTGTGTGTTCTCTGTCCTCATCACACCCAAAAAAGGGTCACATCAGAATATGAAAAGGGAAGGAAAGCAGCCACAGTCACACTACAAGGTGTATATATATATATATATATATATATATATATATATATATATATATATATATATATATATATATATATATATATATATATATATATATATATATATATATATATATATATATATATATATATGTTTGTTTTCTCCTCTCTGTAACAGCATAACATACCCAAATGGTCAGCATTACGTACAGCAACACTGAAAATAGTTTTACTGTTAAATGGGTCAAATTTGACAACAACAATTTTGA
Source organism: Halichoeres trimaculatus (assembly GCF_033239565.1). Lineage (NCBI taxonomy): Eukaryota > Metazoa > Chordata > Actinopteri > Labriformes > Labridae > Halichoeres > Halichoeres trimaculatus. Next base: position 5,496,357 of record NW_027437188.1, on the reverse strand, counting down.
GCTCTGGCACAGAACTTGATTTCTACACTTCTACATTTTTTTTTCCATTTTTTTTGACAATGAGAAGTGGTCTGCACTAGGGCTGAACGATTTTAAGAAAAGATTGAATTGTGATTTTTCTGGCAGATATTGTGATTTCAATTCGATTCATGATTTTCTTCAACTCAAGCTTTTGGATATTCACATGTAGGGCTGAACGATTTTAGGAAAAGATCCAATTTTTCTGGCAGATATTGCAATTCACGATTTTTTAACCATCAATAGTGATGATAAATAATCTGTTTTCATCAACTTCTACTCCTTAACAGTGGCTTTGTGTTGTTGACCTGCTTACCAGCACTTTTAACATATAGATTGTCTACAAATTTGTAAAACAGAATGTGTATAATACTTGACACAACAGATCCTGAGTCAGTCAGGAGTGCTGCAAAAAATTGCTGCTTTGGCGATCTCAAAATTGCATTGTCTAAAATTGCGATTTCGATCTGAAAACGATAAATTGTTCAGCCCTAGTCTGCACCTTTATAGCCTCTCTGTCAAAGTGCTGAACACTGCATGCCAACATCCATTTAATCCCACACACACACATTCTTCCCCCGATGGCAGATTCTGTCAACAAAAAGTAAAGGATGAAATCTGATCACACAGTCACCAGTGGCTCAGCTTTTCAGTATCTGCCGGTTTACTTTTTCATAAACCAGAGATCAAATTGTGAAACACACTGAGCTGAGCTGCAGAAGATGATTTCACAACAAACACAGAATGGTGTGAGGAGAAGATTCTAGAGATGATCCTTTGCTCGAAAATAATCTTTGAGAAACACCCATGATCACTGCTGTTCTGATCCACCATGATCTACTATCTTACGCCATTATTTTATGAAACAGCACAAGGAAAAGCGTCCAAAGTGGAAAATAACAAAAATAAGTGCTGTAATCAATATGTACAGCACATTGCTAAAATGTGTGACAAGGATTCTAGAGTCAATCAAGATTTGTGTTGGAAACCCTTTGTTAGTTCCAGGAATAGACTAAGAAAAGCAGAACATTCTCTCTTTAATTTTCCCTCGTCAGCTGCAAACAGCTATACACAGAACAGTCAGTCTGTCGCTGTCAGATCAGAGGATAAAAAGAATCATGCACCAAAATAAAGTTGTCAGAGGAAGAGAGATGAACTCAGGATACCTGCAAAATGCATGACTTCTGACTGCATACACCTGCAGACACTTTTTGCTACTCCCATAATGCTTTGCTTTGCAAGAGCAGGTACTGAGTCTATATTTGTCACAGAATCAAAAGGTTTTCAAATTAAAGTGCACATCCAAATCAATACAAAATATATCTGACTGGTACTGCCTCATCCCAGCAATAATTTTAGGTCATTTTGAGCATAATGATCACAGCAGCAGCAGTGTTGTGCAAGAGGAGACTGTCAGCTTGGTTTCAGGAGAAGAAAATAAAATATTTCAACAGTATTTCACGTCAGAAAAGATATATTTTACAAGAAGTTACAAAAGCTTCTGTTCTTAGCTGCACAAATAGTCAGAGTTCTCAGCTGTCCATTAATGTTTTGACAGTGGAATCAGTACAAAGAGAAAAAACTATTGGTATCAGAAAATTTGCATATCTTTTAAGAACTCTCTCAGCAGCAGTCAGGTCAGTGTCTTGCTGATTAACTGAAAATGAACAGCTTCTCATAAGATTGTGATTGTTCAAAATGATCTTTGTCAAGTCACTTTTTAATTTTTTTTTTTTTGTTTAAAGTAAAGTCAGTGAATCAGGCCTTGATCTGGAGCTTCTGTCTTTAGTTAGCTATTTCTGAAATGGGCTGATCTGACCATGTTAGTCCCGTGCTTAGGTCATGGTTAACCTTGCAGAGCAGATGGACCTGCCAGATTCAGTTTCCAAAATCCTGTAGATCCATCTTGCCAGGTTCCATTGACTAACGATTTCACTCGGCTATATTCTAACTGGCCCAATCAGTGAAGAGAGGCGGGAGCAGCGGAAGTGACGAGATCATGACGTCAGCAGACTCTCAAACTCGTTCAGCGTTCCATTGATTGTTATATTCACTTTGCAAAAACAGCAGCTGTCGTCTAACTCCATCATCACAGCTGTTTTTCGTGTTCCTGCAGTTGTTTGTCTGTTGCTTCTCAGTAGCAGCGCACATAAGCTACGTCACACCGTGGCTTGATGTGGATTGGTCTGTGGTGAGTGAGTCAATCAGAACGGTCGTCCAATCACCAGCTGCTGATTTTTTCGAAGGTCCCGCCTCTGAAAATAAATCAGAAGAGATGGACTAGTGAAAAATTTCTGTGGTGGACTGTTCATCTGTTGTGTCAGGTTAGGTCTCTGTGTCTCAGAGAATCGACTGTAGAACAGCTCTACTTGTGTACAAGTATTGTCATGGTTCAGCGCTGAAGTAAATCTCTGACTCGTTAAAACCCAGATCTTTGACACAAGTCCGTTGAGGTACAATTTTTGGTTGATTGGGAAACTTCTAGTAAATAATGATTCCCAAATATTTCAATTTTTACTTGTGTTATTTTCTTTGAACACACCTTGAAGGATGCATAGAGGCCAACGATGTTATCTCTTAGTCTTAGTTAAAAATGAACACATTCAGCAGCTCTCTCAAACTGCTCACAGGTTCATTCAGCATTCAGTGGTTATTGCTGAGAGCCTCATGATTTGTTTCAATTTCGATTATTTCGGTTGCGTTTCAAATCTATATCGATTTGATTTGTGAACACACGGTGTCACCTCACATTTTGGACCAAAAGAACCACCCAAATGTCCAACTTTAAAGCTGAAGGAGCTTGCTTTATGCTGCTGCTTTAGTTGCCATGGTGTTATTGTTTGGTCTCATGCAGCCCTGTATCAATTCAGAGGATTTGCTGAATCCACATTGAATTGGGCAAGGAAATATGTTGCATCAATTAATCAATGTTTTCATCCACCTCTAGTTTCATGGAATGATTTTATTTTGCCTTCTTGTGATTCTATTTTGTTTTAGCTGTAAAGCACTTTGAACTGCCTTGTGTACAAATTGTGCCCTACAGCTAAACTTGCCTGTTTAAAACAACAGGACACAGACCCATTCTATTTATGTCCTACCACTGTGTTATTTCAAGGAACTCTTTGTCCCTTTAAATTTCTCATTTTCAGGTTATTTGCTTCCTTCCTTTTCTATCCTCATCCTCAGTTATCACTCTTTATCTTCCTCTTTCTTCCCTTTGCCTCCAGCTGCCTCTCCTGGGCTTTTCTCTTCTCCACATTTCCCCCACAGTATTTATTCAGGAAAACCATTTTCTCTTTTGATGCAGAGCCTTTGGTGAATAAAAGAACATGTTCTGAATCAATGTTGATCCAATCAGCTGTTTTTACTCTCTCTTTCTCTCTGGTCAGTCAGCTCCTCTTTCATTAAGTCGTTGTTTTCTTCTCTGAGAGATAAGAAAAAAGGATTTAGCTCCAAGGACATCATTTCTCTGAGTAACAATGTCCTCAATCTGATGAGGAGCTAAATAACTCATTACACACAGAGCTTTATTCAGCAGGCTTCAGTTTTTCTAACAAAAGGATGAAAAATGTTGGTTCTTGTGAGGGGAACTAAATGTCTCAATGTGTTCTCATTACGTTGTCATCCATCCATTTTTCGATCTTTGGCTTGACACCAGGCTACAACAATTGTTCCAATGATTTGTGTTTAATTTTCACAATTCTTTAGAATGGTTCAAGACTTGATTCTATTTGTTGGACAGAGGTGAGGAAGATTCAGTCCCTGAAATACTGTCTTTCTGGAACATGGGGGACACTTGAATTCATATGTTTCAGAAGTATTCATAACAAACAGAAAGGATGGAAGAGTGAGGGAGGTCAGAGTCTACTCTCTTGTCTCTGGTCATGGAAATGATTTCATGCATCATCACAGGAGTATTCTTCAGCTGCATTTCTGAGTGTTAGTGAGTGGAGAGAGGAGCAGAGAGAGTTTAATCAAAAGTCAAGGTTCAGATTTTAAAAATAGTGTTCCTTAGATTAACAATGGGTTGAAAAAGCTGTCATTAATATGAATGGTCGAGGTGACAAATTTGCTTGTCATATCAGCAGAAAGTAAAATTCCATCTAACTCACTAAAGAAAGAAAAAGAAAAAAACATCAGAGAAAAAGTATAAAAAATTACCACACTTTGTTTTAAGAGACTTAAGGGTCAACAAGGGGTAAAAAGCTCTGGTGTTCACCTCCACTAGTCTGACATTTAATGTGTGGATTTATCTCCTGTTTAAAATGTAAACAGTGTCAGTCCCTGATCTCAGTGTGAGCTCAGTCAATGTGCATTCAGTGAAAAGAGCTCCACAGAATACTGTGACATAAAACATTAAAAAACAAAGAGAAAGAAAACAAAAGGCAGCTCTCCAAAACATCTTTCCTTCAGACTCCTCATCTTTGAAGCTTTTAACTAACTCAGCTGTGATGTCCCTCAATAGCAGACAGCAGACTCATTGAGTAAAGTGGGCTGAATGAACAAGCTGTATTGATTGTATTGCTGTGGGCTCCAGCTTCTGTACAGACAGTATAAAGGGTTTACTTTGTCCTTTTAACCACAGAGAGGCAGAGAGAGAGAAATGGATACCTGAGGGGACGGTGATAGACTTTGTTTGGTTCATAAAACCCTATTGGAGCAGCAGAGGGGTCTACTGTTATTTCTACCTCTCCCATCCTCATCAGGTTTTGGGATGTTTCTTTACTTTATGATTCTTGCAAAAGTTAACTTCTCCAGAAATTAACTTCAGCTCAACCTGAATACACATTATCTCTCTCTGTTTCTGTGATGATTATATATCTCAGTTACTGCAAGAAACTTTTTGGAGCTGGTTGATTTAGGCTGCAGTAAAATGACAGAGACAAGTAGTGAGAGCTTGTGTGCAGCTCTCCTCTGTTCAGAAACAGTCCTTTCCTCTTTATTCTCCGATCTCTGCTTTTAACACAGCTGGCTCCTATCTGAGTCATTCATATCTCCTTTCACTTCTCACAAACATCAAAGATCCTTAAAGTGACTTATCTGAACAGAATGAGACATGAAGGAAAACCTTTCCGAGTTTCCTCCCTTTATGGAGTAATTAATTTTAGATAAGGAAGCTTTTCACTCAGACGACCGTTTTTCTCAAACACCCCCATAAACTGTCTCTCAGGGCAGAATATGTCAGACAGACATGTACTTTAGCATTTTAACAAAACCAAACAATGTCCAATCAATAAAATAGAAGACAGATAATCTGTTACGATTGTCTGGCACATTTTTGTTCCTCTGTCTTGAGCAACCTAGAGAAAATGACACTAGACAGCTATGTTCCTCAAAAGGCTTCAATCAAAGGCTGTCTGTTCTTTTATTTTTTTTTTCCAATACTCCTGTGCTTCTACCTGAATTATTCACAGGTTCAAATCGGTACTGAATAGTCACAGCAATTTGTGCACTGTCACAAAAGTCAATACCCCATGAATGTCATTTTAAGACTTATCAAACCAGCAACCAATTACAATATCCCCATGATGGTTCAGCCTAAGTGCCAGCACGACAACAAAAATGTGTTTCGAGATTTTTCAACTGACCGGAAATTTCTCACAATTAGGGATGGGTGCCTTTCACACCTGGAACGATACGGTACAGATGCCCAGTACCTAGCAATCATTATCAGTACTCAACGGTACCAATTGTCGGTACTTTTTGGTGTTTTTGTGTTAAAAAATATCAATTTGTTTAATAGTAAAATCTCAATTTAAAAGATAAGTTTGGTTTATACATTTTTTACATTGTTTATAGAATGAAGTATATGCTCACTCAGAAGGCTTTCCTGATCCAAGCAGTGCTTTGGGAGATATTTAGATCCAAAATCGTGCAGCGGACGTCCGTATAATGGGATCCATCGGGGGCAGAGACAGCGCCGCTCCTAAAACTGCATTAATCGTCCAAAAATGTGTTTTTTTCACCCATAGAATATCATGGTCCGCTCCGGGTTAGATATCGATGATCTGCTGAAGTCTGTGTTACTCCAGACAGCACTGTGTGGCTGTAATGACCTCTGAACTGACAAGGATTTTGATTACGTTTGCCCCTCAAAGAAAGGAGTCAGCTCTCCAGCGAGTACTGCGCAGATGACTAACCCGAGTAGACCATGATGGAATACTTGATTTTGATTGGATTTTTTTTATTTTGATTTGATTTATTCAAAAAATCAAATCAAAATTGAATATTCCATCATGGTCTGCTCAGGGTTAGTCATGATGGAATATTGGTGAAAAACACAAGTTTTGGGACGATTAATGCAGTTTTAGGAGCGGCGCTGTCTATGCCCCGATGGATCCCATTATACGGACGTCCGCTGCACGATTTTGGATCTAAATATCTCCCAAAGCACTGCTTGGATCAGGAAAGCCTTCTGGGTGAGTATTTTGTTCTACATCATTTTATAAACAATGTAAAAACTGTATAAACCGAACTTGTCCTTTAACATATTAATTATTCATATAACCTTGCAATTCTGTGTTCGTGTCCAGCATGGAAAATCGCCTACTCTTCCACTCCCTCACAGTCACAAGGATGTGTTTATGTACCTAAATGTGGTACCTATCAATTTTACACTGATCAGTACCTGGTACTTTTGACAGAATTTGGTCAATACCAAAAAAAAAGTACCTAACTCAATACCCATCCCCACTCACAATATAGTGTTATATAAAAGACGGTCAGAATCGAGTAGAAATATAGGAAGGGGAGTGTAAAACCATCTAACCCTGGTGTTTTCCATAATGACCATCTGAAGTAATCAACAGAAAATGAAAGGCTCAAAAATAGGAAGATAAGTTTTAGACAGTTTTCCCATCATAAATGGAGGTACTTTACAGAGCTGAAAGTGAAGCAAAAGAAAAATCAGCCATTCACTACCATTGGCTTTTGGAATACAACCATCTATTTGACATCAACTAAAGATTTCTGTTGAGCACAAGCTCCAACCCAGCCTCACTCAGTCGTCTTTCTCCTTTGAGATGAGATTACTGTTATAATCTCAGTCTCAATCCAAACATGTGGACTTCCCTGTCCTCAGTCAGTGACAGTAGACCTGATGAGATCAGAGGCAGGCTGAAGGACATGTCTGTGTCTCTGCTCTTCATCTGAAGTCAACAACAGCTTCCTCCAGCCCAGTGGAGAGGATCATTGAGACTGAGCAGCTTCCTGCTCCACAAAACCCTGACACATCTCACACTGACACTGAGCAGAGGATCTATGAATGATGCTGTGGATCATAACCAGACTGTTAATGTGGAGAAGATGGAGGAGGGATTTATGAAGCAGAGGGTAAAGATGTCAACAAGAGAAATGAGACAGAAAGAGCAGAGCTAAAGATCCAGCATTGATGGGATGACTCTCATTTTCTCCTCTCCACATGCTCTGCAACAGTTCAGAGCTTCTTCATGGAGTAATATAACAGTCTGTAAAGGATGGTCTGAAAAGAGCTCAGCTCACATCCCAGAATTCAGCAGCAGCAGAGAGCCGTACAGCTCACACTCAGCAGTCGTCTTCACAGACAGAGATAACCCTGCAGAGAGGTGGGATGACCTCCTGCTGTAGATTAACAGCTTCATCCTCCTTTGGTCTGCTGGGATTATCTCTTCAACTGCTTTTAAGTAAATTATTATATCAATAAGGGCTTAAAGAAATATCAATAGTGAAGAGAAATTTCACGCTTGTGACAGGAGCTAATAAACTGATCTGAAATGGAGACGTACGCTGCTGTTGTGCTTAAAACGTCTCTGTGCTCCCTCTCGTGTGTCCTTTCTTTTGGCTTCTGCAGCTGTTAAACTTAAATTGGAATTTCAAGTGGAATTTAGCAATCATTCATGGTGGAAGCTGTTTTTCCTTTGATATGACAAACAAAAATCCTCTGATGAAAAAAGGATTTTGGTTAAGTGCCTGATTTGCATGTGGAGCATGTTGTGTGGCTTTCCTCCCTCTCTACCTCTATCTCTGTCTCTGTCTCTATGGTTCCTCCTGATCACGTTGCAGGGGTTTGTGTCCAGGCAGGAGGAGGAGGTCATCAACTGAATGAGCAGTATCAAGAGATTTTGAGCTCAGACTTTGATTCTGTCATTCATGGAGTCAGGTCCCTCCTGACATGACATGAGTTAAAGGATTAACAATTTTCCTGCACGTGGCTATGAAGCGTGGCCGATTGAAGGTCAAGACTGAAAATGAGGGGGAAAGCCACAAAGTCGGGGATATTTTTCAATCACAGCTTGACAGACGACTTTCCCCATCAGTTCAGCAGATCACAGGTTTAGATAAACATCAATGATGGACTAAGCCCTGGTCACGCCAGACTGCAATTAGGCCTGGACCACACGAATATGGTAATATTCCTAAACGTACATTTTTCTGCCCAAATGGGCCTGTCAACCACACAAATGCGGCAATTTCACCCACATTAATGCATTTTTTAAAAAATGGATAAAAAAGAGAATAAATAAAAGAATATCCGGTTGAGTGGATCCATGTAGGGGTGTTAAACGGAGCTGGTGTTGACGCGATGACGTCAAGCCCCTAGCAACAAGTCACTGTAGCAACAGTTGCCAACAACAAGAACGATGGCCGACATTCATCGGGCCATTTCTGTGTTCTCTGAACTTTTTGCCCTCATTACAGCTCTACAGTTGAATGATGTGTTGTTGATGATGTTGTTGATGTTCATGAAGTCACAAACCCACCTCATTGTTCATCCACACAAACGACTCATTTTTATTTCATTTATTTTTTTGCCATCTCCTTACCCCATTGACTGCTTCTTCTTCCTGTGTTTGATTGCCCATGCCCATAACATTCTTCTTCTACGGTTTTCACATTTTGCTAACCTGCCACGTATCAGCCAGGCATGACATTGCAGGCATTAGAGGCGATCATTTTCAGTTTTGCCTCTTGATATGGACAGAGATATTTCTGTGGTGTGGACAGAGATTTTTTTTTAAACCAGGACAAAGATATTGATCAAAAAAATATTCATATAAGTGTGGTCCAGAATAAAGTAATATAAAGAGGAAAAGAAAAAAAGCAGCAGATACAAATTTTTCCCAGAGCCTTTAACGTGCAGGATCCAATGTTTCAGAATAAGTGAGTTCTAGTTGATGTACAGTGGTGTCCCAGATTGTTAGAACACCTGACAGATCAAAAAATTCACCTTTAATGTTTTCATGCTAATAAATAAAAATATTCATCTAAAAGCATCAACAATTCTTGTTAACCCTTGTATGTCCTTAAAATTCCCTCAAGAAAGCAAGAAAGAAAGAAAGAAAGAAAGAAAGAAAGAAAGAAAGAAAGACAGAAAGAAAGAGAGAAAGATAACTTTCATCAACAGCATTGTGCAAAAAAATACTTTTGTGTGTCATGGGGGATTAAGATGAGATAAGACTTCTTATCTTGTCTTGATGTTGGGTTTCTGCTAATAAAATTTTATTAACATTTACGGGTCTAGACCTGTAAATGTTTTTGTAAAGTGTCTTGAAATAACATTTGTTATGATTTGACGCTATACAAATAAAGACTGATTGATTGATGGATTAATTGCCTCCTTTTTAGACCCAACTCTTAATGTCAAAACTGAAGAACTTGAGTACCATAGTTTAACTTGTGATCTGTTAACATAGAGAAATGAAAGAAAAAAAAAGAAAGAATATATATATATATATATATATATATATATATATATATATATATATATATATATATATATATATATATATATATATTCTTTCTTTTTTATTTCAAAAGTAAACTCCTTTATGAACATGAAAAAGCAAAATAATGAAGACAACATTTTTTTTTTCTTTCCATCCAAAACCTACATAATTACATTTACTGGCAAAACCAGCTGAATCAAATACAAATACTGCTACTTGGTATCTACTTTTGCTTTAGACGACCTCTTCTATACAAGACAATCAGGACCACAGACAGACTTTCCTCTGCTTCTCCAGATAATGAACCACAGCAGGTTATGACAGGGCCTGATGGCTGCTTTATTACCCTGGACTTGGCTTGGCTCTGCTGGGGCCAACTCTGTTACACAATGTCTGACACAACCTTCTTTTCCCCTCAGATATCAAGACTCTCTGAGTTTAATGTAGTCGATCTCAAGTCCAGTAAAGTTTGATATTATTCTAAATGCCTCTGATGTATCCAAAGACCATGAAGTCAGAATCCGAGACTAAAATAAAACTGACAATAATTACAATGTTCCAGGGACACACAGGATTTAAACAGTGTGACAGTGGGCTGCACTAAGGAGGGGACACACTCTCAGTCAGCACACACAGAAACACACTGTGGTTAAATATGAGCTGTGTGTCAGCTGGCATTTTCTATTCTAGAGGGAAATGAAATGTGACAGACATTACTGCAGAAAACACACTCTGAATATGAAAACAGCTTCTGCTGCAGCATTCAAGGTTACACAGCATGCACTGCACACAGAGGAGGGAGAAAGGGAAGAGGTAGGAGGGTGCTGTGTTCTAATGAGTGGATTTCTTTGTGATTGCATCACAAAAAGAAAAAGGGTTTTTTGGTAAAGGGTGTCACCTACTACTCAGTTCATCTCTTCATAACATTAAATGTAGCTGTTGTCCATGGTTCATCTCTCCTGCGGGGCATTGATCACTGTGCTAATGCAGACACTTCAGGTGGATTTGAATTAAACTTTGCTATTCACTGCTGTGACAGGTTAATGAAATGAATGCCCTTTCTTCTGATTGACTCAGAATGTGAGTGAACCCATTTAATCAGGCTTATGGAAAATGTCACAATCATCGTTTTAATATCCTGCTGTGACATATTTGGGATCTTAAATTAACTGAGATAAAACTCATTAATATTTGTGATGAACACAAGTGGCCAGATCATATTCTAGTATTCAGTTATCCTCTTGAGGATTTTCAGTTAATTTGCAGTGTTACTTTTAAAGTCACATTATAACATGATCCAATCAGTTGATCAATTTCTGCCTTTGATGTGTTCCCCCAAAATCTGAGAGAAATGTCAAGAGTTACTGGGAACAGTTTCCCTGGAAATACCAGATTTAATAACTCTGAATACAACTTAGAGGTACAACGTATATTTATTTACACACATATCATTTAACATTCATTTATTCATTCATCTACTGCTTATCATGTTCAGGGTCTCAGGTGTCTGGAGCCTTCTCAAGCTGTCTTAGGGCCAGAGGCAGGGTACACCCTGGACTGGTCACCAGTCAATCACAAGAGACAGACAACCTTCCATGCACACACACACATCTACAGACAACTTAGAATTGCCAGTTATAGATGCTGTGAGGGGGATCTGTTTTAGACTTTTAACATGGCATGTGTTTGTTTTGGAAATGAATGGAGATTTGACCTTGTTTTTAAAACTACTTTTCTTTCACCTTTTACCAGACACAACACAATGAGGTGAGGTATTTCTCAAAAGGTACATAGTGCTGTTGTTTGAAACTCAACAACAAGCAAACGTGGGTTTGTACCGTAGTCTAGTAGCTGTTAATATTTAGCTCTACTTACAGCTAGGGCTGGGCGATTATGGTAAAAATAAGAATCCCGATTATTTTAAGTGATATTGAAATCACAGTTAATATACACAATTATTCATTTATTCAAAAACTTCAGTACTGATTTAAACACAACTTTAAAGAACCAGCAAGTGGCACATATTATTGATACACATAAGTCACACACACTCGCTGTGGCTGCACATGGAACACAGAAGAGCTATGAAGCACAGGAACTTGCATACATCTACACTGTGTGGTATATTAATTGTTTTTCTTCGATTATATTGTTTTTATGATTGTCAGATGGCAAAATTGAAATCACAATAAAAATCGGATTAATTGTCCAGCCCTACTTACAGCCCGGTGCTTTTAGACGTGTCTGTAATGTGTAACGCCAAAAAATCCTGGTTATGTCCTGCCAGTCATCTACCAAGCAGAGCTAATGTAACCTCACTCTTCATTTTATTAATAGACTCTCAAGTTTGAACAGACCACTGCAGAATAACTGCTGCATGTGGGTTGGAATGAAGCACAAACAGCTTAGCCCCTTTATTAGCCTTTAGCTTGTGCTCTATCACTCTCCTGTTTAGCTTTCTTCTTCTGTCCTTTTTCTGTCTGACAGTTACGCTCCAGTGTCCACCATCACTACAAAATCACAAGTCACAAAAATCGTTTTCACCAGAGAAAAACACACAGATCTATCTTCATACTACTAAACTTCATCAGCCAGCGTGGTGTTGTTATAGAGACTATGACGTGCCGTAATCAATCCAGTTCTGCTCGACCTGATTGGGAAGCTAAGAAGTAGCATCCTGAAATTACCTAAATTGTCGCTGATAATCTCATTTTAAAGTGTGGATTACAATCAGGCATATATCTAGAAAGGAGACTTTGAAACTCCTCACATTCCCTTTGAGCTAATGAGCATGTGTTTGGACTTTGCGAGGAAGTCAGGGAGTACTCGGAGAGAACCAACACATGCATGAGGAGAACATGAAAACTCAGCACAGAAAGACCCAGCTTGTCCAAACCGGGATTCAAACCTGTGACCTTACTGTCAGACAGCAGCGCTAACAGTTGCACCACTGTGCAGCAAACCATCAAACATAAATAAGTTTATTCATTTTCAATCCTGCTTTTCTGCCTGCATCCTGCTAGAAACAAACAGACTCACACTTTAATAAGACAAGTTAATCATTCTTAGAAAATCATTTGTTTGAATGTTTGTACATGTATGAGCTCAGTCAAAAGCCTGAGGGTTAACACATTCACAGAAAGGCCAGAAAATCTTTCTGAGATCTCAATCTGCTTTGCACTGTGTCGGAAACACAGTTAAATTATAATGTAAAGAAAATCCTCTGTTTAGTGCTTACAAGATTTCTAATGGGGTCAGTTCAGGTGTAGTCCACACAAATCTTATACTCAGTCTTTAACAAGATTTTTAATTAAGTGCCAAACATCTACCTATGTCCATTGTGTTATATAAATGTTGATCATAGCCTGGTCTCAGAGGAAGTCCCAGGAGGAATGAGAACCACCTCTGTTGGTATCAAGATCAGAGCAGCAGCTCACAGCAGTTATTCTGGTTTGTTCTGAGGTCAGAGGAGGGCAGCTGGGTTAATGCTGCTACCCTGAGGCTCTGCGGGATCATGGGTATTCAGATAAACATTTATTCTCCCATTTCACAAGGAAGACCCAGGCCTCTGGACGAACCACACATCCAGTATTTAAACACACTGTAAGAAACATTGCTTTAATGCTAATATAACCGCTGGAGGTGATGTTTAAATATAAAAAAAATAAAAATAAAAACATGAACTCATTTTTGGACCATGAACTTAGTTCAAACTTTAAAACAATTACTTGTAAACGTGTACTTTTTCTCTCAGGCTTGACCCAAATGAAACTGACCAAGCACTCAGAAAATGTGGGCAGTTGACCCTGAATCCATTCCTCTCAGCATAAATATGAATTACTGTTGGATAATAGTGAGGAGAGGTCCAGTTCAGTTCAGATCATGGACAGCTGCTGATCCTGGCTGATCCCTGTCTTTTTGACTCATGCAGCTCTGTTAGCATCTTCTGTTTGCTCAGATACATTCAATTTCATAAACTCCTTTTGGCTTCATGTTTCCAGTTAAATCATTTCTAACAGGCTGAGTAGTAGCTCTGTTGTGAGGGGATGAAATATTTGAGCTAAATTTGACCATTTAACCATTGAAAGAGAGCAAAATGATATACAGTCATGTGAAAAAATTAAGACACCCTTTGAAAGCCTGTGCTATTTCAAAGATATTTAGGCATTTATATATTTAATATCAATTTTAACAATACAGAGAGAAATAAGTAAAATAAACAAAGAATTAAAACTGAAGAAAATCATTTTTAAAACTTTCTGTAAGATGTTATTTAAATTACATTCAATGTCTGGTGAGGAATAAATTAGGCCCATTTAAAATGGCTAAAATCAGACACAGGTGTCGCATCAGGTACACATGGTTAGAACACCGTTACTCAGCATTTTGAAGGTGGCTTGCCTCATTTAAACCTCAGACATTTAGTTTGGAATACTCTGGACCGCTCAAATAAGAGTGAGCATCATGGTGAGATCCAAAGAACTGTCTGAGGACATCAGAAAGAAGATTGTAGCAGCTTATGAGTCTGGCAAGGGATTCAAAAAGATCTCAAAACAATTTGAAATCAGTTATTCCACTGTCCAGAAAATTGTTTACAAGTGGAGGACATTTAAAACAACTGTTAACATGCCAAGGTCTGGCTGTCCTAGCAAGTTCACACCAAGAGCAGATCGCAAAATGCTACAGGAAGTCTGCAAAAACCCTAAAATATCATCACGGGACGTACAGTGGGCTTTTGCTACTGTTGATGTGAAAGTGCATGCTTCTACAATCAGAAAGAGACTGCACAAGTTTGACTTTCATGGGAGGTGTGCAAGGAGGAAACCTTTGCTCTCTAAAACAAACATTGAAGCCAGACTGAAGTTTGCCAGAGAGAACACTGACAAGGACCAGGACTTGTGGAACAATGTTCTTTGCACAGATGAGTCTAAGATTGAGTTATTTGGGTACCAGAGCAGAGGACATGTCTGGCGGAAACCGAACACAGCATTTCAGTAAAAAGAACCCCGTACCAACTGTGAAGCATGGAGGTGGGAGTGTCATGGTTTGGGGAATGCTTTGCTGCAGCAGGACCTGGCCAGGTCACCATCATTGAATCCACCATGAATTCTGATGTATACCAGAGGGTGCTTGAGGAACATGTGAGACCTTCTGGCAAAAAATTGAAACCAAAGCGGAAGTGGACCCTGCAACACGACAATGACCTAAAACATACCAGTAAATCCACTAAAGACTGGCTTAAAACTAAGAAATGGGAAGTCCTGGAATGGCCGTGTCAAACACAGATCTTAACCCCATTGAAATGCTTTGGAGTGACTTGAAACAAGCAGTACATGCAAGAAAACCTTCAAACATCTCACAACTGAAAGAATTCTGCATTGAGGAATGGAGGAAACTTTCCCCAGATCGATGTCAGAGACTGGTGGATGGCTATAAGAAGCATCTCACTGAAGTTATTCCAGCTAAAGGGGGTAACACCAGCTATTAGAGGGTAGGGTGTCCTAACTTTTTCCTTAGTTAGAATATGCAGGGTTTTTTTTATATCTTCTGTTTCATGTGTAAAAAAAAAAAAGGTTCATTTTTGTTTATCTGCAATTACATCATTTTCTCTACCTGAAAGAAAAAAAAGAAAAAAAAAGATTTGACATCCATATGTGAACATTTCTTATGAAATGACTATATATACTCAGGGGTGTCCTAAATTTTTCACATGACTGTAGCATGATATTTGACCTGAAATATTTCAACTAAATTCATCACTTTCCAAAACTAGATAAGCGTTATTAAGCTACTCCCTGTTAAACTGCCCACATGTGTGCCCATTATCCTATCTGTATGGCTGCCTGACATTTGTGGGCAAGAAAATAAAATCCTCTTCGATTCCAAAGGAGCTGAATGCAGGGGGCTGAAACCTCCCCAGAAGAAACTCTGAAACTAACTGGATTTTTATTTCCGAGGGCTGTCGGCATTAACAGGTTGATCAAAACAAGACAAGAGGATTTTTCCCACCACAGATAAAAACTGAGCGATCAAAGGGGGTGTGTAATACGCAGAAAAGGAGCCCTGTCCCTCCTGGCATTTCCCCATCATGCATCTGTGTGATATGATCTGTTCATCTTTCGCAAGAACAAAAAGGCACCGCATGAAGGGCTGTAACTATCATTGAAATGTTGCACACAACATCTTTATATGTCCAGTGATGTCTAATGCTGCATCATGAAATGAATTGTAATGCTCAATCCTCCCTGATCTCTGCTGGTTGCTCCTGAGCCAGAAATGCCAAACCTTTTGAGCTTTTCAATGCATATGAACTCTGAGCATCACAGGCTCAACTTTTGCTAAAGACAGATTAAAAGTAATGACTATATATCTCCTCAGGCATTTTTAAGATACTGAGCGATGAGGTCATAGTGAGCTGCTCTGTGAATGTTAGTTTTTTAAGCCTGCCTGCTCCAAACAGCAGAGCAAGGGTGAGTTTAGCTCCAAGGTCACACAGTTCATTCGACTAAGTGAAGAGATTTAATTTTTGCATTTAGTTTATTCAGCCGTCTAAAAATGTCATACAAATATGTGAGTTTTGCACACAATCAACTTCGCTCATGCAGACTTCAACTGGACAGGAATGTTCTGGGTTCATTTCTTTACTTTTCCAGTCAGTCCAAAACTTTCATTAGATAGCTGGCATCTGTATGCAGCACCATGTGATATCCCACTCTCATTTGCTGACAGGGATTAAAAAAAAGATAAAATCCATACCTTGATAAATTACAAAATACACAGACTGCTTGGTCCAAAACATGTGGATCTATCTTAAATTTGACATCCTGGTTTTGTAAAAAATAAACCATGGATGAATGGGATTAAAATGCTTATTTCAAGTTGTTATTTTATTCATTTACCTATTTACGTATTTATTCATTTTTTATCATAACTATTTTTATTTGAGCATAAGCTGATATAATTTTGGTTTAAAAAAAACAAAACAGTGAGTATTTTTCATCCTGAAACAATGAATGATACAGAGATCTGCCTCCCTGTCTAGTGTGGCGTTGTTTCCTTTTGTGTGTTCTCTGTTTAGTTCTGTGCTACAGGTCTGCTGATGATTATACAGGTACTAATCATTCTGTTTGTAATGTGTGGACTGCTAAGGAACACTTCGCCCCTACTCTCTCGTGCCATTCTCAATCTGCATGTCTGTATTGGGGACAGTTAGCTTTTTATCAACCTATTTTTGTGTGAAACATCAATTTTCTAGGGACTGAGCGAATGGCATTGCCTGCCAGGAGATTTGTTCACCATGTTCTCATACTATAATCAATAAGGATGGGTATTGATAAGATTTTATTAATCCCAGTGCCCTTAAAGTGATACTCCGGGATGGAACAAGTTGGGTCCTATCACAAAGTTTAGGGCAGAAATTACCCCTACAGCAGTGTTTTTGTGCAGCAGAAGCCCAGGGCGAAGAGACACAAAGAGAACTAGAGGTATTTTTGTGTGAAAGTAACGCGCTGAAAATTCTCTAAATAAAGTGTGAATGCAGACCGATATCAGATTTTTTCCGTGGAAGTCCTTTTATTTGTGTTTTTGGCCAGGTAAAATATGGCCCTGTCTGAATGCAGAGGAAACCGGCAGACAAGCAGGGAGGGGGTGTTTGGTGCGAGCACCCTGGGCTTCTGCTGCATAAAATCACTGCTTTAGGGGTAATTACTGCCATTAACCTTGTGATAGGACCCAACTTTTTCCATTCCGGAGTATCACTTGAACAATTCTGCTTATTGATCCAATTCTTTATCAGTTCCCTTATCACTTCCTGTGAATTTTATCTGTGTAAAAAGTAGTTTCACCGGGATTCTGTGTCAACGACATTAAATAAAGTTAATAAGTGAATAAATATGTAATTGGTCACTGGATCTGGATTTCTCTGGGTGTAGATATACAGAAATTAAAAAAAATCGCCTGTCATGTGGCGTCCATGTACTGTACTGTAATGTTATTGACTCAAGCAGGCCATCTAGTGTCTTGAAGTGGTAAAAGCATTGTTTTAAGTTGTTTTGGACCTTGCTGTAGTTCTGAAGCTAGCCATGAGCCTGTGAGTAACTTTTCTTTATCTGTTTGTATTTTGACATTTGGAGTTTTCAGTAATTTTTACGAATAGTCACTGTGATGTGTTTCTGAAAGTTCAAATTCTATTCTGAAGCAGTAGTTATACCCATGTTTGCTAACCACTGGCATGCAATTTCCCATATATGTAAGCATCAAGCTAGCGCTATTTTGTTGATATCATTTTTGGTAAATGTGGACATTTACGCCATGTTGAATGTATTGAATGGGAATCTCATATGAGAGAGTAATGTACATTTCTTTATGTGGTCAGTTCTTCAGTAAAACTTCAAGCCAAAAACTCCTGAATCAAAGTTTTCTTGGGAAACATTATCTAACTGCTAAGCCAAGATAGCTGTGGCTGACCAGTCAATGTAAGGTCTCTCAGCTCTGTTATGGTGTAAAGAATCAATAAGAGAATTGTTTAGCACAAAGGCCAACAATATTGGTAGGTTGAAACATAAATCCAAAGTTACAGGCTACAGATTCATGTTGATGAGGTGAGGGTCTATCAGCGGTCTGGTTTCCCTAAAGGCTGAATAGAATCACACAAACTGCACAGGAGGTAGGGAAAACCTATCTCTGCTAAATATTGTTTTCTCATTAACAGTGTAATCTTTATTCACCAATAAGAAAAGCATTTTCTAGGGATGTCCCGATGTTACATTTTGCACTTCCGATACGATACCGATACTGCAGCATTGAGTATTGCCCGATACCGATATTAATCCGATACGACACCAGCATTAAACATGCATACTTTTATCACTTATTTTGTAGTATGTCTGTCATGTTAGAAAAGGATTGATTAAGTGATATTATTCAAACAAAGAACAGTAGTTCAGCAACAGTAGGTAGGAGGAAAAACGGACCCATTTATTATTAACCAATGGGTAACAGAAACTGCTTATATCGGAGTGCTTGTATCAGAGATTTTAGATGCATTCCAATGCGATACCGATACTTTTTTTTTGCTGATATCCAACCGATATCTGATATCAATATTGGACTGGGACACCTCTAGCATTTTCCTTTAAAAGTTTGTGAGAAATACAACACAGATGCTGAGAACTGCAGCTTTGTTTCTTCTAATGACGGGATAAGCTCAGACTCTGGACCAGGATCACAGGATCCCAGATACAGAGAGAAAACCAGTGGCTCTTTTGAGTTTTTTAGCCATAACACATCCCACTCCACCCCACACAGCTACACACACTTGAATCAAAAAAGTGTTTTGGTGGGTGTTATGTAGCCAGGAGCTCATGGTCCAAATACAAACTGGCTCCTGTGTTTCTGTCTGATTGCTTCTGTGCTGAGGATGAGCGTCCAGGCAGTTTGAGCCAACATCTGGACAATTTACACCAGTACAAGTAATGAAAGCTGGGTTACTTCAAGACAAAGGCAAAAGAAGAGTGATTCCAGTTTTACAGCTATTGAATTCTCTCCTTTGTCAACACTCATGGCTTTTTAGTTCAAATAACTGACAGTATCTCATTAGTATGAAAAAATCAATAACTATAAAGTTTTATGAGCTCCAGTTAGTCTCATGTGTTCTCTTTATTGGAGATCCGCCTCATTTCCCTTTTTAACAATGCTCCTTAATGGCCCTGCAGGATTATAGGCACCAAGACGAGTATGTAAACATCAATAACACCCTGGGAGAGCCATGTCTCCAGACTTATCACACGTCTAACACTCCAACACATTTGTGCTTTCAAAGATAACCTCATAGGAAAATGTTTTGGAGGCTGATAAGGAGATCCTTACAGTTAAAGATAGTCAGTTGTCTTTCGATCAGCATATCAAGGAGATGCGTGGCCCTGGAAAGCGAGTGTTGCATCTCCACAGAGAAGGCACTGAGAGATGTTTTTTCGACGCTTCTGGTGGTGGATTTCTAGGTTCTCTGTCCACTATACAAGGTGTGCTTGTACCTGTGAACGTGCCGGGGGGGGGGGACTCTGCGGTGGCCATTTCTCCCCTTGCTACAGAGAGCAAGGGGAGAAATGTGAATGTGATGGTGTACATACAAATGAAATCCCATTGTGTAAGTAAGATAAACAACATAGGGCTAGGAGAGAGGAATTTATGAGAGAGGTAACTTTAAGTTACTTCTGCTGTGATCTGGCGCTATATAGAAAATAAAATTAACTTGACACCGCCCCCCTTTATAATGGAAGGGGAAACACTACAGCATCTGTCACTGTCTGTACCAGACATGTATGTCATCATAAGATGGAGTCTGACTCTTTGCTCTTTTACTAATCTCATCACGTCCCCTGCTGAGACACACTATCCATACTCTTATAAGACGAGCTAAAAGCTCCTGGTGATGTAGCATTATGTCTGTAACCATCTTGGTGTGTAACCTTGGCAGCAGATTATGATGTGCTGCTCTCTCCTGGTCTCCTGCTTACTGCGCCATAAACAAACACATGATGCAAGTTAGGTTGTGTTAAGTTATTTGTTTGAAACAGTAAAAAGCAAAAAGCATCAGCTGCTCACAGATTCAACAATAAGAACAGGAGCTGATGTTTCCAGCTCTCTCTCAGAGAAAACAGATAAAAACAGAAGTCTTTAAATATTCTCTCTCCTCTTTGCTAAAGAAATGAAATGTGAAGCCCTCAGGCTGCTGGATTCTGTCTGTGAGCCTGAAACAATATGATGCTGAATGCTCCTTCTCACATTGAACTCTTTCATCCCTCCCTCCTTTCATCCCTCCATTCTTCCTGTCAACTCCTGCCTCCAACAATCCCTCTCTGCACCTCTCTTCCTGTCCATCAGGGAGCTGCAGCACTCATCAGGTGATGCTGAGTTTCACTCATTTCCAGTGAAAATCAACCGTTAATCAAGAGCTAATGGCTTCAGCTGAGCTCAGGGTGAGTCCAGAGTTCATGGATTCAGGTCAACATCAGGCTGGTTCAAACATTCAGAGCAGAGAAACAGACAAAGTCCATCAGTGAGAACTAAAAGCTGTTTTAGATTTTATACAATTTTAACTCCACTGCAAAAACATTGTACGACTGATACAGTACAAACCTTCCCATGCATCCTACACAAACCAAGACACAGACACACATATAAGATGCTGGAGTGTTTTGTTCAGGAGTTCAAAGGAGACTGGAGACAAAGCTGCTGCCAAAACAGGCTCATTTCCAGGTTAAGGATCTATATCTCAGGTCAGGTGGGAGCAGTATGAAATATGGAGGAGAGGGTACCTGGGGTCAAGTGTTAATAGTGCGTGCTCTGTGTGTGATGGCTCAGCTGTTGAGTCAAAGAGGTCGGGTGTGAGGAGGAGGATCATTATGGTGATAAGGTCTGTGATGCCTGTGAGCTTGTTTTTATCAGAGGTATTGTAATAAAATCTGCCCAGTTCTTTAGCCAATCAACTCGCAAAGATCATAAGATGAGGATCCATTTCTCAGTTCAGCATTTATTCTGGTCACAGGTAAGGTTTACAGCGCTGGTCCCAACAGAATGAGCTCTGATATCTGGGGGCAAAACAATTTTATAACAATCATTGCTACACCTACCCAGAGGTTGAGTTTAAGTAAACACCTGAGAGTAATTGGCCAAAAAGCATGACTGACACCACTGTCTCAACCCACAGCTGGTGTCAGTTTTCGGAGAGATGTGCGATCCAAGTGTGTGAGTGTTGAATCAGAGCATGGAGCCAGGAGACCGGGTGAAAGTTTACACAAGGTCAGTGAGGCCTTACATACTCAAGCTGGAGACAGAAGCTGTCCTTCTATCTGCCAGATAAACATACATCAACCCTAAACACAGCATATGACTAGATAAATGCTGGGCTATGTCAATTATTATGAAAATGTATGACAGTAGTTAGCATATGGTTGTAACAAGGGGAGAAGTAGAAGATAACAGTAGTTATCCACAGTAGTTGGATAACACTACACACAGTCACACTCCTGTGACATAACAGGACATAACAAGTCAGGTGTTGATGACCAGTCTTCTTGTTTTTAAGATGTTAACTAATAAAAGGTTCTACTGTTTGGGAAAGTTGTCAAGATAACTCAAAACAGAGGGACTGTCTTGTACTGGTAGAAATTTCCCTGTTGCTGCCGGCCCGTATACCTCTGAGCCAGTCCCTTTATCATGTGGTGTTCCTCAAGGATCAGTACTAGGTCCAATTTGGTTTGCCCTGTGTATGCTACCTGTCAGAAACATTATCAGTAGGTTTAATAGCATCTCTTACCATATGTACGCTGATGGCATGCTGGTGTATTACTCAATTGATCCTGATGGTACCGACAATCTGAACATTCTGCATGTTTGACTGTTTGCAATTAATGACTGGTTAAGTAACAACTACCTTCATCTTGATGCCACGAAGACTTAAGTCCCAAAATCTCAGAACTTAAGCCCCATTTACATGACAACATTTCATCCAAAAACACTAAAATGCAGTGAAAATGCAGTGAATAAATCTGTGTTTACACCGAAACACTGAGGGCCTGAAAATGCTGTAGTATGCAAGCCTCCCCTATAGGTGGTGCTTGTCCAGAAGCCGCTTTTAGTAGATCTCTTCCAAAGTAGAGTTGAGGCTATCATCTAGTGTTTTGTTAAATACTAAGTTCAGAAGTGGAGCAACAGATGCTCATGTTGTTGAAAGACAGTCAGCAGATTCAGCAAATTGAGCAGCACATGCACAACACAGTAGTCCGCGACGATCGTGACAACGGTACTGTTGTACTGTTGTACTGCTGTATGCGCTCACACGGTGTGTAATGTCAGCATTCTCACTGAAAACACCATTTACATGGCAACGGTGTTGGCAGCGTTTCAGAAACACCCACTCTTGAGGCCGCTTTCAAAAGTTTGCGTTTTAGGTTGGCTAAAACGCCATTTCCATGTAAATGCAAGGCTGAAACACAACAAAACAAACTTTTTCTTTGTCTCAGCAAAACCTCTGTGAATCAGCTACAACTTGTTCAGAATGCCGCTGTTAGGCTTCTAACTAAAACATCTAAAGACCCCCATATCACCCTGGTCCTGGCATCCCTACACTGGCTTCTGGTAAGCTACAGGATCCAGTTTAAAGTGCTTGTTTTAATTTACAAAGCCCTACAGGGTCAGGCAACCAAGTATCTTTCTGAGTATCTTCAGGTGTACACTCCTGGCAGGACACTCAGGTCTGCGGGTCACAACCTTTTAATTGTCCCATGCACAAGACTTAAGACTCGTGGTGACCGAGCCTTGAGTCAGCAGCACCAAGATTAGGGAATGCTATCCCCCAGACCCTGAGAGCCCCTGCATCTATCACCGATTAAAAAAAAAAAAAAAACTTAAAACCTACTTCTTCAAGCAGGCGTCCTTTGACCCTATTTCAACTACCTAGGTGCAAATGTTCACTTCATGAAAAAATGATTAAATGGGGTTTTTTTGTTTGTTGCATGTTAATTTGTCTGTTGTTTTAATTGTTGTTTCAATTTCTCTAAAGCACTTTGTGAGCTTGCTCTGTGAAAAGTGCCATCTAAATAAACGTTACTCACTTATGTAAGTGTCCGAGCATGGCAGTGTCATCTGAGGGCAGGTAAAGTCATTGTAAAGGGTGTGCAAATAGGAAATAAGGACAAAAACAGGTAACAATGGTTGAAGGTGGTTAGTGGGTGATTTGAGGGGTCACAGGAGGGAGTCGTGGAGGCAGACTCCTCAGTCCCTCTTTCTGGAGTTGGAAACAAACTTACAACAGTATAACTGGATCATTATACTATTTGCCCTATAGTCTCATTCACTTCCTGTCATGAAATATTAGAAATATTCATATAATTAGTGTTGGCCTGGGACAGTAAAATGCTTCTTTCAAATAAAACCTTGACATAAAAAGACTGCAGGGCAAAAACGGAACTTCTTTATGTCTTGAAATCATGCAGACACCAGGGCTCAGTGTAACCTTAGGTATAAATTTTGTACTTTGTAAGATGATGGTAATAATAATAAATCAGTAAGTTGGGTGATTCAAGTTCAGGAATCTTTGAAAGGTCATCCCCAAAACCTTTCACATTTTATCAAGCTCTCTGTTTCATCCTGACTACAATCAATTTGGTGCTCAGTCAGTGACCTGCTGCTGACTGTGAATCCATTATCCTCTGTTTGAACATGAATCATTTTTTATTATCACTGAACAGGGGTTCAGTTCAGACTATCGACTGATGCTGGAGACTGATCTTGTTCTTATCGACTATAATAAATAAGTGGAGAAGTGTTGCTTTGTCAGCACTCCCCGGTTACTCAGTGGCAGTCTTATTGTTGGAGCTCTTTACTCAGCCTAGAGGATGCGCAGTAACTGGCCTCCTGTGTGAACAGTTATTTCACTTTCAAGGGCCTTTACAAATGTATCTAATGGTCCCAACATACTCGTGCTTAAGTATTATTGTTAGTTAACTTCGGATAAAAAGAAAGAGTGACCTCCTGTTTCCCTAATCTGTCATTCCGGTTTAAAAATGCTGTAAGGAGGATCTATTTGGATTGGGCCACAGCGCAGCCCAGGAGTCCCAAACACACTGTCATGAAGATGTGACTCTTAATAAGGCATGTGTTTGTGTTGGAAATAAATGGAGATCAGATCTTCTTAATTAACACTTACTTTATGAGTACTATGCATCAAGGCAAAGTATTTATCAAGAGTTACATGGAGCTGATGTTTAAAAAGTGACAAGTAAACCCTGTACTGTAGTTTAGTAGCTGGCTATATGTAGTGCAACCAGCACCGCAATGCTCCGGCATAGCTGTAGGCTAACATGACAACAAGCAAACTTAGGCTACGTTCACACTGCAGTCAAAAATGACCTGAATCTGATTTTTTGGCTCAAATGTGACCTGTATCTGATTTGTTTCTGGCAGTGTGAACAGCACAAGTCGCATCAAATCTGACCTTTTCAAGTCAGATTTAGGCCACTTTCAAATGTGGTACTAAATCAGATACATATCTGATTTTCTTGAATGCGACGGCGGTCTGAACAACTTTGACGTCATTCTACTGCAGCAGTTTACCTCAGGACAAATGTTTTCAAAGTCACTTCATGGACAGAACATAATTAGAGGTTAATATAGACATGATTATTAAAAAGTGTATGCTTTTTTTTTTTAAATAAAGAGTTTTAGTTATTTATCCAGCTAAAAGCTTGATTAAACAATGCATAAAAGGATGAGTGATGAGAAAAAGTGAGAGAGTGCTGGGACATCGACTGGCGTCTCCATTACACACACAATAAACGATAGAGAATGAATCATACGTTTGTATTATGATATCTAACAAATTTAGTTTTTTAACACTGCGCCGACTTTTTGAATGGATTAATCAGGCTAAAATAACAGTTTACAGGACGCAGAGACACCGATGATCCACTGCTGTCCATCTCATCCATGCGTATTTGCTGCTGTACTTTCCTACGAGACAGCGTCAGTCAGAGATCCGTCTGCTCCTGTCTGATCTGCCCCCAGACAAACTACGAAACATCAGAACAGATGACAAAACTAAGTTTTTGCCTCTTTGTTCAGAGATGTAGCAGGGTCGGCGGGAGAGACCCCGGTGCGGGAGAGACCCCGGTGCAGGAGAGAGCGTCCGCCTTAAGGTTTATAAGAAATAAAATGGCCATATTTACTTTAATAAGAGCTCACTCAAGGTGAGCTGCTGGAGCATCAGGTTCTGCGTTATGGAAACAAACTTTCCAGTATTGTGAAGCTCAGTGTTGCTCTGTGTTTGTTGCTCCTCTTCACACCGTGCTGTGCGTGATGTCATTAATACTAAATTGAGCATGTGTGTCACTTCTAAAGCGTGAGCTGTTCACATCACAGTCTGAAGTCAGGTCACATTTACAGGTTTTATCTGAACAGCTAAACACAAAAATCGGATTTGAGCAATAAATCGGAATTGAGCGTTAAGTGCTGCAGTCTGAACGTAGCCTTAGTCAGTTTGTACAAAGTTTAGTAGCCCATGTTTTAGCTTTTAGCTTGCACTTTATCACTCTCCTGTTTAGCTTTCTTCTGCTCTTCTGTCCTTTTTCTGTCCAACAGTAGACTCCTGTGTCCACTGTTACTACAAAATTAATCACAGTTATCATTGTCAGCAGAGAAAAACACAGATCTCTCTTCTCACTTCTATTCTTCAGCTGGTGTTGTGTTGTTACAGTGACTTCAATATGCTGTGAATCAATCAATCCAGTCCTGCTCAACCAGATCAGGGAGCTGAGAAGTAGCATGTAGAAATAACACCTATTGGTGCTTATAATCTCATTTTAAAGTGTGGATTATGATCAGGCATTTATCTAGAAGGGAGTGTTTTTCAAGATTTAATCAGATTAGTAGCAGCCAAACAGAGATGGTGGTTAATCACAGTTTAAGGGGGAAAAAAAGCAATTAGAACAAAAGGAAACTACTCTGAGTTTACATATGCTCTATTCTCTTCTTCTTCTTCTGCTTCTTAATGGTACCAATATTTCCAACCCTTATAAGAGTGGCACATTTCATTTGGCAGATTTATTTTCCAAAGGGAGCTTGTAAGTGGATAAATGGTATTAACTGCATTCTGTGGTGCTGAAGGTGAATACATCAGTGAAACAAAGCTATAGCATTTCAGGTCTCTCACTGAGGGCCTGTCTGTTCATGTTGAAGGGATGAAAGGTTTCATAAATGCTTGGAATTTATGGATTTCTATTGAAGATCTCATCTTCAGAGAAAATGACAAAATGTCAGAGGTTGAAATAGGTTTAGCTCAGAGGAAAGGCTTAGTCCCTTATGACTGAGAGCAGAAAGAGCTGAAATATAAAAGTGAAATGATCTACCAAATGGGAGATTGTTCAACATCGATATTAATAATGAAGGGTTTCAGGGGTTCAGGGGCTGTGTGGGAGGCTTTACAGAATAATATGTACCCCAGAGACAGTGTTGAAACACCTATAATCTCAATTTAAAGACAGGACTTTATGTTTTTAGAGTTTTAGATCACTGATCCTCACCGGCATCACAAGGACTCTATTAACGCATATCATATTCACATTTAACAATTTGTCCCACAACAAACACTTGGGTTGTTGTTTCCATTCCTTCTATTATATATCGTTTTAAAAGCCGGTTTTATAATCTATCCTGTAATTTGTTGACAACATCAATATCCTAATGTTGCATTGTGGCAGAACTGCTGTGTCTTCTTTAGTTAGACACACACGTCCTTACTCAGTAATCCACCTTGTAGACTTCCCCTATACTTGATAAGGGCACTTGACTTCAATAACCCCATCCACAGATCAGGAACATGCCACTTTTCCTTTAAGAGCTGTAGAGTGGTTTATCAGGGCAACCAGACTGCTCACATACGTATCACAACTGGCTAACCTCAATGTTTTCAAGAGTCTTGTTTATCTCTTCGGTGTCTTGCAATTTCCTCCTCGTCCCTTTCAAATGCAAATGTTGTCTCAGTCGCGCATGGTTTTCATCAAGGGTGTGTGTGCTTTCTCACAACCTTTACATGCACTTGAAAATGTCAGGCTGGTGATCTGTCTGCTCTGTGAGCCCACCAGTCTTGTGAAGTTGCTTGGTGTTTTGTTACGGCTTTAAGTCTCTCACATTGGTCAGGGTGGGTGTTTCTTTTGATGCTGCAGGAGACCCTCCTACAGTTTTCTCTGATGCCAACACCTATCTGCTGTCTGAGTGTAGGTTAACACAAAACACTGAGTGACACAGGTAGGTCTGGAGGCTCACTTATTTACTGTGTCAGTTTGAAAGTTTCAATACTGGTGGGAACAGCAGCACCAGAGGCAATCAAGCTAAGTTCTTTTATATCTGAATCTGTGAGTTTCACAAAAATGATGTGAAAAAGTGGAGAAATAAGCCACACCATCTTGAATGAGTGGCATCTTTTGAACGTACAGCTCATCAAACTCTGACATTTTCCCTGAAGCACAAACAAAAGTGAAGGAGCCTGAAATCAGAACCTTAATGACAGTCTTCTCAACAAAGGCATGGTGCAGTCACAACACAAATGGTCAAAATTAAATTCCGAGTGGAGTCGGGTTTTGAAGTCTCATTTGGCCACAGGTATTACAATTTGCCTTGGTATTGCTTCTACAAATGAAGAACACTCCACACACAACCAAATGTGAATTCTAAATTAGCTAGTCAGGTTGTTTTTTTAATCGTTTCATTGCAGCAAAAAATAAAAAATAAAACAAATGTAAATTTGGTGAGAACTGTTTCATTCAAAGAGAAAAGAAGTAAAATCAACAAACACACTTAGAAAATACAGATATTGCACTTCACCTTTGCACTAACAATTCCAACACCAGACCAGGTCTCTGTACATTTAGGTTAGGGCTGGGCAATTATGGCAAACATTAAAATCCTGACTAGTTGAACCTCTACCTCAATTTCAGTTAATGCAACAATTATTCCACTATCAAATCAGTTTGTTCAGTGAATATTTATAATTCTGTTGAGGCCATCTGCTTTATGGTTGCACTTGTTGTCAGGCTCCTGTCAGACATCTCTTTTTTTGTGCCATTCACTGTTTATATTTGGTGACAGGATGGTGCTCCAAGTGTTAAAAAAGATAAGGTTACGTTTGGAAACAGAAAGTTTTTTATTGCAGTGTTTTTTTACTGAATTACCTTTTGGTTTAGTCACCCCTAATGTAGCCAAAGCATGTCCAAACAATGTGCCAACTCCTCAGTGAGGAATGTTGCTATTGGCTGTCCCAGAAATCACTAAAAGTCACTTTATATAAAAAGAGGAGAGGAATAACATCACAGGAGAGACAGAAAGCCTGTAAAAAAAACCCACCATAAATACGTTTGAAAATACAAATGAAATTTCTTCTGTCAATTCTTCTGTTTTCAATGTCAAAATAAAAATCTTTCACAATTATCCGCGCTCTGGACCATCAAAAGTGAATGAGAGGGATGGCTGCATGAACACTTGACTATCTGTTCCATCAAGCAAAGACTCTCCCTCCAAAACACGTTATCAGGGCCAGGTATTTCCCATAGTCTGTATAATTAATGGACGTAGTCTTTGCAATGTCACCTGTCTGTTTCTGAAACAGATTTTGATGCAAACCAGCTGTCATAGCCATATTGGAAGTGATGGGGGCTTTGAGTACCCACACTAACAGCTGTAGGACACTTGTCAGTCATGAGAGCTGAGGTGTGCCTTTGATTGGACAAACTTGGGATCTTAACTAGGGTTGTACCGATCACAATTTTCTGGTCGATCACAGTTCACAGAACTTTAAAAGGCCTGTTTAGCCAATACCCCTTTTTACTTTTTATTTTTCATAACTGACAGCATATGCTTTCAATGTTCCAATCTTATTCTATTGAAAATCAACGAACAATAACTAAACTTAACTTGATCAACCAATAAAGTGTCCTGAGTTTCAGGTCTCAGAGCAAAAAGCAACAATGGCTGGCTGTCAGGCCTACCCGGAGGTATGTAAGATCAGTTTCATATGTAAGTATGAGCCGATCACCGATCCCTGATCTCTGATCTCTGATCACCGATCACCGATCCCCCAAAATCAAGGAAATCGGCACCCATCAATCGGTGCATGTCTAATCTTAACATCTTATAAACCGCCAAGTAAGGAAAAAATAAATTAATTAAATTGAATTAATAACAGTATGTACAGTATGTGGATAGTGAAATTAGTGATTAAGAAAGGAGACACTTTTTGTACCGGGCTGTTTGGTGTGTATGTGACTTCCGGTACTTCCAGAGCTATCCTCAAGCTGACACTTGAGAAACAGCGGATTTTAGCACTTAAGCATTGTCTCACATTTTTTGACCGGAGGTTGCTGCTTGATATTTTTACTGAAAACTCAGGATACAAAGTGAATTGATGCTTTGCTTGTATTTGTATGCTCATAAAACAGAGTGTGTGTGTGTGTGTGTGTGTGTGTGTGTGTGTGTGTGTGTGTGTGTGTGTGTGTGTGTGTGTGTGTGTGTGTGTGTGTGTGTGTGTCCAGATGACTCAGTGGTTAATAGGTGTGAATGCAGACTGCAAAACAGAGAGGTTGTGAGAGGTAAAGTCAGCAGGTGAGAGGCTGGGGATGAACTGATGTTTTTCATTACGGTGTTGGTCTCAGCTGTCACTCATTTACAGACAGCTGGAGCTCCTGATGGATGAAAGTGTGGGATTAGACTGACAGCATGGAGGCTGCAGAAATAGACAGATGACAGTCAGCAGGTGAGGGCCAAAAGCCAAATAAAGAACTGTTTAAAAAAAGAGACTCCATCAATCAAAACGACTCTACCTAAACATGAATTACACCTACTGAGGCTCCACAGTTACAGAAAACAGAGGAACCAAGATTTCATTCTGCTGAGATTAAACATTGAACACCCACTAATAAATCACATTTCATGCCTGTGTTTGTGTATATGTGGGTATGAGTATCTGCTAAAGTAATCTTTAAGTCACCTCCTCCAGGACCACTCCACAGGCATAAGAATGAACAGGCGGATATGAAACTAAATTGGGTTGTAACATAATAACCCAGAGATCCCAGAGGAAAACAGTAGGAATAAATCATAGCTGCATTCATTACTGAGCTGAAACAAACTTAAACTAAATGAGTAGAGGATGTGGGGTAACACTACAGTCTCTAACTCTGTGACCGAGTTATGCAGGTGTGTGAAGAAGAGGTCATCCCCTGGTTTTCAGAGAATCCTCCCTCAGGCTGTGACTACAGGTTGCTTCATGCCTCCAGGCTCCTCTGTCACATTTCAGCTGCTGATTTTTACAAGAGACGAAATGAGAAATGAGGTTAACCCATGTAGGAAACAACAATCCCTGAACTTGGCATGAACTGTGCCCGCTCCTTCAACAAGTTGAGCCAAACCACATGAAGCAGTTTATTCCACTTGAGCGTTTGAATAAATCTGATGTAGAGATGTCTAGAATTAAAACCTTGCAAATGGAAAAATAAATAATAAATCCCATAACAGACATGATGTTTTGTTGACAGGCCATTATGAGCATATTGGTAATCACTAAGTCCACACCCATCTAGAGCAGACCTGGGCAAACTACGGCCCGCGGGCCACATCCGGCCCTTTGTTCGTCCCTGTCCGGCCCGCGTGAGGCCAATCATACACATAAAACTTGTGCCAGTGCATATGTCTTAATACTCTATCTATCACAGGCACTGTACAAGACATTGTGGATTGAATCCTCCCTCTGAGACTGGCTCAGTCAGTCCCCTCCACCTGAACTCTCCCCTGTTCTAAAGAGAGAGCGCTGTCGCGTACACGCGCAGCGCGTAGGCGCAGCACACAACGAAGACAGACAGAACTTTACAACAACACGCGTGTCACTATTTTAGAGTCAGCCTTCTCACTGTAAGATTCACGCTGCTCTAAAGTCTCCTTATTGGAGAGGATGCTACGTAAGAGCAGAGCTACGTTAGTCTAACCCACGACACGTCATGTCAACGCCAAAAAAGAAAGAAAGAAAACAGCTAAGGCTCTGATAAACTCTTCATCAACGAGTGCTCCACTGTTTTCTGTCTCTGTCTCTGAGGTCTCCTGCAGCATCTTTGGATCAAACCAACTAAGAGAGAGAAAGGGGTGGATGGTTTTTGAGTTTTCAATATAACGCTCAAATACAGGATTTAATTTGACTTAGAAAAATATTAGCAATCACAGGAGCAAACTTAAAGTTGGGGACAATCAGGAGAAATCACAAGCCAGGAGAACGGCCAGAGAAGGGGTTTAAAAAATGGGAGACGCCCTCCATATTCAGGAGTGTTGGTAGCCTGCCAGCACTCTCCATCGGCAAAAGTGAGATCATGTATGACACAGATTGACAAAGACGAAAACTAAAGGCAATTTCTCTATTAATAATTGTTTTTGTTTTCTTATTTGACTTATAACCACAGTTTCACAAAACCTAATATAAATTTTTACTGAGTGCTTTATTCGTCTAATTATCAGTACCAGCTATTCAAAATATTTAATTTAGAGCATTTTACAATGGCAGACAGTTGGTGGCCCTCTGACACAATTCAGGTTTCTTATGTGGCCCCTGGTAAAAATTAATTGCCCACCCCTGATCTAGAGCAAAGGGCACCACTGAACTCTAAACGTGCTGTCGTAACCAGTTAAACATAAGACAGTTGTCTGTCACCTGATAGCATAAAGCTCTCATAATTTTTTAGTTAATGCATTTTGGAGTGTAGAATATCAGGTAAGGAGAAGTTAGAGGATGTACAGAGTGCACACACTGTTCCCCATGGGTTGGGTCTAAGCCTAATTCATTTAACTAGCCCCCTTAAATCATTCTTAGCTAGTTTGATGAGATCCTCTTCTGAATATAATATTTTACCAGTTTAGAACGATAACTTTCACTTTGATCATAACAACATTTAACAAACTACATGGTTGAAATGTGTTTTCACTTGAGGTGTATGTGCACAATAAGAAAAGAATTCTAAACATTAGGAATGGGCAATGATTTTCAAATATCTGAGTAGTCATGTCGGTATTGTTACATGTCAATTTCACATGAAAGGAGATTG
Source organism: Halichoeres trimaculatus (assembly GCF_033239565.1). Lineage (NCBI taxonomy): Eukaryota > Metazoa > Chordata > Actinopteri > Labriformes > Labridae > Halichoeres > Halichoeres trimaculatus. Next base: position 5,464,001 of record NW_027437188.1, on the reverse strand, counting down.
AGCGGGACAGGAAGTTGTGCATGGAAACCACCTAAAATGGTGCAGATGGCCTAGCAGTAGGGTTGAACGATTTTAAGAAAAGATTGAGTTGCAATTTTTCTGGCAGATATTGTGATTTCAATTCGATTCACGATTTTCTTCAAATCGAGCTTTGGGATATTCACATGTGGGGCTGAACAATTTTAGGAAAAGATCTAATTTTTCTGGCAGATATTGCAATTCACAATTTTTTAATCATCAATAGTGATGATAAATAATCTGTTTTCATCAACTTTTACTCCTAAACAGAGGCTTTGTGTTGTTGACCTGCTTACCAGCACTTTTAAGATATAGATTGTCTACAAATTTGTAAAACAGAATGTGTATAACACTTGACACAACAGATCCTGAGTCAGTCAGGAGCGCTGCAAAAAAATTGCTGCTTTGGCGATCTCAAAATTGCATTGTCTAAAATTGCGATTTCGATCTGAAAACGATAAATTGTTCAGCCCTACCTAGCAGTCTAGGTTGCACCCCATGAGGTTTGCCTTTGAGTAGCCCAGGTTCAAATCCAGCCTGTGGTCTGTTTCCTGCATGTCACTTGCCACTCTCACCCCCTTTCCCTCTCTATCCACTGTCCTTTCTTATCTCATTAAAGGCATGAAAAGCCCCCCCAGGAATAACTTTAAAAGTGCCCAGTGACTTTCAAAATAAAACAAACCATGTCAAAATCACATGATATTTAGCTTGACTACAACAACAAACGGACATAATGAGAAGAGCCAAGCCAGGAGTCAACAGGTTGGAGGTTTTACAGCCCAAACCAGAATGAGGAGAGGCTCAATAATGGATTGGATAGTGTGGGAGCTCCTTTGAGAAAATCAATGAAAATAAGGTGCAGTGCAAACTCTGCAAGGTATGGCTTACGTATCATAAATCGATGATACCTACCCACAGCCATGTGAGAGCATGCAGCAGAATGTGGGGCTCTGTCCGCAGAGCAATGAATGGAAAAATTCATCATTCAAAGAAGTAAGTTAGCTGATAGATGTGCAGCGCAAGCAACAGCCCTCTCCCTCTCTGTCAAAAGATGATGGCAGGTATGTGTATGTGGGAATCTCTGAATTATTTTCAAATAGTTGCCAAAGAATATCAATGAATGTTTTTGCTTGAAATGCCCATACCTTGAAAAAGACATTGTGTATATCTGAGTGCAGACATACTTCAAAGACAAAGCTCCTCTGATCCTAAAAGATTTTTCAAGAGGCAAAAAATGAACACAGAGTGAAATCAGGACGAAAAGACTGCAGGAGACTCAAATAAAACCACCGACAGTCAGCAAACCAAACATCACAACACAAAACTGGAAATCAAATGAAACTCCGCGAGCTACTGCACAGAGCTCAGGTTTGTTTTGCACTTTCATAATCAGAGTGTAGAATCATGGGAACAACTTCAAATAAATATCTCCACACACAATTTCACTTCCACACACAGACAGTAGCAAAGCTCTCTTCATCCACTGGCTTCAGTCAGAGAACGAGTAAACCCACTCTGCACTCAGTCTGATTTCATCAGCGTATACCAACGGGTTCTGCCTACCGCAGACACCTAAATATATGGTTCATCACCACATCTTACACCTCTTTCACACTTTTAGGAATATCCACCCATCTCTTTGCCTCCACTATCCTGTTGTGTGTGTTTGACTTATGAGTGTGTGTGTGTCAGCTCTTGACAAGCAGCTGTGCCTCCCAGCATGCAGGCTGTTGCTCCAGCAGGCAGGCATCATTACACTGTATGACAGCATCAATCTGTTGTGATGGGACACCTAGACAGAGGGAGGGCTGAAGCAAGCATCTTTTAACTCACGTTCACTGGAACAAGGAGGGAGTTGAACACAGCTCTTCACTCTGACAGTCTATGATCTGATACTTATTTTTACTGACAGACAGTCTGACTCAGCCATTTTCATCTCTCCATCCTCGCAGTACAGGGTTTGCTGTTTCTGGTGGTAATTTTAATTGGCAGCAGTAAGAGATGATAGCATGTCGTCTCTATTTATATACAGTCAACGGTTCAAACTCGTGCATCAGATAAGTGAATAAATCATTCAAATTGTGATGCAAGCATGAAATTTGGCACAAACACTCTTTCAAGGAATCTCCTTTTGGAAATAGGCGGTTGCCAAAAATCTTTTTTCAAGATAGCTGTCATTTTTATTTCACATTCATTGTCGCATCTGGAAATTCACCTCTCCTCTGGTAAAAGGCAATGGCCTATAAAAAATAAAGATGGCAATAATTTTTCAAGAAGGATGCCATTTCTGTTGAATGATGTATACACACTAAAAACAGATGGGTTATGTAATTAACTCAACTGCTGGGTTATGATAGGTTTAACTCATAATGGGTTGTTGATATGGGTGTTTTTTTTGTGAAACTGAAGCGCTGAGTTAAAAGTCCATCAACCCGACATACATCAGCTGACCTAGCACCTGGGTTGTTTGTAATTCGAAGGTCATCACATCAACAGACATGTTCCACCAATCAGGCTCCATGCACCGAGCAGTCATGTATATCAGCGACTTTTCAATGAAATGTTACATATTACTCTGAAACCCCAATTCAAATAACTGTCTTTACACTAAACTAACTGCTCCTTTACATTTTAACACATAAATTGAGCAAAGTAATTTTATGTTGTGACAACGTTTTGTAACTGTTTTGAGGGAACACAGTGCATATGAGACCCTGCTGTACTTCACGTCAGTTCACGCATGGGAAGCCAAGGCTGCATCCATCAGTAATGGTGTGGATTAAATGTCTGAACACCTCACCGTGGATCTGTTGTCCATGTTTCACAGCATGTACTGGCTGTCAGCACTCCATGGCTTTATGAAATATATCTAAAATGAAACTGAATTCAACCACCCTCTTTATGCCTGTATTGTAATTTAGTACATTTCTAAAATAATTCCAGTTGGGCTATTTCAACCCAACTGCTTTTAGAGTGTACCAAAAAACCAGGGCTTGATATTAACTTTTTTGCTCACCAGCCACTGTGGCTAGTGGTATCCCTGAGTTACTAGCCACTCAGTATTTAGTAGTACACTGGCCACAATTTGTTGTTGGATAATTATGTTCAATACGATTAAAGGGCAACTCAGTTTTTTTGACACTTGGACCTCATTTATAGGTGTGTGCATGCTCATAAACTCACTCAGACAAACATCGTGCAGCTTGGAGTCCTTCAGAAGTTATTTAGATCCAACCAATTTTAGCCACACTTAGCGGGGGCCGCAGCAAGGGAGCTTCAGCGCGGGACATAATCTCTGCAAAATCGCTCATTTCGGCTATATTTTTTCATCCATCGCTATTCATCGTTATCACAAACACACTCCTCTTCTGTTGCCATAGGCGAACACTGTCCACAAGCGCACCACCAGTTCGCATTGAGTCGTGGACGTGCTCCTGTTTGTTGTTCTCGAGCCAGCTCTTCGTCTCTCTCCCTCTGCATCCTTCTTTTATGGAGCTCCTCGTCCATGTACTCAGGCTCAAACCGGTAAGGACAACCGTCAAACTCGAATTCCTAGTCTGAAGACGGTAGACGAGCTGACTTTATGATAACACTGGTGATGGATGAAAAAATATAGCCGAAATGAGCGATTTTGCAGAGATTATGTCCCGCGCTGAAGCTCCCTTGCCGTGGCCCCCGCTAAGTGCGGCTAAAATCAGCTGGAGCAAAATAACTTCTGAAGGACTCCGAGCTGCACAATGTTTGTCTGAGTGAGTATATGAGCATGCACACACCTATAAATAAGGTCCAGGTGTCAAAAAACCAGAGTTGCCCTTTAAAGCTGATGATAACATGCTAAAGTTTACTTTAAAAAGATTTACAACCTCTTTAAATGTAAATGACCCCTATGCACACTCAAAACAAGACTAGATCAATGTTAAAATCCACAGGTCCTTAATCGGGTATACAGCTCTGATAAAGTTGTGTCTATTAAGACATAGTAATTAAAATAGTAGTTTGTTATTGCTTATAATAAAATGGTTAAGGGGATTAATTGAACTGATAAAAACTCAGCAAGAGACACTGTCTGCTTAAATATTTATTAATGATTGTAATCAGAAAATCATTTCTGTTTTCATGAGAATGACAATGAAGGAGAGGTAAATTAAAATTCCTCAGAGCTTTCATCATCAGAGTCATCTTTTTGCTTGTCTCTCCGCTCCATGTTTGGGTTTGTTTCAACCTGCCAAAGTGGCTAGTGGGAGCGGCGGTGTTACCAGCCACTGCCGAAATCCACCCGCGTTTGGCCGGTTGGCCGGTGTTAATGTCAAGCCCTGCATAAAACACAGAAACACTTTTTTTTGGTCTATACCTAGGTGTCTACTGTCTAGTATCTTTTTTCAAGCAGCAGCCCATTGGCAAAGGCAGCCATCTTGAAAAAAGTCTGCCTTTTTTACTTTTGAAGTGTCTTACATCATTTTTCAAGAGAGTGGTCCTCAGAGAGCATCTGTGCTAGTATATGAATGATTCTCTCGAAATGTGTAATTATCCATTGCACTTAACCTGCAGCCAAGGGAATTTAAAGACTACCCATTCTGGATTGGAGAAAGACTGAGGAACCAACAGAATAGTGGAAAATGTGTTTTTCCTCTTAAGCTTGTGTGTTCTTTGAAGTAAATGGAGCTGGCAACTACAATTAAAGCTCAGTAGATGATAAGTGCTCAGCTGAACAGATATGAGGTGCTTGGTTGATTACATAAAAAATTAAAAAGCACAATAGATGGGTCAGCCTGCTAAAGGAAACAAATGTTAAAGTTTCTGAGTTTATTATCTTTTCCTGCTTGTTTGTTTCCATTGAAGATTTTCATTCAAACGAGGTCAATGTTAAAATCTGTTGAAGTGGTGCAGTGAGACAGACACCGCTGCTCTCCAGAGGAAACAATGACTCAGACACAGCCTCACCATTTCACTGGTGGGTGTGCAGGAAGCTTTGGGAACTAAAATAGATGTTAAGACAGCTGGCTTTGACCATGACAGGCATAAAATCAGATTTAGAGGGGCTGAGGAAAAGTGAAGAAAGTAATGTGAGAAAGTGGAGATACAGAGGGAGGTTTACTGTCAGTTCAAACTGATGGGAGGAATGTTAGAGAGTACAGAAAATACTTCAGATCTCACTGAAACTGAAAGGTGGTGGTGAAAATTTTAAAATGTTATTTATTTCCAGCTACAATTTGTTCTCGCTCACCGTCACAGAACAGGAGCACTTCAGGCTATCATTATGCTGTTTTCTAGTTACTGAGACTTATTCTCAAATTGAAATAATGTCTAGTTTGAACTGAACACATAAATAATTCTGCACTAAATAACCAGAGGGTTTCTTGTTTTGTCATAACTAAACAGCTGATTGGTCTCCATGCCACTGCTACCATTACCATGGGATTGTAAAACCATTTTAGGGGAAGCTAAAGCACCCCCAAAATCTAAAAACCTATCAATTTAAATCTAAATTTTACACCCAATACTCACACAGAATCACCAAAGCAAGGCCTACATCATTTACACCAGTGTTTCTCAATTCCAGTCCTGGGGCCCCCCTGCCCTGCATGTTTTAGATGTAACCCAAATCCAGCACACCTGATTCAAATGACCAGCTCATCATCAAGCTCTGCTGGAGCCTGGTAACGAACCATTCATTTGAATCAGGTGTGCTGGAGTGGGTTCCCAGGACCGGAATTGAGAAACACTGATTTACACAGACCAAAGATCTACACAACACATCTGAGTCTGTTGGATCTCATTCTGTTTTGACTGCATTTCCAAATCCATGTACTCCCACCTGCTACTTTTTCAGTCTGGTACATATCTAAACAGCCAGACAGCCTGAATGCCTGTACTCCCCACCCAGGTGATGAGCATCTCCTCATTCATGTTGGGCTGTAAAGCTTTAAACATTTTTTTTGTTTGTTTGTTGTAATATTAAAGTTAAATATAATTATATGTCTACACAGTGCTTTTTGTTTAAAGTAAAACATTAATGCTGTCGCAGTGTCTGCCTCCTGTCTCACTGGAGTTGCTCTGTGCAAATTGATGCAATGGTTAAAAATAGAAGGTTGGCCTATCTGCTGCAGAGCTGAGCCAATTTGAGTTGTCCAACAGTCTTTTAATCAAAACCTTTCAGATCTAGTGGGCTAACGGAGTGGGGATGGACCTGGTGTGATATGGCTATAACGTTGTTTTGTCAGAAGTGGCAAGTTGAGATTATAACACAGCCAATTTAACCAACCATCTCATGAATCATCTGATGACATTATATAAGTCAAGACAAGCCTAAGACAAACCAAATCGCCCCTTGGGGACGATAAAGATTTTCTTATCCAATCCAGTCAAGTGAAACTGAGGGTCAATGCTGTCAACGTGAAAAAGCCATGGATAAAACCTGGGGTGCATTGCTTATGCTGCTTTGCACACACAATTCAGCTTGTTTCTAACAAGAGTGTGCAGCAGAGCATGCATGATGCAACTTCATGTGGGAGACAGACTTTAGGGCATTCTCAGATTTCTCTGCTTTCATATTCATGCCTACAAATCATTTTGCACCAAGAGATGCAAATGCATGTAAAACAGCTGCAACAAGCTGTCAAGACAAGGTGCAACAGCATGAACATAAATAATGATACAAGATTCTTGAAAACAAACACAAGTCCTCCCTGCCTTTGTCGCTGACCATGATCTTTCCCCAACAATCACAGTCAACCAATGGGCCATGTCAAAGAGAACTAAGATTGTTAATGCATAATTTGATGCACCAACCAGGAAAGTAAAGTCATTCATCTCCACTCCTGTCTTCCACTTTGTTTGACCCCCCCTTAAAAACGGTGTCCCCAGGATGGACCATCAGCCCCCATGCAACTTTCAAAACACCACCAATACAAAGAAAAACAACAAGATTAACAACTTCCAATCAAAAACCCACAATAGCAGAAAGGTATAACAAAGACCGATGTCTTACAATAGTCTCTAGTGTTAAAGTTCAGTGGACTACCGAAACAGCGCCTGTGACAACGCGTCGGCCATGACATTCTTTTCACCCTTGATGTGTCTTATGATTATATTATATGGCTTTAGTAATGGAGGACAAAAAGGTCAATGGATTGTGGTCTGTGAAAACAATAGTTGGCCCCTCAACTCTGACATACACTTCAAAATTCTGTAGTGCCAAGATCAAGGACAACACCTCCTTCTCAATCACTGAATAGTTTCGCTAGTAGCCATTAAACTTTTAAGAAAACAGGCTTACTGGCCTCACCATCCCTTGATCTTCTCTCTGAAGTAAAACAGCACCTGCTCCCACTTAGCTGGCATCCAGCTGGAGCATGAACTCTCGACCAAAACAGGGAGCCACTAAAACAGGAGAAGAGCCAAGAATGCCGTCTGACACTCAGATGACCATTCATACTTTGCTTTGGCCTTCAACAATTCAGTCAGGGGAAACACAACGCAACATCCTGCTCACCAGACCGAGTGTCACACACGTCTGCAGTATGATCAACATTAGCTGGAGCAACAAACGCAGCAGGTTTACTATTCCATTACTTCTGGCTCGTAACAAAGGGCACTCAGACTTCCAGTGGCCTCTTTCACAACAGTAATTACAAATGTCATTTCCAAACGAATTGCCTGCTGTCTTAGCCTCAGCTCTCCAACCCTCAGATCGTTAACGGAAATTATTGCAATGAAGCAGAACATATTCATTAGCTGATACTGCAGCATCAGTAGCTGTTCTTACCCTCTGCTCAGTATCATGGGTTGCAATCTCATCAGGCAAACAAACCTTGAACTGCCCTAAGACCATCAAATGAACTCACATCCTGAGCAGCTAACCAACACTTGAAATGCAAATTCAGGTCTCTTGCAGACTCCACATACATCTGATCATCCCTCTTTTCCCAGAATCTAAACCACTGTCGATACACTTCTGAAACCAGCTCATACGCCTTCAGCACAGCAGATTTTAGTTTTTCATAACTGGAACTACCCTCAAAGCTCAAAGAGGAGTAAGCCTCTTGTTCCTTACCTGTGAGGACAGACTGCACCAGGCCAGTATCTAGCCCAAGCCACAACAAGAAAAACACATATGGGTCTTTTTCATTAAACTGAGGAACTAAGCACAAGTTACTCACATTGAAGGGACGGGTTAGGGGGCAACCAGCCCTAGACGCCTGTCACCCTGAGCACCAGATAACCTACCCTAGTTTTATCATAGTGAGGTGAAAACCTACAACGTCAAGTCTCGCTTTCTCTGATTCCAAACACATTTTCTCAGTTTCCGTTTTTTCATTTTCATGCCATGTTTAGTTTTGTCATGGGTTAACTACAACACCTAAAGCTCCCTCCGCTGATCAAGCGTTAGATCCTGCATTTGAACTGTGACCACCAGAGAACCTGAAGACTTACCCTCATCTTCTGAAAAAACTCACAACTCAACCAGTTTAGATTCAAACGAAGCCTCATTTTTTTTTTTACATCTATCATCAACCAAAACTACAGAGTGTTGCTCAGCGAGCAAAAGCAGCTGTTCTCTCAAATACTCATCCAAAGCTTCGCGAGACGGATTGGCCGTGAGCGCCTTAATCTCCGACATGTTTATACCAAAACAAACTCACCCCAAAACAACGCTATGGAGCAACGGAGCAGACAGACACACGGTGCCTTCAGGAGTCCAAGAAGACGAATCCTCAAAAAAAAGTCTGGAGTTTACCTGCTGACTGCCTATCAATTGACTTACAAACTGAACCCTAGTCTTCAAGCGACTACTTGCAGTGAGTATTTACACACTGAAAACCACTGAGTGAGAAAGCAACTAGCAAGCTAGCAACAAACTCAAGACCGGACCGCGCTTCCAAGCAGTGCTTCAACCACTTTGGCTGCAACACTACAAATCAGAGTGCAACGAGTCCAAAGGGACAGGTCGCTACAGCCTGTCAGGAAAACTCTGCACCAAACCGAAACACTCCCTGAGAGAACAAAGTGCCGCCTTACCCCAGTAACCACTAGCTCCAACCATCTCCTCACTGAACCAGGTTAGAAACGATCAATGAAAATCACCCTGTAACGCCACAGACTGTGTAAACCTGATGTCCTTTACCTCCCGTACTTAAAAACATACATCAAACCACAGATATGTAGTCGAACGCTCTACGAGTTAAACATTAACACTGAAGCGGTGCAATGTCCAAGAACAGACACACCAGGCAGACACCGATCAACCTGTCGGGATTACTAAACCAAGACAACAACACAAGGTACACCTGGCCTGACAACCTATTAAGTACAAGACACAAAGACAAGTTAGTATTCACAAGTTGGCAGGCACGGGAAAAGCGGACGAGGCCTCACTTGTTACAGCTTGGCTCTGCTGCCGCAACAAGGCAAGGAAAAGGACAATCGGGTCAGCTTCAACAACAATCTTTATTAAATTTAAACCCAGCAGTGAACACCCCCCCAAACTGGACCACGGTGCCTCTTTTTATCCCCCTCACATCCTCCGTTCATGGCCTGTGGGAAAAGAATAAGACCCTGCCTATCACAGTATGTCGGGTCATCACAAGTTGCACACTACAGATTGTTTACAAAACAGACCAGTAAAATACTTTCCCTCCTTCTATAACACCCTACTTTGACCAGTATATGGTTGATATTATGCTTTGAAGTGTTTCATGATATTATAGAAGCACAAGAAAGGCCCTGTCCAGGAGCTTTAGAAAGAGGAGAGAGAACAAAGCGAATGGAAGGATCTGTCGTTGAGTTAACTTGCCCAGAGAGTGGAATTAGAGGGACGTTAGAGCCAAAGGAAGTTAAAGGGAAACATTTTTTTTTTACTTGTGGAGACAGAAAGAGCTCTGAACTTTCAAGCCTTGTGCTTTACAAATTAAGAATTGCTTAGTGATTTGGGCATCCATACAAACCTCAGATGACTTCCTGTCTGAATCACACTCAGCGGAACTTACGCTAATTTATCATGTTGACCTAGTCTTTCGGTGACTTTTACCACCCTCAGACAAACCATGGGGCAAAGCAGACTGAAGCAACTGGTTGTGATGTCAGTTAAGATAGAGCTTTTGAGTATTTCAGTCACCAAAAAGTGATAGATAGATTCTCCACACTCAGAGTGAGAAGGGAAAGGAGAAGAGTGAAAACACAGTGCTGTCAAAATGTTTAAGGCTCATGTGTGGACAAATCCCCCCTAAACTCAAAAGAAGATTGTCAAACAGACAAGTGAACAGAAGCTTAAGTAACTTTTTTTTTTTTTTTTTAACCACACTGCAGGACTTGCAATCAAACAAGAAAGCAGAGTTTGCACTTGATGTTTGTGGAGCAAGTTAAAGCCTGTTGGTTTTGCAATCTTCACAGTTTACTTAAGAGCTGATGTGACTGAACACTTTAAAAGTTTAACTGAGGTCAGCTATCAGAGGAACTACAGCTTCCCTTAAAAACTGAATATGTTTTGATTTGGAGTTTTTAAATGAAAATATCAGCAATACAGTTTTAAGTCTTTTGAAGGCAAATAAAGCTTTACACAAACATACTCTCCGTCCCACATTTGGCTTGTGTTTACCTGGTAGTCTAACTCCATTACCTCCCAGTCACGACTCCTTTTACAGCCGCTTCACTTTCAGTCTGCAGAGAGTCATTCGTTACTGCTGACATTTAATTACAGAGGTAGTTGGAGGAAAAACTTGGGGACTCAATCTGTCACCCCCCTTCATCCTTTTTCCTCCTCTGACCACCATCCACTCTGATCACGTCAGCCTCTTCCAGGTTCCAGCTTCATCCACCTGGATTACACATGCCCTCATCCACACCTCACACACACCTCACTTTCATCACACTTGCCAGTAGTAAGATCAGTGCCAAAGAGCCTCTGGTATCAGGGCTGACTGTGATTCAATGCAGGATGCAGACACAATGTTGAAAGCAAAAGACTTGCCTCTTCAGATATCCTCTGAGTCCAGGCTAAAGAATTAACTTAAATCTAACAGGTGTCACTAAACTGCACACTAACACAGAGATAGAGTTGGCAGCCAGCCCCCACATTTGGCCACTTCTCCACCTGTGTACTGTCAGAGGACCCTAAAGAAGCTGAACCACCAGCCTCTGCTTCTGCTCTCCTCTGACGCACACAGCTTCTAAACATACAGACTGCTGTCAGATCAGCTCGTCAACTTTTATCACAGCAGAGGAACTAGAAAAATCCACTTTCATTTTCATCTCCACTGTTTCGAGTGAAAAACGTCAGGACACAGAATGAAAGTAATTAAACAATCTCTTGCCTTGAAATCCGAAGAGGAAAGCAATCCCGGGGATCCACACGGCGTGTATCCAGAAGTAAAGCATGACGTCCTTGTATCGGGTTGATAAATTCCGTGGTCCTTGCGACGAAAATCCGTCCCCAGAGGTTAATTTCCAGAGGAGAAAGCACTGAAAGTGAAGCCGAGCGGAGGAAGAAATCCCAGACTGACCGCTGCTGATCAACACAGGAGCTGGAGACCCTGACACTGCTTCACCTGCTGCATCTCACGGTCAGCAGCGACACCTGCAGGAAAACTAACCAGCGTCCGCAGGTGTGCGCAATCAATTTCTTTTTCCGGTAGAGGTCCAAGCACTGGTCGCAGGTTCAGTGCATTTTACCAACATGTCACACATAAAGGGAAACAACACGTCATGTACGTCATGTATGTCTGTATCATAATGATTTTTATTATGTAAAAATAATGTGTATCTACCATTTCCCATTTTTTAGGAATATTAAAAGCATATTCGAATCTGTAGTCGCCAACGTACGGGCCCCCAAAGGAACATAGGCATAAAAAATACAAATATATATTTTTCCCTTGCGCACCTGAAACATATATTTCCACATTTCATTTCTATTTCACTTTGAGGGCTCCGTAATGAAGCCCTATTTTCACGGGATTAGTTTCACCTGGGGAACCTCTGATGATATAATTGCAGAGAATGTCGATGTTTTCAGTCCCGTTTCCGAGACACGGGTCATCTCATAACAATAACGTGGTTTGAATCCGTTTGTAATTTAAGGTTGGGGGAAAAAAATCAGACAATCCCTGCAGCTATTCTGATATGTTGAAGCTTAAAAAAAAAAAAAAAACATCAAAGCAGCCCTTTTGATTAACATAAAATGAAAGGAGACTTGATAGCAGTTGCAATGGTCCCCTGTGTCACTGATAAAAAGGCTAGAAATGGTCTCATTTATGGATGGAAATCTAACAATAAAAATACAGGTCTTTGGTTTAAGGACACCCACAGGATATTAGGTTACACAGATCCATAACCCATGGATCCCAAAACATGATTCTATTCATACCCTTTATGAGAACTGATCTTTTTCTTAGTTACTTTAAATTTCAAGATAGTTAAATTTATTCAGCATGTCCAGAAGTTTTCAAGCTGCTTTGGGTTAGATTTCACATGGTGTTGCAAATGCCTAAAATAAAAAATCAAACTGTAACTAACTTACTTGACTCAAATGTGAGGAAGAATAATGAGGCTTGAGTTTTGTTTTTTCACATTAGGATGCTAAGGAACATGACCGAGTGTCAGTATTAGACAGTGTAGGATCTAAGTTTGCTCGTAACATCAACCACACCACAACAGGAGTTTACAGGATGACAACATAAAACTTTCAAGTGTTAATGATAGTGAATGAACAAAGTTAGAGATTAAAGTCAAGGGGAAATATTTTAACTTAAAAATAAGTTAAATTTGTTATCCTAACATTGTTGGAGCCTTGCACAGAGATCCTGTTTGGTGTGCTGTTTGGTTTGAACCTGATCATCTATCACTTAATCATGGTCCAAAAAGGTCACAGTGATAAGAAAAAATGGGAAAGCAATAACCTAACCAATAAATCATAACTCACACTGCAATTGTAAGTTATTGTAACTATGATGCCCTGGTTTAGAGAAACTCTGCTCAAATATAAAGGGCACACTCAGTGTGCTTGACACTATCTGACAGGGTTTACTACACTCCACACCGGTTGGCTCAATATACACCAAGGCATTAAACTCACTTTAGCCCACAACCATCATTTTGGAAAAAAAAAAAAAAAAAAAAAATATATATATATATATATATATATATATATATATATATATATATATATATATATATATATATATATATATATATATATACACCTAGTTTAGCAATTTAGGCTAATTTTTAGCTGAGTGGTTCCCATAGTTTAATATGCTGGCATATCATCAACATGTACAAGCATTTATAGACCTGAATAAATGTGCTTTTAAGTTACAATCATTGAAACTGAAATATAAAAAATTACTTTGACAAGCAAAACTGTTTTTAAAGAAAGCTTACTCAGCACGTTACAATGTGCTTCCTTTAAACACAGGGACAGCAAAATAAAGGGTGCTTGCAAAATGTCTAGTCATATGACAAAAAATGTGCACCATAAAGGATCAACTTACCCCACTCTCCCCTACACTGGGGAAGTATTTGTAGTTATTATGAAGAGCCACTTGTGATGCCTGTCAGTCTGTCCAGGGTTGGCCCCACTGAAAAGAGGTTTGTTTTGTGCACAGAAACATTATCATAAGTGAAATTTGGAATGATAATCTGATTTTTTTTAATATCATTATTATTTTAACTTCAAATTCATTCTGCAAACTTGCAAACTGAAACAAGCTGCATGCATAGACTCAGTATCCTAGTTGTGAGGATGAAACCAAAATAGTTCAAATGGATTCTTTTGTTCAGTTTTATTTCTACAGTGCATTACAGACAGTTATTCTCTCATAAGACTACTTACTTGAAAATATAAATATCTCATGAGTTTAGTGCTTCAGCAATAATTGTGTGGGTTTGACTTTACAGCACAGTGAGAGGCCTGATTATTAAACAGCACTGTGACTGTGTGGTAATGAAACCTAACACAAGGGTTTCATTTAATGCTCTGTTAATTAAATGGAGGCAGAGCTTATACTACAAGAGATGAGTGATATTTCATAGAAATGTAAAATGATGTTGGATCCAATGCTCCTGTTGCCACATTTCAATTTAGTATTTAACTTTGCTCATTTGTTTCACATCTGTGACACTTCCACCCACAGTTTCCCAGGTTGACTATGTTTGGAGGTTTATTCTATGTCCTGTACTCTGCTCATCTGTGTTGCTCAAAGGACTTGAGTATCACTTCTTTTAACCTTTTTCCCCTCTGTTCATGCATGTGGGAAGTTATTAATTTCACACTAGCCAGTGACTGAAATATCTTTTCAGAATACTAAAATACTGCTTAAGATTTTAACCTCACATGATGCACAAAAAAGAAAAAAAAAAAAAGTCAGCAATCTTTTTTTTTCTCATCTACGTACAGGCTCACACATCCAATTAATTCTTGTTGGAGAGAAAACTTTTTTACAGCCCACTCATGTCTCATCATGATAAGTTTAAAGCTCCTGACCTCTGAGTTTCTGGATTCATAATTAATTTCCTTCCCACAGTGTTTCTGTCCTCCAGCCAACCTTCAGATGTCAGTGTGAGAGACTTGCAAGAATCCAAATCAGAATAAAGAAGAACTCAGGGAAGGGTTGACCATGAGGAAATATGTGACCAGAAACAGGTCATTTGGATACTTCTTTTTTGGTTACTGACATGTTTCAAGTTTATACCAATATGTAAAGGATCACTTTTGCAAATTTTAAATGAGCAGTTACTATTTTCCCAACAATTACATGATTAGATTATTAAATGATCGAAAAGATAGAAACTAAGGTAAACTTGCTCGGCAGCTAGCTGTTTATCAATATAAGATGTGAGATATCTAAGTTAAACTTCCCTGCTTGACTCTGCATCTGTCAGGTATAAGAATACAGCTCAAAACACTTCTGCATTGATCAAATTCCTTTATTTCTAGTGACTCTATCCCAGCATTTTCTGTCGCAGCTGATCCACTTCAAAGATGGAGAGCTTTCATCTAAATCTGTTGTGTTCTTATTAACTGTGAGCTCTCTGCTGTGACACTGCAGCCTGAGTCAGTGGTCACATTTTTGAAAGAGGCCTTTAAGACACTGGAGACAGTTTGCCATGACAGAGAGCCAAATGTTTGTAGAGCAATGCATCAGTTTGTTTTCTTAATTGTTTGTCATAAATTCCTCAAGGGAGTAGCCTCTTTCTCATAAAACACCATTAGTATACACAGCAGCAGCCAGTTGTAATGTACACTGATGATCAGTCATAACAAAACATTGTGACAGCTGCAGGTGAAGGTGCCTAACACTGAATTAGCCTGCCTCATGGTCATGGGCAGCCGAAGCTTACTGATATGTATGAGGAGTAAACCCTGATCTGTATGATCCACTCAAGAGTTACTGGAGCTCAAACTGCTGAAAAGGATAATGCTGGATTTGGGTCTGTATGCACGTTCAGCCATTAAACAAATGGGGCTATTAGTGCTAAAGTTCTGGTATAGAATGGCCTGTTTGCCTGCAGCGTTAGCCCCACGCATGACTGCAAATAATTAGACAGTTAACTAAAAACACCATGAAGGCAACACAGGCACAGACTATGCTATAATCAAGGGGGACTTCCTGGGAAACTCCATCCAGCAAATTTCAAATTGTGCATATCTACCACTCATAAACAGCAATAAACCTGGTGAGCGGTAACGGTGTGACTGAGAGAAGATCAAGAAAAACATTTTTTTCAGAGGAAGAAATTGAATTTTATGAAAGGATACAGAAACAGCTGGGATCTTCTTACATCCACTCCTTAGGTAGGTGTGTTGGATAGAGACTATTAAGTCTAAAATATCAGAAGAAAGTTCCTGCACACTGGCCAACTTCCAGAAAGAAGAATTTTATTGTGATTTTTCTATCATAGACCTTTTACAAGTGGAGAAAAAAAAAAAGGTCTGTGACTGATACATCGCAATAAAGTTCTTCTCTCTGGAAGTTGGCCAGTGTGCAGGAACTTTTTTCTGACAACGAGAATAACGCGAATATACAAACAGCTGTTATCAGTGAGTCAATGAGATAAACAAAGAGAAAGAGAAAGTTTGGTGATCTTGAACAGAGTAAATGTCTGTGGTGTTTCCGAGCGCACACTAGAACACCTCAATAATAAAATCAGTAATATGAAAGCTGCTTTGAGGAACATGCACCTCAGCAATGACCCAGTACCTCATAGAAGCAGTTTATGAACTCCAGCATTTCACCATACACATCTTGGAAAGACCCAGACATATAAAAGCAAAGAGCCAATCAAAGTTGAAAAACTGACAGCAGCGAGCCTCACCTGTTCAGTTACCTCCCTTATCTCATCTGTTCACTGAAAAAATGTTGTGTCTCCTAAATCTTAATTTGCTGTTTAGCTCCACATTGTCATTCTTTTCCAAATGATTATCTGGATCCCTTAATATCTACTGTCTTTGTATATTTCATCTTAAATGGTAATGCATTGCACAATGTCTGCCTTTAAACAGCCGAACTGTCGTTGGGGTCAAACTTCATTAAATTTAACACTCTTTTCGTCCGTTAACTTGGCTTATGCATACTTGATCTTTTTCTCTTTTTTTTTTTTTTTTTTTTTTTTGCCATTAGTGCTAACGGTCCATTTCCCTCACTAATGGCTGAACATGCATACAGGCCCTGAGCAGAAAAACAAAGAATGATGAAGACAAAGCGTATCTGCAGAGGTGTAGAAGCCTGGCAGAAGGGTAAAAGAGGATACGTACAGTATCTTTATATATCGGTCTCTTTCAAGGTCAGTATGTGAGTGTTTACCAGTGTGTGAAGTCAGAAAGAGACAGGACAGAGGAAGCTGGGATTTTATCAATGACAAAACACAGAGCAGCTTCAGCTCTCTGGCTCTGACCATAAACCACCTGAGGGAAACAACTGCTGTCAGATAAAGGAGAACATGGGCAGATATGAGAAAACCAGACCCTGGGAACAAAGGGAATACATATAATTTGATTCATCTGGTTCACCCAAAGAATAAACACTAACTTCACAGAGTCATATAGCTCATCATGGTACAACACTCATGCACCACATTGAACCCAAAGAATAAAGCAATGGTTTTTCTTCCAAGTACAAATACACTCTGCCAGACAGACCTGAGCAACACACAGAAAGCAGTATCTAGTAATGAATTCCTGATGCATTAAACTGTAATCAAACTGAATGTATAGAATAATGGAATGCCTCCTTTGTTATCAGCTTCTTGCGTTAAAAGGCAGGATCAGTCTGTCGTGTTTGAGCATTAGTATGCAGACTGCAATAAACAGAGCTGACAAGTTGAGCAGCTGAGCCAATAAAGCACTGTTTGATAGTAGCAGCTGTGTAAATGGGAATAATGTTCTCACTGAAGACATGTTTGTAGCTAAATATCAGCCAACAACTGAAAGATCTGTGGCAGTATGATAACTGGATATGAAATGATGGAACCAGACTTGTAGAGAAGCCTGTGGTTCCCCCTCATCTTACCTCCGCATCTCCCCGACATGTTTGATTTCCTGCACTCTGACCTGCCCCTGTAGCTTCTGCATGCTGCTCACGCCTGAACACGTTTTGATCTCAGTACAGGATGTCAAACTGAAACAGGCTGAAAGCAGCTCTAACCTGCTGGCCACAGTCACACCAGCTTTAACACTTTTCTCCTCAGAGTCACACACAACCACCATGTGCAGACAACAAAAATAAGACTGACAGCTGACATGAACTTGTCAGACTTAAATCTTGCTTCACATGCTTCTCCCAGGAAAAACACCCTCAATAACACTCAAAGACAACAGATTTGATGTATTACTGTCACTGGCTCTGAGCAAACACATGTAGGGCTCTTTCAAGGCCGACTTGATCAAGTGTTTCAGCTTCAGGATTTTATGCTAAATATGCACATTTGGCATATTTTGCCATGTCATCACAAAAAGCCCTTTCTGCAGCTACAACAGGAAAGCCCACACTGTATAGGTGACAGTGATAAAAAAAATGTGCAAAGATAGCTTCAGGGCTCGGCTGCAAAAGGAATGATGAGGGATGCAGAAACAGAAGTTAATTTGAAAAGAACAAAGCTGCAGCAGCAAGAGCACTGAACCCACACCTCTGGAAGAGTGATCTCTTTGGGAGTTACAACCACAGTGCATTGTTTAATTAGGTACATGTCCGTGGTTGCACATGCTGCCCCAGGGTTGGGTACATTTTTTAAAACAGATCAACTTGCATTACAGCAGAAACTTCCCTGTGCAGTGTATTGTTCTTTAAAACGTAATCACCATTCAGTGAAGGTCCTTTTAACACTTAGAGGAATTGTGTGGGGCTTTTCTTGGTGTGTTTGGAGGTGTTTGGAGACCAGTATAGCCTTATGACATTCCATGAGCGTTTCTATTTAATATAATTACTTCAAACAAGACAGGCTGTAGCATATTCTCCGATTTATGTTTGCCCTGGTACGTTCTCAAAATTAACATCACTGCCACTTTAATAAAGCAGCTAAAATGGGTGTTAAAGCATGCTGTGTTATTCAAAAGCATTGAAGTGCACAGACTAGCATGCAGACAGTACAGCAGGAACTGTCATAAAATCACACACACACACACACACACACACACACACACAGTCAAGCTCTCCTGTGAACTTTATGCACGACACCAACAGGTTTTTTGTTGTCTTTTTCTCATACTATTTAACTAATGCAACAGGTTCTAGTGGACAGAAAGATTACCGTTTAGGCTATAAGAAATCTAAAACCTGGCTCCCCAGAGACTAGACAGCTGAACAATGCGCTGTACTACTTAAAGCCATCAAGAACAGAGCTATCTGCGGTTCTGAAAGTTGATGCTATTGATTGTTGATGCCATAGTTGACGCTATAGTTGCCAGGCACGCCCTGTTGGCTATGGCTGCCTTTTGCAGCAGCTCTCTCTTCTCTGTCCATTTCTTGTAATTTGGCTCATTTTTTTTGTCATGGACACCAAACTTTTTGTGGCTTCAGCGATATTTTACAACTTTTTCTCCTGTGTTTGTCTGGAGATCCTACATGTAACCATGGCTGCATTGTTTACATGTGAACTCAGCTGTTAGCAGCCTGTAGCATGTCAGTGCTAACTGGTGTAAGGCCTGATGTCTTCCCACAAGGTGAGGAGAGGGAGGTGAGGAAGACGTGCTGGTTCTCAGGTGTGAGCTATAAGAAGTGATGACATGGACCTGTCCTTCCATCCATCGTTGTTGGGAACGTAAGATCTATCTCCAATAAGATGGATGAGCTAGCTGTGCTAACCCAGCAACAGAGGGAATACCAGAGGGCAGAGTAGCATCATGCTATTCACAGACATGGCTAATGGACATCAGACACCAATGCCATGTTGGAAGAGCTTCACCTGCTGTGAGCAGACAGGAACCAGGAGACAGAGATGGAGCATGACTGAAGAAGCTCAGTCCTGGACCCTGTGGAGGTGGAGGCTGGCTGAACTGGAGAATGATGGACAAGCTGTCAGCATCTATTTTCTTATGGACCTTTTTGCACTTTGTATACACTTTCTTACTTTTGTTTTCTTGATCACTGCTGTGACTTCAATTTCATTGTACTTTTTACAATGACAACAAATGTTCTATACTATTCTATAAATCATGACATGCCAATCTGACAGTTATCAGCTTCCCCAACGGTTTACATGATCAATTAGTTCTGCTCTTACTGCTCATCATGGAGCTTTAAGGAGACAGATTACAAGACAAGGTTCACAGTGACACACGCTAAAAAAGTGATGACCGCTGCATTGGCATGATTGGCACACATTGGTGCCCTGCACTGTGGGGGCTCGGGCCCCAAAGCACCCACGGAAACAGCACTTATGGCCTGTAGGTTAATCTTTAAAGGTGCAAGCTAAATCTCAGCGAAATGCTGCAAATTTGATAAAACATTTGAATCTTGCACCTGCAATCAAGCAAGACATACTGTTTCAAAATGTTTCATTTAAATTTACAGTAAGGTTGATATCAGTCTCTTTGCTGAGCTTTTTCTTCTTCTTCTTTGTTGCAGGGGTGTGTCCTGGCCAAGCGGTAACCTTCAGTCTGAAAATGTGAGACTGTGTGTGGAAGTGCTAATTTCTGCTGTTTCTAGAGTGTCCACTTGAGACTGGCTCCGGATGTACTGGAAGTCACATACACACCAAGCCAAAAAAATCTCCACCCATCAATCAGTTTTCTTAACCACTTATCCTGTTCAGGGTGGTGGGTGGCTGGAGCCTATCCCAGCTGTCATTGGGCGAGAGGCGGGGTACACCCTGGTCTGGTCGCCAGCCAATCGCAGGGGGGGAACATGCAAACTCCACACAGAATGGTCCACTGGCCAAGCTGGGAATCAAACCAGTGACCTTCTTGCTTGTGCCTGTAGCTGTTTGTGTGGAGACTCAAACCCTGACCCATTTGCAATATGGCTGCACCAGCCAATTTAGAGCCAAGCAAGATTACATCCACTTTTTGCAGCCTATGTTCATGATATAACATGAAACCTATCACATTTTAATGTGATACTGATGAGATTCTTTTTACTTTTTTTTCTTTTTTTTTTTGGTGTGGTAGCAGTATGCTTCTGTACAAAGCTAACAGCACCAGCTACAAATCCTATAACAAGAACTTGGCAGGCATTCAGCTCAGCAGCAGGTGTCTGGCAGCACTGTGGAGCACACAACAGGGAGGTGCAAATAATGCCTCTATGCAGCCTAATGGTGGTTTTCACATTTCTCTACAGTACAGTTATTACTGTGACTCAGCATGCTGCTTTCAGAAACAAACAGCTCCCTTTCATAACAGAGAAAAAGAAAGGAGGAAGAGGAAAATGTGGAAAATCTTGTGTTAATTCAAACCTGGTTTCACGCTGAGGAAAAGTCTGTTGTGTTTAAACATAAACAGACAACAATGATGTAAACTTGTTGATAATAAATCAACCTAAAGTACACTGAATATATGTCAGTCAGATAATGTTTAAGTCAAATCTGCACACAGGCATTCAGCCACTGTCATACAGCACATTCATGTCAAAATGAATTAATAGAAGCAGGTCAAGTATCAAGGTGCAAAGCAGTGTTTCAATGGCTAATGGCTAAACTGCCCAAGAGACTGCATCTCACTTTAATCCTCCAACAGTCCTGAGTGACACAACCTGCAAGACCCATGTGGCTCCTGAGCACTGAGCAGGTGTGAGAGGTGATGAGCAGTGAGAGCCTTTTGTGCAGCAAAGAGCAGATTCATGGCCTCGGCTCTGAAGCCCCATAAAGTCGATTAAGTGATCTGGGAGCTTGTGTCACAAACTCTCACCTCGACTCAGGGGAAATCCTGACGGTAACTGCTGTGATAAAACCTGCGAGACACTTGCTTTTAGTGGTTTTAGACGGCTCTGTAAAAGGACAACAAGGTAACAGACCAAGACCCAAAGAACAAACCAGTTTTACAGACTGAACTGTGTTGTTGTTTCTTAAAGTCAGCCTTTAAGTGTCTTAGAGTTAGATTTACAGATACTATCCACAAGCTGTAGGTATAAAAAGAATGTTTTTATTTTATGCAGCACACATCATAAAACAATCTACCTACTTACTTTGGACACCTTGGGTCTTCTGGTTTCCATTTCCTGACCTAAAGTGGTCCCTCATATCAACTCCATCAGAAAAATGTCCCTGCAAGGAAGAATAGGTTTATTGGAATGTCTTTCCTTCTTAAATCCCCTGTCATAGAAATGTAGCCTTTTCTAACAGGTGCAAATAAATAAATAAATGTTTTTATGGAAGCATCAGTTAAGGAAAAAGGAACCTACCCGTCTTAGAGTTATGAACTCAGCTACTTTATTAATTTTCAAACTGTAAGATCTCTTAAGACCCTCTTAAACTTCTGTAATGGTGCAAACACTTTTACAAGGACACAGAAAAATTCATCCATTAGTGTGAGCATATCTGCACCCAAAACAAAAGAATCAGACAATCAAAATAGTAATGATAAAGAGTTAATCTTGGAGTTGAAACCAGGTAAACAGACCAACAGGTGGGCAAATCCAAAGCATGGTGTCCAGTTATCTGGAGTCCAGAGATCCATAAAACTGTGTAAAAGCAGATTGATTAGACAGTAAAAACAGTCACAGACATGTTGCTGAGTGAATTATTATTTGAGAACCTGACAGGGACCAGGTGAAGGTGGACTGGTAAATGAGCCACAACAGTGATTGGTTAATGAGCTACATGGGTGAGCCAATAACAGGACATGAAGGAATCTAAAACAAGATGAAGAGACTGCTATCCACATGCAGAGCACAGAGTTTCGGTTGATAAAGCACATCAGTAAAACCAGTAAAGAAACCCACTAGGATATCTCTGCTTTTGCCTCTGGACAGTCAACTTTCTCAGGTGAAAGAGAGGCTAAGCATGACCTGGTACCACTGGTTCACTTTAACAGAAAACCATGAAAGCAAACATGAAAGTGTTTGATCTGTTCCCACATTTCTTTATAGTTCTGCAATAAAGTCTAAGCAATGGCTGGATTTCCAGCTGATGTTATGAATAGGAGCCATAGATAGGAGCATTTCAAGTAAACAACAAAAACATCTTTGTGCTGGTAAACTAATATCATCCAGCAGGTGGCAGCAATGCAGCAATCACAGATGCAAACCACCAAAAAACCTCATATCCCAGACAAGAAGTCATAATTTCTAGATTTATTTTTTGAACCACCTACCACTACTGGGCACTGTATACTGCTAATTTCACATGTAGTATGTTGTGTAGTTCGACAGTTTTGTTGGTCTGTTTTCTAGTTGGCTCTGAAGGAAGCTGAAGGATATTTTTACCATTATTACAAATGTACAAATTAATCCATGGGTAGAACTTGACATTTTTGACATTAATATGCAATCTGCCCGATACAGCAAAATAAATCAGTGTTGAAGATACAGGAACAATACAATAGCAGATAAGTTATATTAAAGGTAAATGCAATATTAATAAAATTAAGTGAGGATAGAGTGTGTGCCTGGTAAATCTGATGTTTGTGAAATTGGCAAAAATGTTAAACATAATGTTTTAAAGTGTATGGTATGAGACAGAAAGAACTGTTACACAAAAGGGGGTGGGGTGTTATAAATTAAAATAACCTTGGAGTTTGAATATGATATTAGGAGAAGATCTAATCACAGAAATATAAGGCTTTTTTTTCTCTTTCTAAAAGACACAGGTTTATTTCAAAGAATATAACTGACTTTTTCAAGGAGAGACTACAAAATAACCTGAAGTACCCGTCACCCTGTAGTTACACACTGACGTACAGAAGGTGGCGATATTCGCCTGTACAAGTTGGTGGCGAACTGCTAAAAATCTGAAGAAGAAGAAGCAACAACAGCAGACGCAGAAGAAGAAAAGAAGACGAAAAATAAGAAAGTGAACATGAAAATTAATCTAGAGAGGAAGAATTAGTTCACATGATCGAGAGACCCCCGCAGTCAGCTCAGAAAATCCTATCAGAGAGAGACATCAGCGTTTCGTATCGTTTTTCTTTTCGGTGTGAGGAGATCTCCAGATGTCAGGTGACGTATTCGAGGGGTGACTGCTCACTGCTGACCTTATCAGCGTACATAAATACGAAGAGGAGCTCCAGTCCCAATGAAAACCACTGGATGTGATTTTAATACTTGAGATAAAGCTGCACAGAGCAGGTTGGTTTCTGAAAATGTGTGTGATAATGTTTCGGGGAATCGAACCAGTACCTAAGGTTCATAGACGACAGGTGAAGGCTTTGCCACCCTCGCTTGTCATCACTCGATTCTGCAAATCCATCTGCAGGTCAATAAACCACAATTAAGACCAGCACAGGCTGGATATTCACCGAGCTAACAGGCTAACTGTGGTGGGATACATAAAGATGGAGACTTAGCTTTTCCATCTATCAGAGTTATTCAGCTAAACCACAGAAAGGTTCTGTGAGAGAAAAGGTCCAGACTCCAGAACAACACAGTGTGTGTGGTGTACATAGACACACACACACACACACATACGTAAATACATATGACCTGAAGAAGTCCATGAGGTGGTCGTTAATTCGTATTTATGAAACAATCAAAAATGTGTTTTAGTGATTATATATCATCTGATTGATTATTTGGTTAATTTTGACTGTAGAGAGAATGACAGTATGCTGGCTCTATTTTTTTTATTTTATTTTTTTCCTAAAATTTAGTTATTTGTTTATTTATTTATTTATTTATTTTATTTATTTTATTTACTTAAGTTTGTAACTCCCCATTCCTGTAGTTTTGCAGGGAGCTCTCTAAGAAAGAAAAAGTTCTAATTACAGCACTTAACATGTAAGTAAACAGAATTAACATAATCCGTCTAATGTATAAGAGGGGTTGCATTTAAAAGATAGTATTCAAAATAGTTAAATCTGCTTGATCCCTGAACATTAGACAGCAGTGTTGTGTTCCAAGAGGTAAGAATTAACATGACAAAGTCGGTCCACTTTTATTTTCTTAGACTGCACCATTTGTGGGTGTTAGTCTCCCTGACTCCAGCTCGCTTGTCTCTTTGTATTATCGCTCTCTGTATTGCTTTTTTTTTCTTCCCTCTGTCCCCTGCTTCTAAACTTCAAAGGGGACATATCATGCTGATCCGTGATTTAATACTTACATATGATATAATAAATTTAAACACAAGACCTTCAACCCCCTGAATTTTCAAAAAAATGAGATATTGTATTTTTTCTGATATCCTAGAACGAGATTTGATGCCTCTGAAAATAGGTCATTGCCATTTGGCCGCGAGATTTCGACCTTCGTGACGACACGAGGATCCTTTCTTTTTATTGGAGTAATCTGATAAAGCAGCTCCTCCTCTGTGATGTCAGTTAGTCACACAACCGCCACTGAGGGATACACCCACCAAGAGCTGAGTATTAATGTATAAACTATACATGTTACAGTACTGGTTTGACTCACCACACTGAAGCGTCCTGAGATGATCTGTTTGGAGGTGGATTTTCTTCCTCCTGAGCTGCAGAACCGTCTGGGTCTGACTCGGGGTCCAATAAAAAAGGACATATCCTACACTCTGCCATTTTATTAGTGCTATCAATGCCTTACGGTGAAGTTTTGGCAAACAGCAAACTCGCTCGGTCTGCCCCATCCAATATGGCGATTTTGTAAATACTGCCATGCTGCAAAAACCGCCCCCTGGCTCTACCCCCATGATATGTCCCCTTTAATCTGCATGCAGAGCTCTTGTGACTCTCTGTTTGTTGAGATCAATTTCTCAACAAACAGGAGGCTCCTGTAATCACTTGTCCAGTATATGAGGTTGTCATTACAGTTCAGCAGCAGTGCTGAAAATAAAAATCCTGAGTTTCTCTTTGTCTTTCAGATTCGCTTATCCATCAGGATGATGATCTAATATCTCATTAATATTTTTCCCTGTGTCCTGCAGATGTTCAGTCACTAATGATGAAGAGGGGAGAGGAGCTTCCCCCTGAGCATCAGGAGAGGAGCCCCTATCCAGACCAGGAGGATAATGAGTCCCCGCTCATTAAAGAGGAACAGGAGGAACTGTGGATCGGTCAGAGGAGAGGGCAGCTTCATGGACTTAAGGAGACTGAAACCAAG
This sequence comes from Halichoeres trimaculatus, assembly GCF_033239565.1. Taxonomy (NCBI): domain Eukaryota; kingdom Metazoa; phylum Chordata; class Actinopteri; order Labriformes; family Labridae; genus Halichoeres; species Halichoeres trimaculatus. The sequence continues at coordinate 5,438,334 of NW_027437188.1, read as the reverse complement.
TTCTTGTTCACTTCAGTCCATATAAAGAGTGAAAATGATGAAGAGAATCCTGAGTCCTCACTGCTTCATCAAAGACAAGCTGACCGCATGGACACAGCAGCTGGTGTGGAGGACTGTGGAAAACCAGACCCAGCAAGGAGCTCAGATCCAGAAAGAGATTTACAACCCGAGATTGAGGTTCAGATTGAAGCCTTCTCAGACTCAGGATCAGGGACGGAAGATGAGGAAGATGACTGGAATGAGACCAGAGACTGTCTGGAAAGAACAGAGACTGTAAATTCACACAATTTTTCTGAGACTGGTGAAACCAATCATGTGGTTTATCTCCCAGAAAAGAGACCTTTCAGCTGCTCTGAGTGTGGACAAGGATTTAATCGTAAAGTAGATTTGGGCAGACACACGTTAATTCACACCAAAGAGCAACCTTTCAGCTGCTCTGAGTGTGGGAAAAGATTTAACCAAAAAGGAAATCTGACTGCACATAGGCTTATTCACACTAAAGAAAAACCTTTCAGCTGTTATGAGTGTGGTAATGGATTTAACCGTAAATCAGATTTGGGCAGACACATGTTTGTTCACACCCAGGAAAAACCTTACAGCTGTTCCGAATGTGGTAAAAGATTTAACCGTAAAGGAAGTCTGACTTCACATATGTTTGTTCACTCAGTGGAAAAACCTTACGTCTGCTCTGTGTGTGGGAAAGCATTTGACCAAAAAGGAAATCTGACTGTACATATGCGTGTTCACTCTAAAGAAAAACCATTTGGCTGCTCCGAGTGTGATAAAAGATTTAGCCAAAGAGGAAATCTGATAGCACACATGTTTGTTCATTCAAAAGAAAAACCTTACAGCTGTTCTGAATGTGGAATACGTTTTAAACAAAAAGGAAATCTGACAAGACATATGTACGTTCACTCAAAAGAAAAACCTATTTGTTGTCCTGAATGTGGGAAAGGGTTTAACCGTAGAGAAAATCTGACTTCACATATGTCTGTTCACTCCGATGAAAAACCTTTTAGCTGCTCCGAGTGTGGGAAAGGATACAAACACAAAAAAGATCTTACTTCACATATGGTTTTTCATTCCAAAGAAAAACCTTACAAATGTCTTGAATATGAAGAAGCGTTATACAACGAAGAAAGTCTGACAACACATGATTGTTCATTAATGGAAGACACTACTCAGCTGCTCTGAATGAAGCAGATTCTCTTTACCCCTGTTTCCACCAAGCGGCTCAGCATGTATTTTACAGCATATCCACTGAGTAATCCTGGGACAGATCCCCAAATATGACCTGTCCCACTTTTTGGCACCCTTCCATAGGGGTGCCACACTAAACTGACCTGATCCCAGAAGGTGGAGCTACAACACTACAGACCGTTTGTAGGTTGAAAAAACGTCATTTCCTGTGCGACAGTTGCTGTATTTCTTTTGGTGGCTCACAGCTTTCTCTGAAACAAAGCTTGGCTGTTCTGTGTTTGAAAGAGCCACATGCCAATCACAAAGAGGATGAATTGCTGGACGTCTCCCATTGTTGCTCTTTGTTAGCTGTGTTGTGTTTTTCTTCTTGGTTGGATTTATTAGCAGATACACTGTGTCACACTGCTATTGCACCATGGTATTATGTTACTGATGTGACTATCGGCATCCGTGCCTCCTACCACGAGGGGACACAGTGAGCTGTGGAAACACAAACAGGACCAAGCTTTACCAAGCCAACCCATACCAAACTGTACTGATCTAAACTGGACTGCTTGGTGGAAACGGGGCTATTGTGTTCAGTATTGTAAAGTATGTGTGATTGAAAGTGGGACAAAAGTACAGTGGGGTATTGCAGGCACATGAATTTTTTTTTTCTGTTTTTCAGAGATAACAATCTCATAAAAAGAGGAATTTTTTGAAAAGTTAAAATGGTTAGTTGAGCATGTGTGATGGTGTAACCACTACAAATGAATCATCAATTTTAATCAATTATCAACAGTTTGATGGATGACAAACAACTCTCATAACAGCGGCCTGAAACCAGCTTAAGCATTCAATGCACAAAGCAAAAACTGAGTTAAGAATATCGGCGGTCGCTGGTGTTTCAGTGTCAAGTATGACCCTGTTAACAGGTGATCCTCAGTTGACAATTGCTGACACGTTCAGCTCAGCAGTCAGCAGTTAGCACAGTCACTCTTAACTCCAAAGCATCAGTTGCTCTGTAACAGACAGAACTTGATAGAAGCTGAGTCCATGGTGCGGTATCCTTTCTGGAAATTGAATACAGAATAACTGGACATTTTTATGCTGTTACAGTTTTAATTTGATATTAACTCGTTTAAATTATTGGACCTTAACCCAGCTCAAATGCGTGTGCATGTTTACGTTGACGTAGGTGGTGAGTCCTCTTTTTATGAGACGGTCAGCTCGTAAAATCAGAGAAAACTTTTTTTCCAAGTCAATGCAAAACGCCATTGTACAAAAGTATGTAAAGTATTAAAATAAACTTGTGTGGCTGTAAACATGATACATCTGAACGGTTTCATTTATAAGACAGTTAAGTGTTCCCTTGCAGAGGTGGTTTTAGAGGTTGGGTTTTTAGATTCTTATCTTATTCTCTAATATCTTTTCTTTTGCATCCTTTTAATATTTGGTGGTGTCAGGAGAAAGAGTACGGCAGTTATTGTGTAAGGGTGCAGGACAGATGCTGAAACAGCAGGTGGCACTGCTGATCAACAGAAACACTTCTCAAAACGAGAAACAAATGTTTCATGTCCCTTTCATGATTCCCATTGTTCTATTATCTTTCACTTTTTTGTCTTTCTATTTTTTTTTCTTTAATGTGTCTTTTGTTCTCAAGAACCCCCCCCCCTTTACTTTTAAATACAAGTTGAAAAAACACTACATTTTGTTCCACACAACAGAGAAAAATAAAACTGTAATAAATTTCCCACTATCGTAAATATATATCAAATAAAATGTAATTATTTCCAAAAAAAGCCATAAAAATATATATTTTAAAAATGTTTCAAGCATCACTATTCTTGTGTTTATACATCCGTAAGAAATAAAGCACCAATAAGTTACTTACAATAACCCTTTTTTATTCTGTCTTTTAATAATATTACCTCCAGTAAGTACCTAATCTAAACTTTAGTATCAAAGAAAACAAACAAAAATTTTTCTAAGAGAAAGATCAAAACTACCATGACAATATTTTGAAAGCCTTTAGTTTTCTAAACTTTAAAGATGGACTGATCTCTCTCCCTCACGATTCCCTCTGCTGAAAGAAGAGCTCTGACCATCACAGTTGAAGTTTTAGGTGAGGCATTTTGAGTTACCTGGAGTTCTGCGTTGAGTGGTTCTAAAATTGAGTTCTGATCTTCAACTAAGTCTCAACAATGGACAAACTCTGTAATTGGGAATGTGTTAATGTGGTACATGAGTTTATAAATGAGTTAATTTACAGTTTCAGGTTCATTAAAAAGGTTGGTCAGAATACTGAAATGTAATAAATGGAATAAAAAATGTTGAAATTGTGCTGCCATGAAAAAGTCATTGATACAGACTTTGTAAGGTCATCTGAGGTCAAAGGTTATTACATGACCAGATGTTGGGTCAAAGTGTAATCCTCTGCATATTGTGTATCATTAAAGGAGAGGGAGACATGCAGCTCTGGATCGAGACTTAGTTTTGCACATGGCGCACATGGTAATTGTATTACTTTATCAATGTGTAATATTTTGTTAATACTGCACGAGAAAAAACCACTGCATTGAGTTATTTTGTATTCTGTGTTTGTAGTAGTGCTGTCAGGTGATTTTAAAAAAAGTAATTAATTACAGGATTTGTAACTAATTAATCTAATTAATCGCATTTTAATCTCATATCTGCTAAAGGTCCCCAAATAAGGAATTTGAATTCTAGGACATTACCAAACTGTCAGTGCATGAATAATCAAATGAATACATGAAGAAGAGAAGATTTGTGAATCCACATTTTTTTAACTGGCCAGAATTGAAATGTTCGCTGCTATGCTGCTATCGAGGCGGAGTCTGGTGGAGCTTGTCAATCAAAATCATGCTTTTAAACAACTGTGGGTGACAGCGGTGTGCACTATGGATGAGAACTCAGCATGGATATGAGGAGAAGATGTGAGATGACAGAGACATAGCCAGACGCTGCAAGTCAGAAAAGTTCAGGCAGCTCACACTACAACTGAGGATGTGAGTTGTGGTAGTTCAGAGAGAGAGAGCGGTGTGATCGCGAGAAAAGACAATGGAGATCACGAAGAGGATCGAAGCCCGAGATGAACTTGATTTTTTTTTTAAAGTATGCTTTGTCTGTTTTTTTTGGATCAAAAACAGGAACAGAGACATAAAAGAAGAGAGTCCACTCTTCTGAGGTAGTTTTGGTCTTTACATAGTCATAGGAAAAAATATTATTTGGGTCTTGAAAAATCTTTTAAGATGCTCTGAAAATGGCTGGTAGAATGAGTTAGTCTTGCATTATTTTTATAATGTGTTAATTTTCAGTGTAATAAATTAATCTAATTAACGTGTTACAGTGACAGTCATAGTTTGTAGTTATCACTATGTCGAAGGAAGAATGAGAGATTAAACTCTTCTAAAAGTCATCCATGTAAGGCGTGGTTTTTAAATGCATCGAAGCAGGGTGCAAGCACAGTTTGCTAAAAACAGATTCTACACAAACGATTGTTTGTTTCCATGTTTTTATTTAACACACCATGTAAACATTCAGAGTGCAGGGTGGAAGCAGCACGTGAACCCCAAGGCTAACGACAACCCCAGCCAAAGTGAGTGGCTGGGGGTTTGATGATGTGTCTCTGGACAAAATAGTTGCATCATTGTATGCAGTGAGATTTATTTTGCAGCCCTCAGTTGTGGTAAAGCAGCGTACAGTTTATCTCCTGGACATTCTGTTTGACCCAGATCTCTGTGCCCCAACAAGGTGTACTCTGGGTCCAGTTTGCCTTCTGCAACAGCAAACTGCAGCAGCTGTTTCACTGCCGTGATCGCCTCTGTGCTTGGACTTTCATCTGAAACACAAAAGATTTGATTTTGTCAACAAACTTTGTTGCAGAATTGTTAAAACTGAGGTATTTATGCTTTCCCTGTGTAGATCGCTTTTACTGTTGTCATAACAATAATAATAACAAAAAAGCAAATAGGAGTTAACTTACTGTTGAAATTGCCCATGAAGGCAATCCCTAGTGAGTCATGATTGTTGCCAAAGGTATGTGCCCCAACCACACCCAGGCCACGGCCTTCAAACACTGTGCCATCAGCTCCTACAAGGAAACTGCAAGACGAAAAATACATTTGGGACACTTTAGAACAAAATTATTAAGCAAAAAATTACGCAAAATTATAGACATTTAATTTTACAAACAAAGTCAACTACAACACTGTATGGTCATCAGTAAAGACGTCTGGAACCACAGCTTACACTACTCACTTATATCCAATGTCATCATATTTTTTCGGGGCAGTCATATGCCCCCTCTGAATGCTGAGAAGCTGAGCCACACACTCTTCTACGCCTTTGCACCGTGGGAGGGCTGTGTGGTGTATGATAACTCTTTTTGCTGAGCCTTTCAGAGCCTCCTTGTTCCGGGGAGTAACTGCTCCCCACTTGTCTCTTGAAACAATTGTCACTGAAAAACAATTTTAAGTACACAATAATTTATCCAAAGTAATAGAAAACTTAACTTATAGACTTGTGCCATGGTAATTTCTATATAATATTGCATGAACAGAATCTTCATCACCATACCTTTTTGGTCCATACCTCTGCACAAAGACACCTGTAGTTTCTAAATGATCAGACTTTGCAGCTCTAATATGAAGGAGCCTGTCAGAGGAGGTGTGGTCATGGGAAGTACAGCTTTTGTCTTCTTTGTTGTTCCTTGTGGATGCATGCCTTTGTTATTCACAAACATTGAACTGTAAACTGATGATGTTTGCAACGTATTTATCTACTGTTGCCCAACAGGGTGTTAGGAATATACATGTTTGAGAAAGAAGGAAGTTGAGTTGAGTTGACACCATCAATATTCCACGCTGCGGGTAAAGCTGCGACACCTTTTGTGTGCGGCTGATCAGGCTGGACTGCTTTACAATAAAGTAAAAAGTCACGGGGATTTTGTGACTAAATCTCTTGTGTGTAAGATATAGTAACTGCTCTCGCTGTTGGAGGACACAGGAAGTGGAAAAACCCAGGGATAAGTTAGTAAAAACAACAAGATCAGTTAAGTGTCTGCTGAGCTCCACGGCATTTTAAACAAGTGAAAACAGCAAGACTTGTGACTAGAAAATCATTTTAATTATACAGTTTTTACAACTTGCAGACAAAGTGCAGTCCTTAGCATCCTGTCTATGAAAAGGAAAATATGCTGAAAAGAGACAGAATAGACATTCATGCCGAGACAACAGAGTCTTTACAAACCGACAAATGCAGATGTTTTCCAGACTCTGAGTCTATAACAACTGTTAGGAATGATTTTGCCACTAGAGCAGTTCTTGTATGACAGAATAATTTTATGTCAGATTACGTCAGTGGTTAGGTAGAGACAATATTGCCTTTTATGTATTTTACATTTGATTCAATGTTGGCAGGGTCTGGTGGAAGGGTCTGGTGGAAGAGACACAGAGGCTCCTTTAAAAGGTCATGTGGGAAAGAGGAAGAAAAACATCCCTTGTGGTCTTCCTTTTCAAACTATTGTGTCTTTCACTGTGCGTATCTCAACATAAAAAAGAGAACCTTCAACCGGACAATCTTGAACAGGCTTTACGCAAACCAACCGTAAGAGTTTCATCATATATCCCTGTCTCTGTGTGACCACCTTAACATCCTCTCTAAAACTTTAGGTCAGGAGTTCTTTGACATATTGTAACCTTCTTAAAATAATCGCCTAAGTCTTTTTTTTTTTTTTTAAGAAAATATATTTAAAAATAAAAAAAATCCATACATGAACAAACAAACAAACAAAACATTTTTGTCAAAAAGTGACTTAGATTAGAGGTCTTGAACAGGGGGTCTAAAGCCCCTAGGGGTCTGTGGGGGTACTGCAGGGCAGTATTCATTTTTGGGTTGATAGGGCAATTTTTCACATTTTCAAGGAATTTTTCCAAAATATTTCAATTTTGATATATTATGGTGTGTCATTGTCTTGAAAACACATCAATGGGTACCAAGAGGCCAAATAGATAGATAGATAGATAGATAGATAGATAGATAGATAGATAGATAGATAGATAGATAGATAGATAGATAGATAGATAGATAGATAGATAGATAGATAGATAGATAGAGTTGCTCAACTCACTGTTGAAAGTAAGGCTGTATTCAGACCAGAAAAGTCCTTTGGTCGACTTGTTTTGTCCGGACCAAAAGTGGACTTTTTTTTTTTGTTTGTTTGTTTGGTGCGTTTTGTATTCAGATTGTACTTTTTGCAAGTAGACTATATTCTGTAAACACATCCACATGTGTGACGATAAGTGCTCTCATTGGACAGCACTGACAAAGGGCGGCACACAGAATGCAGACCCGGAAATGGAGGTAAACATGTGTGTTTGTGCTCTTATTAGAGCTGCAAAATCATTTTCAGTTTCAAGAGCAGCTCCTTCAAAGAAGGCTTAACAACACCGTTTACAATTTTGGAACAGCGAAGACGAATGCGCGCAGCAAGGAGACGCTATGCTCTGCGTGTCCTGACCCACAACATGCCAGCAACAGCGTGGCTAAACAGAAGACAGAGGATCAGGTATAAACCAAAGACGGTTAGGTCCAAAAGGCGCATGTATTCTGTAGTTAGTTCAGATGGACCTTGGTTTGTATTCAGACCTGCACCTGAGAACCACGAACCGCACCAGAATTCGTTTGGAAGCGGACCAAGACCACCTAAAAAAGTGGGTCTCAGTCTGGTTGTTTGGTCCGCACCAGGGTTCATTTGTGTCTATTCACACCTGCATGGAAAGTCCGGACCAGCGTGGGAAACGAACCCTGGTCCGTTGAAAGTGGACCAAACAGTCCAGGTCTGAATACGCCCTAAGAAACACTACAATCTTTAAAGTGAAAGGAAAATGATACCAAAAACATGTGGAAACAATAACATGACCCGTTTTTAAAATATTTCATTATCCATCTTTTCATGGAAATGACATATTTCAAATTTTGATGGCACTTAGCTTTTTTATAACTGTTGCATTTCACCATCTATGCCCATCAATTTCTGGTACTTTTGAGAACCAGAAACTAGCTGTGCTCAGTCTGAGGTGATTAGGTGAAAATAAGATTAAAATAAAGCAACAATGACTTTTTCCTAGAAAACAGGTAAATTTACTAAGTTCTGTGAATAGGAGACATTATATCATTTTATGAGCATATAATGTACTCAAGCATAATATTAAAACTATGTCCAGAATGATGTCTCACATCTGTATTTTCCGCTTTGTAAAACTGTTTCCTTAGAGTTAGATGCATTTTAAACATCTACAACAACAGTTCTACAATTTTATTCAGCAGATGCTTTTGTCAAAAACTGACAAACAATACAAGCACAAAACTCGACAGGCGGGAAAAACCTGAGTGCGACAAAGTGTGATGTAAGTGTTAGGAGGAGGCTGGTGGTTGCTCCATGTGGTGAAGATGGCTTAACAAAGAGCCATCAGCACCACTTTAGTAATTAACTTGTCATTTTGGAGCAAGAACAGGGCTGACAGAGGAAGAGACCAGGCATGGCAGGGTACCACACTACCAGAGTAAGGCCAGTCTGATTAAACCTCAACGTCTTTAAATACTGAATTTTCTTCTTCCCCTGAAACAACAGCCATTTTGTTTTTCTTACTGGTCTAATTCTTGTCCTCTAAGATATCTGATGTAAAGTCTGAAAAGGCCCTGGCAAGTTTTGATGATCCTCTCTTTTTATTATTTTCAAGACGTCAACTGGCCCTGCCATCAGTAACTTTCAAGCTGCTGATCCAAGTGTTGTCCAAACAGTTAAATTCTGACTGTTCCTAAAGCAGGCTGAACTGACCATTCTGGTTTTAAAAAAAAAACAGTCAGGATTTATGGAAAGACTTCACATTCAGTCACTGGATGGACTAGTTGTGTAGCAGTCTTAATTTGCTGAACTACAGTATTTGAAAACACGAAGGGCACAGAGCCTGTTGCTGTTGTAACAGTCTTCAATATGAAGGACATGAAGAGACAAAGGCTGAAGCCCTTTATCTGATTTAAAGTGGTTTGAAAAGTGCCAGAGGACTAGTGTTCACAGGATTTGTTGTTCCTTTGCACATACTGCCAAGCTCTTCTTTCTCAGACACGCCCAAATTTGGTTTTAAGTTTATCGCCTTCTTTTCCTAACAGGACATTATGTGTGTTTCAACCTGCCATGAGCACCTTTTGGCTCACTGATTAACCTATCCCACGGCATCAGATCCATCTGATGTAACATGCTTGGCATATCATATTAAGCAATGTCTTGGCCTTCTCTCTCAAACATGTGAAAAGTTGTTTCCTGTATAATTAGTTTGAGATAAACACAAACTGAGGCTCCAGCCACCCGCGACCCTAAACAGGATAAGCGGTATAGAAAATGGATGGATGGATAAACACAAACTGTAGATCAGATGAGCAATCAGAGAAGAATCCCATCCCACAACTGCCTGTTCTAATAAGTCACCTATAACCCAGTGCCTCAAGTCTTAAAACCCAAAGCCTAAAAGAGAGATTGGCAGCAAGAACCAGAACACCACTGTAGATTCCAACACTACGGTGGCCTGGTGGTGTAAGCACCTACTTTTAGTTGTTTTTCGTTAAGTTAGGCCAAGTTGGGCCACACTTTAGAGGGTTAATCATTGGCATCCCAGAGCATCCCCCTCTTAATAAATATTAACAGGATGGTATCCTCAACAGTATGGTATTAAACAGTGAGATTTTTTTTTTTTTTCTCCAACACTGTTTGCTATTTACAGAGATGCTCTAGCTTCAAAGATTATAGCCTCTGAAATTCAGGATCAAATTGTAGGAATTCTGTTATATGCAGATGACCATAGACTGTATATAGAGTGGACAGCGTGGCTCCACCATTTACCATTGTACGGTTTTGAAGCCAAAATACCCCGTCACAGGCGCAGCCATTGAAGCAGTTGTGCAGTGCAGAGGCCAGTCTGATCGAACCTCAACATTGTCTTCAATAAATTTCCTTCCTCCTATTGCCACTTATGTAAGCCTGTCAATAAGTAGAAAAAAATAGCCAATAGTTAATTTTGAGTCGAATTTTTTTTTTTTTTTTTTATTGGCTGAAACTCTTTTTGCTGTTGATTGTTTTTAAACTGCTATATGTTGTAAGTATTGTATGGTTTAAGTGAGAACCGAAGTCTTCCAGTAGTTTGTTTTAGCAGCTGAAAGTCAAAGTCCTTTTGATAAGCTAAAACAGTGAAGTTGAAAACCGTCATATCTTTTAAATTAAAACTAACAGTATGTATGTGCAATATGACTGACAAAAGAAAAAAAGGCCATCAGGGACAAGATTTTTTGTTCTGTGACTTCCAATGTATTTTCTGGGTACTAGAAAGTGACAGATCAGAAAAGCTGCAGAACTCTGATAAAAGTACCTTTTCATTTTTTCCCCCTCTGCAAATCATTCTTGATAGTGATACGTTTGTCTGTAAAAAGCAAACTTGTTTCAAATTCATTTCAGTAAAACCACAAACACATGCACAGGAAAAAATCAACATAAATGCATGAGAGCTGTTTTATCAAAAAAAAAAAAAGTCAACAACTAAAGCTCCTAAAGTGATAATGAAAAGAAAAATCACAGTTGAGAACTCTGACATCTCACTGTTTTGTCATCAACCCAAAATAAACCCAACAAACACAGTGTCATTGTCTTTAGTTGCAAAGATGTCGTTCCTACCAGGCCCCCAGAGATTAACCCAGACCACATCATGTTTCTTCATCTGAATCACACTGCTGATACTGGCCATTTGGCTACATTTATCAGGCAGCGAGGTGTGATAGATAGACACCACTTCCTTCCCATCTTTGAATATAGCACATTCGCCCACTCCAAACACAGACACATGCACAATGAAGTAATAGAGGCCATCTTTAGGACAAGTGAAGATACCAGTCTCAGGGTTGTAGCCGTTTCCTTGATTGATCAACACATTGGCAAACTTCAGGATTCCAGCTTTTTTGGGGTAGCTGTCATCAACATTCAGCTTGGCTGTGAAGGCAACAGGGCCTGTGGCTAAAACATGAAGGTGGCAGAAAGGGTTATTAATCTAGTGAGTATGACTTTCAAAACAAGAACACAGACATGCAAATGTGCTGTCATTGCTGGAACCAATAAGTCCTATAGGAGGAACATTATTTTAATGTGTGTTAACATTAGTCATCACTAAAGACAAAGTGACTTTTAAAATCTTGCCACTTATTTTGACGCAGAAGCTGGCATTCTCACAGTGTGTGACATGTTTAAACTTATTCTCTGATATTCTGGTTCCCGTTGGAACCGTTAAAAAGAATATTGCCACCATCTTGTCCGGCTATGCACTGTATGTCAATGTAATTAATGTACACCATCTGATAGGCCGTATGTTTTTTATTGTTTTTGGATTGATCATCAACACCAAAAATTTATTATTTAAAATATAAGTTATTTAAAGATATTTCTTGAGTATAAGCAAACGTTTTAAAAACTAAAGTATGACACTTAACACCAAAATATATAAATAAATAAAAAGAATTAAAATAAATGAATGACTTTTGAGTTGCCTATCTAAATGATGTCTTAACTATGAATATTGTGTCTATTTCCAAAACGGACCATTCTAATTTAAAATTAAAGAGTCAGGATTGATGGACAGATTTCACATTTATTTATTTATTTATTTATTTATTTATTTATTTATTTTATTATTATTATTATCATTATTATTATTATTATTATTAATAATAATAATAATAATAATAATAATAATAATAATAATAAAAATAATAATATATATAATTTTTTTTTTAAGGGGGGAAAAATGTACCTGAAGTCGCCATGATGACTTGCCTTCTGATGATGTGTCAGTTTGTTTCTGTTAATAACAAGAATAAAAAAGTGAGCCTGATTATATGTTATGTTAGCAGATAAAAAATTAAGTCAGTCAGATGGACCATTTATGTTGCTGTCTTGATGTGCTTTCCCTAAGTAGGTAGTCTATGCCAACTTTGCAAAGAAAATCCTTATCATTCAGTTCCAAGTCAGTCCAGTTTCTTCAGATTTTTGTTAACACACAAAGTTTAGGACACAGAGCCTCTTACCTGTTGCTGTTCTCACAGTTGTCACAGAAGAATATCTCCAATGTGAGGATATTCAGACACAAGCTGAGTTTTATACTGATTCAACCCTAAGAGGGTGTGGTTTCATCACTTCAAGTTTTTAAACATCTTAGTGGAAAAATTTAAGCACATATAGCTGTCCCTTCAATGACCATCAAATGTGCAAATATCAAACTTTATTCTACTTTTTAATTGATGATGATTGGCCACATGAAACCAGAGATGTTATTGTCTCAATTCTGAAAAAAAGCATCATTATGTCAATAAATACAACAGATATTGAGCACTTTTAAACTCCTGGTTTAATACAAAATACTTTTGCAGAAATCTGAGGTCTGACATAGTTCTATGGTCAGTCAGTCAGAGCACTTTGTTACATTGAGCTAACAGTACCAGTTATTTGGTATGGGGCCTGTTTTTGAATATCTTGGGCTTGTATATTTGAAGACATCAAAAGAAATGAAAGAAGTTGAACAGGCTGTAATTTCTGATACATGGGCGTGGTCTTGATGGGTCAAGGCATGTCCACTAAAGGTTCTTGTTTTGTCTCTATAAAACTGAGGCTGTATGGGGCAATGGTCCATTGAATGTAACAATGTTGACTTGGTTTGGTTGTTTATTGAGGTGTTCTGCCAACAGATATGATGGGCAATGACAGCCTACCAAAGAGGGAGTTGCTCGGGAAACCAGAGATAATGGTTAAGCCTCTTGAGGTGTTGCTGGCCAAACTGAATGAAACATAACTGATGGGAGGTGCCCACATGGCATCTCTTGATATCCTGGCTCTTGCTGTCTATCTGGCCTCTATCACTTTGCACTGTAGGTTTCTGTGTATGGGCGTGGTCAGTGTGCCATATTCAAAGGTGGAGGGAGTATGGTGTCTCTGTAGCATACCTCGCTGCTAGATAAGTGGAGCCAAAGGACCAGTGTCGTGTGATTATGATAAAGAAACATGATGAAGTCTGGGTTGATCTCTAGGGGCCTGACAGAAATGAAATTGCTACCAAATACATTGGCCCTAATTTGTCCAACGTGTGTACGACCAAAAAAGGGATGTACACTTATCAGGGCGGTTTCTAGCTTTGTGGGGGGCCCTGTACAAGTTGCTGTTTGAGGGCCTCTAGTTTGTCAAACTATGATTGAGAGATTCCTAAATATTAAGATCAGGTGTTGGCAACTGAAATTAAAAAAAGACCCACTCACAGAAAATGTACACAGAATACATATATATATATATATATATATATATATATATATATATATATATATATATATATATATATATATATATATATATATATATATATATATATATATATATATACACACTCACTGGCCACTTTATTAGGCACACCTGTCCAACTGCTTGTTAACGCAAAATTCTAATCAGCCAATCAGATGTCAGCAACTTAATGCATTTAGGCATGTAGACATGGTCAAGATGATCTGCAACAGTTCAAACTGCGCATCAGAATGAGGAAGAAAGGTGATTTAAGAGACTTTGAACGTGACATGGTTGTTGGTACCAGTCGGGTCGCAGTATTTCAGAAACTGCTGATCTACTGGGATTTTAACCCACAACCATCTCTAGGGTTTACAGAGAATGGTCCAAAAAAGAGAAAATATCCAGTGAGCAGCAGTTCTGTGGGCCAAAATGTCTTGTTGATACCAGAGGTCAGAGGAGAATGGACAGACTGGTTGAAGCTGATAGAAAGGCAACAGTAACTCAAATAACCACTGGTTACAACCGAGATTTGCAGAAGAGCATCTCTGAACACACAACACGTCCAACCTTGAGGCAGATGGGCTACAGCAGCAGAGGACCACACCGGGTGACCCTCCTGTCAGCTAAGAACAGGAAACTGAGGCTACAATTCACACAGCAACACCAAAGCTGGACAATAGAAGATTGGAAAAACGTTTCCTGGTCTGATGAGTCTGGATTTCTGCTCCAGATTCAGATGGTCGGGTCAGAATTTGGCTTCAACAACATGAAAGCATGGATCCATCCTGCCTTGTATCAATGGTTCAGGCTGCTGCTGCTGGTGTAATGGTGTGGGGGATATTTTCTTGGCTCACTTTGGGCCCCTTAGTACTAACTGAGCATGGTTTAAAGTCCACAGCCTACCTGAGTATTGTTGCTGACCATGTCCATCCCTTTATGAGCACAGTGTACCCATCTTCTGATGGCTACTTCCAGCAGGATAACGCTCCATATCGTAAAGCTGGAAGCATCTCAGACTGGTTTCTTCAACATGACAATGAGTTCACTGTACTCAAATGTCCTCCACAGTCCCCAGATCTCAATCCAATAGAGCTCCTTTGGGATGAGGTGGAACAGGAGATTCTCATCATGAATGTTCAGCCGACAAATCTGCAGCAACTGTGTGATGCTATCATGTCAATATGGACCAAACTCTTTGAGAAATGTTTCCAGTACCTTGTTGAATCTATGCCATGGAGGATTAAGGCACTTCTGAAGGCAAAAGGGGGTCCAACCCGGTACTAGCAATGTGTACCAAATAAAGTGGCCGATGAGTGTGTGTGGGTTTGTACACATTGTTATGTTTGACAATTACCAGTAGGCTACTTGTGAATTAAGATTGGTTAAAAAAAAGATTGTTAACTACACATCATTTATGAAACTGAGGATATCAACGACAAATTGCAGTATGGAGCCAATCAAATTTATTCCAGCAGGGCAGAAAATTGGACAAAGGAAATGGAAGAAGAAAAACAGTTTTAGGATAAAGGTAAGCCATTTGTTTGTGATATTAGGTAAATGGCGGATGTGTGACGCCATGTTTTTAGCAAGTTTGTTTATTATTGTCCTGGTAGCTAGCTCAACTAGCCTTGAATAAGGATAGCTGGCTAGGATTTATGTGCTAATAAGGCTTTGGCGTTTGCTTCATTAAAGGCTAGCTGAAATAAAATAAACATGTCAGGCTGTCCTTCCTTCCTTCATTTCTTGAATGACTGCCTGAAGAGAATGACATCAGACCTGTTTTGTCAGATAACAGCGGGGAGGGTGTGTTGTAGTGCGGATGCTTGCCAAGTCATCACCCAGTGAAAGTTGTCTGTCAGATATTTGGCACTAAACATTACTCTGTAATTACTTAGAAGTCATTTATGAAGTTTGCTGTGTATTTTACAGGTATATGTGCAACTGCTCTATAACTAAAACTAATTATTTATCATTATTTAAGTGACTTTGATTTGATGACTCTGTTGAGTCATCCAAGTTCCATCACTTTGGGTAAAATATGTAAATAAATGCAGAAACCTTTTAAAATGACAACTTGGGTACATGCTTTAAAGGGAAACTGTATATTCCAATGATTTATATAAAAACAGATTCTTTCTGTAAAGTGCAACATCACTACAATTATGTAATAGGACTATTTGCTTATGATCTGGTTTTCCTGGTAACCCAAGGAGCTTTGTGTCTGCAGGAGCAGTTCTTAAATATTTCAGAGGCACTGTGGCAGAGGGGTCTTCAGAACCAGGGAAGCCCTGAGTATGGCCTGCACTCTGCCTGGCCCAACAAAAAGAGAAAAAAAATTGTATTAAGATGATAGAGAGGAAACAGGGAACTTAAAGCTAGGACAAGGTTTTGGCTTAGACTGGTATCATCCCGACCAGGCTACGCTGTGTGCTCTGCTGCATGAGAGGAGCAAATCCTCTCATGCAGCAGAGCACACAGCCACATCCAGGATCTACTAACTTGTCCGAACTACCTTGTCTGGCATTTCTTGTACTGTTTTTTGCAAATTATGTCCACTCATCCTCATTTCCTTAAGTAGTAGAACCTTCTAAACCAGGGATCTCAGGCTCGTGCCAGGGAGGGCCAAGAGGCTGCAGGTTTTCTTTCCAACCAAAAACTCCACCTGCTGATTTCACTGGTGGCGTTTTTAGTTGGGAAGAAAACCTGCAGCCTCTTGGCCCTCCATGGCACGAGTTTGAGATCCCTGTTCTAAACCCTGCTTCTACCGGACCAACCCCCGCTTAACTACTTAGTTGTTCCATTGCTGGGGCCAAATCCACTTTTCAGTTTCAAAACTCCTCCTTCAGTAAGTCCTCCCATAGCGCTGTCAGCTCAATGTAATAAACTACACCAACTGGCTGACTTAAAGTCATACTTGTCTTTAAAGCACTTTTGTTACATTTAAACACAAATGTGCAAGAAACTTTCTGAATTTTCCAAAACTAAAACTAAAATTAGCGCAGTTAAATTGATTCTAATGAATACCACAAACTCAGCCAAATGAAAGAATAACAAAATTGATCTTAAGTGGTGCGATAAAAATGAATAATTGTAATAATGCGGTACCTCTTAAAGAGTTAAAATTTAAGTTTGCCCTTAAATATGGTGGCCAGTGGGTGTCAGACGATTGGCAAAAGCCACAACAGGAATGCAAGAGCAAAAACACAAATGCAAACACCACAACACAACAAAAGTACAGCTACAACAGAAGTTACAGGGGTAAGTTTTCCCAACCGACACAGAAAGTCGCAAGAGTAAGTCAATGATCCATAATAAATAAATTTTTGTAGGGCTCTAATCTTGTAATATCCTTCATAGCGCTTTTATGTTTTTGTTCACCAAAAAAAATGTCATCTCATATTTAGCTTTATGAATCAAAAACGTTAGCATTAGAGCTATATTTATCATAGCTGAAGGTATAAGGTTATGATTTGGCACAATACAAATAAAGATTGATTGATAAAAGAAAACAATAATTTACTTACTCTCACAACTTTTCTGTGTCCATTAGGAAAACTGTCCTCTTAACTTCTGTTGTGGTTGCACTTCCGTTGTGTTGTGGCTTTAGCATTTGTGTTGTAGCTTTTGCATTCATGCTGTTGCTTTTGCAAACCGGCTCACACCTACAGCCACTGTTCTTAAAAACACCCAGAGAGCTTGCCATCTTCCAGAGCTTTGAGGCATAGACACAAAAAGCTCCCTGACTGACTCCTTGGCTTGTTAGAGAGAAATTTCAAAGGAAAGCATTCAAGGGTCTTTGTGATCGAGCTGGAGTATGAAATTAAACAAGATTTGCAATATATGGAAGACTAAGGCCTTTTAGAGCTTTAAAACCAGGAACTTTAAAATCAATTCCAAAAGAAACAGAGGATCTGTGCAGAGTTTTCAGAAGAGGGGTGATGTGAGGGGTTCTTTTTTTTATGTGTTTAAGCTCTGGCAGCATTTTGCACATGTTGCAGTTGCAGCACAAGTTCCAGGTAAGGCTTATGTTTCTAAGATGATATAAAAAGGTGTGTCTGACCTTGTTAAAATGAGTGTGAAAATTTAAATCTCTTACTAGAACCACCCCCTGATGACTGTAGAGTATGTCAGGCCTCAGATTTGTGCAAAGTAGTTCCTATTTTACTCCAAGTTTACCCCTGCATCTCCCAGTCACTGCAGCCCTTCGCATGTCCTGACCCACTCCTGGTTGTTATATATTTTTGTAATAATCAACATAATTCAGCATTCTAATCAAGTCATATGCTGTGTTCAGTGTTGATGTATGTTTATCTGGCAGACAGAAGGATAGCTTGTGCCTGAGGTCTCTCCGACCTTGTGTAAACTTTCACCCAGTCTCCTAGCTCCATGCTCTGATTCAACACACTCCACTCTTTGATAGCACATCTCTCTGAAACCTGGCACCAGCTGTGGGTTGAGACAGGGGTGCCAGTCGTGTTTTTTGGCCAATTACTCTCGGGTGTTAGGCGTTGCAGTGATTGTTATAAAATTATATTGCTCCCGGATATCAGAGCTCATTCTGTTGGGACCTGTGCTGTAAACCTTACCTGTGACCACAATTAAAGCTGAACTGAGAAATGGATTCTCATCTTGTGATCGTTGGGAGTTGTTCGACTAAAGAACCGGGTAGATTTTATTTCATAGTCAAAAACCTCCCTCCCTTGTATTTCTCAGCTCTTTCATGGTCAAACTGCATGGCTGCACTTTTTTCCCTTATTACAGCCTGAATTCATCCATGGGCTCCTACTTTAACGACCAACATAAGGGGGAAAAAAAGACCATCTGGGACGAGAGTTTCAGTTCTGTGACTTTTATTGTTTCTCATGGCGACAAAACAAAGTGACAGAGCAGACAAACTACAGAAGTTGGATAAAGGACATTTTCATCTATTTCCACTGCAAATATTCTTGGTAAGTGATGCATTTGTAAGAAAAAAAAAGAACAAAACAGAAAAGAAAGCAGGCTGTGATTTTTCCCAGTAAACCATAACAACATAGAAAAATTGAGTATAGGTGCATGAGTGCTGATTTGCCAAAAAGAAGAACCAAAGTCAGCATAAACTGAAAGTTCCTCAGGTTGCTATGAAAAGAAAAGGCATAGATGGGAACTTTGGATTTGAACTCTTTTGTCATCAGCCCAAAAGAACCCCAACAAACACAGTGTCGTTACTTTCAGTTGCAAAGATGTCATTTTTGTCCGGAGCAAAGAGTCTAACTGAGACTTTTTCATCTTTCTTCAGCTTAATCACACTGCTGACACTGGCCATCTGACTGCACTTATCAGGCAGCGAGGTGTGATACAGAGACACCACTTTCTCTTCACCTTGGAATATGGCGCACTGACCGCGCCCATACACAGACGCATGCACAGTGAAGTGGTAGAGGCCTTCTTTAGGGCAGGTGAAGACACCAGTCTCAGGGTTGTAGCCATTTCCCTGATTGATCAACACATTGGCAAACTTCAGGACTCCAGAGTGTTTGGGGTAGCTGTCGTCAACATTCAGCTTGGCTGTGAAGGCAACAGGGTCTGGGGAAAACAACAAGAGAGTGGGTAGAAAGGGTTATTAATCTGGTGAGTTCAACACAATATGACTTTCAAAACAAGAACACAAATGTGAAAATGTGCCGTCATTGCTGGAACCAATCAGTCCCATGGGGGGAAAATTATGTTGATGTGTGACAACATCAATCATGGCAAAAGACACAATGACTTCTATCTATGTTAATCTGGTTCCTGTTAGAACTGTTAAAAAGAATATTGCCACCATCTTTTCCAGGCTGTGCACTATTTGTCAGTTTAATTGATATACACCATCTGATAGGCTGAAAGCTTTTCATTGTTTTGGACTGATCATCAAACACCAAAAATTAATAATCAATAATATTATGTTTTTTTTAAGTCATTTCTTGATAAGCAACAGTAAAACTTTAATATAACAGCCCCTTAACACCACATGTATAAATAATGCTGTCATAATGACATTTGAGGTGCTGATCTACTTGTCATAAACTATGAACATTGTAACCAATCCCAAAACAGAACTAACTGACCATTCTGATTAACATAAAAAAAACCTCTTTACTTTGCCGGACTAGCTATAATTTTCCCTTCTGTCTCAATTCTTGCGTGTCTTGTTAGTCAATTTGGACAAAAGCATCTACAAAATGAAATTGTAGCATTGTAGAATGAAAAAGAGTCAGTATAGATGGGCAAACTTTACAATTTAATGGGCAGCATCGGCAGCATATTTCTGTCATGACTGGACGCCTGGTGGTTTTGTAGTTTGTGTGTTAAGAACAAGAAAGAAAATTAAAGCCTGGTTACATGTTATGTTAGCACTTTAAAACATGTCACTGAATGTAACATTTTTGTTTTTTCTTAATTTGCTTTCCAACATTTAACCAATAGGAACTTTGCAAAGATGATCCTTATCATTCAGTTTGAAGACCTGAAAAAAGAACTTCTAATTTTTTTTTCTTATATTTTTGAAGAAACAAAAAGTTTAGGACACAGAGCCTCTTACCTGTCGCTGTTGTCACAGAAGAATATCTCCAAAGTAAGGATGTGAAGAGACACAGGCTGAGTTTTTATACTGTGTGAAGTGGGTCAAAAAGTGCCTGAAGACTTGTTCCCAGGATTATATGTTCCCAAGATTATACTGCCAATCTCCTCTTTCTCAGACACACCTAAATTTTTTCCAGGTGCAACATCTTCTTTTCCCCATGGTTAAATTAATTACCTCTGTTTCAACCTGTCAAAAACCAGGCATCTTTTGGCTCACTGACACAGTCTTATCACCTTTAGGAGTGGCATAACCTTCAGATGACATAACATGTTTGGCAATCTTGGCCTTCTCTGTCAAAAATGTGATCGGTGTATCTTTAGTTTGAGATAAACACAAACTTGTGTGTAGTGTGGAGAACCCCATTTCACAACTCCCTGTGATTGAAAAGTTCACCAGTCCTAAAACACAAAGCCAGCTCCATTTCCCAACTTTGCCCTTTTAAGTTAACAGAGCTATAGCTCACAAGCTACACTCAGAATGTCTTCGCTACTTGTAACAGAACATTTATTATAAATGCATTGCAGTGGCAGAGCCTGCAGCCTGCACTGCTCATATCACCAGTGTGCATCGTTAATAAGAGACATACTGTGTGATACCACATGGATATTCATTGTGTAATAAGAAAAATACAGTGATAATCCATGACACTACCTTAATACTCAAAGGTACAGTGATTTAAACTTTCTCATACCCCCCCAACTAGCGGAATGTTTGCGGCGCTTCCTTGAATCTGTGACACAAAGATTTAAGGCCCCAAAAGGGGGTCTAACTAGGTACAAACAAGGTGTACCTAATAAAGTGGCTATTGCTCGTCACGTCTTTATCATCTGTGCAGACTGTAATGATAACTGGTTGCATGAGAAAGAAGGAAGATGAGATAATAGTGTGAATATTCCACAGTGATGGTTCAGCTGTGACACTCATTGTGTACAGCTGATCAGGTGTGACTGCTCCGTGTTGATATCAGAAGTCATGGGGAATTTAAACTGTATCAGCAGTGTTTCTTGTTAGATACAGCAATGTGATTGCTTTTACTGGAGGAGGAAACAGGAAGTGGGAAAACCCAGAAAGTGATGAGTCACACATGACCAGTTAAGTGTTTGCTAATGGGAAGTATTCCAGCAAAAGTAGAACTAACCATCCACATCAAAGACCCAAAGACAATTAAAACAAGGGGATCATTTAATCTCACAAAAAATGTCTGAAAGGGATAACTATTACAAAAGCTTTTGATACATAATTTTCTTAAATGGTGCCACACAAACTGCTGTGACAGTAAAAAACAACATGACTTGAAAAAGTTTTAACTGAAGAACCTTCATTTTCACCAGCTTTACTCAGTCCATCTATGTCCACAGTGAGGTGCCGTGCAGACATAGTACAGCCTCATAGCATCCTGTCAATGAAAAGGAACATGTGCTTAGAATGGAGGAGTAACATAACATAAGAAAACATGCATTCAAACAAAACGACAGCAGCATTTTTGTCACAGCCCAACAAATGCAGATGGTTTCTAGACTTTGAGTCCGTAGTAGCTTTTAGAAATGAATGTGCCAACAGAGCAGCACTTTTTTTACAGAATAAGTTTTAATGGAAATGGTCAGGGATTGGTGGAAGAGATATTTAGTCCCCTTAAAAAGTCACATGGAGTTATATTTGTTTCAGACAATGCTGGTGGTTTTCGGACAAAAACTTTAGGGAATGGAGCCTGAATCAAACCCTGAGTAAACTATGAGATCCTGACTATTCAGCAATATGGAAGTGTATCAAAATGGTCAAAGTTGTGAAATCTTTCTGTGCTTTGGAGCCAGCAGTTCTCTTCGTTCCTTTTTTTCTCATTCCATTTTTTTCTCCCATCTCTTTTTGGTTCTCTTTGTATTTAGAGCCTGTCGTTACTTTTCATGGCTCATTTGTGAGCCTTTGACATCAAACTGGTTACGTTATCAGAGGTGCTTTTACTTTTTTTTTGATACTGTGTGTCCAGACATCCCACATGAAACCATAGAGATATCAGCTGTTGGCAGCTCAAAGCATGTCAATGCTAACCGGTGCTAGGTCCAATGTTCCCCGTGAGCTGATGACATGTGGGTGCTGTTGTGTGGGCTAACGACTAAAGTACACCAGATGCATCGGCAGTCTGTCTCTACTCTGTTACAGCAACGGATCAGATAGGTTTTCAGTGTCAACTTACACTGGATCCGTTCCACTGCAGCCTGTCTGTGTGGCTGGTCTGTCATGTCAAAAGTAAGAAGCAGCTATCCTATTTTTGCTAGACATGTAGCTGTGACGCTTAAGTTTATGCTGTGCTCACATTGGCTCCAGAACAGTTGCAGTTCAGATTCGGTGCGGATTTTCCGCAAGCTGCCACTCACATCAGCTCTGGATAAAAGCTGCAGCTGGCTCCAGTGCCGGACGCAGATACGGCACTCGCAAGAGTAGAAGCTCACGTGGGTTCACGTTCTTGTCTGGAACTTCTCGGCTTTGTGACCCCACCTCTCTATCAGTTATACAACTTGCCGTACTGAACACACAGCCGGTTTGAGTTGGCGCAGTCAACACACTTTGAAACAGAGTTGGACTGCAGATGTATCTGGTGTATTTGTGGCACAAGAAGAGATGACATGGACCTGTCCTTCCATCTTTCAGTATGGGAACATAAGGTCTATGTAAGATCTTAGATATGGCTAACAGAGCCAACTCCAGACACAAACACCACATTGGAAGGATTTCAGCTGCTGAAAGTGGACAGGATACAGAAGAGCTCGGCTAAACAAACTGCTGAAGAAGTCCAGCTCAGTCCTGCTGGACCCTGTGGAGGTGGTGGCTGACAGAAGAACTATGGCCAAGCTGTCATGGACATTTTTTTTTCTAGTTGACACTTTACATTATTCTTTTTATATAACCTTGGAAAATTTGCCCAATACACATTCCTGTTTGCTGTAACTCTGTAAATATTCTTGCTGTAGGATGAATAAATGTGGATCATGTCCTTGTATATTTATATACGAGTCTTTATTTTAGCAAATTGGTCTGAATCTGACCTCAAAACTAACTCAAAGTTATTGCAAAGGTCTTCAAAAACTGAGCAGGCAAACAATAAAAAAAAGAAAATCAGGAAGGGGACAACTCCTTTCTAATATCAATAGATGAGTGGGAGAAATTAAATGACAAAAGTTTTGGAAAAACAGGATGAGGCACTCAAGGGAAAGAGACTGCCTTCTGGAGAAAATGCAGGAATGAAAGACAAACTCACTACTTTATTTTGGTATTATTCTAAAACTGAAACATTATTGGATGTCAATCAGCAAAAGCATGGAAAAGGTTGAAAAACTAATACCGACTATTGGTTCTGAACCTTGCAGGATGTCAGCTCATCCTCTTGGCTTTTCAAAAAGCCAAAATAATTCTTGTCGCCAGACATGTTTCAAAGAAATAGCTATGAATAGCACCAGCATATTCCTTTGATGTAGTGCGTGAAACTTGAACGTGATAGAAAACTTAATGCTTACTTTAAGATTTGAGAATAAACCCCTGAAAAGAGACTTCAGGTTTGTTTTTACTGGAACTCGCTGGGTTTTCTGCTCCACATTGACTGTTATTTTTTATTTTTAGTTTGTATGATTTCAATATTTTTTAATTTCATTTTTTTAGGTTCACTTTGCAATAAATCCCATGGAAAAGAGGAAGAAAGAGTTTATCACTTTCTGTCTCCATTTTAAAATGTTTTTCTGCCTTTTTACTGTGCATATCCCAGCATAGAAAAAGAGAACCTTCAGTTGAACAAACTTCACCAAGTGTCAGTGCATTTTTCTCACACACCAACCATAAAGAACTTCCTCCTTCAAAAAGTCTGAATTATCCAATTTAAAACTAAAGGTCAGGGGTGATGTAACACATTCAATTTCTTTCATTACCTCAGCCTTCATACTGTGTGACTGGAAGAACACTGCCTCCTTGTGACCACATCTGAAAAGAAACAGCACAATGATTTTAAAAAGTTATTTACTTGCACGATGGCTCAACTCACTGTTAAAAAGACACATTTAACAATCTTTGAAACACAAAAAAATGAGGACAAAGCCTCCTTTGAAAATGTATGGTGACAACATAATGACCCAGTTTTATTTATTCTTCACATTATCCCTCTTTTTATGTGAGAGAACATATTTCAACTTTTGAAAACACAAAGATTTAAGCTCTGAATTGTCTGCACTTTGAGACTTGCATTGTATTTCACCACTCATACCCATTAATAAATAGTCAGAAACTAGATGTGTCCAGTCCAACAGAGTCTAACAGCATTTGTTCATTTATCAGTGAATCGGATGTAGCAGGCCATTAAAAGACACAAAACTCAGTTCTTACTCTGATCAACTTCCCCAACAATGCTGTCAGTGAATCTGGTGATGATGCTCTAGTCTGCAGGTCAGGTGATTTATAAAAAGTGTGGATTGACTGTAACTAACCAAAACTAAAAAAAAATAGGGATGTGTCACACATTTCTTAATATTGAAATATTCAAGGCATCCTCAGTTCAATAAGTTCTTGTAAACTGCAGTATCTCTTTCTATAGCCTTCTTCCTTGGATTACATTTCTCACTGAGCTGGCTCCATTTCTGCGTACCAGCCTGCCCAAGCAATGAGTTGGGGAAATTCCTCCCATAAGCAAACATCTCCCCTTTGCACGCAAAAGTTAGGGGAAGCTGACTAATTCAGGATATGGATGCGACATCAACATAAGCAGAGTCACTGTAGTCACATCCCATAAACGACAGAATTAGCTCTCAGCCTGAATAAGGCAGAAATAAAAAAAAAAAGATAAATAAAAACAACTTTCAAAATAAATGGTTGACAAGTTTACTGGATACTTGGTTACAGTCAAAGTTTTCAGTGTGATGAAACAGGCCCTCTTTTAACCTGGCAAGATCCAGGCAAACTTAAGCTAACTGGTCAGTACTAGGTTGTAGTCAGACTGTTTGCTTTATATCAGCCAAATCACTGCCCGATATAAGTCATGTGGCACATAATGTATGAATCAAATCACACAGCTTCTAAATTCAGTCAGAACCCAAAACTTTTATTTTCTTTGTATGATTAGTTTTCTATTCTTTGAACCAGAATAAAAGTTTTTTTGTGTAAAACTAGTATTAGCAAATAGTAGGGGTGTAACGGTACATGTATCCGTGCCGAACCACTCCATAAGGCTGTTAGGTTCAGTACAGTGCTGTATTCGAATGAGTACAGTAAGTTTACGTTAGCCGCTGCACATGGCTCGTTAATATTCACGTGAGTACTCGTCTATGATTGGCTGAGCAGGGAAGGCCTTTTAATATTCATGAGAAAAGTGGGTGATTCCTGCTTTGTGATCATGTGTATATCATGTGGACATGACGTCTCACGGTGAGCCAATCAGAAGATGAATATCAAAGCGCTTCCGTAGCCACAGGAGCTTGTGTCTGAATTGTGCATCATGGCTGCTGCTAACGACCAACCGGAGCTTGAAGAGCCTCCCCCCTCGCTGTATATTGGCAAGTTTTTGGTTTAATAAACATGCTTAACAAGCAAATGGTTTTGCGTTGTTCCATACTGTACCAAAAATGTACCGAACCGTGACCCTAAAACCAAGGTACGTACTGAACCGTGATTTTTGTGTACCGTTACACCCCTAGCAAATAGTTATAGAAAAGCCATTTTTTCCTCCTCATCTCTTTCCTGCCCCTGTAAAATTTGTCCAAAATGTCAAAAAATGTAACAGCAAAAAGCACTTCCACAACCAAAAACGTACTACCTCTTAGGCTATGGGCCAACTATACCAAGGCTGTGAGGTTAGCTGTGGTAGAGCAGGACATGTTACACTCCACATATAATTTGTTCCCCCATTTCTGCAATGTAACAAAATGTTCCACTGAGTACAGAAGCCCTAATAGCTACTGAGTGAATGGCAGTCAAGGTTTGACTCAGAATGTGATTAGTTATCCTGATGGGCAGATTGACACTTTCGCCTCTGAAATAGTGAACTGGTCTGTGTGAATGGGAGAATATGACATTCATTGCTTAAACACTAAAGATGTTAGAAAGGCTAAGAAGCATTGGATATCATCAAACGGACTCACTGAAGTACATGTCAACAAGTAACACTCACTTGGGACAGGGATGGTCTTCTGTTCTTGGTAGTGTTGGATCCTGGGATACATCAGCAATGATTTGCGTCAGCTCACTGGAAAGACACATGTACACATGTAAGTTTTACCATCATTTCTATAAGTAAAATTTTATGAAAAATGTTTTACCTCACCTCTGGTCACTTAATAAGTGTTAATAACATTATATCAGAAAGTTAATTTTGCAGTTCAATTTAGATTTTATGAGTGGTTGATCCTATGAAATGGAAAGACTGCAATAATAAAAGTATAGTGAACTTTAAAATGTTTTGATGAGTTCTGAAGGTTAATTTGTCAGTTAACTTTTTTTAAATTTTAGAACTGCTTTCAGTAAGTGCTCTTTGAGGATACTTCACGATTATCCGAAAGAGCGTACCGACCACATCACTTTTTTTTTTTTCAAATAAGATCTGAAATGTGTTTGGAAATATTAAAAGTTATGTTAATGAAGAGTACAGTTTACTTTCACTAATTGTTGCATGAACACAAAAAGTATGTTCTAATGGTTCGGCCACACCAAACGCAAATTTGCGGCGGAGATTACATACAAAGTCAATGCAAAGAGTGGCAGACGCAAATTCGCTTGAGTTGAAAATATTGAATTTTCAATACGAATTTGCATGAAGGCTGTGCCGCGGCAACCAATCGGCAATGACATTCCCCCATGACGTCATTGATTTGATGACGTTTGGGGGGAACCGCCACCTGCTCCGACTCCAAGATGGAGGAGAAAATAATCTGTGCGGTGTGTCATCATCCAGAGTTATATGATACGACGTGTGCTCTACAGAGACCGGCACAAAAGCAGCAGGCTCGGGTGAAAGTCTCTGAGGAGACAGATTTTGGAGGTACGTTCTGTAAATATTAGTTTCCAGCTGGATTTGCCTGCATGGGTCATCACTGAGTCCGACTGTGTTCTCCTCAGTGGAGTTTTGAGCCTGATAGAGAGGAGGAAAGAGCGGGGCAGGGGCAGAGCCAGGGAAAAGATGAAAGTTCTCTGCTGTCCTCTCTTTCCTCAACCCCTTCATTATCCCCAGGAGGACCTCCGGCAACATGGGTCGGGGGTTCAGGTGGTCTGGGGTTCGGGGGTTAGAGGATGAGGTCACAGGGAACAGCCAGGCAGGGCTGGTAGATTACCAGGGGGAGGCAGCAGGCATTGATTGTGATCTCCAAAGCTTTCACACACTCTCCTGTCATTCTTTTGAAACCACAGCTCATTGTTTTTCAGCTGCTCTTTTGGGCTTTCGGTCTTTAAATGAACGGGCTCTCTACTACATATGCGCAGGAATGTGCTAACGCCTGTTCCCCTCACCTTGTCAAAATAGTCCAGCGTCCAAACTCAGCCGTTCACGCGGCGCGTTACAGGCGATTCGCGTGACTTAATTTGCGAGTTCGCGTTTGGTGTGGCTGCGGCATAAGATGTGCACAGTTAGCAGTAGGCAGTAGTAGCAATAGGCTACTCAGGGTCCCAAAAACTTCTGCTGAAGAAAACTATCTTTATTTTCATGACAGATTATATTATTGCTCATTTCCTGTAGATTACAAAGGTCAGATTAATCAATAAACACCAAGCCAATGTTTCCTCTGCACCTACACTCCCTATCTAAGAGTGTTAATCTTATAGTACTCTATATGAGTCAAACCCTCCCCATAGCTGTCTAGCTGTCAGTTATATTACATTCTTGTATATTCTATCTGATGTATGCAAGTATACAGCAGATGCATACACACCCACGTCAGCATTTTTGTGCACTGATCTGCCTTATTCTTTTCTTCTTTTTTTTTTTTTTTTTTTTTTTTTTTTTGGGGGGGTCGACCGTGAAAAATCTAATATGAATGCCTTATCTGGGAGTTTGAGTTAAAAAGACAAATTTAACCACTAAAGCAGGGATGTCAAACTCGTGCCATGGAGGGCCAAGAGGCTGCAGGTTTTCCTTCCAACCAAACACTCCTCCAGCTGATTCCACTGATTACTTCACCTTCAAGCAGAGAGCAGGGACTAATCAGTGAACCCAGCTGGTGAAGTTCTTGGTTGGATAGAAAACCTGCAGCCTCTTGGCCCTCCATGGCACGAGTTTGACACCTGTGCACTAAAGGATATTATTTAAGGTTAGCCCTAAGTGCACATCTTATTGTAAGGACACAGCATGCATGTTGGGGTATGAGACATCTAGACCAATAGGACTGGGAGTTAAAGCTTACTAATATTGCTTACAAACCGTCTTAGTCTCAAATAATCAGGCTTGTGCAACAAAAGGAAACAAGCTAAAAATCATTTTCACTGGTTGGATTATATAATTTGAAGAAATGTAAATTCCCAAAGAATGAATGAAACGTCTTGAAGGGATATGTGGAAGTACAAAAGACTCGTCTTTCTTGTACTTACTCAACCTCATGGGTGATCTTGTTGACATAGATGCAGCTTTTGTCAGCCTCCTGCTGATAGTCACAGTTCCTGCACTGTGCACAAGAAATTCGGATGATTATTACAGAGTGGATAGCGTCTGCAATCAGGCCAAACCGAGAGATTATCCCATTCTTTTCATACTAATCTCTAAACGTAAACAAAATAGAACAGGACCAAGTAAGGCTGTGTATGGTCATGCTTTTATCACTCACTGCTGTGAAGGAAATGATCAAGTATAAAGACTGTGTGAACTAACGGTGTTAATCTTACCGCATATAGCAGGATGCGGTTCTCCTTGTCTTCTTTGGGATATAACATGTTGTTACTGAAATACAAAATTGGCTTTAAGAATGTTTTATATGTTTGGAAAAATAGAAAGACAGAAAACATTACATATAAAGCAACAAGGTTTGTGAGTAAGGAAAGCAAGGTTACACTTCACGTTAGCCAACTTAACATTAAACGTTAGCCAGCAAAGTGAGCTAGCTGGTTTATTCCGACAAAAACTCACCATTCTTGACAAAAACGTATTCCAACAAAACCCTGCTCGTATGTTCCGCTGTCTAAATCCATTCGTAAACAATTGTCTGAGGCAGAACTTCACGAATTGAAAACGTGATGTTTCGACTGTTATGGTGCCCGGTTTGAAAATAAAACATATGCGCATGCGTGGTCGGATATCAATGTGACCATTTGTAAGGCAGCGCCCCCACGTGGACGGAGGACGGAAAATGTCTTTTTTGTTGTTTGATGAAGGTCAGGCAGAAAGCATAAACGCTTGTAACGCCACCTACTGCACCGACAGTATAAAAGATTAAAAAAAGACCAGTCAAGAATATTTTTCAAATTGACATCATATCAGTTGTGTAATTGAAGAAATTACATAAGAAAAACTGTATCATTAGTGAAAAATCAAAATAAAATAGAAACATAAAAATAAATAAAGTCTGAAGCTTTTTAATTTCTCAATTTACCCCCTTTATTTTGGGTGTCTGTCTTCATCTTCTAAAGAAGTTGCTTTTTTTTTTCTTAGTAAAACTGCTTCCTTTCAATGGCATAACATTTCTTCTAGAATAAGGCCAGTCTTTGAAAATTTCCTCATATTGCAACTTATGCAAGTCTGCATTTCCTTCCATATTCCCCTACTGCAACAACCACTTCGATTGAAACTCTTTCTGCTTTCTATTCCCTTTAATAATCTCATACTCATAACTATCATCCTAAAATATGTATGCATTGCATGATTTAATTTTACTTTGAGTCATGCAGTAGCATGTAGCTAATGAAAGTCAAGGTTTATTTGAGGAGCAAATTGTTGAAGCTGAAAGCATAAAATAACATCCATTAAATCAAAATAGGAAGAAGTATATAACAGTATAACTGCTCATTATGACCAACGATGAGGAAAAAAAAACACCTGGGATGAGATTTTCTGTTTTCTGTGACTTTTATATTTTTCATGGCTACAAAGTGATTTTACATTTTCCATTGCTAATATTCTTCAACTTTCACATTCCTTCCAGTAAAACAACAAACACAGGCACAGGGAAAAATAGCAGCTATACATGAGTGAGTGCTGTTTTGCAGAAAAAGAAAAAAAACAGACATAAATTGAAAGTTAATTGGGCATCATGAAAACAAAAGTCACAGATGAGAACTTTGACGTTAACCCAAAAGAACTCCAACAAACACAGTGTCATTGTCTTCAGTTGCAAAGATGTCATTCCTACCAGGCCCCCAGAGATTAACCCAGACTTCATCATCTTTCTCCAGCTTAATCACACTGCTGACACTGGCTACCTGACTGCACTTATCAGGCAGCGAGGTGTGATACAGTGACACTACTTTCTCTCCACCTTTGAATATGGCACACTGACCGCGCCCATACACAGACACATGCACAGTAAAGTGGTAGAGGCCATCTTTAGGGCAAGTAAAGACACCACTCTCAGGGTTGTAGCCTTCTCCCTCATTGACCAGCACAGTGGCAAACTTGAGGACTCCAGA
The DNA here is from genome assembly GCF_033239565.1 of Halichoeres trimaculatus. Lineage (NCBI taxonomy): Eukaryota > Metazoa > Chordata > Actinopteri > Labriformes > Labridae > Halichoeres > Halichoeres trimaculatus. The sequence continues at coordinate 5,407,588 of NW_027437188.1, read as the reverse complement.
GTGGCAGGGGTAGCTGTCATCGACATCCAGCTTGGCCGTGAAGGCTACAGTGCCCAGTGAGCCTAACAACATAAAAATTACAGAAACTGTTTTAAGTCTTGTAAAAACTGAACATAGCATGTTTTTCACAACAAGCCAAGTTTAAAAATGCACATTCATAGCAGAAATAAATAAGTTCCATGAGAGGGAAATTAATGTTTACCTGATGGGGAGATATTGTCTCCACGGGCTGGTTCATTTGCCATGACTAAACTCCTGGTGATGTTGTAGTTTGTGTCTGTGAATAACAGGAATAAAGAACGAGCCTGGTTACATCTAATGCTAGAGGTTTAAAACGTGTCACCAGCTGCACCATTCTTTAAGGCAGTCTTGTGCTCGCCAACAATTCATCTTCATTATCTTTGCAAAGTCATTCCTTATCATGCAGTCGAAGTCGTTTCAAAAGTTCTAATTTTCTTCAAATTTTTATAGAAACAAAAGTGTAAGCTTAGGGGATAGAGCCTCTTACCTGTTGCTGTTGTCGCGGAAGAATGTCTCAAATGCTAGGACATGCAGAGACACAGGATGAAGTGGTTCGTCGGGTTTGAGTGAAACAGGGTTGTAAAAGTCTTGTATCCCCCAGGTCGTACGTTCTCATGCTAGGTATCCTCTTCCGCAGACACATAAAGTAGACCTTTAGAGTGTGGTTTCTGTGTTCAGCAATGTTTCTGTATGGTAAATCTCTGTATTATAACTCGTCATTACATTATACCTCAGCTCACACCTCACCAATGTACTCCTTTCAACCAACACCATCGGATCTTTCTGGCTTGACATTTTATCTACTTTTTTAGTTCATTGCACAAATAGAAAATGAAACACAAAATGAACAAGAAATAATGGTTTTGTACAAAAAAAACTCAACACAGCAACAAATAGTTGTACAGGAGGGGGCAACCCCCCCCCCCAAAAAAAAAAAATGTCAAGTTGCTTTTAAACACTTTCTGCAACTTCCTTGAAAACCACTGCTCTTTCCTCTAAATCTGCCTTTTCAGGGATATAAATGTCTTATGTTTATCTCAGTCAACTGTGTGTAATAATGTAGATGTGTGGCAGCTGCTGAAAAGAACACAGGGTAAAGCCAATTCACAAGAATTCATTGCATTAGTGCCTTTTTGTGAAAAAATAAACAAAAGAAAATCAAGTGCTCTGAGGCTTTTTCATTTGAATAACCCCAGATATTGGAGACTCATATTGTCCCTAAGTGTTACACTCTAACAGGGAGTGGATATCAGTATTTAATAAGCAGACAGGCGATGTCAGTCAGTGATATACTGGCTGTAAGCCTGACATGCTGCATTTAGCTGCTATGATGTGTTTGTATTGTGCTGGTGTGAGTAAACTTGCTGCAGATGATTCATTTATTCATAATTTTCTAAAGCTCATGTTGCAACGAAGCAAAGATTGATTACATATTATGTTTGTTTGATTTTATTTAAACAATAATGGATGTATGGATAGATAAATAAATAAATATTTTTGTGAGTACTCGAGGGCATCTCCCAACCCCTACTTTGGGCACCATTGTGTGAAAGAACTGAAGAGGTTTCTTTCCCCCCTCCTTTTTGTTTGATCAAGGAAGATCTTGATAGTCTGGTGTGAGTACTTATTTTTAAAGTGCATAACTTACATAACTTTAAAGTTTATACCACTTCAGTTTATCTCACAGGAAATATTGTACACGTGTCTTACATTATCAAACATGGGGACGCCCTGGAAAGAAGGGGCGACATGTCTCTGTAACTTGCAAGACATCTCCTCACAAGCCCCCAAGATTTCGAGATGTCTGCAACCAGACCCCCGGGGCACTTGCTTCAAACAATGCACAACTTGTCAGTTAGCGAAAAAGTGCTAATTGATTACAAATGACTGTTCGAATGTTTTTCCAAGTGCTTTGGGTTGACTCGTCCTCATGTGACATTTTATGTTGACGCGTGTTTGACACTTCAGCGACAGTGTGACACACCCTGTGCAGTCGCTTGAGTGTGTTTGTTCTTACCTGATGTCCAGATTTGTCTCGTGCACAGAGTTTTGGACGAGCTGTGACGTGTTGGTGGAATCTCGCGCCGGCGTTAACGAGCAGCAAATGACAGGCCGCCCTGCTCCGCCCACTTCGGGCCAGAGTCACCAAAGCCAGCTGTGCCTGGGTGTGTGGTGCCTGGGTGTGTGGTGCAGAGACATTGTGGTAGAACCTGTAGGTAGACAATGCAGATAAAACGTGTAATTTAAAATGACATACAGGTATCTGGTTTCTTTTCCCGGAAGTGGCAGCAGCAGCTCTCCTTGACTCAAGAATGCAGTGTGTGCCCGTTTAAAGCTTTTAACATTCCTCAGCAGCTCTTAGACTTTTTCATTTTTATTGAAAGAAATAATTTAGCATAACAGAGTAGACATGCAGTGCTGACATGATTCATGGATTGTTTTTTGTTTGTTTGTTTGCTTTTTGATGTTATTTAGTTTTTAATGTGTGGTTTTTTTTTATTTCTATTTCAAAGTGACCTTGAGTCTTGATAAAGGCGCTTATAAATAAAATGTATTATTATTATTATTATTATTATTATTATTATTATTATTATTATTATTATTATTATTATTAATAATAATATCAATACAGCCTCTGAAGAATATCTCTTATAGACAACTAATAAATCAAAACATAAAACTTCTCTATATCTCTGATTCAGGAGAAATCCAAACTCATCAGACCAGGCAACATTTTCCCCTTTATAGCTAACAGGAGTGTGGACATGTGTGTTCAGAGATGGTCTTTTGCAGATCTTCGGTTGCAAGTTCATTTTTCTCTCGACATCAGAGATCTGCAGCTGCCCACTGGATTCTTTTCTTTATTTCTTTTTTTTTTCTTTCTCTCTTTTTTTCTTCTGATCATTCAATGATAACCTCAGAAACTGTCGTACATGAAAATCCCAGTAGATCAGCAGTTAATAAAATTCTCAGAGCAGACCAGTTAAACCATCCCATTCAGATGCTCAGTTTGAACTTCAGCAGGTCATCTCCACCATGTCTGCATGTCTAAATCATAGACTGCATGGTCTACATACACTGAGCTGCTCCCATGTGATTGGCTGGATAGATATTTGCATTAACAAGCATTTGAAAATGGGTAAATAAATTTTACTTGTGTGCATACAAATTTATGATATTCAGATGTTGTAGTTTTATGCATTCCAAAATTGACAATATAAATGAATTATTATCATTATTATTATTAACATCAATAATAATAATAATGATAGGCTGGATGGTGGGTAAGGGTATGTTGATTGACCACTCTAAATTGCTCATAGGTATGAGTGTGTGTGTGAATGGTTGTCTGTCTGTGTCAGCCCTGTGAATGGCTGGCGACCAGTCCAGGGTGTACCCAACCTCTCGCCCAATGACAGCTGGGATAGGCTCCATCCACTCACAACCGTGAACAGGATAAGCGGTTCAAAAGATGAATGAATGAATAATAATTATAATAAAAATAACGAATTAAAAAAATTAATAATAATAATTATTATTATTATTATTATTTGAGTTGTCATCTTTGTAAAACTTGTCTCATCCACAGTTCTGCAGGATCACAATGCCTTTTATGTTTCCCCTTCTCTTCCTTGTTCCATATCCAGCCTACTTACTTAGCCTATAGAGGGGATTACACCGTGCTGTAGCAGTGCTCTGTCTGTTTAGCAATAGTTGGAGCCTGTTATATATATATCTATCCCCTTCCCACCCCTGAGCCCTTGATCCCTGGGCTAATTCCATGAATCTCCCAAATCTAAATCCACTGAGAGAGCAGTGGCACACTCAGTTGGGAATGGAGAGAGAAATACATGGAGCAAATACAAACAGCTTGGGGGCAATTTAAAAAAAAGATGTAATACATTATGCAAAATGCCCCCTGATCATTTTGTGACCAGTGCAGCTCCTAGCAGCAGTGGGGCCATGTGCCATCTGTGTGCCCTTTATGTTTCTTTTGGATGCACCAGCAACCCAGTGTGCCAACTCATCAGAGGGGACTGTCAAGCCCGGCTGACGTCACCCATCCAGCTTCTGTAATCGAAAGAGACACTAATCCTGCTCCTCTCCAAAGCCTGGCTGTGGGGTGGGGCCGGACAGAGAGGGAAGGATATTGACAGAGACATGAGGAAGGAAGTTGGTTGCAGGAGACAAGAGATTGAATGTAAGTTGAGGTCTTGCAGACGGACTCATTCCTGACCCAGACTAAAAAAGACAGGTGTTGTCCTGACTGACAAAGGACACCTGGGCACAAATCCACCTTCTAACCCTCGACTGATCTCCAGGGATATCTGAGATTTTGGGAATCACTACTTCCAGGCTTCGCCCTGGAGGCCAAAAGCCTGGCTGAGGGCCCTGCGGAGGGGGAATGTTTACCCCCTCCTGCACCCCCTCTCGAGTCACCTGTGCCCGCTGTGGAGGAGTCAGGGTTTACCACTGTGGAGCTGTGCCAAGTTGGGGAAAACATCTGCCTGACTGCAACTGAGGGGTAAGAAGCTGCGGAAGTGTCTGGTATTGGCATGCGTTTAGGTTATTTAAAAGGCACAAATTGCATTCACACCTGCAATAACTGTACACTCCCTCAAGGCCCTGTGCTCCTTTCTGCTGACAGGAGAGCTCCCCAAAGGGATACCTAGATATCAGTTTTATTAAAAAAAAAAAAAAAAACCTTTATGCATGGAGAATTATCTGAATTAATTTCTCAAGATCCATGAGGAATTTTTTTTCCCTGCAGGCTGAATCATCTATTATGGGCCTTTGTATATATATATATATATATATATATATATATATATATATATATATATATATATATATATATATATATATATATATATATATATATATATATATATATATATGTTACAACTATTGCATATTGGATATTCTTTATTTTAACTCTTCTTAAATACAGAAAACTAAAACTGCTCACTTTTTTGTCAAATTTGTCATCTTTTCAGCAAACATCAGACACTTAATTGATCTGTATTTACTTTCATACTAAGAACAGGAAACTGTTGTGCACATCACTTTCCAATTTGTTACTCTTGATGCATTTTCTTTTGTCGAGTTCTTTCTTTTTTTGACAATTTTATACCGTTCTGTCATTTTGCACAGAATGCAGGTGTTGGGAGAGAGTGTTTATGAAAAGGATTACATCACAGTTAAGCTTCTACATCACAATGGCTGCTGAAAGTTTCCATCCCAGGTGGCACACAAACAGCTTAGCGCGACACAGTTGTCAGCAGCATATTATCAGAAATGGAATCGAAGGGCTGTGCACAATCACAAGTGGGTCAAAAATGAAAGCATTCTGTCAAAGCTGATCCTATTTAGGCAGGAACACTGCGTCCTTGTTTTGGCGGGCTATGCAAACTGGCTTAGCGTCTCTTCATTTGTCATAATACAATACGTGCATGTTTGTTATTCATTTATTTATTCAAGCAGGCTAGTGGGGACACTGAGATTGTGACTTATTAGCAATCAGACAGAAAAGTTGATTCAAAAGTCAGAGTGCAACTCAGTTTGAAGACATGTGGAAGGAGGAGGAAGACAACAAAGCAACATCTGCTGATGCTTTTGTTTTTGTAATACTGTAAACACAATATGACGCAATTACAGTTCCAAACTATTGCATCTTTCTTAACACACTATTCTGTCCCTTTAGACACATCTGTTGCACCGCTGTAGTGATTTCTGCCTAGTGGCTCATTTCTGCTGCAGCCATGATTAACAGCCACTGCACTGTCACTTTAAGAACTCCCAAATACCTCAGTGAACAAAAGATAAAAGTAACAGTTCCTATCGAAAGGAATGAAAATGTCAAAGAAGTGCTTTTAAAGTAAGCTACAGCTCAGTGAGCTAATAAAAAAAGGTGACTCATACAACAAACATCACTTTACAAAAACATGACTGAGCACTATTTTTGAGTGAGTGTGTGCAAAATGTTGCATTGTGATATGTGACATCACACCTCTTCCAAAAAATTAACCAAATCATGCAATAATTTAATAAATAAAATGCAAAGATCACTTAGAGCTGTACAGTCCACACAAAATTACAGAAACTTCAACAACTGTTGTCTTGTTGTTCATTTGCATTCTCTCACTGTTCTTCCTTTTCTTTGTTCATTTGGTACAAGACCCCTCATTTGTCTGACCAGCTGTCAATCAGTCATCTTGTTGTTAAATTAAATATGCAATTTTACTTAACTTAAAGGAAAATAAATCAGCATGAGAAGACCAAGCTGTAATGACAGAGACAGTGTTTGAGAGTCATCTTGTGTATGAACACTAATCAAGACACTTCACTGTCCTTGACCTCTGGCATACTTAACACTTACAGTTGGCTTACTTAGTACACATGCTTATTTATCCAGGCCAAGAATTAAAGGGGCTGTTCGGAGTTTGAAAGTGATCTTGAAAAAGTCTCCCTTCCAGATGTATGTGTGTATTTTTCTCTGCTGAAATGATTTCTGTGATTAATTTTGTAGTGATGGTGGACACTGGAGCCTAACTGTCAGACAGAAAAAGGACAGAAGAGCAGAAGAAAGATAAACAGGAGAGAGATAGAGCACAGGCCAAAGGCTAACACAGGGGCTAAGCTGTTTGTGCTAATGTTTATTCCAACCCACAGTCAGCAGTTATTCTGCAGTGGTCTGTTCAAACTTGAGAGTCTATCAATAACATGAAGAGTGAGGTTATGTTAGCTCTAATTGGTAGATGACTGGCAGGACATAACCAGGATTCACTGACTTTTCCAAGAAAACAGCCAGTCATTTACAGACATGGGCTGCCAGCTGTGTTAAATATAGACAGCTACTCAACTACATACAAACTAACAGTGTTCACATGTTGTCGCTTAGCCTACAGATAGGTCAGAGCACCAGGCTGCCGATAGCGCTACATATAGCTGGCAACTACAACATTTGCTTGATGTCACGTTTCAAACAATGTCGCTACGTAACTGTACTGATGAATACCTTACCTCAGCTCGTTGTATCCAGTAAAAAGTTGTCTTAAACAAAGAAAATTTGTTTTGAGCCCATCTCCATTTGATTGCAAAACAAACGCAGGCTTTGCTAAAAGTTGTCTGCGACAGTTTGCGTGAGACTCCAGGCCAGAAGGTGGCGAGGGAGTCATCTTTAATTTCTAATTTTTGTGTCACACATTGACATGCAGACAGCCTTTGAAATGACACGCCACTGTACGTTAGCATTTCACCTAAGAAGAATATGGCGTTAAAATGAGCTTGATTAATGTATAATCTGTCGATCAGGGTAAGTTTGCAGCTACTGAGACAACAGCTCTATTCTATTAGCACAGCAGGAGTTTAACTATGCTGTTTTGCTGATGGTTTAGAAATTGAAAAGTTCATACTATTTTATATCTGAAGCTACGGGTGTTAGCATGCTAACCGTGCTAATAAGCACTAATGCAAAGCAGCCTACAGCTAAGTATGAAGGGATTTGGGGGTATTTGTTTATAAACAGAGGTCATGTCCAGGTCGACCATGCAGCTATCAGTATGTATGTGTATGTGAATACTTTTCTCTTTCAACGAGACAAAATTAGGAAAGAAAATTACATTATGTTGGACAGACAAACCTTCTCAGAAAGTGTCTCAAGACTGAGAACTCAAGCAGTAAGCCAGCAAGGCCAAATCAATATTACAGGGAGGAAAAAGTTAGCCCAAGAGGTTTTCTTAAAAGCAACACAAAGCCCACGTGTGGGTAGAGTGTGGCTAAATATTATCTCTTTTTTTTTCAGGAATAATTTAGGGATTTTAAAATAATTTAATTTACGTTTGCATTGTATTAGTGATATAACCTATCATTCAAATACTGTAAATTACTCGACACACAGTCTAAATAATACAAACAAAAAAAGAGGAGAGATTAGATCTGTCCCCAACCAAGATTTCATTAAAGGGTGAGCAAGATTTGGCTCAACAGATTGTGTCATTACAGCAGGCCTCAGAATGACAACAAACCATGATTTATGCTCACCAAGCGAGGACAGAGTTTAAGACGCAGTGACTAAAAGAAAGAGGGAGCAGGAGAGAGGGATAAAAAGAGGATACAGGCAGATCCTCAGTCCTTCTTAATCCCCTGTCGGCTTTTCTGGAGACCATAAACAGATTGACATTCGTTGTGGACACAGGCTCATGCTTTTAACTGGAGCAAGTCACTTCTTTACTGACACTGTGGACCCAACATCCTACCTGATAGAGGTCACAGGATCAAAGAGTGTTTCACAACACATCGAGACAACAATGCTTAAATTAGAACAGCTAACACATATAGTTAAAAAGAAAGAAAAAACCATGAGAGGTTTTCCAATTCTTCTCAAACCCAATTTGAGTCCCGCAAAAGTATGTAAAGGTTTTTAGAATAAACAAGGGATACCTGCTTACATTGACAGCACAGCTTAGGTACTTCGAGTCAATTTGAAAAATAAATAAAAAGCCAGATGAGGTTAGTCTTCAGAAAACTGTAGAACATTTCATCTGGGGATGATGGTCGTCAAAAACGTAACAGGCCTGAGAGCATGAGACTTCTTAGAGAGCAAGATATCTGATTTTCTTTGATTCTTCAAGCTGTCAATCACTACACATTTCAGATTTTTGTTTTTGGAAGGCCAACATAACAAATTTAGATATGAAATCTTATTATGTGCGTAAATTATGATATTTTTGGACTTTTCCACAGGCATGAAGCAATTTCTTTAAGTTTAGTAACAGGGTCTGTGTAAAAATGTTTTATAGTTTTTTTAAATCAGGCCTCAAAGTCTTTGAAAAAGTAAGTCATAAATCTGCTTTTCTGAGGTTACAAAGAGGGTCAAACTCTTCGGAATTATAGTTCTAAAAACTGTCTTTACAAAGATTGTGTGAGTTTAAGGTATTGTCTAGTTCTCAGAATAGCATGTTTGTCTAAACAGCGTTTTTTCCTAGTCTTAGTGCTGTTTTGTTTTGTTTCCTCTGCAGAGACATGGATATGAGTGGACAGGATCCCCTGTTTGAAGATATGCAAAGAAAAGATCAAAGACTGCCGTTCCAGGTTTGTACCTTCATCATGCAGAGACCAGATATGTTCAAAAATTATTAAAAGTTTAGTATTAGGCACTAAATGATCTTGGTATACTAAATTAGCCAGTTCAGAGTACATCAGTTTCAGAAAACGTGTCAGTTTTCATGCTAGTTGATATATAAAAAATCAAGTTCTACATAACAGAGTTAGTACAGGAATAAAAATGGAAAACAAAGATTAAAAATCTTTGAGATACTAGACAATAAAAAAATCCAGGGTGCAGATGTTGCATGTGTTTTTTGTGCCTGAGTGTGAAATAGAAATAATGTTAAATGTAAACTGAACATCCTTCCAGTTTCACTTTTCTTTTCAATTCTCAGCCATACCCCATGTCCCTTCAGATCTTCCCAGACCCTGTTGAGGTTGTTCTGGGCCCAGAGACGGCACTGAACAGTGTGGATCACAACAGCGAGAAGGAGCGGTTACCTTCCATTGTTGTGGAACCCACAGAGCTGAGCGAGGTGGAGAGCGGAGAGCTGCGCTGGCCTCCAGAAAACATGGACATGGAGGAGGATGAGGAGGACCTGTTCTTGGAGCAGTGCATCCCCCCAGCAAACATTGCAGACTGGGGAGAAGAGGAGGAGGAAGAGGAAACATCAGTCATACTCAACCCACAGCCGGGCCTGACGCTAATTGGTGAGTTGTGGTGAAGGACTTAGTACTAGTACTGTGTAGATCAGTGAAGTCCCCTTTAATTTATGAAGAAACCATGAACTGAGAAATGTTAAAATTAACGACTGTAACGTGCATTTTAAAGGCAATTCATTTAAGCTTTCAGTCTCATTCCAGGATGACATTGAGCAACATCTTAGCTGCACTGTCACACACAGTCACCCTCTCTCTGCCAACTCACTTCCCTCATTTCTTTCCAAGAAAACAGCCAGTCAGAGTGTTCGAATTAAGAGGACTCATTCTCAGACTTGATGCAGCTGAGAAACTTCATAAACATGTCCACACCTTATCAAATAAACTACACAGTAAGATTAAATAAATTTAGCATTTGTTTTGTGTCTGTTTTCCTGGAAAGTTCTGCTTTCATGTAACCATTTAGCATATACCTGGTAACAGTGGTGTGAACAGAGGGGCTTATTTGCCCACTCGCTGAATAATGCACACTAAAGCCCCGTCTACATGACAACGTTTCATCCAAACACGCTAATACCTTGCGAAAAAAATCTGTCTACACTGATGCAGTGAGGGACTAAAAATGCTGTAGTAAGCATGCCACTCCTGTAGTTGGCGCTATAACTGTCTTGTCCAGAAGCAGCTTCTGGTAGATCTCATGAGCCGATCATCCGGTGTATTGGTGAATGCTAAGAGCAGAAGTGGAGCAACAGATGCTCATTTTGTTAAAGACAGTCGACAGTTTCAGCAGATTGAGTAAAACAAAAACAATATGACGATCATAACAACAATACTGTTGCGTGAAGTGGGGTGTGACATCAGAGTTTCCACCGAAAACACAGGCTTGCCGTTTCATGGCAACAGTGGCAGCAGCAGCGTTCCAGAAAAATTCCACTCTGGAGGCTGTTTTCATTCATTTTCTGAACTGCTTATCCTGTTCAGGGTTGCAGGTGGCTGAAGCCTACCCCAGCTGTCATTGGGCGAGAAGCGGGGTACACCCTGGACTGGTCACCAGGCAGTCACAGGGCTGACACACACAGAGAGACAACCATTCACTCACACACTCATTCATAGGGATAATTCAGGGTGTATTCACACTTGGATTGTTTGGGGCAGTTGTTCTGAAACAGTGAACAGCCCCCCCAGAAACCTGGGTTCATTTGGGCATATGTGAACACAGTAATCAAGTTCGATTGTGGGACAAAACAAGCAGGTCGAGATCGCCAAAAATAGGTTGTCTCGGCTTGCTTCTGTTCCATAGTGGTTCCTTTACAGTGAGAACACAAACGTCCCAGCAACTAGCACAACTGACTCACAATTGTGGCTCACACTGTTGCTAAGGGGGCAGTCGTAGACAAATAGGTAGAAGAAGAGGGAGTAGAAAAACCAACCACAGCAGCAGAAGAAGAGAAGACCGATCGAAGAACTGAGGAAAATGAGTCGTGGGCTCATGTGGAGCAGTAAAGAAATAAGGTTCCTCATGGAAGTGCCTTAATGCAGTCGGGACTCTTAAAAACTATATATGTTGGTCATATAGCACATACCGTATTTTCCACACTACAAGGCGCTTCGGAATATAGGGCGCACCTTTAATGAATGGCCTATTTGAAAACTATTTTCATATATAGGGCGCACCGCATTATAAGGCGCATAGAGTAGAAGCTATAGTAGTGACTGGGGTTGCGTTATGCATCCACCAGATGGAGCTGGGAATGTCAACAAAACAGTCAATAAGTCAGTCAAACTCAGGCTACATCCACACGGAGCCGCACATTTTCCTATCCAACTACTTTCTGTGCCGTTTTCAAAAAAAGTGCGCTGTAATGATGAAGCCGTTTCCGCCGTCCACAAAAGCCGTTTCCAGAGATCAGTTCAAATGCCAGACCTTTGGGGGGTGCTGTATTTCTCTAACAATAAACAAGAGAAGAAGCCCGGGCCAGCCTGTGAGCAAACGTTAGCACTTAGCAGAATTCCTCTTTACATGTTCTACTGCTTACCGCTGTTACTCCGACGACGCCCTCTGACTACAGTAGCCATGATTAATCAATATCCATCCATATATAAGGCGCATCGGATTATGATGGTGCGGCCACACCAAACGCGAATTTGCGGAGCGATTACATACAAAGTCAATGCAAAGACGCGCCGATTCGCCTTGGGCGGCGCAAATCGCGCGTTTGGAGGGTTCACACGTTTGGGCGGTAGACGCGAATTCGCTCGAGTTCAAAATATTCCCCCACGACTTCATTGTTTTGACGACGCTGGGGGGCAACTGCCGCCTGCTCCGGCTCCAACTCTGCCGGAGGATGGAGGCGAAAACAATCTGTGCGGTGTGTCATCATCCAGAGTTATACGATACGACGTGTGTTCTCTACAGAGACCGGAAAAAAAGGAGCAGGCTTGGGTGAAAGTCTCTGAGGAGACAGGTTTTGAATGTAAGTTCTGAAAACATTTGTTCCCAGCTGGATTTGCCTGCACAGGTCATCACTGAGTCCGACTGTGTTTTCCTCAGCGGAGTTTTGAGCCTGATAGAGAGGAGGAAAGAGCGGGGCAGGGGCAGAGCCAGGGAAAAGATGGAAGTTCTCTGTGCTTCTCTCTTTCCTCCACCCCTTCATTATCCCCAGTGAGACCTCCGGGAACATGGGTCGGGGGTTCGGGTGGTCGGGGGTACGGGGGGTCGAAGGTTCGGGGGATCGAGGGTGAGATCGCAGGGAACAGCCAAGCAGGGCTGGTGGATTACCAGGGAGAGGCAGCAGGCATTGATTGTGATCTCCAAAGCTTTCACACACTCTCCTGTCATACTTTGGAAACCACAGCTCATTGTTTTTCAGCTGCTCTTTTGGACTTTCGGTCTTTAAATGAACGAGCTCTCTACTCTGCATGCGCAGTACCGCGCATTCGCGCCTCAGCTTGTCAAAAAAGTCCAGCGGCGAGACTAGGGCGTGTGACAGGCCATTCGCGCGAGTAAAGTCGCGTGTTCGCGTTTGGTGTGGCCGCACCATAAGGCGCACTGTCAGCTTTTGAGAAAACTGAAGGCTTTTAGGTGCGCCTTATGGTACGGAAAATACAGTACTGTTACATGAGCCATAAACGCTTTAACACTAATTAGCCACACACGTCTTGTTGATGCTCCATGAAGATACAGAAACTCTCTGACCAATGAGAGAAAAAAATCAATCGCACGTGGCATTTATTTACAACTTTGGAGCGCAACAAACTTTTGCCTTGTGAACATAAACAAACCAACCGTTATAACTGTATTATTTTTGCCCGTGAACTGGAACAAAAGAAACGAGCCACAGGTGTGAATACACCCTCAGAGTGATCAATTAACCTGAGCATGTTTTTGGACTGTGGGAGGAAGCCAGAGGACCAGGAGAGAACCCACGCATGCACGGGGAGAACATGCAAACTCCACACAGAAAGGCCCACTGGCCAACATGGGATTCTAACTGGTGACCTTCTTGCTGTGAGGCTGCAGTCCCAAGCCCGTTTTCAAAAGTTTGTATTTTAGGTCGGCTAAACCGCAATTTCTAAACATAAGGCTAAAACCAAACAATACTTTTGCGTTTCACCCTAAAACTGTTGTCGTGTAAACAGCCCCCAAAGTGCCCTCCTGGTTGGCTAAACACAGTAAACTGCCCCCTTGGCTCACTGAAATATGATACACTGCCTTCTTTGGTGGCAAAAACCACCTCACCTTGCCACCAAAGATGGATTTTTTGTTCTTTTCACCCCTGCCCTTGAAAAGTCTGTGCACACCTCTGCCCAGTTACATTATACAACTGCTCTGCTTTACAGTGGCTGAATATCACACCAACCCTTTCATAGAAAACAACATCTTCCAGGAATACCACTGGTGTCACTGTGACATTGTATTCCATGCTACATATATGAAAGATGAACACTAATGACAGTCTAACTTTCTCTCCACAGACCTGCAGTCAGATGCATTTAGAGATGACACCCCCACGCTGCCACCTAGCAGCGCTCCAGCCCTCAACTGACTGGACCTGTGAAAAACTCTTCATCTCTGATCGCCCTGTGAGGAAACCTCTTTAAATTGACCAAAAATATGTATGTATATATACCAGTGTGAGGAAAATAGTTGACATAAGTCGTGAATCTAAAGCCAGTTTTGATGAAAAGAGAGAACAGCTCATATTCAAATGGTTGATACATGTCAATACATGACATTTGTGTGCACAGGAAATCAGCTTATCTGGTTTCACAGGAGCCTAGAAAGGATGTGAAAATGGATCACACAATCTCACAGAAGTCATATTTCACACCTCAGTGACAGAAACAGAATTGAGCAACACTGTGTCTTTTTTAAAAAACTTCTATGAAGAATTTTGCTGGCGTTGTATCTTTGTGTTTCATTTCCCTTTTTATTTTCTAATTTTAAAGGCTCAGTGATGTCAAATGACCTAACAAAAACCTCTCGTCAAGGCAACAAAAATCTGTAGTTTGTGCTTTGTTTAACTTCTTATCTATATTCTGTACTTCATCTTCCACTAATACAGATAATTAAACTTTCATTTGTTTGAACTTCTCCCCAACAAATGATCATGCTGACCCCTTTTGACTTTGAGGGCATTGACCTAGTTTTACCTCTTGAACGTGATATTAAAGCAATGTACGATAAAGTGTTGGATTATTTTCTGTGGTTCCATAAATTTACGCCCTTTCTTTGAGAAGCAATCATACAAAAGTTGGTCCTCGCACCCTGATGTGTAAACATGACTAATGCTGAGTGCAGGGATCAGCATTTTGTTAACAGTTAACAATCACTGATCAGAGTCCCTTTGATTGAACATAAATTGAACAGAACCTGTGTTCCGTGCATGTCGAACAGAAAAGGGACGGCAGCTCTAGTTGCTTCACGTCAGAACATGTAGGTTTCACTGAGAATTTGAGTTGTTTAGTGAAGCGTTATTTGTGTCTAGGTTGAGTTATAAATACCTTGTATATAAGAGTAAGTTGTTGTGTTACTGTAAATCAATTTGATGAACTTGACAATAAAGTATGTTGTCCCACTCAACAGAAATCTAGTTTGGGATTTTAATCGTCGTTGACAACACTTCATGACAGAGGTCTTCAAAAGTGAGTCTGTAGAGGTCCTGTGGGGGTCTTTGACATTTTTAGTTTATATAAGGCAGGTATTTTATTCAAATATTTGTTCCCAAATAATTTTAACACACATTAATTGATAGATCGAGGCCAACATCTTTCAGTCAGAAATGGTTATGTTTAGAAAAAAAAAAATCAGTTTGAATGACTTGTACATTTCATGGTCAATCGATTGACAGACAGTGTTGAAACTGGCATTGGTATCAGTCAACAAGGTATGTTTATAAATAACAGTGGCAAAGCCTTTTATCATACCGAGCAAATATTTGAAAGGAAAATATAAAAAGACAATAGATAAATATATACTTTGAAATATCTAAAATAAAAAAAATGTGTTTTATCTGTAAAGTTTAGTGTTTATATATTACTAAGATAACAAAAGTGAATAACAGGGTATGTTTTTATACATTGTACAAGGCCTGATTTAATACAAAGATAAAAATCAACATTATATATATATATATATATATATATATATATATATATATATATATATATATATATATATATATATATATATATATATATATAATGTATGTTGTTTATATAATCAAAATTTACTTCCACCCTTTCAGTGCATAAATAAATAAAATAAATAAGCAAAATTTGAATTATCAAAAATAATCAATTAAAAAAAGGTTTATTGCATTTTTTTTTTAAATCTTATTTTGCTCATTCTTGACTTTTGTGTTCAGGAGGTTGTTAAAAGGTTTTAACCTTGTGGCACATGTAGATTTCTCAGCACTCTCTGGATAGCTGACTCAGTGACTCAGTTAATCATAAACACGATTCACTTCGGTGTGTGACCCATTTAAACTTGATTCAATAAAAAGAATCAAGTTTACCAATACTAATGTAAACACTTTTTGGGCTTTTGTGCAGCTTGTTCTTCATTTCTGTGCAAAGCTTACATTGGGAGTTGTTTGGTTCTTATAATGCAAATATGAAATTTATATTGATGCAGCTGTGACCAACAAAAGCATCAGGCCATCAGCAAATGGACCAGTTAATTCTGTAGTTATCTTTATCCCGAAGCATACCTGGTGGCGACAGTGAGGACAAAAGACTGAATTCCCAACCTAGACATCTCTTGAGGGTGTGCCATCAGGATGTGAAGCAAGGGAACATTGGTAATCATGTCTTCTTGCCGTTTCCCAGGTTGTATAAGTCTTACAACACTCTCATGTTATTGGTATTTCACTCCTGATTTCATAATGTGCCACATGTCAATGGGCAAGTAAATCTCCACCTTAATTCAGGTTAAAAATAAAAATGTGGCAATCTACTTGCTAACACAGGACATAGCATTTGGCCACTTCCTGAGTTCTTCCGAAAAATGAAATCCAATTGCTAAAAGCTAACTTCTTGAGTATAGCATTTGTTTATGTTGCTGACCTTTTTTTTTTTTTTTTTTTTTTTTTTTTTTGCATCATAAGGTTAAGTATTGCATACAAAACAATGACCATGAATGCCCCTGTTGTCTTTCTTTAAAATGGCGGTTCCCAACCTTTTCCAATTCATGGCCCCATTTTAAGTCTCAAAAATGTTTGCAGCCCAAATCTGACACCATAAATACAGAGGCCATTTGATGCTTTCTCAGAGCCCAAAAGACCGACTGAACTGAACACTGCAATGTGGTCCCACTGCATTCTAGCCCTGCAAATTTACAGGTCAAACAAAACAAAAAATAATTAAAATAATATTTGAACATTTTTTAATAACTTTTTAAAATTTGATTGATCTTTAATATTTAAAACACAATTCTGAATATTGTTATTTATATATAATTACAGCCCCCACATACAGATGCACAAAAGTCATACTCTTTTGGAAAGTATTTGGCAGCCCACTTGCAATACCTCCCAGTTAATACCCAGCTTTGTTGAATACTTAATATTGAATGTCAAATGTTTTCTGAATAATAAATTCCTTCAGATGAAGGGCTGATTAAATGTTAGCTTGATGTTGTTGGTGCTGCAAGGAGGAGGGCTCACAGCTATTATAGCACTTTCCCATCTGTGGAATCCAAGGTAATTCATTTACTTGAAGTCATGGCAAATGATAGAAAGAAATTTAGCTCACTGTTTCCTCAAGCATCATCACTCAGAAATATGTTCTGGATTGAGCTCTTGTAGAAACACTAGTTTTTGATTAAGGCAAGGCAATCTGTTGAATTTAGGCCCTGTCCTCGCGTAGCCGGGTATCTGGAAACCAAATGTATTTTTATACACAGCTAAATGAGTGCGGTTCGTTCTGATTGGATGGCACAGATTTACATCTGAAAAAGACTGCAAAATGTGGGTTTGACATGTTTCGAGCCACACTTACCGTCCATTCCTAGTGCATGTAGATGATGGAAGTATTTTTGAAAACTAATTGGGGGGGGGGGGGCAGGTATTTTTATTCATGTTTAAAAATACCTGGCTACGTGTGTACAAGGCCTTAAATGCACCTTTTTAGGTATATGAAGTCACCAATGGAAACACAAAGATGATAGTGCCAGACACACATGAAGTTGGAGTTAAAGTAATCAACCCAAGAGGGAATAATCAAAAAGGCACATTAAAAACAAAAGCACTGGTCAAACACTGTGAAACTTACCAGTGAGAGTGCTGGAATGAGGCAATGAAAAGGTACACACCACAAACTGAAACACACACAGTGATAAGAGGATACTGGGAACAGGTGAAACTGATTAGAGCAGGGCTGACTCGTGAAACACATAAACCACTGACAAGAGGACAAAAATAGAACAGGAAGTGACAATGAAGAAATTATACAAAAACCTAAAACGTGACTTTTTGACTTGGGGGTTGTGTCAGTGTGTGGCTACTTCTGTTTTAACTCTAAAAGGTCAAATTCTAATGAAGTGCTAAGGGGAAAATAGAGCTACCATTGCACAAGCATACAGAAAGATTGGATGGCCTACCTTCTCTTGTTCTGGCAGTAGTGGCATTGGGGTTTTCTGTAGTCCATTTTTCAAATTACCTTCTTTTTTTTTCTCTTTTTTTAAGTCCTCTACCTAAGCTCAGAGGGTGTGGGACACCAGCTTAAGGTGTTGTGGTAGGAAACCCTGTGATTACAATGTGCTGTCAAGCGTAATTTTTATCTGTTTATTTAAGCTAATTAGTTGTACACAAAGACCAAGGGTAGCGTGGGGATCACTATGAAATGAACAGAGACGAGACAGGTAGGACACTGCAGAAACACTTGGATAATGGTTCCTGAGCACATGGTAGAGAACCTGTATGCCACTGAAATGCTGGCACCAACTGGCAGCTTGCAGGAGCCTGAGCTTAAGAGCAGCTGCTGATTGCCACAGATCAGGAACAGCTGCATCGCCTTCCAGCGAAGGCCTCCTCACCACGCCTCCGCCAGCCACTGCTGCACTGAAACTGAAACACAAAAGACCTCCCAACACAAACACATAAAACACTACAGAATCATCATAAAGAATTAAGTATCCAAACCATGACAGACCATACTTGAAAAAAAAAGTCTATATCTATATCCACTTCCAAAAACATCAGATATTTTACAGGTTCCGACTTTGTTGAGTCAACCAGAAAGAACTGAGGGCTGAGCACAGTTTATAAGATTGCAGTTTTTATTTGGAGCCATAAGGGGAAAATCTGTGTAAATAGGCAGGCACCCAATTTGCTTTTCTTTTTTTAGACGTGTTTTAAGAGCACTGTAACATCAATCCAATAATCACAGTGGTTCATGTAATTATTTTTCAACAAACTAAAGCTATTATTTAACATAACAGTGCTTAAAAGGTCCTAAAACTCAGTGTGTATTTTTAGGAAAAATGTAAACTTGGGGAACTAATAAATAGAGAAGCTGTGTCAGCTTCCTGCTGTAGCCTGCAGAATAATTTTGCAAATGCGGCTTAAAGTTTCTCAGATTTTCAGCCTTGAGTCCTTAAAAAAATAAAAATAAAAAAGCACATCTTTGAAGTCTTTAGATATTTTGTACTATTCATTTAGGACAGGCATTCATACAACTTTAATATTCTTACACTACAAAAACCTGAAATCTAATAAAGTGTTTTTGTCTTATTTTCAGTAAAATAAAATAAATCAAATAAAATAAAATACAATAAAATGTCTTTTTAGACTTTATATGAGCCACATTTTCCTGACCAGTCAAGAAACAAGTTTAATTCCAAGTTATTAAAAGACAAAAAAGGTCTAAGTTGCTTTAACAGGTAATAAATATCTGCCAGTTAAGAAAAAAACTTTTTTTTTTTTTAAGACAATTATTCTTTTTTCAAGGAACTTTAAATCACATTTTTTCTTAACCCAATGGCAGATATTTTTACTTGTTACAAGCAATTGAGACCTAATTTTTGTCTTGTAAAATCTTGTTATAAAATATGGACTTGTTAGTTGAATGTGGCTCATATTAAGCATTATTTACTGTCTTATTACTTGAAATAAGACAAAATCCTTTGCTTTCTTTCTATTTTTTTTCTTTTTAATTGATTTGCGGTGTACCATAAGGGGGGTACCGGTAAGTGCTTCTAAAATGTAATATCTAAAATTGATTTGTTTGTGTTTTGGTGGTAATGATGAATAGATGTATCAAAATAATAAAAGCAAAAACAGACCAGGCCCTGAAACTGTTGCCAGCATTTTAAAAATAACAGAATGGGTGTGTGGGCAGCAGTTCTGAGAAGAAGCTTCTGTTTATAAAAAAAAAAAAAAAAACCAAGTCTGTTTAAGACTACTTCAGGATATTGTGCAACCCTGCAACCAGCTGGCCTGGGCGTAAGGAATAAGAGTATAAAACACCACAGAAAGAAGAACAGTTCCATAACTTCCTTCTAGCAGAGTGAGTGCGATATCCACCACTGAAACTGTAAGTAAACACATGAGCTGAAAAATCAATATTTAATGTATTTTTTGATTACTGGGTTCTTTGCTTGAACATTTTTTTTTTTTTACATTGACTCATGTTATGGTTGTGTTAGACTAATGTAGGAACTGAAATAACTAAGTCAGTCATTACTGTAAAAAAGGATTTCATTATTTTTTTCTTTAGTTTACATGACTTAAAAAAAATGTAGTACATGTTTTAAATTGATTATTGAAGATATTAAACTGAAATGATAGATAATGTTTGGAAATTTTGTCATCCACAGCTTTGACCAGCCATGGATTATTTGACTGATGAATTGTCAAATGACTTTAACAGCACTGACTACAATTTTACATATGAGCTTCCTGAAAGCTTGGCCCCTGAAATTCAGCCCATCCAGATAGCAGCTTTGGTCTTTTATGGCCTTGTGGTGCTGCTGGGTGTTCCTGGAAACGCGTTGGTGATTTGGGTGACAGGATTCTGCATGCCCAGATCTGTCACTTCCCTTTGGTTTCTCAACTTAGCCCTGGCTGATCTCCTGTGCTGCCTCTCTATCCCTCTTCTCATGGTCCCTTTAGCTCATGACGACCACTGGCACTTCGGCCCGTTGGCCTGCACTGTGGTCAAAGGCCTGTTTTACCTGGTGATGTTCTGCAGCATCCTACAGCTGGCTCTGATCAGTGTGGATCGGTGGTTACTAGTCAGTAGACCGGTCTGGTGTCAGAACAAGAGGCGACCAGCGCCGGCTGTTTTTATGTGTGTTGCTATCTGGTGCTTAGCCCTCATTGGAAGCATCCCACAGTTTATCTACACCAGGGAGATCAAAGCTGGAGAAGAAAAGCGAGAGTGTGTGACAGTGCACACCAAACTCAGTGCCTGGTTGGTCACCTCCTACCGCCTCATGGTAGGATTTATCCTCCCTTTCCTGGTTATCGTTTTCTGTCACTGGGTGGTATACAGGAAAGCAGAGAGTGGGTTCTCCAGTAGTCGGACCCGCCCCAAGCGCACACTGAGGGTCATCATGGCAGTGGTGCTGAGCTTCTTCTTGTGCTGGCTTCCTCTACACATCTTGGACTTCCTCCTGTTGATTACCCCTCGAAACTCCAAGCACAGTCCCAACATTTACCATGCACATACTCTGGCTCTGTGCTTGGCCTATTTCAACAGCTGCCTCAACCCACTGCTCTATGTGTGCCTGGGCCGGGGCTTCAAAGACAGCATGAACCGCTCACTGCGCAACATCCTCAACTTCATCACCGAGGACCCAACCGGCAGAGTGAGCATTGCAAGTACTGACACTAAGAGCACAAGCAATGACAAAGAGCTAACTAAAGTGTAAACGTATCCCTGAAATATGTTGAATATTGCTAATTTTCAAAGTGATTCATTCTCCTTTTGGAAAGAACTTTGCCAGTCTTTCAAAACTGAGTGACACCATAAAGACTTTTCAAAATAAACTGACCTATATGTAACAAATGTGTAAATATAAATCTGTAATTTTTTCTAACAGGCATGTTCAGTGTAAATAAAAAAAGCCGATGCTGTTTTTTTGGCCATTTCTTTTACTGACATTTCAAAAGTTTATATAATGAAAAGGCTTTGGAGAACTGGGTCAGATTGCAAATGAGGAACTATTGGTAACTTTGCAAGTTTGCTGTAATTGTTCCTGTCTTACACAACATTTCTTCTGATGCTTAGGGCCTGAGCCCAAAAACTGAAGCGAAGGCCCTCTTTAACCTTAAGGATTATTATCTTTTCTTTTCTTTCCCTGCCATTTTGTCCTTAAATTGCATGCCTTTCCCTTGAAATAAACACAATCACACCTAGCCACAAAATTCAGTCATGGCGAAAAATTTATGATTTCACTATTTGTCCAAAAACATTATGCTTCATAGCGCCCCCCAGTGGCTTAACACTGCAGCCGCTCCAGCTATTTTGAGCTTACATACCTTAAAATTTGGGGGGATCACTACCATGCCTACACCTACAAAAAAGTCTTTTATGAACATAGTGAATTCCGAAAAGGAAGTTGGAAATCTGGACTTAAACATCGGATTTTGACAATTTATTAGGTATGTATGTAAACGATCTGGTTTCTTCATATGTTCTGTGTATTTTTGTTTGTCAGAGGAAGGCAGGGGATTCCAACCCCATCTTTTTTATATAACATATATATTGAAATTAAACTGAAGAAATTCTGTGAATTTTACAGTCATATTTAAATTATAATATAAACACAGAACAATAAGCTCTCATTTCAGTAGTTTACCTTTTTTACTTACTTCACTACTTTTTTTTTTCTTTTACTGTTTCAGTCTTTTAATATCTTATTTCTTTTTCATTTTTCTTTTTTGTTGTTGTTGTTGTTTCATTTACTTATCTTGAGTTTTAACATCTTATTTTACCTTCAGTGTTTTCTCATCAAGGTCTCAAGACAGTTCCTATAGTTCCTTGACCATCGGCTGAGCTTTTAATAATGTTGTGCTTTTCTTATGCACTAGAGGGTGCTGGTTGGTGTGTTGATGTGTGTGCTTATAATTTTCTAAATGTCAAAGACTTTTTGTTACCTTTTTTGTGTATGAAAAGTGATACATAAATAAAGTCTGACTGATTTTTATGTATAGTTGTTTTGTCATTTCAGTGATGTCATGAGTCACATTTTCTTATCTGACAGTTCTAAGCATCATCCACAAGAGGGAGCTATACTCTGCTTTTCTGTTCCTCTGAGTACATCTGTGGAATCTCAAAGCACCGCCGCTTCAGATCACAAGTTTATAACAAAGAAGAAGTTACATTTTTTTGTGCAGAGTAGGTTTGTCAAATGTATACAGAGTAATGAAATTTCAAAACTTATACAGCTGAGCAAAATCATCTTTATTTACAAACTACATTCATTCCAAACAAGGCCTCATCGTGGTATGTACAAACCATACATATTTACAAGAGTGTCAAAGTTGGTGTGATCTAATAATCTGTGCACTTAGACAACACATGCACATTTATAAGTCAACGAACTGCAGCTTGTATCCAGCTCATTCATGAATCATGACTCAGCATCTTTATTTTATGCTCAACGAACAACAACAACAAAAAAAACTCAGCCAGCAGCAATGAAAAGAGGTGACAGAGAGTTTGCCTGTTGTTATTCCTTGAGCAGAGATTCAAATTTAGGTCTTGAATTTTCTGACAGCTGGATGATGAAAACATGAATAATTTCTTTTTAATATGAGTCCACTCTTGCACAACACAGACTTTCTGTGTGATGTCTGCTTGGCTGTTAGGATGGCAAATTCTTTGCCCTCATGCTTTGAGTATTACGATATCCTAAAAATTAAGTAATACCTAATTTCATGGGATGTATTTGAATCAAATTAAATGGCATCAAGTTTCCTGCAAGACGTATATCATTCGAATAGTATTCTTCAAAAGTTGTCGATTAGTTCACTCTATTCATTCCAATAAATAAGAACCTTGAGATACGATTTTGAAATACTGAATTGGGCATTTCAAATGTAAGGGCATTAAGTTCCGGTAACTTAAGAATATGTGCTTTAAAGGGATTGCCCTTTTGTGGGAATTTCCATTCAATCTGTACCAAGTTATGTAGTTCTTTCCAGGAAACTTTCTCTTTAAGTTCTAAAACTTTTGACCCATAAAAAACTGACCTAATTTACGAAGATTTCTCAGAAAAGACTGTGATGTAACCACTTGTCTCTTGCCAGGAGCTTGGCTGTTTTACAAGACTTAAACCTCATTTCTGACAACTTGCATATGGCCAACTACACACTGCATGAATTAATCATCTATAAATCTGTGATTAATTAGCTAATAAGGCCAACAGACATCAAGAAAAACTGGAAGCTAATTCAGTCAATTAGCTTCACTGTGGTCCACGCCGTCACGGTGGAACTCTGCAGTTACAACCATAATCAGTTAGCACGGGATGACGGCCATTAGTCTGGTGTCTGGTGGTTGTCAGCTACAAGATAAATTCAACCAGACACTTCAGACGGATGATCCCCAGCAGATCTTTAATTGTGCCCATTAAAGTTAATGTTTTTCACTTAGAACATAGTGTTTAAGAGGTAGACAGGGTGGAAGGGCTGAATCTGTTAGGTAGCGTTTAGCTCTGACAATGGCTTTACAACAGCAGTAAAAGTTCTGAGTGTCGTCAGGTGTGAGCATTTCCTCACACTGTGGTCATGACTTTAAGAGACCCTGAGCGGAACCTGAGGATCTTTTTTTTAAGAGCGTGGGAGGCTTTGATCTTGACAAAGGCTTTCGGTTGGGCCGGGGTGTTGGCAGTAGCCTGTGGTGAAGGTGAGGAGGAGGAGGAGGTAGAAGCAAGGCGCGGGGGCAGCTGCTGGGGCCACACCAGCCCCCCACTCTCATCTGAGTCACTGGACAGCGAGCTGGAGGCTGGGGAATACACCTCACTCATGCTGGACTCGGACTCTGCTGGGGCAGCGCCACCGTAACCTTCCTCTCCCTGACAAATAGGTGCTCTCTCCTGGAAGTCTGGGTGCCAGCGCTGGGTGTGCTGCGGATGGTGATGGTAGCTCTGGGGTTGGGGATTGGAGCAAGAATGTCCATGTCGGGTTTTTCGAGGAGGCCGTCTTTGTGCCTGGGTCTCCCCTTCATCCTGGCTGAGCTCCAGGTTAGAGCACCAGCGTCGACTCCCATTGTGGCCGTTACTTCCTGCTTGCTGTCCAGGGACTTGGCCTTGGTTCTGAGCACAATCCCCTTTGACTTGGTGCCTCTCCGTGGTGCTGTACCTCCGCTCAGGCAGCACCCGCTGGCCGAGGAGGCTGTTTTCAGACTGGGACCGACTGGTCTTACTGCTGGATTTTTTGGCTCTCTGTCGCTCATTGCTGCTCTTCTTCGAGGATCTGGGTTTGGAGTTAGTGTGGTCAGGGGAGGTGATGGCTCTGTTGGGCTTCAGCTGCTCTGGGTTGTAGTGTCTGGGGGAGCACACGGGGGCATGGCATGGATGTCCAGGGATGTACTGAGCACTAACTAAACTGTGCTTGTGATGAACAGGAGGTTGTGGCTGCAGATAATGCTGAGGGGAAAGAGGTTCACGACAAAGGTCAGGCACACCAACACCACAGTTGGGGTGCATGGGGGGCAGAGGTGAGGGCAGCCTCTCAGCCAGAGAGTGTGGCCTTGGCTGGGGGTAGGGCAAAGCCAGATAACAGTCTTCCTCCAAAGATGGGGCCTCTACCCCACAGGCCTCCCCCTCCAGCAGGTCACAACCCCAGCCCTGGCTTCTTGGGTTTGCTGAAAGGTCAACACTCGGCTGGATGTGGGGGTCAGGGAGGCGTTGCTCAGTGGTCAGAGACAGGGTTCTCCTGTGTAGGGAGCCGTGTCCAGAGGCACTGCTGTAAAGGGGGTCGGGGCTCAGGGTGGTGCGAGGCTGACATGGACGTGGTGCAAGAGTATGACGGTGGATTAGACTCATGATGTATCCCTCCACCCTCAAGGCCTGCTGGTAGTCTTCTTCTGTCAGCTGATCCTCTTCTGGCTGCTGCTGCTGCTGCCAGGGCTGATTGGCACCACTGGGGTCCCACTGCCACGAGTCAACTGCTGAGCTTTCTTCAGCGATGCCCTCTAGAGGAGGGTAAGGGGCTGAAAAGGAGCGGGGTAGGGTGGTGCGTGTGGCTGGTACATCCTGGTCTTCATTCAGCATGAGAGGGTCTCCTAAAAACAGGAAACAATACTGTTGTAGGTCCGAGTGATGTCTGTAACTCCACGAATCAACATTTATTATGCTCTTAAAAGTGAAGACATGCATGAGATGACGCTCACTAAAAATGACTATATAGGGACGGAGATGGCTTGGTGGTATAGGTCGCACCCCATAAGGTTCCCTCAAGCATGAAAAGCCCCCCAAAAAACATAAATAAATAAAATTAAAAAAAATCTTGAGACCCATGAAAGAACTGGTCTTTCTCTCTGAATTATCATTTATGATTCTATGGTCTCACTGCTTACATTTTATTATTTTGAACACATTAACAGAGCATAAAATAAAAAAAGAGGGTCCAGGTGGTATCTAAGTCAAACAGACAGTGCCATATGCAAATCTTTATGAGGCACAAAATGGAATCAAAAGCAAATAAATCCACAACCGTAGATCTGTTTGTGGATGAGATCCAGGATGTTTTTTTGCAGCTGAATGTAAAAATGAGAGATATAAGCCGCGTTTCCACCAAGCAGTCCGGGTCGGTTCGTCTCGGTACAGTGCGCTTTTAGCAGCGTTTCCACAGACTCATCCCGGGACGGATCCCTAAAAACCGAGACGAGCCGTCCCACTTTTTTGGGACCCTTTCGTATGGGTGCCAGACTGAACCGATCCGCTCTCGGGAGGTGGAGCAACACACTGCAGACGGTTGATTGGTCAAAAGAATCATCACTTGCCCCGACAGCGGCTGCATTTCTCCTGGCGGCACACAGACTTCTCTGAAACGAAGCTTGATTGCACTTTGTAACAGAGAGTTACATGAAAATCACAGAGAGGACGAAATGCTGCATGTCTTCCATCCGTGCTCATCGTGTTTACTGTGTCGCGTTTTCTTCTTTGTTGGGTTTAATCGCGGGGTAAGCTGCTACGGCATCGCGCTATTGTTTACCAGCTGTGGCTTCCGGCATGCGGCTTACACGCGGCCCACCACGAGAGGGCACAGTTTGCTGTGGAAACGCAAACGGGATGAGACTTTACTGTCCCAAACCGTCCCAAACCGTACTGAACCGACCCGTACTGCTTGGTGGAAACGCAGCTATATTGTATCCTCTCAAAGTGTGTGTTAATGAAAAGTTTGTGTCAAGAAAACTGACGACCATCGTCTAAGGCCAGGCTCATAGTCAATAAATTTTAAAATCCTTACAAACGTTTTGTTGTGTTGTCACACACATCATGACTTATGACACCTTACCTATTATCATTCTGTTTTTACTGTCAAAGTGGAACTCCTTTAATTACCTCCGCCAAGGTGGTTTTGTTTTTGGGATAGTTTGTCTGTTTGACTGTAAACAACATAACTCAAAAAGTAAGGAACAGATCTTGATGAAATTTTCAGGAAATGTTCAAAATGGGATAAGGAAGAAGTGATTACATTTTGGAAGTGATCTGGATCACCATCTGGATCCAGGACTTTTTTTTAATGATTCTTTATCATTGTGAGAAAGGGCTGTTTCACCATATTTGTATATAACTCCACCATAAATGGTCGGATTGCTTTACGAAACAATACAAGACAAGGTCACCATAATTTCTGACGGATGTAAAAGTACGATCCAGATTCTGGCAATATTCTGGATGCTAAGATCCAGTATATGAAATATGTACTGGGTCATCATCATTTTCAACACTGTCAGGTAAAAAAATATTGTGCAAACCTGCAACTAACACCAAAATGTAGCAGCCAGTCTGCTGAAAGGGAGTATAACATTAAAGTAGGACTTAAGAGTTGGTGACAATCACAATATACTTGGCAGAGGTCTGCGCTGTCTGAGTGCTTTTTTAGTTTGAAATAAAATGTTTAGAATTGGTAAATATTTTAGGACTGGTTATTTTAAGGGCTGAAGTTTGGTTGCCAAAGGGAGCAACACACCACCTAACATGATTCTGCATGGTCTCATAAAATCTCTTCTGAAAGCAGACATTTAAAAAAAAGTCTGACCACATTTTACATCTCCTCTCGTGATAATCAGTCCGACCTGGCTCAGACAGACCTGATGTAACCAACCAGATTAAAACCTTCCATATCAAACATGAATCTGTGGGCCAAAAGATGATTATCTTTATAACGATCACATAACCAGGAAATATGAAAAGATCATTGATTCTTCTTGGAGCCAAAATCAATCTTCTCCTTGAAAGGAGGCCATGACTGTGGTCAGGACTAAATGTCATTGAACTGAGCTTACCCAGGAGACACAAAGGCCATGAAGATGTGTTCTTGGTTTTCTTACAGATGTTCCTATTTCTTGCCAAAACCGTGTTAATTCTGGGTTGTCTGACACCTTTTCTTATCACTTGGTTTTATTGTAGGTAATAAAATACACAGGGAAAAATAAAGAAATTAAAGAAAACTAAATATTTTGTGTGAATGCTGCAATTTCAACGAATGGATGTTTGCATGTGTATTTCAGACTTTCCAGGTCCAGTTTTTCTTCTTACCCACAGACTTCGGCCTGTCGTTGGAGTAAGCCCAGGAGGAGACTGTCTCTGTGGGTTCAGTGGAACAAGATCTTCCTTTAGGCGACTGACCTCCGCTCGACTCATAGAAACCTTGGAAGCACAATTAGAGAGAGACACACACACACAAACACACACACACACAAATAGGATGACTGTCTCATTTCTTATAGTCCACTGATCGTCCCAATTCTCTAAAAATATGCTACGTGATGCGAGGAGTGTCTCATCGCATTTCACTAACAGTCCACAAAACAGAAACAACTGGGGCATGAAAAGGCACAAATAAATAATAAAAAAGTCATCACGAGCATATTTGGACTACAAAGACAGAAAAGATTCACTCATGTGGTGCACAGTTTACTTGGAAGTGAGTGATTAAGTGCAAAAGTAACAAAATAAAATGTTTTAACAGTGAGAGTACCAGAACTGGGCCGACTATCTCCTGTGTCTCCCTGAGCTCCATCATAGGCGCCGTCAGCAGCGTCGATCCTCAGCTCTCCCACCTGCTGTTCCAGCGCCTGCATTAGGCCCCATGGGGAACTCTGAAGGGCACTCTGAAACACAAACACACACACAAACATTCGGTCACCATGCTGTGGCTGGCTGTGTTTGATTGCACTGTTGGAGGGCTTTTTAAGTAGCTGGTAAGAGGCAGCAATCAGTGGTTTCAACAACAAAGCAGAGGGTTCAAGAGTCCTCATAAATCAAACCACTGGTTTTGAAGAAATGCTAATGTTACAGGGGCACTGCTGTGAATCCTCCACTGCTTGTTTTTCAACTTACAGGTCTTGTTTGACACTCATAACCAACACCTGTTGAGATAAACCCTTTATTTACTTTTTACATGTGATTTTACCACAGGCAAAAAAAAAAAAAAAAAAAAATAGGTAAGAATTCTCAGTCTCCAGCTTTTGTCATTAACTCTAACAACCTAAAAAATGTTCCAGTTTTTCTTTAGTTTTCCAATTAGTTTTGCTTGCTTGCATTTGAGAACTTATTGCTACATGCAAGCAACTCTTTATGGAGCACACACTGGATCCAATGCTGGTCATTGTCTCTCTACAAACTGCACCTAGATGCAGATGTCTGCACAGTGCAGCTGAAAATCTGCTTAAACCCTTCATTGCTGAACGTGTCGTATTAGTAACATGAGTTTCAAAGACCTCTATCTCACCAACATGATAAATAGTTTCTTTACAAACCTGCTAGATTTTGAGGATTATCATCCAACTACAGGCAGCTGAAATTGTACTTTTTGTCACTTTTCAAAATAGCTGCTCTCTTGAAATCCTCTACCCACTTATTTTTTTCATGAAAATCATAAATAATTTTAAACAAGTTGTAGTAAGAACAACATCAGAATTGTCACTCATTTTTCTTTCTTTTCTTTCTTTTAAATAAGTGTTCCCTGCATTAATAAAGTGCATATTTTCTCAAAATTTTGCTCAAAAGTTGCTAAAACTGCCCAACTTATCATATTAGATTCCACAAAAAATGACAAAAAAAAAGACAAGATGATGTAGCAATATTTTTTTTCCATGGACATTGTTGCAGAGTGTATTAAAATGTCAGAAAGGCAGGGGGGGTTATGGCAAAAATCAAAATCACCATTAGTTGAACCCTCTACCTTAATTTGAGTTAATGCATGATTGTCCCACTCTCAACTCGGCTAATTCTGTAAATATGTGTATAATTCTGAAAGAAGTAACTGAAATGAACAAGTACACATGAACAATAAAGGTCTATATATTGAATCAAAGTAATGAAACAATGAAAACACACATCAGCTAGAATTAAAAAAATGCTCTAAATTTCAGGTTGTATTATTTTTTTATCAGTCCCCCAGCCCTGCATCTTAGTTATCCCAGACTTTAAAGGGTTAATGTGTCAACTAACAACACCATCCCCATTCTTGCTATTTGATTTTTCTGGTGGTACTGAAACACCAGGATGGACTGGAGAAAGGGGGACTTGGCTGAAAGTCCTCACTAACCAGAGGCTACAAAAGGAGCTTCAAAAACTCGGCCACTGTTCACGACCATTGTAAAGCACGATGATACTTTTTATTGAAACAACAAGAAGAAGAATTGCCTTTGTTTTCAAGAACTAGCATTTAAAGTTGGAGAAAAGGAGATTTTTCAATCTTTTGTCAAAGCAATGAAATGCTAAAAATGACTCATCACTACTAAAACAAAGTCAAAACTGAATAAGTCAAAACCCTCCTATTACTAAAAGACAAATAAGGCACAGCAGGTCAGAGTCCTGCATCACTGGAGTGCATCATTGTACAGCTTCCATATCTGTCACTGTGCTCTCTTGTGTAAGACGTCAGTTGGAACATGAATAATTCAGGGGTCTGTGAAGGGTAGGGGGCCAGTGTCTCATGTGGGTGGAAGACACACGCACGTACACACTATTCAGTTAACATCATTTAAAATGAGGACTCTTGGCTAATAAATACACTTTTAAAAATCTACAAACTTCTATAAAAAGAGAAACAACACAGTTTTTACTCTGAGAGTCTAAACACTCAACACTGGTTTTTCAAAACGACGCACAAGCAGACTGGTAAGATACTGGAATTGGACACGCTCGTTCAGCCAGCAGGAGAAATTGTTCCAGTCTCCTGTTGACATCATCTGACACATGTTTTATCATCTGCAGACAATCACACACAGCACGTACACTTTGGAGTCACATACTCTCCCACAGACAGTTATTTATATGCACAAAAGCAATTCATTTTCTTAGAGGTGTGATTCCACTGACACTGAAGGCTCATTTGGAGACTTCATTACCAGAAGATTGAGCATATCCTCAAAACAGAGGAGGGGGGAGGGTTACTTTTTGTATTCCAAAACCCTCCTGATGAAGCACGTGTCAGCCAGTCTTCTCCTCGTCCTCAGCACTGTCTCTACACATTTATCTTTGCAAATAAACCCCTGCATTAAATAAACATAGTCAGGGAGGTTTTTCCCCCTTCTGAACACATCTGGTGCAGAAAGTTGTGCCAGATTCCCTTTCCCTAATTACACTCTCACAGACCTGCTAGCACGGCTGAACACTCCTGCTCTTTAAAGGTCACACAGTCAATTTTCCAGAACAAGGAACATTTCACAGCTCAAACCTGAAAGAACAGCATGTTTGTGTCTCAGTGCATGCTTTTTCTCCTAAAACCTGGAATGTGTCATGAAAGAAGAAAAAAAAATCCTGGAAAACAGGAAACCAAGTCTGGCCTACCTCCAAGGGTGTCTTTTGGTTAGTGCACCAGTGATTTGTTGAGCTCCTTTGTCCTGCAGACTCAAGGCAGCCATGATGCACATGCTGCTGAGAGGCAATTGACCCAAGCTAACCTACGGCTTCCCACACAACCTCTTCACCCCAAACACTGTCACTTCTTTTGTCTTGACAGGGGAACTTGTCTTAACATAAACAAAGCATTACCATCACTTCATCAATATGGTTTTGTGTGGTAAAAACCAAGAGTGGGAGCTTTGTTTTAACTCCTCGTGTTGGGCTGGAGAAGCTTGGAGGAGGGGAGACTATAGGAAATCAATTAATCAATGATACAGATGCACACAATTGATTGCCTGCAGCCTCTCTTTGCGTGCACATCGACACAGTGTGTGAGCCACAGTGCTGACCATTAAATTATAATGCTGCAGAAAACAAACAAACCTTTGTGGTCCTACAAACAAACCAAACACAATACAACATTTAGCAGTCGGGAGCAGCTCCTCATTGTAACAGGGACCATTTTGCAGACTGGTCTTTGATTGCACTCTATTATTAATGGTCCCACACTGATTCAGTGACACTCTGCACACTGTATCATTACTGTTTTATTGCATCCTCTGCTTCAAGCCAGTGGGGGATGGGGGGAAACAGAGAAGACACAGTACAGCCAGGCTCACCTAGCCATTAGGCTGCACACCAGGAACACCTGCTTCAGCAATGGAAACGACCCTGCAGCAGGTGAACCCAGGACAGAAATGTGACTGATTACTGGCTGATTTCACACGTGAGGGCTTCCCCAGTCTGATCCAAAATAAATAAAACTAATGCAAACATGCTTTCAGAGACTGTCTGACCAGTTTGCACTCAAACACAGGCTCCTGATGCTGACTTAAGCTTAAATCACATTTTCTATAAACCCTTCTCTGGGTCTTAAAAGAATAGCATCGGAAAGAAAAAAAAACTCTATGGAACAAGGCACACAAGGCATGCAGCCGCACTGCTGGACCCTGTATAATTAGAGTAATGTTGTCACTGGCTCCACACAGACAGGGCTGTGGGAGGCCAGACGCACACGTATACACACACTTGACTAAACCACTGATCCTTTCTTTTTCCATTCATACACACACAGACTTTAAATGATTTCTTATAGAGGGGTAAATTAAATTTTAATGACCATTTCCAATCTGACAGAAGTCAAATTTGTACACAGGTGCACAGTGTTTGCATAAGCATAATGAATAGCAGTCATTAGCATGCTCAGACTGTGGGATACGTGCACAGAAGCTTGCAGGCAGGGCACCATGGTGTGTTGGCTGTGAATGGAGCTCTTAAGAGGGACGTGCACCAGACTGTGCTCATTTGACTGACTGTTGTGGAATCAACCCAGAAACCATCGAGCGGTACATTTGTGAACCCAGTGTTTTCAAACGTCCTCTGAAAAAAAAAAAAAAAAAAAAAACCCTGGCATGGCTGTTTGTGTCCCTATGCTTTTGTTTATTTTCAGAATCTATTTCCCTAATGACTGCGCCTCTTAATAAGCCAATTCACACAAGGCTGTGTGGATCTGTGTGCTGGAGGAGACTATTCAGTGATCCACTCCAGTGATCGGTGACCGCAGAGAAGGCTAACTGCTCCACAGTCACACTAATGATGTCAGCCGTCTTCAAACAAGGACACACACAACCTGATCGATGACGAGACAGCGGTTCAGCAAAAGGCAAGAAACAAAACAATTCCTACTGCAGACCCATGGGAGAAATTCTTTATTAGGATGGTACCCATTGTTGTCAGGCACTGACCTTTTTCTACACTGTAAAAGATTTCACTGTAAAATAACAGTAAAACACTGGCAGCAGAAAAGGCCTGTGATTTCCAGTTATTTTACAGTGCATGTACAGTTCATTTTTACAGGATAATACTGTAAATTGGATCACAGTTTATGAATGTAGCATAACAGTAAAATACTGTAAAACCTGCTGCCACTATTTTACCATTATTTCACAGCAAAGTAATTTTGTCTGGATGGCTTTATGTAACCATGAGTGAGATATGGGCAGATTGTACATTGAGATGTTGTGTGGAGGGCACAGGCTGTCTGTGCTCCAATGAAACTACTGCCCCTGTAGTGTTTTCTTCAAAAATAACTAAAAAAGAGAAAAAAAAATTCAGTTGATATTTTTCTCCATTTTAAAACTGGCAAAAATCACCAGGTAGATGGTCTGTGCCATGTGAAGTACAGGCAGTCATTCTGTGCCACTGAGCAGACACACCAGTCAATGCAATTGAGCACAGACAGCCGGTCCTTGTCATGTGGAGCACAGACAGCCTGTCTGTGCCATGTGGAGCACAGACAGTTGGCCTCTGCCATTAAGCACAGACAGCCAGTCTACACTATGTTGAACTCAGACAGCAAATCCATGCCATGTGGTGCATAGACAGGCTGCTTGTGCCATGTGGAGCACAGACAGCCTGTGCCACCCTCAGTGTAACATCCTGCTTTCCTACTGTGCAGACGCTTTTCTGCTTGCTCTCTTCCCTGCACAGACTTTTTTGCTTATATTTGCTTATTTTCCAGTTTTTCCATCAAATAATCAAAAGCGGTGGCTTTTGGAGACCTGCAAGACTTAGGACTATCATTTGTTTTTCAAGATTAAAGGGAGATTTTTAAACATTTTTCGACTTTCCTGATACTGCGCGAGGGCGGCCTGCCAACCGCACAAGCCCACTGCATCAGGATGCCTCCCTTTTCCTTGGATGAACATGACTATCACAGGCTTCTCCAGAAGATAGCAGTCCTGGAAACAAAATGTTTCCAAAATGCCACATAACTAGAATGACTTTGCTTTAAAATAACGGTAAAATTCTGGCAGCAGGGCTGTCAGTATTTGACAGTGTTTAAAGGAAAATTTTGATGTACTACATCATTTTGCAAAGGGCAACTCCTTGTTCTTATTTTGGACAATCTGACTTCTACAGATAGACTTCTATTGTAGGTCTTCTTCAGTGGGTCTGCTCTTTCTTAAAGATCCTTTCTGTCATTCTATTAAAAACCCTTCTCTCATTGAGCCGTCATGATTCTTTATACAATCAGTGTAAGATTCTGATCTTAAACACACTTCTGGTCTCTTTAATTTCCTGCATCAGTTTAAATGTTTTCTGTTGAACCAGCTGTGGTAAACCAACAGCACTTGTGGGATAATAAAACTGATTGATCTGCATCCAAAAATATTGAAATGAAATAAAACTCCATGACAGCTCTCTATTCTAAACTTGAGCACTTTCATACTTGTATGTATGTCACACACTCATACACAATTCATACATGAACTTCCGCTCTATCCAAACACACACAGTAGGTAGCTGAGAGGGGTCAGAGCTGCATGCTTTCCCAGCTGCTGTCTGGCGTCCCACAGCTGTCAACACCTTCAATAGCGCGCACATACACACACTGGAGGTTATCTGGAGGAAAGAAAAAAAAAAAGACAGGGGGGCCTCTGATCCTGTCTGGGGCCACATTCATGTTCAAGAAAGCTACGCGCAAACACGCACGCGCACACCAGCAGTCCCCTGGGTCAGATGTTTCTGTGTCACATCCGTGAACCACACATTTTGGCGACTTTAACCTACATGGAGGAGATGAGATCGGGGATTTGGCTGGGGCGCAGATGGCGACCAGATATCATGAAGAGTCAATTTGAGACTTCAATTAGAGTCCTGTTGGACCAAAAAAAAAAAAAAAAACACATTCTCCGAGGAATTTCCTCGTGTAATTACTCACACGCTTGGATAAGCATAACAGTTAATAAACATCGATCCACGGACACGTTGTGCGCGGAATGAAAAAGTGGGGAAAATATGCAGCCCTGAGGGGAAACGCGTGTCACTCCTGCACCAGCTTTGAAAATGGCTGTTTCCTGTCAGTGCGTGGATGAGGAGACACTGAAACGCGCTGACAGGCCTCTCCAACATCAAGGGATATGAATTTTACTTGACTGCTTAGTGCGCACATTGGAGACACTTAATCACATGGATTCCACGTTAAGGCCACATTACATTAGTTTTGTCATGTGCGTAATCTTTGTTCTCTATCAGAGTCAAGACCATTCAGTGCCCGCAAAATCAAAGCAATGCCCGAATTATGCCACACCGAACTGACACAAGTGTGGAGGGCCACCTCGCATGGGCCTCGGTCAGCATTAGTATTCCGCTCCATATGCGCCTATTGTTAGGCCCCAGGCTGAGGAGAGGGAGGGAGGGAGGAGAAAAGGAGGCGGCTGATTTAATTTCTTTTTCACCCTCTATAATAACGGCTTCCTATTGTAGCAATGTTTAGACAGCCTGCGAGCTGCCCAAGGACAACAGGAGGGCTGCAACAAAAACTCAAAGTTAAACATTTAAACTCAAGAAGCAGAAATAAAACATGAAACTCAGACCAGAGGCAATTAAATCCGAAGCAGGGGTGATGCGTAAAACTTTATCAGGGAGATGCTGTTGTCTTCCTGACGTCAATTAAACTTCTCTTCGTTTTCATGAAGCCACTTTTTAAATCCTTACATCAGTGCGTCTCAGGAACATTCACAACTCACTTTGCTTGAGCTTAACACAAGAGAAACGGCCCTATAAATAACACTGAGGATAACCATAACATAAAAAACGTTAATTTGTGATACCCAGAGAATGATGTGAGTTAATAATTCATCCTTTTATGATCTCCAAAAAACACAAATAAGAGCTTGTTAGGTAGTAAAAGCCACAAAAGTCCATGATGAGGGAACAATGGGCCATTAAATACTCGGTCTGTGCCACAAACGGCGGGTGCTCCACCCCCTGATTTCGTTACCCAAATGCATAAATCTCAGCCCAAAGCAGAGAAACGCATTACATCCTTTCAAACAGAGAGCCCATTAATCAAGTTGAGTAACTTTTTCCGCAGATAGGGGTCATCCCCACACAAAAGACGCAGCCCGGAGCAAGAGTCCATCCAGCGGTCATAGGAATCACACTGAGGCTCTGCTGTAAAGACCACTAGAGATCCAAAAACTGTGCACGACCATGGCACGCAGAGCAAAAGGGGGTTCAAACACAGGGGTGTGGTAGTATGGTGTGAGTCAACATGGTCGAGCTGCTGAAATCCAAACATGCTGTAAAAGACACTCAAAGTTCTTACCAGCTGACGCCTAAGTGTCAAGTTTTCCTGCCCCCAGCTGCTGAAACACGCCAGCTCTCCTCTGGAGCTGTCTTGGGGCAGGGGGTCTCCAAGAGCCAGCGCCCCCAGCACCAGGCACTCCTGTCTCTGCTTGCGGAGCTCCAGCTCACACAGCCCGGCCAGACTCGCCTCCAGGCGCTCCTTGGTCCGACTGCGCTCCACCGTCACCGGGAACGAGAACGCGCGGTGCATGTCGCTTAAAATCCAACGCTTTTATGCAGACTAAGAGAAATTACTCCCCTGGTTTAGTCCTTCGTGTTCTCCAATTGGCCCAGATTCACGGGGACAGTCGCAGGCTACACAGAGCCATGCTGCATCCCATTCCTTGTGATAGTATGGTTGCCTTGGAGGAACATGCTTCCCCAGGTCGTCTGTGCGCTATACATTTTCCATTTCGCAGCTGTCAAACGCAGGCACGGAGCCCCGCCCTCTGCGACCAGCCACGACGAGAAAGTGGGAGTCATCACCCCGCACCCCACCCCCCTTTGCAAATCCAATCTCAGCCTTCATTGGACGTGAGTGGCTGATGGGGTGCTGTGCGTAACGTTGTCCCATCCCCCTTGATTCATTACAGTGATGACTCGACCTCACCCATTTTCCCATCTTGGCCCAGGACTAATGGGCTTCTTCAGAGGTAGGTTATTTTGGGTATAGTGAGGTAAAACACAGGCATTTATTATACTGAGACGATTTAAAGCCAATATTCTCCTCAGCAAGAGCCAGAGCATGTAAAAACCCTCACAGATAAATACCAATCAGACTGTATGGGATGCAATGATGGGCTATTAAATCCTACAGAGACCTGACGGTGTGAAATAGTTAATTTAATGGGTCTGTAACCCCATATCACTGAAATATGGACAAGACGGATTAAAATGGCTAATTTCCATATTCTCTATGAAAATTTTGTCTCTGAGGCATCCAGGTTGCTGAAATGTGCTATGGTTGTGATTCAAAAAATCAAAATAAATAAAAATAACATTTTAAATAAATAAATAAAAAAAACACAGTTTAAGTCATCCATTTCACATCCCTGCTCAGCTGCTCTATGTTTTTCACATTCTAAGGATGCTGGAGATTCATGCAAGTTAAAAAAAAAAAAAAAAAAATCTCATACAGAAATATTTCATTTCATTTATGTTTGAGATCGACAGCACTGGTCTCCAGCAGCTTCATCTTAAAACTTACAGTGAAATGTTCTACTTACACTACACTACTTAAATAAACAAATTAATTAATTAATTAATTAAATAAATAAAATAAAATAAGATAAAATAAAATCTTTCCAAGTGTTTTTGCCTTATTTCCATTTTTTTAAGAAAAGAAATATAGATTGATAATAAAATAAATAATGAAAAATATGAGGTCTGAATTGCTTGTTAGAAAAAAAAAAAAAAAAAAAAAAGTTCAAAAAATTACCAGTGGGATTAGAAAAAAATTTCTTGTATTAAGACATTAACTTGACAAGCACATTTTTTCTTACCCCACTGGCAGATATTTTTACCTGTTACAAGCAAACCTCATTTTTGTCTCCGATTGTCTTGAAATAAGAGATTTTTTTGGTTTTGTCAGTTAAATATGGCTCATATCAAGTAAAATAGGACAGTATTCACATAAAACAAGATTAAAACACTTTGTAAGAAGTAAGTTGTTTTTTTTTTTTGCTGTGCAGAACAAAGGAGCTGCAGCCTTCAATAACTGGGTCTGCTGACATTCACATTATGGCACCACGAAGGAAAGTATGCTCTCAAATTTGAAAATGAAAGCTTGATTGCCTAGATTTGGTAGAATAATTTGATCTAAAAATTATGTATTTTCCAAAACAAGAGTATCTGTAGAAAAGATGAAGAAAATGCTACACTGAAAAAAGATTTCTTTTGTGTGTGTGTGTGTGTGTGTGTGTGTGTGTGAGTGCATTCCAGCTGTTGTACTCTGCTGGCCTCAGCTCTAGCTTGTGTCAGCCTGCTGAGTTTATACGGTGGAGTAATTAGTGGGTAATTCACGCAGCTAATTTCAGTGAGACGGCCGGGAGCCAAAGAGTCCTATAGGCAGACAGCTCTGATCCTGCATAAGACACACACTGTATGTCAAACTCCCAAAATAACAATGCTTTTAATATGTAACATAAATATTTTATATTCCTCTGATTTTACTTTATTTTTTTTTATAGTGCAGCAGTAGATAAATATTTCAGCTCAGTGCCTCATGCAATCTGCCTTTGCAGCTCTGCACTGTAAAGTCTCCTGAGGTCAAACTTACTCGCTCGTTAAAGATAGTAACTGTTTCCAGTCAGAAAAAAAACATCACTCACTGGGATTAAGCCACAGGTTGTATAGGATGACAAAAAGAAGAAACAGCAGCAGTGTTTTTATATCATATACTTTTTTATTCATAGTTCCAATCTCTACTTCACATGAACCAGAAAGCCACTTTCATCTTCAGTCTCTATGAGGCAAAGTCATCAGCAAGTCAAAACCTACGCGCAGCGCAGGTTGGATTCCTTTGTCAGTGTGTGTGTGTGCTCACACTGCAGATATACACAACATATACTTACAGTATATTTTATCTCATGTAGAAATGTCACTAAAAGTCTCTCTAGAGATCAAAACATTTCCTAAAAAAAAACAAAACAAAAACAAAACAAAACAAAAAAAACATACAGTAGATTTCTTTTTGAACAGAACTACATCAGTACATATTTTATCAAGACACACCCGAAGAAGAGAATTAGCCATGGGTTTGATCAGTGGTCGTTTTCAGGAAGTGGTGTTTGCATGTGCGAATTAACCAAGGCTGTTTGTTAGTACTGGGTTGTGTGGGTGGCACTTTACGTCTTGCCGGCTCTGTGACAGCAAGGAAAATGCCAATTAATACAGTCAATGAAGCACACAATTCATTAGTTGTCTGTGACAAAGACAGTGGCATCCAGAACTCACGGGTCACCTTGGTTCCACAGCTGTGCAGCAAAAAGCAATCATACAATCATTCGAGTAACGCAGATCATCTGTGTGAGGGCACACGAGAAAGGGAAACAAAGGATAGTCATC
Source organism: Halichoeres trimaculatus (assembly GCF_033239565.1). Classification (NCBI taxonomy): domain Eukaryota; kingdom Metazoa; phylum Chordata; class Actinopteri; order Labriformes; family Labridae; genus Halichoeres; species Halichoeres trimaculatus. The sequence continues at coordinate 5,368,128 of NW_027437188.1, read as the reverse complement.
TGGGAGAGATTGTAGCTTTGATTTGTCAGATTTTTTTTTAACTAGTGGGGAATAAAATATGAGGTTGAAAGGGAATGGTTGAGATCTGCAAGCCAGATTCTAGGAGGCTAGCATAGGAAGCTAATTTAGACTGAGGAGGATGTGTCTTAAATGTTTTAATCTGACAATGAAAAGCAGTCACAATTGGGGTGTAAAACCATCTCAATCAAACCTAAACCACGTCCCATTCCAAAGAGCATGAGAGTGTTGGTTGAAAAATGTATAATCCAGGATTCTGAAACGGGAAAATCTTCATCTTACACTTTGTATTTGCAACCTCTTTAAAGCATCTCTATTTTCACAGCAATACTGTTCCGTCATAAACACGAAGCAAAACTTTGACATAGTCTTTCTCTTTTCGTGAGAGTGATTTTGAGAAAAACAGAAAAGCTTTCCAACCACTCACATTCATGTCTTAAGGTTTCCATGTGTTAACAATACTCAGTGCCTTCATCCACTGTAATATACGTATAAACACACACAGCAGGGGGTTAAATCTTGAAGCTTTTCAGCTGCTTCCAGTGAGTCAGTCAGTAGCACTCCAAGCAGGCACACAGTAAAGACACAGTTCCCCTTGGAAATCATTCAAAGTTAATCATAAAGTGAGTCTCAGATTGGGCTTTCACAGGTGATCATGGAAGAGATCAACATGTAATCAAGTTGAAAAGAGTAAAGCACAAATATTAAGTCTGGGCTGGTGTAACTTGATTTCAAACCGTGAGGAGTAAAATTCTGGTGTCAGAATGAGTTTTGCAGGTGTGATTGTCAAATAAACAAACCAGAAAAAACAGAAATTAGGAACATTTTCCCTCAGCCCTGCATTCATCCTCGCTGCTCTAACTTCTTCCTTTCACTCTCTACCTGAAGAGGCCTTAAAGTGCTCCGCTTTCTCTTTTTCAACACCAGGAAGTTCGTCTTCTTTTAGAAGCGCTCTCATTGCTGCAGTCTGTCGGCTGACAAACTCTCACGAGATGCTCTTTACCGCACCTTGTTCAGTATATATGTATATATAAATATATAATACATGACATACATGATTAATACTTCATTAAAACAATATGATCATTCGTGATGTACATTTCTACTACTTTCTTTTGGTTCAATTTAGTTGCACTAAAAAAATGATCATGCTTTCATTGCATCCAAGACAGATACTTGAAATGGGGGAAAGGAGGTTATAACATGGGTTAAAGGAAGTGTCTTTAAAGGAATAGTTTGTGAAATTCACTAATTTGGTTTATTGCCGATATTTAGATGAAGGAAATCTGTGTGGCTGCTGGATAAGGAAGCCAAGAGATGTTAGCGTAGCCTGGAAACTGTAGTGGCTGGTGGATTCATACGTTCTGCTCGGACACAGGACCAGCATCAATCTTTTCATCTAAGTTTTTGAAGACAGTGAATATGTGAATTTCTGAACACTTCAAACTATACCTTTAAGTAAAAAGTCATCAAGCCCCTAACATAGTGACATGGACAAAGATTTGCTTACAGAGGGCAGATGAAGGGTTCGTCTCCAAAATGCCGTATATCCAGTTCACTCTTCAATTTCGATCGTCTTTTTCTCTCAACAACCACAGATTTAAGGTACTGAAAATGTGTCAAAAATGACTTCATCTGTGGTTTGAGTGATTTTATAAGATAAGCTGTAACTTTGTTTTAACTGTTGGATATGTCATTTTGGAACAAAACTCTTCACTTGTAAACGGTACCCGGGTGGGGCTAATGCAAGGCGGCATCCAAACGCATTAGCATCAAAAAGGCAGCCTGGCTGCAAGAGCCAGAGAAGAAAATAAAACATAAGAAACACACAAGTGTGGAATGGTAAAAATGTCACACTTTACAGCACACACACTCACACATGCATGCACGCAATCACACACACACTTTCTCTCTCACACACACACTCACACACAGGTGCGTGAATATAATCACGCAAATGCAGAATCATACTTGCACACTGGACATGTCACAGACATATCTGGCATGCATTTTTAGAAGAAAACACTTTGTTAGAAATTCTTCAACTGGTCTAGAGCTCTGATAATTTCATTATGTACATAAATTAACAATAAATATAGGTAATGTTTATATAATTTGAAATATATATATTAAATAATGAAATAATCTTATATATTTCAAATATATTCATAGAATTCTTTCTAATTTGAAACATATTTAAAGAGATATAGTCACAGTTTAGTAATAAAACATGTAAGAACACAGGTCTCCCTATCAGTCAGGCTGCAGTATCCCTTATCGTGGAGTTTATAAGGTGTGATCAGAGTCTGGCCTTTTGGTCCAGGCTAATACATTCTACTTTATTTGGAGGAGGAACAGTGTAATGTAAGGTAGCCATCACTGGCCGGGGCAGCTGATGATGTGGATTGTTCTGGCTTGGGTTTCACCAGTGTCTATATCTGACTCATAAATATACGGACAGAGTGGTCTGACGGGGAACCAGCCCTGACAGAGACCACACAGGCCAAGTTTAAACAAGGCAACAGACTGAAGCTGAGCTCTCAGCTACAACACTTCTCTTCCTTCCTGTGTGAGGGACGATACTGCACTCTGATCACACTGAGGTCTGTTAAAGGGACACTGCAGCCACGACCTCTAGGGGATGATGGGTTTGGAACAGTCTAGAGAGTGTAGAAAGCCGTTAAGACTCAAAAAGACCCCCTCCTCTCAGACCTCTATCTCTCCACGTCTTCGGTTCTTCTTTTTTTTGACACACATAGACTGGAACTGAACCACATTAACACTGACTGAGGGGAGCTAGGTTGTCTAAATGCATGCAGTAGTTTCCCTTCTTTCTCTCTGGTGCTGTCGGGTCGACACAGCTTACAGTAGGATGCACTTGGAAATAAGAGATAAGAGGGAAACGTTCATCCCAAAGGTGCAGAGAAAGAGCACCTCCCCACAAAGCCAGTGATGTTGGGACACCTCAGTTCCTGTGTGTGGTTAGGGGCACTTTCTGTCCAGTATGTCCTCCTCTTGGGGGTTTTCACCTCTGTGCGCTGGGGACGACTGTTCCTCTCTCTGTGCCTTTAGGACCAGCTCACTATTGGTCCCACCTCCCCCTCTGTCCTCTGTCTGTCCTCTGTCTGTCCTCTGTCTTGCTGCTGTCTGCATACTGGTTCACAAACAAAACAGGTCCTATATTGCACAGCATGCCCTCATGGCCTTGGGGTGGTGTGTCAGTGATAGCGACTTCTCTTCTCCTCAGCCTCGGAGCTGTAGTCCCTTAAACCAATGCCTCGCTGGAGGTTCAATAAAGAGTCTTTCATCTGAAGAGATCAAGAAGGAGAAAGTGTGTTAGCTTGTTTTTCAAAGACTTTCACATCACTGTAACCTTAAAACATGTATGATAGGAGTTATAATGAGTCTTTATGGCTAACCCAAATCAATAACTTTTCCACTTTTGCTCATTTGGGCAAGACATTTTCACTCACTGACTTTCTAAAATTTACAAAGAAATGAAACATTTGCAAGCCCAAGTGAGCACATCACACTTAGAATACTGTTTTTCTGATATAATAAACTTTTGAGTAGATTTTGTTTGACCACATTAAAAGTCTTGGCACCCTAAAGGGAAAATTTGACGGTTTTTGTAACAGACTTCATATCATGTGTGACACATTTGCCATAAACTATGCCCAGATTCAAGTACCAAAGCATATCTCATTGGATTTTTACGATGGGATTTGATGATATCTTCAAAATCACTTGTAAAAACATTGTTAAGAAATCAGATTGTATCACATGAAACCATTCCACCAATTACACTCCTGGTTGTATATAGATGTCCTGACATTTAATTTCATTTTGGTCTGATGGGTCAAGATCAGATCCCACTCTGTTGCAATCGGTCACAGATCCATTATCTTATATTTTTCCATGAGAATTATGTCTTTAAGATTTAGTTATGAAGTATATGTTTGTCTACTTAACCGTCTCTTTTAAAAAGGCAAGAACTAAAGGTTTCTGTGCATTTTGGTGCTTTTGTAAATTTTAGTTGTAGGACATAAAAACAATGAGGTTGTGACTCATTTTGTCTGACATCTAACTGCGATGATTAATGTATGTGTTTTAATACCTTTAGCCAATATCTCTGATGGTCCTGTTGCTTTTTTTGAGGGCCATAAAGAGCTATCCGTATTAATTTCAGGCTGTTTTATAATCAGCTACAAACTCCCCACAGGAGCTTTAACCTGACCCCAGGGTGACACTTTATCTTTTTGTTTCTTTTAGAAAGAGTATGCTACTTTGTGATTTATGATGGAGGATTAGAACCACCTTAAAGACAAAAAGATAAAAGGAAAATTTACAAGATAAATCTAATAAATTTATGAAAGTGACGTATTAAATTTACAAAAACAGCTGTGACTGCAGAGAGATGCCTGTACTGTACTGCAGCTCAAGAATCAGGCCGTGATAACTTGTCACTGTGTAACTTTATTCTGAAGTCACATGCTGCACCTCACAACAAATGTACTCAGTGAGATAAGGTGGCTGAGGAGGATCACACAGTGCAAAGTCGCACTTCACAGTGGGGCTTCTAGAGATATAATACAGTGTTGATTTTGTAAAAGCAACGTTCCACTGATGAGTTTTTAATCAGGGAAAGCTGAATCTGTGAATATCTTTCTAACTTTACCCAAGTTCTTAATATAGCCACAGTTTCTTAGCTTATCTTTTCAGGTTCCTTATACTTATGACAGTTTTAACCTGATGTGCCAAAAGATGGCACATCTCCTTATTTGTGAAACCTATACTAAAGTAGACTTTCCAAGATGCTCCATGATCCTCATTTTTGTACAGACTTCTGGAGGCCTGGCTATAAACCAAAATAGCAACTTTATTCTTTAATTTACGACTTTCACTCATAAATTTACAAAATTTATATTCATAAAGTTACAACTTTATCCTAGTCAATTTATGAAATTAATATTTTTTATTATTATTATCATTATTATTTATTATGGATCATAAAAACCACAGAAAGAAAGAATACAATAAATAATAATAATAATAATAATAAAAAAAAACAAAAAAAAAAACTTAGGGGCCAGGACTGTCAGATTCACAGGCTCACAGGGTTGTAATTCAGTAGCTTGATGTACCACATTTGTCACCCAGAGATAAATGCTGGGCTTGAAAAACAGGCAGGCAAGTTGTTCTGTTTTCAAAAAGCCTCATCCATCTAAAACAAACCCTAGTGACAGGTTTCTCAGACAGCTTCAGGGGTGACCGGCTGATGTCACCGGTCTACACCACAGCACAAAGGAAGGTCAGTTCTCCTGGGGCTGTTTACCATTGCACAACGTAACTCGTGCTGCATTCCAAAGACACATCTCAACTGGGTTTTGTGAACGTCTCTCTGTGTCTGAGTACCTGATCAAGTAGCACAACGGAGGACTTGATGATCTCCCTCCACTTCTGCAGCTCGGCATCGTGGTAACGCTGCTGAGCCTCCAGGAGCTGGGCCCACTCCATCTGCGTCTGAGGCAGTTTACTGGGAGAAATGTACACACACACACACATGTCAGCAACATGAGTGTTCAGCAGCTGAAGTATGACTTCCATTTTGAAGGACTGCCAACACACAGTTAGGTAAATTGTTTCAGTAAGCCCAGAGCGATTCAGAGGTAATTTAAGGGGCTCAGTGTTCTCCTGCTATACAGACATTTGGATATAGTTTAGTGGGTGTGTTTCGTGTGTTTGACTATGTATGGATATTTTCTGCGTATTCACAAGCCAAATACCAACCACAGAATGCTTTTCAGGCTTGATTCTACAGAGAAAGAGATGTTTGTGCTCCCAGTCACATTATCAAAACACTTATCGTACACTGAAGTTAAGAAAGGAAAAGAGCGAAAGCATTAAGACTTTTCTGCATGTACCTTTCATGAAGCCGTAAACCTTGCCAGGTTGTTAAAGACTGTGCAGAGTACTCCAGCATCCATAGTTTGTAGAAGAGCATCATGTTGAGAAACACCAGCAAGACCAGACTAAAGGAGGGACAGAGAAAAGAGGTGAGTCATGAGTTGCCTCGTGTGCAATAATTGCTTTATTTGTTCACATTTATTTAGAGCTCTCCTCATCTTTACACAGCAATGAAGTTTAACACTGGGGATACTTTGAAATCTAAGTATCTGGCTATGCTGCCTGGTTAGATTATGTACCTTAGACAGATCCTATGGATGGCAATGGAAGGAGAGGAAAGAGAGGTTACACTCAATAGACCAACAATGAGGAATTAACAAGACACCAACACAATTCAGTGTGTGAATCAGACAAAAACTCCACAGAACAAACAGGAAAAACTGATGAGATCATGAAACACTTTGATCTGAAGAAACTCTAAGTGAGATGAATGTGTGTACTTTAGGGCTGGGAGAAAAAATGCTGCAATGTAGTATCTGGATTTTTTCTAACACAAACAAAATGTTTTTTTTTTTCTTTTCAAATCCAAGTCCTTCATTTAAGTCTTTATTTCCTGGGTTAAAAAAAAAAAAAGCTGAGATGTCAGATACCTTTAAAGGGGACATATTATGCTGATCCCTGATTTAATACTTACAAATTATATAATAAATTTGAAAAAAAGACCTTTCACCCCCTGAATTTTCAAAAAATGAGATATTGTGTTTTTTCGGATATACTAGAACGAGATTTGATGCCTCTGAAAATAGGTCATTGCCAGTTGGCCGCGAGATTTCGACCGTCGTGACGACATGAGGTACCTTTCTGATAAAGCAGCTCCTCCTCTGTCATGTCAGTTAGTCACACAACCGCCATCGAGGGATACACCCACCAAGAGCCGAGTATAAACGTATAAACTATATATGTTACAGTACTGGTTTGACTCACCACACAGAAGTGTCCTGAGATGATCTGTGTCGAGGTGGATTTTCTTCCTCCTGAGCTGCAGGACCGTCCGGGTCTGACTCGGGGTCCAATACAAAAGGACGTATCCTACACTCTGCCATTTTATTAGTGCTATCAATGCCTTACGGTGAAGTTTTGGCAAACAGCAAACTCGCTCGGTCTGCTCCATCTACTATGGCTATTTTGTAAATACTGCCATGCTGCAAAAACCGCCCCCTGGCTCTACTCCCTCTGCCCCTCTGATAGAACTGACCAATCAGAGCACAAAGGGCTGTGATGTTGCGAGGTTACTGGAGGTCATTCTCGAAACGGAGCATTTCAACGAGATCTTCAGAATGGCCTAAAATTAGGATATTGAGAATGCTATTGTGGGGCAATGAAGGAACTAAATGACTTGTACTGAGGGCAGAAATGCTTTACAGGCATCCTAGTCTGGCATAGTGAAAAGGAGAAACAAGCATGATATGTCCCCTTTAATAAATCTTACAAACTGACTCACATGGGATGCTCATTTTTTGGAAAATATGGCTCCAGATATACTGTGTAGACATCATCAACATTCAACTATTTGGTCTGGTGTTCAAAAACGAACTTAACATCTCAAAAATCAGGAATATCAAAGAATGGCAATTTGAACCAAACTGGCACCCCAAAAATCGTAAAGAATCAAATTGAGAGAAAAGCATATTGTCCCAGCCCTAGCGTACTTGTGGTTTAAGTGTCATGTCAGCATGCGTTCACTTTGTTTGATCCTAATAGCCAGATATGCAGGCGTCCCTGTTTGAGTGTATGAGTTTATGTGTTATCGTAAATTTCTTACACGAAGCTGATGATGAGCAGCAGTTTGGAGACACTGTAGAGCGCGAAGCCCCCAGGCAGGGGATGGTGTTCTGGACTCTGGTGTCTTGTTTGCGTGGAGCCTGCCACTTGTTTGATCCTCTGAATCACTTCCTCGTCCGTTGGCGTGGTAACAGGGCTGAGGGCCTCGTCCAGGTGCTGGCTACGCATGTGGGGCAGTGGCCTCTTCTTCCGCCTCACCGTCGAGTTTTTCACCACCTTCGCCTTTGGAGACAACTGGTGGGCATCCATCAGTATGTCCTCCAGTTTGGACAACTTCAGCTCTGGAAGGGAAGAGGATGACAATGACACACACTTTCCAAACTTTATCAAAATCCAGCTGAAGACGTCACTTTTTACATGCTTCAATCTTTGGAAAATATCTCATAACTTAATTCTTAACAAATCCTTAAATTTGGAATACATACTCTAAAACACACAACTTTATGTTTCACAAAAGCAACATTCAAGTTTACACATTACCTAGCACACGGAAGTTCTCTTCCAGCCCGCTCCAGAAGTTTTTCTCTATGAAGCCTTTCACCAGTCCCCACGGCTGTTTCCTGTAGCGCAGCTCAGTTGAAACCCTGAGAGAGAGATGTTCATAGGTTTATAATGAGGTCTTTGAAGGTTTTATGATTTATCAGCAGGGGTAGGGATAATGATAACAAACAAGATTGGATTACTCTCACAAGAGCTTCCTTTGTTCAGATTTTTCCTCTCTGAACCAAGTTCTGACACAGCAGTGAGTGGCACTTCCACGAAGCTCTCTTTAGCTTCCCCTGTCAGCAATTTTCTATTGTTTAAATTCAAGGTTTCATTTTTAAAGATGAGCACAAACTAGGTGATGCTTGACATTAATTTTGGTTGCGCTGACTTAATGTATGTTTCAGCTGTGTCTGCTGTCAGAAAGCTGGAGAGCAGAGTATGTGGGATTAGGATGTGTGGTGATTTTCATCTTCAGATGTGGAAGATGTTTTTGATGGAGCTTTGTTTCAGCTTATCTGTCCCAACAAATGAATCTGAGCACCACCTTATGGCCAGAAGTCTCGTGCACACTGTCACGAAGACATAACTCTTAACAAGGAGTGTGTTTGTTTTGGAAATGAATGGGGGTCGGATCTTTTTAAACCTACTTTTTTTTGGTTTATTTCAGACAACTTTTTACCAGATACAATGAGACAAAGCAAGGTATTCATCAACAGTAATATAGCGCTACAGTTGTTAGCAAACGTTGTCAGTTTGTTCCGTAGTTAAGTGGCTCGCTACATGTAGCACCACTGGCAGCCCCATGCTCTGATGTATCTTTAGGCTAATGTGACAACAAGTAAAATTGGTCTGTTTGTACAACAGTTTAGCAGCCGGCTATATATAGCACTACTAGCATCCCAGTGCCAAGACATGTCTGTAAGTGCATCCTGGTTAGCTAAGTCCTGCCAGCACTCATCTACCAATCAGAGCTAACGTAACCTCACTCTTCATTTTATTGACAGACTCTCAAGTGTGAACAGACCACTGCAGAATAACTGCTGACTGTGGGTTGGAATAAACATTAGCACAAACAGCTTAGCCCCTGTGTTAGCCTTTAGCTTGTACTCTATCACTCTCCAGTTTATCTGTCTTCTGCTCTTCTGTCCTTTTTTTGTCTGACAGTTAGGCTCCAGTGTCTACAATCACTACAAAATTAATCACAGAAATTGTTTTCGGCAACGAAAAACACAGATCTCTCTTCTCACTACTGAACTTCTTCAGCTGGCGTGGTGTAATCACAGAGACTTCGACGTACTGTAAATCAATCTGCTCACCCCAATCAGGAAGCTAAGAAGTGGCTTTTGAAATAACCTATATTGGTGCTGATAATCTCATTTTAAAGTGTGGATTAGGATCGGGCATATAACAAGAAGGGAGACTTTTTCAAGATCACCTAGAAACTCCTCAGAGCCCCTTTAAACAGGCAGTTTTGACAGAAGAAGTTATTTCTTTACTTTTGTTCAACAATAAGAGTGACTGGTATTGATCCTAACTGCTTACTCACCGTAACCGACACTTATTCTTAGCCACCCTGGTGAGCATGTAGCGGTTGAGAGTGTAGAAGTAGTCGTGGTAGGGCACGTCATGTGTAATGACCTCTGCATCAATGATGTAACACTCACTCTCCTGGCTGGCCTTGTACAAAGTCTGGTGAAAGAAAGGAATATATCATTTCAGTAAAATGATCTTAAACTCAGGTAAAAGAAATAAAAACATGTTTCAGTGAATAAGATCAGACTGTACTTGTGTCTCTGTGACTGTGGCTGTTTTTGGGGCCAGAGGGTTGGACAGCGAGATGGTGTAGAGGATCTCTCTCGTCTGGTTTCCTGCATCTTCCTTCTTCCACGGGTGGTACACCACATCTGAACACAAAACATGAGGTATGGAGACATGATTGAAATATTCAGTCAGCAGCTTAGCCAACTACATTTTGTGTGTCCAGCTGTGAAAGCATTATACAAACATACCTGTGAATCGCCTCTGCTCCATGAAGTCACTCATAAACTGTGACTCAGTGAAGAGGATGTCGTAGAGCTTGTCCACACTGACTTTGTAGATCTCGTTGATGTGCTGCCTGCCGTTCAAATCCTCATGGAAGGCTTGTACCTCTCCTGCTTCATCAAGATACGCAGACAAGATAATAAAAATACTTTCTCTTCCTGTGTTTAGTGATAAAAAGCAACATTTTGTCAACGAGAATGTGTAAAGCATAAATTCTGCTCCCTGTAGTTACCCTCATCGTGTGTTTCAGAGGAGTCGCTGAGCTCTGTTGGGAGGTCTTCGTTGTCGTTGAAGTCAAGAGAAGGAGAGGGGACAGGACCACCAGGCCCACTCGTGTCAGTGTTCTTCTCTTCTACGATGATCGGCACGGCAAGCAGCTCGCCATCCGGTAAGCAGTCAGCGTACTCATCTGGTGGGAGGCCTAACTGTGGAGGGACAGAAAATCACATCAGTAACTTGTATTTTTGCTGACTCACGGGGCTTAACGGCTGATTCAATGTGCATGAATGTGTGTTCGCATGTACGGTAGTTAAAACTAGAGGAACTAGTCCATGCTTTGCTTTCCTCCAGGTTGGACTATTGCAACTCTCTCTTATCTGGCTGTTTTAATAAAGGCTCATTCATCCTCCCTTGTCGTACAAAACGCCTTTTTCAAACGATGTTACCGTCACTGCTCTCATACTTCCATGTGTTCACTATGTTGGCATTGCTGTTAACTGATACATCCACTAGGGAGGCCGAGAATCAAAAGTTTATGACAACAACAAACCCAAAACAAGCACGGGGACTGTAGAGGAGTTTTGCTAATGTACCTCTAACATAAAAGACAAAAACAGAGGGAGCGTTACATAAGGTGGTGGTTGGTGAGGCTGTTAAATACATCCCCAAAGTTCCACCATTGCTATTTCTTCTTTCCCAATAGTACTTCTCTGTTTGGTCTATATCTGTAAACTTTATGGAAATGTGAAGAAATATGAACAAAATGAACGCAGAGCATGGACAGAAGGCTTCATTGGTATCTCGATCCATATTTAACGTAGAGCATAAATGGGCCTTAAGTCTACTAAGACTCTTCAACTGGTTCAGAACGCTGCAGCTCAGGTACTGACAAGGACTAGTGGGGGAGAGCACATCTCTCCAGTGGCAACGTCTCTACACCGGAAACCTATAAAATCTAAAACAGATTTTAAAATTCTTCTTCTGACTTACAAAGCGTTTAATGGCATCGGGCCATCTTATCTTAAAGAGCTCATTGTTCTGTATTATCTGTTTAGGTCACTGCGTTCTCAGCATGCAGGCCTGCTCATTGTACCTAGGGTCTCTAAAAGTAGTATGGGAGGTAGTATGAGAAAAACACCCGGATGACGTACTGAATTGCAAAAAATCCACAGTATGCATCGGACCAGTCTGCTTCGCCTACTGTTACCCACAATGCAACGCGCCTGGTTCCATATATCAGAAGTGAAAATGGCAGAGAGCTGAGCAACAACAACCAGAGTAGCAGAGGAATATAAATGTAAGAACCATTTCTTTTTTTATCTTTAAATCCTCATCATCTCCACCACTGAAAGTTAAAATAAAATGCTCTCTCTGGCAATATATTTGCAGATAAGTTACTCGTGGTTTGTTTATTTTGTACATTTTCAATAAAGTTTTTTGGGGCAAAAAAGTCAGCCGTAGCCAACTTCCATTTTGTCATACTACATACTGCTTATGAAAGTAGTATGTGGTAGGCAGTGCCTACTACATACTACTTTCATAAGCAGTATGTAGTAGGCGAATTCGAAAACAGCCTTAGTCTTAGTTCTGCTGCTATAGGTTTAGACTGTTGGGGGGAAACTGGCACAGTCTACCTTCTAGTCTTTATGTCCTATTATAGTCACTGACCATACACCTCTCTGGGAGGCTCTGAGTTTGTCTCTGAGGTTGCTCTTGGTTGGTGCTGTGGACAACCTACTGCCGTGGAGTCAGTTTCACCATAATCATCGCCACAACACTGAACTTTGGACTGTGTCTGTGTCTCTGTGTCTGTCTAACATGAGTCTGGTTCTGTCTGAGGTTTCTGTCCATTAAAGTGAAGTTTTTCCTCTCCATTGTAACTTGTTAAATGCTTCAAAGCTCTGTACTCGTGGTGGGTTAAGATGAGATCAGACTCCTTATCTTGACTTAATGTTGAGTTTCTAATAATAAAGTTTTATTAAGGTTAACAGGTTTAGACCTGTACACTTACTGTGATGGGCGGGTCATGGTTGCCCGGGCTGGGCATGGTGCTGTTTGGGACGACCTTCTTATGTAACAGAGGCGGGCTCCCCTCAGGTTTGGCTTCTGCGCTGCTTTTTGACAAGTTATCATTGTTGATCTCGTTCTCTTCATTTGGAATCTCTTCACTGAACCTGAGGAAAACAGAGAAGAGCCAACATCAAGAAACTGACTCAGCTCCTCTCACTTCATCATCATGCATCAGTTCATAATGCAAAATCCAAACTGAGCAGTGTTTGCAGACTTTTATGGCATTATTCAACTTGGCAGGTTTGAAGGACATTATTTGCATAGAAATGGATAAAATGATAACATGTTAGAACAGTCACATCAGAGTAGGCCTGGCAAGATGAGAGAATAGTTCAAACACTGTTAGTGCTCCTGAGACAGAACAGACTTGAACCTTTGTGTTGTATTGATTTCACCTTGTTGATGTAAATGTGGATGTAAATGAAGGAAAAGGCAAAACAAGGAATGATGTTATTAGTCAATGTAAACAATACCTGCTTTGATGCATTTTTGTGCATCCCTACATTTGCCTCAAAAAAACAAACAAACAAACAAACAAAACAAAGTGTGCACTGGCAGGAAGATAGAGGGGCGTTAGGTGTGTAATCCCTTGGCTACAGAAATGAGTTTTGGGGCGCTAGAAAAATGATAAATGCTTATCACTGAACATTAACTTTACCTAATTAATAAAGAAATCAACTTAAATAAATCTTATGTACAGGGGTAAAAGCCAAACTAGAGAAAACCTGACTACAAATTGTCAACACAACAACAGTAATGTTTTCTATTTTAGGAATAAAACTTGTTCTTATTTAACCTCTTAAGACCTGAGCTTCTGTCTGGTCTGCATTTTTTAATTTACCTTGCTATTTTGGATTAGTAAGACCTAATAACTACAATTACTAAATTTTGTCTTTGTACGAGAGGTTTGATTATTTGTGTTTTAAGTTCTCTATAATGTGTTTGTTAGTGCTGTTATTGTACTTAAATATGTTGTTTTCTTCACTAAAATGGGTGTTATGTTGTGATTACCTCAAAAGATGATGTGGACAGTGTCCCTTAATGTGGCTAATAGGTCAAAGAATAAAACAATGACGTATCATGAGTCTGAGAGGCAGAAATGTAATGTCCACATATGAGGACGCTGTGACTTAAGAGGTGAAAGCTAAAGATCTGGGCTGACAGATATAAGCTTGCCTCTTTTTAACCTGAACTACAGTTAAATGAATTTTGTTCTGATACCGAGTGACAGAAGCAACAGGTGTTTTACATAAAACTTTGAACAAGTTGAATTATAAAAAAAGTCAATAGCGCCAGGGGGTCTGTGATAATGTCCCCAAGAGAAAAATCTAGCTGATCTAACATTAAAATGAAAATTTTTTTGATCATTTTGAGATTAAATTATGATATTAGGACCTGTTTTTATGTTAATGAGGACAGTGGAATAAGAAACCTCCTCTGTTCTTGACCTGAAGCAGCCTGAAGTAGTAACAACAAAGACAGACTCTAAAACAAGTTACTGAAGTATAAACACATCAGACTTTGGGAACAAATAAAAAAAAAAATCTTTAACAGAATTTTAATTGTTTATAAATTTAAAATGCATTTGTGTGTGCCTAATTCTAATGTAATCACAGTTGAAGCTAATTCTGTTTTACTGAACTGTAGCTGATACCCTATGAATTCCCAGGGCATACATGAAAGACGTTTTGACAAATAGTGTATTCATCTTATTTCACATTATAAACCTGAGAAATAACTTGCAAGCAAATTTAAGATTTTCTATAAATTCAACATTGTAAGAAGCATATTTTATCAAGTACAAGTAGACAGTTTTTTTTACATTTGGACATAGCTTATGCAGTATTGTGTCTGACAGCTTTGACCCACTCAATTGTTAAAAGTTAAAAATAAACTAGTGCTAGCTTGTTAAGCTAATATGCCATGCATGAATTGGGTTTTAAACAGTCCAGGTAAAAGCTGTTTCATGTCGCATGATGCTCTGTGGGTAACGTATTGAATCACCTGTTGTCTTGAGTGTGTCTGACTCAGTGACTGTCTGCTCTGTCTGCATGTGATAAAACTTTAACGGTAAAATCTGTCATGTTACTAATTGTTAATCCCTCTTACTGTTTCTTTGGTTAGGTAAATAGGTTGCACACCAGACCCCAAAATAAAAGTTTGGACATGATAGGAAGTGCACGCTGATGCCTGCTACCACAATAAAAGCCTCATAAACAGAGCAGACTTCACAAAGCAGATAAAAGTTCTGAATGTAGCCTCACTGAAACACCACACAGACGCAAAACTAAAATTCAGATAAGTACAGACATTAAAAGCAGCAGCCTGCTCGACCTTTTTTGTCTGACTAAAACTGAGGGAAAATGTAACAACTCTGAAATTGATGGAAATCTATCAAAGCAATAGAGAATTTTAATCCGTGTGTATAAACAGACTTACCCCATGGTGTTGAAGTCATCATCAGGAGGAACATAATCCTCATCATCACTTGTCAGGCCAAGCTCGTTCCCGTAACACTGATGGACAAAGTGCCACAGTTCTTTAGGGCACAGGGGCTGTGAGACAGAAACAACATATCAGAGAGGGAGATCAGAATACCCCATAACAAATAATAAAAAACGAAATGTGTAAGTGTAATCAAACCTCCTCACCTTATCCAGCAGCGCATTCTGCCACAACCTGAACATCATCATGTAGGTCCTGTCCCTGGCTCCAAACGAGGTGAAAAAGTGCTGTGGGGAATATACGGCGTGTCAGTGTCACCACACAGAAGAGATTAGAGGTCCATGTTTTAAAAACACAGTTGCAAAAGTACTTCTCATCTGGGATTATTATAATTTGCAGTGACATATTTTCTCAGTCACGGTGTGGCATTAATTTCTTGCCAACAATCCTCCAGCCACCAATTTGTGACAGGAACATGCCCCCCCTGTTGGCCATAAAGATAAAATCATTAATCTGTTACCGACCAGATGATGAACCTCAAGGCCTCCCTGATGCCTCTTTAGACAGGGATGATTAAACTTAAAACATATTCCCTCTCTAGCTGTAGGTATGACAATATTAGTCACTACTCTGTGCGAATTAAAGCGACAACATAAATCCCCCTCATTACTCCAGCAGCATGCTTTACCTTCTCATTGTCTGTGGAGACCTGGATGGCGTTGGGAATGAGGCGGGCTGTCTTCTCTTTCGTCATTGAGCAGATGTCCTTTAGCCGCACCGTCAGCTGTACGCCCACAAATGAGTGCACAGAGTCAGATATCATACAGGTTAAAGTTGCAGACATGACCAAATCCTAACAGTATAAAACACAAGAGCGCAGAGCTCTTACACTGCAGTGTAATACTGAAATATTATGAAGTGTTTTTGTCTTATTTTGAGAAAAAAAATGTTTTATTATACAAGAAAAAAATGCTTGGAAACTTGCTTGAAACTAGCATAATGTCTTAACACAAGTAACTTTTCTCTTGTTCTATTGGCAGATTATTTTTTACTCGTTACAAGCAACTCAGACCTCATTTTTGTCTTAAAATAACTTTAAACAAGACATTTTCCTGGACTGGTCAGGTGAATGTGGCTCATAGTTAGCATGAATAGGCATTTTCAGATTAAAGTAAGACAAAAACATTTGATAGGATTTCATTTTTTTCCCCATCTGAAAAAGCATACCAATGTTTCCCAGCGGAAGATGTTGCTATAGAAACAGATCCAGTTCTCAGAGAGGTAGAGTCGTCCCTGCAGTAGGATGTCCCGTTGAAGAGCACAGGAGTAGTCTGGAACGAGAATATCACATCGTCAGAAAAAAAAAAAAAAAAAAAAAAAAAACCCAGAACATGCCTGTTTTAATGCATAATGATCAAAAGATCAGACATAAGAACATGAATTAATGGTCCAATATTGTGCAAAAATCACTGTTAGTCTTTTAGTGAAATTTGTGGGTCTTTGGCTTTCCTCTCAGCCCACAAAATGTGATATTTAATGACAAAACCTGTATTTAGTAGTGCTTGTGAATGTAAAATCCTGACCTAAAACGAGCTGTTTGGATTGTGGGGATTTGCTGACATCAGCAATTCCCTTTTTTGACCAATCAGGAGCAAGTCTGACCTGATTGGTCCACCGGAGCAGATACCCCTGCACCCCTTCCCCACCCACTCCCCTCCCTGCTGCTGCTCCAGCAGCCTTCACTGCCATCACTGCTTTGTTTTTGGCTGTAAACAGCCCCATAGTTCCATGCACAAGCTTCCCATCCCGGAGAGAAGACAAGACTAAGTGGCTAGAGTTCATTTATCAAGGAAATATGCCAGCTACACTCAGTAAAACTGTGCATGTGTGTGCTAGTCACTCCACAACCAACTGCTTTTCCAACTTTTGACAGTACAACAGAGGGCTAGCAAATAGACTGGTCCTGAATCCAGGCGCATTACCAACCATCCACCAACAAACCTCGAACCCTGGAAATGTGAGTATTTTAAATGCTGTGTGCTGTGGAGCAGATGTATGAGCTTTTCCTCAGTGTCCCCCCTGTCTCTGTGTTAGCTTCAGGAGGCTAACTTTAGCTGAGTTTAGCCTGTTGTTTTAGCTCGTAATGTTACGGTAAACGAGCTTCGCTGTTTTCTAAACATTGTGTCTTAGTGATGCAGAAGAGCAGGGTGGTATCAGCGGTGGCTCATTTACATATGAAGATCACACCCATTAAATCAGAGCGTTCTGAACAGAGGGGCTATGAGAGCCTGGGAACAATGCTGCTGTGCTTGATTTATTGGCTTTTTGGACCAAAACATGTTACTACCATTTCATGAAGACATCAACGATCCATATCAAACTGCAGAAAAGGAGCATAAAATGGGACCTTTAATCCAACGATCTGATCTGTTTTAAGTACTTCTCTGACACCACGGCCACAAAGAAACCTAACAGCAATGTGGTGTTTTTAACGTCTTGTTTATTAGCAGTACACTCCTCAAAAACAAGTCATAACAAAGTTAAAGTCAGGGCCAAGTTCTACCTCCAAATGCACTCTCCAAGGCATTTCAGACAGAGACAGTATTCATTTCAGCGGTAGGGGAATTATGCAAGAACAAATCAGCTTAACTTGTGACACTTTGTGTTGATGGCAGGGTGCAGTAAGTAGCTGTGACTGCTGGAAAGTACATTTTCAGATAATAAACGCTCTGAAATGAGCAGGGCGAAGTGCCTTCCTCACTGTCCTCAAAGGATCGATCGCATTCTTATGACCAACGACCGAGTTATTAGCTTAGCCGCACCCAGACAGCCCTCGGTTAGCCTCTGTGTATCTGTGCTGCTTACTCACCCACAATGAGTCTCTCTGTGTCGGGGAGCTGCTTGAAGAGTTTCCTAAAGTCCTCATTGCGCTGCTTGTACGTCGGGCTCAGCACCTGCAGAGACAGGCAGATTTAGAAACACTGACACACACACACACACACACACATATATGCAGTAACCAAAACTGGCACTCTTCATGCTCTCTTGCTTGCTCACTCACAAGTGTTGACTCTCTGGAGCAGTGCAAGTCATTTGTTCCCATGAGCATGTGGGTTAACCGTGTTAAAAGCACCCACAGGTCGGATTAGGATGGTTAGTTAACTAAAAAATCAGCATTTCATCTGTGGGTGATTTTGACAGGCGTAAAATATGAACGTGTAGTGGATGGCAAGCAGAAGTATGTGGACTTGGGTACCTTCAAGGCTGCTTATTAATGACAATTAAAGCACAATTCCAGGACAGCCCGCTGCAGATCATTTAATAAACATGCTGCCGCTATTAAGAAACTTCAACACGAGTCACATTCTCAGATTTGTGTAGCAGAGCAACATGTGTCTGACAATGAGGCTTTTGTTCAGTGAGAAGAGGCAAGACCGCTGATGAAACCTCTGAGTGCAAACAAAACCATACATCAGGGTTTGATTCATGTTTTGTTCTGGCTCAGGAGTGGGATCATATTCAGCACAATCACACTTTCCCTCATTTGGCTTCGGCACACTTGATTATTAACAGAAAGAACCCTGTGATGTATAAAACCTCTACGTGAGTGCCAAACTGAGAGCTCTCACTGTCTGTGCCAGATGCTTTCCTTCAACAGGAAAGCTTCAGGAAACAATAGCTGCCAATACAATAACAAGAGGTAGACACTGACACAAAAGGAGATGAAAATAATTTAGGTCAAAGCTGGTGGGAAAGAACAGCTTGTTCGCATCAAAATCATGAAACCTACCCCCTTTGTGGAGGAAAGAGGCTAAGAATACTGACGTGCGATGTGGGAGTAGGTGTTTCAGATTGTGATGGTCAAAACAACGCTGGGATTCAGTGGAAGTGAAGTCCGCTGCTGACACAATCAAGATGTTTGTCTTAAAAAGTGAAATCCATGAATGGAAAGAACCAAACACATCCCTCACTATCACAGCACGGTCCAAACATCAGGTCTCCACAGGCTCTGCGAGGATTCAAGCAGCTATGACTCACAGCCCTACCAGTTGTTTTCTTTGGTAGTGGGGGATTACCACAGCAGATTGCTACACAGCTTTCCACTAACTTCTGTTTTATAAACTTCATTTCCCCAGAAGAAGCTGGAGAATCACTTTGTACTGAGACGTTTTTCCATTTCTCTGTATCACTTTTCCCACTTCTCATGGTTTCCAGCAAGCAAGTGGAGGTCAACTTACAGCAGGGATCTCCTCTGTGTCCCATTCAGGATCCTGTAGGTCCGACGCAGCCCAGCCCCACTCCCAACCCCACTCCCCTCTTGCTGGTCCCTGCAGAAGCCACCCTGCTAACGCCTCATCCAGCTCCAGCACGGCCTCCCAGTCTGACATTGTGCAATCCTCGTATAGTTCCATATTCTCACCGCCAGATCCTTTTTGGCACATGGTTGGAGGCGAATTTTCAAAAACAGGCCCCCCAAACGGGCTGCTGTGACGCTGAAGGGTTTGTCAGTCACAGTTGGTTTGGAAAACAAGAGCAGACAGAGCTTGTGAATCCAGTGGTTTTGGAAGCTGCAGTACCCGCCCCCTGTTTCCCAGTTCAGTGCTAAGCGGTGGACACAGCACCCTCCAGCCACATGATCCTTGTCTCGCTCTGTCGTTCTCTGGCTCCCTCTCTTCCTTTCACACACACAGGGAGAGGAGCTACGGCCGTTGCCCTCTAGTAACCCCGGCCAACAAGTCCTTTATTATCATGCCAGTAGCTTTTTCCTTTTTTTCTGCTTACGCCTCCCTGGTAAGTGTGTGAGCCTTGTGAGTGTGTGTGTGTGTGGTGCTGTCAGGGCCTGAGTGCTTTGCAATTACCAAGTTTACGACCAGCAAAGAATGAGGCAAGTTTACTTAGTGGAGAGGGTGACTAATGCAAACAAAGATAAAACCAGGATGAAAGGAGATACAGTGAGACGGATGAAAACCGAGCCAAAACCAAGTCAGTAATCAATGTTTTTCAGGCTTCTGAAGTGTGTGTTGAAGTGTGTGTTGAGTCCGTCTTGCTGTTTGACTGTGTGGTTGAGTTACAGAGAACAGATGTGAGCATAACCTCCAGTTACCTCTGCCTGCAAAACAACCCCATCAATCTTGACAGGGTCTGCACAGGGTTGCAGTCCAGAGCTGGAGCTTCAGGGTTAAGTGATTGGACCAGCATACCGTGCATATTCCTTTGTTGTTTGATTTTATCGATGGTATCAAAACTTCTGCTGGAATCCAAACAAAAAGGAGTGATGGGAAAGTGTTTGATGCTATAAAGGCATCCCTCCCCCTCGGCCTTGGCGTATCCGCTGCTTGCAGTCTTGATACTTGATCGCTCACTGTTACTCCAAGCAGGCCAGAAAGATGCAGAGCCTGCAGCTGCTAGTTTAGCAGCTCTATAAAAACAATTGGTGTGCATTCCCTTCCACTATTCATGACTAAAAATATTTCTTGTGTCAAGAAGGTGGGCATAGTAATGGATGTTCCACTGGCAGTAAAAAAAACACAACAAAAATACGAGCAGTGCTCCTTCAGCTTGCATTTCATTGACTCCTGCTGGATGGAGCTTGAGTGTGTGGCCTACATTAGCACACTGGAACTCAGTAATTTCCTCTGCTGTTACTTCCCAATCCTTATCTTAGCTAGACATAACGGAGACAACCAGGAGGAGGAAAAGGAGATGGGACTGAGAATGCCTGAACGCCACGTGGACTGAATTCTAGCAGAATGAGGACTTGCTAACACCCAAACAAAACCCTTAATAATGACTTGTTGCATTGATGCTCTTCTCTTTTTCGCTGACACTTCAAGCAGAGAAGGAGGCCTTTGTGACTGATGCAGCATCCGCGCTCAGGTGACAGTCTGATAGTGGATATGAGGTGGGACTGCTGATACACTGTTTATGGATCTAGTTGATGATTAACTCACTTGACAAACAGTAGGGGATGGGAGAGACTGGTACTGTACAGCAGGGTGGGGTTTGTGTGTTTTTAAAGGGGTGGGGTGAGTGTTAAAGGTGCGTATGTCCATTCTGTAGATAACAATCCCATCAGTCATACGCTTTATGTGCATCTATCTCAGTGTCTGTGTTTGTCCTTTGTGGCTCACTTTACATAAACCTGCAGTGGTCGGGATGGAAACATCAGGACAAACTTGTGTAGATGCTAATCAAACCACCAAGCGCTGAGATAACCACCGTGCAGAGTGCACGTCTCTTAACAGGCTCAGAACTCTCACCAGGACGGTTTGTTTTTCATCACTGTGAGTTCAGTGCCATGGGAGTTCATCATTGCCGTGGAGAAGCGCACACAGTCATGAGGAACCACGATCAACACATGTTTTAGGCCTTGTTCACACGTAGCCGGGTATTTTCAAAAATGAATGTCACCCCCTCGTTTGTTTTTTAAAATACTTCCGTCCACACGCACCGGGCAAATCCGCTCCAGGCATGCCAAACCCATATTAGGCAGTATTTTCCAGACGTGCCATCCAATCATAATGAGTCACATCATTCAGCTGTGACATATGAGAATAGAAAACTCAGTTTACCGGCGTCCACACGGAACCAGGAAACTGAGGTTTTTCAAAATCTTTTCTCTGGCCAAAGTTTTCAGAAAACATTGTTTTCAGAGACGTAAAGCTGCCGTTTTGTGTGGATGACAGACATAAAGATGTAAAAATATATGTGGTTTCTCAGATACCCCGCTACGTCTGGACATGGTCTCATTCACATTATTAAGAGGTATTGCTAATTTCACTGAGTGCAGTTTATGAGCCTGTCTGAAACGGCTGAGATGACGTCACAGTCTCGAGGTGCTGAATCCAACATTTGCGGTCGTCCATTGAGGCCAACAGATACTGATTAGGGGTGGGATAAAAAATGTGGTTCACATAAGTAACGGGTTATTTTGTTTTACGAATTTAATTTTAATCCTTCATTTTAGTCTTTGTTAAACTGGGTTGGGGAAAAAAGTTACCCCTTTTCTCCAGCAGAGGGCAATTTTTTTATGTGCATTTTTTGGGAAAATATGGCTCCTGATGTAGTCTGTAGACATTATTATCATCATAATTCATCTTTTTCACCTGGTCTGGTGTTAAAAAGGAAACTTTAAATTGAAAAAAAAAATATCCCAAAAAATAGACTCAAAAAATTGTAAAAGAATCATTCTGGAAGAAAAGCCTACAGTCTCAGCCCAAACACTGATATTGATCAAACACCTTCAACAATTAGTTTATAGCAGTTGAGGAGCAGTCGGACTGTGTAAGAACAGATGCTTAGCTGCGTCTCGTATTTATAGCGCTTAATTAATCATAAATAATTCCAGTGACCAAAGTGGGGCCCTAAAACTTCACTTGAGCCCTGTCTCAGCCTACAACATGGACTTTTTCTTGCATTCAGTTACAACTTGTTAATATCTGATTATTCAGACAACAAAGCACTAAAATAAGGAACAAAATTCTGGTCCCACACTTTCAAACTCTTGTCAGTTGTATTTGACCTTACTAACCTACTTTCTCTTACTTCCTTTTTGTCTCACAATTTTTTAAACAGAGACAAAATTGCTGTGTTTACACTTGTTTTAGCTTAAGGTTAAAAAAAAAGTCCTACAGATGTAGCTTAAATCCCTCATGGTTTATCTTCTGGTTAGATGTGGTTGACAACTTCTCATGCTCACCCCTCCTACTGGTGAAGCAACGATGGCCTTGGATGACAAAAATCTCCTTTAATGGATTATAAATTTGATCCTCCATTTGACCAGTTTTTACAATTCCAAAATGTTTTTCAACGCAATTTTTAAGCATCCAAAATAAACCACTCTCTTCTGTTTCTTCTTCTTTTTCAGCCAGTGCATTACTAGCAGCCCTCTTCAATTACAAAAACACCCCTGAGTTCTGTGCTACAGTAGAAAGATGGTAAAATGACAGCTTCTGTGACAGGGGATCCGTCCTCACATAGATTTGAAAAGCATATTCTAAGTTAACAATTTATATATTAAGGTGATTACGCAAAAATGAAGACACCAATAAATATATTACATTTCTAACAAGTTTGTTCTGCTTAATGCAGCTCACTATACTTACATCAACAGGGTTATCAACCTGTCAACTTTTTTTCAAATTATTTTTCAAAGGTCCAAGTTATTTTTAAAAAGTCCAGCACTGCAAACACTTTGTGCATACAGTTTAACAGCTGTGGGCTGACTGTAGATTAGTACACATTTAACACTTGTTCAACACTGAACTGGTCACACTTTGAAAATTTCATTTTTGTTAATTATAATTTGACTGAAATTTTTGCATGATGTCATTTTTTCACAGTGTCATGTTTTTAATTTATGTTTTTGCAGCTACATGTTAGATATTAATAAATGTTAGAAATTAAAGCTACACAAGATCATCTCTTGCCACATGCAGTTTTAGACAAAAGGTCAGCAGAGGGAATATGAGTGGCTTCTAATAGCTGAGTGTATTAGTATTTAAAAAACTGGACAGGACGTTATGGAACAAGCCTCTTTTTGATCATAACAACATACATAACAAAATCCATATTCTCAGTTTCTATAGTTGCTGAGGCAATAATACAGAAATAGATTTATGGTAAGCTGCAGGGAAACATGCTCTGACCCAAAGCAGCATGCTCCATACTCCTGTTGTTCAAAGGAATTCAAGGCTCGTCCAGCAGCCCTTGTGATGGTTTGTTGATTTGTTTAGTGAAGTGAGAACCTCTGTAACAGCATGTTACCACCTGTTGTGAGCCAAAATTAGAGGCTGAAATGTACCCCATATTTTGACCACATTTATGACGCTGACAAATCCCCAATATCGTCACTGTCAAACAAAACAAGAACTGAAAGCATAATGTAAGAAAAACGTTGACGAATGATTTTTTTTTGATGTTGAAACTATCAGACTCTACTTGGATGTATCTCATGATAATGAATCAGAATCACTTCCTCTAAAGTTTAGCTTTACTTTAGGTGGTAACAACACTGGCTGAAGTCAATGGGATGAGAAACAGGCAAGAGGTACGTCGTCATTCAAGTGGTCTGAGAAAATATAGAGCAAGAGAGACAATCAGATGCCCAGGGTTGCACAAGAATACAAGTCATGCTTACTCTCAGGATGTGTTGTCTTTCATGCTGGGGAGAGAGGGGAAGAATGTACACACAGGGAATAAAAAAAGGAAATAAAACAACACGAAATGGGAAAAAGTCCAATAAACACATCTGGAGATACAAGGGTCTGACACTGAGTGGAGTTAAGTCCAACACTCTCATGGGCTTAATTAGCACAACAGGCACCTTCTGCCTTCAAAGCAGGATTTAATTCATTATTAAGTTATTGTTGAGTCACTGCCCGCACATAAAAAAAGTCTGAAAGGGAACAAGAAGTAGAGCTAGCACACCACCTTGTGGTGAAGCATTAAACTGCACAACTTAGCTGCAGAATGCACCAGTAGGAAGATATGTTGTGAATTTAGCGCATTCAATTTTGTTATACTGTCCTTTTACTATTCCCTTCATTTTTATACTCAGCCAGAAGTCTTCCTGTTGCTCTCCTAAGCCCATGGTGATCTGTACCTGGAGGACCAGTAACCCACAACAGTGGACTGGTGCTCCAGTAAACACAGTCAGGGACAACAACCTTTCATCACAACAGCAGCACTGAAATCCACTCTGAGAGACTCTCAGGAGTCATCCCCTTTACGTGAAGTCACATCAGCACACATATACATCATATTCATGAAACACCCCAAGAAACACATGTTAACAAATGTAAACAAAACAAAAGGTGACTTACATTGTACCAGCTTTGGCTCTTCTGTGGAGAGAGAAGGAGAGAGAAGAGGGGGTTTATTTCACTCAGTGAAACTTTTACAGACAGCAGCAGGTTTGTAGACTCCAACAGACATACAAAGACTGATCACTTTATACCATACCTCATGTTCTTAACTGCAGAAAATTATAGGAAATTACAATCTTTTTTTTTTTTAAATTTAAAGTAAGGTACTGTATGTTGGTCTAAACAGTGCTAAACATAAAACTTTAAAGTGTCTCTGTAGAGGAAGCATGACATTTCTAAGTCAACTCTTCATTTCAAAGACACATGAACATCAAGAATGGCAAGTCCTACAATTTAAAAGATCAATGAATCATCAGATAAACTAATCTCATCATGTCAAATTAAAAAAAAAAAAAAGGAATAGAAAAAAAAGAAAATACACAACTCATTTTGGAACATTAGACAGATAGTTAAAGTTAGGGATGGGTACCAAATTAGGTACTTTTATAGGTACTGATCGACTTCCACCAGTAGTACCAAGTACGAATTCAAGTAAAGTCAAACGGTACCATGTTTGGGTACCTAAACACATCCTTGTGACTGTGAGGGAGTCGAAGAGTAGGTAATTTTCCATGCTGGACATGAACACAGCATTTCAAGTTTAGATGTAGAGAAAAAAGTTCACTAAATTGAAAAACTTTGAAATTTTATCAGTAAACTAATATATTACCACATAGCTCACACAGATGTATCAAAATTGGTACAGTCGATTGCCAGGTACCGGGCATCGGTACCGTATTATTTCAAATGTGAAAGGTACCCATCCTTACTTTAAGTCATGTTTTGGTTTCATTTGTCTCCAAAAGTTGTGGGATGAAAATTAGAACCCAATAAAAATTGTGAAAACTTCACAAATGGAATGTTTTGTATCAACTTTGTCATTTTCCTTAATAAAAACAAAACAAAACAAAACAAAACAAAACATTAAAACACTTTGGTCACTAGTAAAGTGAAATGTTCAAATAAATGTGAATGCTCCAAACCTCTATCCTTTAAATAAAAATGCATTTATTGATATTCATGTTTCAGGTCCATCTTCCAATCATTTACAATCTACTGTGCTCTTTATAAACAAATTTAGATTGTGTTATGGCTTTACAACAGCAGAGGGCAGCAGAGGGGTGTCTCCACCATGGCATACAACATTTCTCAGCCACAAAAAACACACTTTCCACTTTAACAGTCTTAAAGCAAAAGTCCTGGAGAACAAACATGCAGGTGATCATTCAGAGGAAGAGGAAATTCAGAAGGAGAAGAGGAATAGAGGGGTAAAGAGTGATATCCAGTGTTTGATTCCAGCAACTCAAATATAAAGGTATCCTTCTTAAAGTGAATGAACAAGAATCTCTTATGCATCATATTTAATGGAAACTAATTTGGGTGAGTTCTAGCTGGACCAGTGGGGACACGTGTGTTGAATATTTCACATTACATTAGAAGACGGGTGTTTCTTTTTCATCTGTACAAAGATCCCTAAAAAGGTGACGCTTCATCTGAGTCCTTCCTTGTTTCCTGTTTCCTGAAACACCTATAGTTCTTAAGCTCTTTTTGTGCCTTGTGCAGCCTGTTTCCCATGTTGGACTGGGCTTGGTGTGCATAGTGAAAGCAGGCAACGAGCTGCAGAAGCAAGGCCGCGGCCATGCTGTGACGAAAGCTAAGCTAAGCTAATGTGGACTAATCTGATTTGAAGGTGACAGAGACACGAGAGAGGAATTACTCAGAGGCCAATGTCTGGATGAGGTGAGTGCTATTGTGCTTGATTTTGTGAGGCTGCAGGCTCCAAAGAGACTGTTCTACTGAGAGGAGAAAGAGATGGAGAGGGTGGACTGTGCATGTTAGTCTTAACCAGGGGACTGCTCATGCCTTCCTGCCCTCCACGCCTGAAATTTTCACTCCAAACTGCTGTGAATCATACAGCAGGGGCACTAATGGCTTTAAATATTAGTTTAAGATAAACAAAAAAATAAATGAATAAGTAAATAAAGCCACATATTTTACATACACCCTGACATAAACAGTAAATCTTTTGGAAGAAATAAGCCTGGATTTTAGAAACATGGATGACATCTCCTTCACAAAAACAAACAGCTCATTTGTTATCATACAGTGATTGTCCTGTCATTACACTTCAGTCATAAGAGCTATCTGAAATTGTTATTCAGAGATAATTATTATTCATCCAGAGAGTCGAGAATGAAAGTCTCTGCAGAAATTATGAAAGCAGGATCACTAATTTTGATTTAACATATTTGTTTGGGTTTAAACACAACAAGAGACTAATCATATATTTTCTGTAATAAGTAGACAATTTTACAGAGTTCACATTCACTGTCCTTCCACATTAACTGAGAGGATGGAAAGCATGGGAAAGGACACAAGGGGCTGAGACTATCAGGGGGATCCTACAGTCGCACGTCTACAGAGGAAGTGGAGGGCCAGAGGATTAATAAGGGCCAGCGGGGATTGTCAATGGGTCAAATGAAAACAAGAAGAAATGCTTACTTTAATCAGGTTTAGTCTGTCATACTGAAAGAAAATTAAAGAGAAAACAAAATGTTAACCAAAACAGTCTGCAACATGAACACAGAGAGGAAATGAGAGCGAAGAAGCAGAGGTCTGAGGAGTTTGAGGCTCATCTTTTAAGTTGAAAAGGAGCTTTTATAGCAATGAATCGTCTTCAGAGGTTTTGTGCTGAAAATGTGACCCAGATGCTAATTCTGACTCAGAATCTACTGCAGCTTGTTTTCATACACGAGGAGTCCTGATTAATGTAGTTTTACTGTCAGTATATGTCATATTCCCTTCCTGCAGAGAGGCATAGCACCTCTTTCGCTGAATGCACTCTTTTATTTGGATTGCATTAGGCCAAGGGTGATCAAGCTCACGTTGCGGTGACGACCTCACGCCATGTCTGAGGTCATGTGACCACTGCTGACTGTGGAGGCTCACGTGGGGGGGGATTGCAACAGGGTAAAGGGGGAGGTGGGGGCTGTGACTGTGGCACAGAAATGAGTAGTGATGTAATCGATGTGTGTATGTGAAGCAGACTGTGCATACTGCAGATCATCATGAGGCTGCTCGCTACATCTCCCTGCGCACGCCTGGCCCACCTCCACTGGGGCGTGTTCGGTTTCAAATCAGATGAATCCCTGTGCACTAACTCTGCATGAACCTTACAGTAAATCTACTAAGTGGGAAACAAAAAGAAAAAGAAAAAAAAGTGGAATGAGGACTGACACGAAGCAAATTGGGTAAATGAAGTGACAATATGTGTGATGCACTAAAACGTGACACTTGTCTGCAGTATATTCACAGGAAGGGGAGGGGCATTTGGGCTGGCGGTGCAAGAAAAAAAAAAAGGAGAGGGATCCTTTCATGTGGCAACAGAGGGGCTGCTCAAATAATGATCTAGTCTTGCAGCTTTGGGCTGAGATGCTGGCTGGATTTTTAAGAGTTTATCTCTTTACAGCCAGGCCGTTGCTCAGCGTGACAGATATAAAGCTCTCATTACTGAAATGTAACAACGGGATTCAAAGAGAGGGATGGGACACAGGCCAAAGCAGAGGGAAAGAGATATTAATCAAGATTATTATTTGAAGTATCCTGCATTTTGAGTTTACACCACAAACATTTATTCTCATTCCTGAAATTTGACAAATTGCACAAATTATGCTCCAGTCTCTGTTTATTTTCTCATAATTTCTGATGTTTATCTGCAAACTTTCTGATCATGGATACCATGTCTAAAAGGGATATTTCAAAATACAATCAGGAATTTTCTACATTGCATATCACCAGAAAAGACACGGGAGGAGAAGACAGGAGAAGAGAGTAAAGGCAGAGAAGGGGTGAGTGTGGCTGGGTGGGGCTGTCTGTGTCAAGAAATGTCCATCTGCTATGATCGAGGTTGCACATGGGGCTTGTAACGGTTGCAGTGTGCACAGGAACAAGCTGTGGGGTTTAAGGTGATGCATTGCAAACAGGGGTCGGACATTTCCACAGAGCGGCTCACAAGACAGGAAGTGGGGTAGAGGGGGAGGTGGGCACAGAAATATTTCGAAGAACAGAAAAAAGAGTAATGCTTACTTTGGATAGTCGCTTGTGAGACTAGCATGCAATCAGGAGAAGAACAAAGAAAAATCAGATAGAAAAAATGAAAATAAAAAGAAATCAACTGCCAGAAGAAACAGCTGAAAGTACAAACAGAAGAGCGAAACAGTCATTATCAGATGGCACACATTATCATATGGCATGTAGCAGCAGCAGCAGAGAGATAAGGCGTGCACACCGTGTTGTGAAGACAAAAAATGGCAAAAAGAAATCAAAGAAAACAACAAGTGACGTCAGACAGATGAGGACAGAATGAGATGGTCATTGAAAATGTAAGTGACATGACGTATTTCTAACATTTTGGAAGCCCAAATGAGTGCTGAGCATTCAAAACATTAGAGCCACATGCTCCTTTTCGTGAAGCAGCCTCAAAGATTCGGCTCAGTACTGAGTTCATTTGTGATGAAGAGATGTAGATGATGGCAGGGACGGCAACAGCGGAACAACAGTTCTGTTTTTATCCTTCTGTCTGTGCTGTCGAGCTTGAGATGTCAACAGATACAACAGCTTTCCCTGCTTTCCTCTATTTACTGATTTTACAAGCACAGCTGATGCTGTAAGAAAAGAGCTACAGCTGAAAGAGCAACAACAAAGTTTGAGAACCTGCTGTTGAAGGAAAGTACAGCATTAATTTCTGTCTTTCAACCTGGGTGAGTTTTCTACAAACCAAAATTTAAATCTTTTAAGAAGTTTAAAGTGAGAAGTATAAACTACCACCAGACAGTGTTGGGTTATGATTTGTCAGTTTGTGGACATTTAAGATTTGAATGCATCGTCCAACAGGGAATCCAACAGGGAATCCAACAGATAGTCATCATGACCCTTTACTTCATGTCTAGTTGGTCTTATCAACTGTAGCATCATCAAATAGTTTTTAACCACTACGGGCCTGTGTCCACTATCTGTGTGTGGGGTTAATTGGGGGGCTCACAAATGCAGGTTTGGATTTTATGACAGAGGATCAGGGCCAAGGTAAAGGAAGAAAAAAAAAAACTAAATTTATAAGATTGATCTCATAGGTTTTGTAGAATAAATTTGCAAATTTTTGATAAAAAAATCATACATTTATGCTAATACATTAATTATCTTAGTTTATAGCTAAAAGCTATCAGATGATCTGAGAAATGTATTCTGAAAAACGTGAGATCCCATGTGTAAAATGATTTTGATGACTCTACACCTTTCCTGGGTGGAGTTATTGGATATTTCTGTATCATATTTTGACGGTGCTGCAATTTGCAGACGTTTCTTTTGAATATAAGCTGCTCTCTGTAGAGGACAATGCAAGTTGTCCTCAAGCGCGGGGGATGGATCTTTTTGGGGGAAATACATTTGTTGCTCTCAGTTTACCGTATATTCTGCACTACAAGGCGCACCAAAAAGCCTTCAATTTTCTCAAAAGCTGACGGTGCGCCTTATAATCCAATGCGCCTTATATATGGATCAATATTGATTAATCATGGCTACCATGTTCAGGGGGTGTGGCCAAAGTAACAGCGGTAAGACCCGTAAAGAGGAATTCTGCTAAGTGCTAATGTTAGCTCGCATGCTGGCTCAGGCTTCTTCTCTTGTTATTTGTTAGAGCAATACACCGCTCCCCCAAAGGTCTGGCATGTGAACTGATCTCTGGAAACTGTTTTTGTGGACGGCAGAAATGGCTTCGTCTTTACAGCGCACTTTTTTTTTAAACGGCACAGAAAATAGTTGGATAGGAAAATGTGCGGCTCCGTGTGGATGTAGCCTGAGTTTGACTGACTTATTGACTGTTTTGTTGACATTCCCTTCAGCCCAGCTCTATCTAGTGGATGCATAACGCAACCCCAGCCACTACTGTAGCTTCTATTCTATGCGCCTTATAATGCGGTGGGCCCTACATATGAAAACAGTTTTCATATAGGCCATTCATTGAAGGTGCGCCTTATACTCCGAAGCGCCTTACAGTGCAGAAAATATGGTACCTTGCTGTTATTGCAGAGTTTTACTGATGAGTTACTGATCAGGGAAAGCCGAATCTGTGAATACATTTCGAACTTTACCAAAGTTCTTGACGAAGCCCTGGTTTCTTAGAACATATCGGCTTACCCAGAGGTGTCAAAAGTATTCACATTCATTACTCAAGTAGAAGTATAGATACTGGGGTTTAAAAGACTTTTCTAAAGGTTGAAGTATCAATTCAAGCTCTTTACTTAAGTAAAAGTACTGGTTTTAAAGCTACTTAAAGTATAAAAGTAGAAGTAACATCTTGGGTCCCTGCCATGGACATCTTCATACTATGCTACGTACCTCTGTTATGTTTTGGCTGATTTGTGTCATGTGGAGGTGCAATGGATTGCATACAAACCAATAGGGTGTTGGAATGGTATGACATTTATAAATCTCATCCATCCACAATCTAATTCACTCTTCCCAGATTGTGCAATTTCACTGATTCTAGGACTGATTCTTTTTACTTTATTTGGTGTATGTCTTTTTAAATGATGACAAGCTGGAATGAAACAGGAGTAACAAGGCTATTTTTGAAATGTAAGGAGTAGAAAGTACAGATACTTGTCTGAAAATGTAAGAAGTAGAAGTAAAAAGTCAGTTAAAAGATAATTACTCAAGTAAAGTATAGATACCCCAAATTTTTACTTAAGTAAGGTAACCAAGTATTTTTACTTATTAACTTGACACCTCTGGGCTTACCATCGTCATGAGTATAATTATACTTATTATAGTTATGATGATGTGCCAAAAGATTGAATGATTCCTTATTTTTAAAAACCTAAACTTAAGTGTAACTTTAACTCTGACTACTGTTACCCTGTAGCTAAAAAGTTGAATTGAAGACTTTACACTTGTAAATTTATGACTTAATTCTCATTAATTTCTGAGATTATTCTCAATTTTTTTTTTAACATAGCCCCAGTCCTCTGTCTTTTGTCACTTTGAAACATTGCATCCTTAGTGCAAAAGTTCCCTTGGCTTAATGTGCTTTATGCCAAAAATAGTTACAACATCACCAAAAACTAAATGCTACTTCAGTGACTGATCAACATGTCGAAAGGGTCAAAGATCTGTGCTGCAACTGCTACTACATAATTTCCACATTTGCTTTTTTAAGATTTTCTTTGTAACAAGTGACTGATCGAAAAGGAAACAGAAGCACATAGATCGCTCAAAGTGAACTTAACTCTCACTGCTGAGGGAAGCAGAAGTGCCACTGGATAGTTTTCCTAACAGTGGTGAGAAGTCTTGGCTGCTACTAACACAGAAAACACGCTAAGTGGACACAGGCTATCATTCTGTCCCCTCCCTCTGACCAGTGAACCCCAAGAGTAAGCTGAGATCACCTGCAGCACCATCACTTAGTCTGAAAAATAAAGCTTGTAAATCCCAGGTTTAGGAAAGGAAGAGAGAGTTGGAGGCTGGGGAGTGTATGGGATGTAAAACTCAAAGGCTTTGATGGAGAGGTGGGTGTAATCTCTTCCAAAGGGAGAGGAGTGATAACTGCAGCCTGCTCGCCACATATCTGCACGCAGAAGTCAATAACTAATCATAAACACTGCGTCACTACAGCGAGAAGACGGGAATCCATCTGGGACAGCTCTGACGTGTTTATGCAGCCACAGTTTATGAATGGCTGCACATTTGAAAAACAGAGCTGCCATAATAGTCTCTACTGCAGCATCATAAAGTCATGATGATCCCTCTAAAGTCACAATGAAACACAACTCAGCAGCTACACGTCTGACTGCAGTCAGCAGGTTTACTGTCTGAAACACAGGAAACAGGTTTTTCTCTGGAACACTTTACTCTTGAGGTTCGCACATTTCATCACAATTGATAATAATCAGACAAAGTTTTTTTTATTTCTTTGAAATTAGCACATAACTTCTTTAAAACAATGTTCAAATTTATTGTTGCAAGTCACAATTAGTAGGTTACTGTTTTTTCCAGTTATTTTGAAATTTTTCTCCAAATTGCGAGGTAAGAAGGTGACGATTAGCGAATAATTTATTTGAAATCAAATCACAACCTTCCACAAAATGTTTTCATGTTTTAGTATTCCAACATTTCTGCTGGTGATAAATAGCTGCTTAATTCTTGAATTCAGAAGTTAAGTTCATTGTTTCCTCTGATAATTACCTTTGAAATGTTAAGTGAATAATTCAATTTCCTAATAAGCAGTTGATAGGTAGCTGTTTGTTATTGAATTTCACCAAGTTCTTTAGTACTCAGTTTGTTGATATACACATTTGAGATCACATGCAAAATGATAAACTTCATGATTGGGCCTATAATGTTTTACATGATACAACTGAAGGCTTCAGATGTGATATTCACCTAGAGTGGGGTTGTAAATTGGCCTTACCTTATTGTGATAGACAGTGCGAGTACAGTCGCAAAGCAAAACAGAATTTTAGCCAGAAGGTAAAATAGGTCTGTCACACTAATCAATAAATCAATTAACCGAATGATAAATAAAAACGTCCTCGGTAAGTTTGCCAGCCTCGATAAACTGACACGTGCATGCATGTTTGTTTTCCTCCTCTCTTTCGACCAAAGAGGCTGAATGAGAAGATGGCTCACTACGTCTATCTTTCCTAACATCAGGGTGCATAAGTTCTATAGCGGATTTAGCAGATTTATAGCGGAGTGAGCATCTGTCAAAAATACGATCTTTGGGGTGAAGACGGGGCTGCTCGGGCCTACACACGGAGAGAGCTGAAGCGAGCGTCCTGAGGGGTAAGGAGGAAACACACGCTAATATGAGTGATAGCACGAAAGATACGGTTCTTAAGCCGCCTGCCACAGTCCCAGTGTGGGAATATTTTGTTTTTTATCAGAATGAACGAAGTGTGAGCTCATGAACACCAACGAGCTGATATGTCGCATTTGTTTGAAAATAGTGGCAACGAAGAAGAAGGGGAGGTGCAGCGGAGCCTTGTTCTTTGACAATCCGCTCTTACTGAGGCTTTCGGTCTGCAAAGTAAATAGAAATAAAAGCGCCAAATGGTGGGCGCTCAAAGACAGCTACATTGCCAAAGAAATGCAGCCCTTCAATACGGTTGAAAGCCAGAAATGTTTAAAATGTTTGACAGACAGTACGGATTGACTGGGAAAAAGTATGTTACAAACAATTCAGGAACTGTATAAACTCCCTTTTACTTAGGCTATAGTTTTTATTGTTGTTGTTTTTTGGAGTTTTGTTTAGACAGGGTCTATGTTTTATTGTTTTTGATTAGTATTACTTATTTTCATTGACATGTATTTTTTTCTAAAAGAGAGTCCATTTCATTTTCATTGTATTTTTTTCTCTTTCTTGTTTGTTAAATTTATTATATTTTTTGTTTAATTTATTGTATTTAAAAGATCCTGACCTTTGAACTACAGTTAAATACTCTTAAGAAATTAAAGTTTCTTGCTTTTGATATGGTGTACTCACTTTATTATCCCATTTATCATAATTACATCAATGAAAAAATGGAAAAAAAAACAAAACAAAATAATGTTGACAATAATATCATTTATCGGCAATAATATTTTGGAAAATTATCATCTAGCAAAATTTGTTATCGTGACAGGCCTAAGGTAAACTGATTTTCACCAAATTCTCCTGAAATTTTGGGAGTAATTTCAAAGAAATAAGAAAAATGTTGTCTAATCATTACCTAAGTGCGATGAAATTCATGGACCTCCAAAGTTAAGTGTTACCTTTTTCCCTTACAAGAAGCAAACTTTCATACAGGTTAAACTCTTTCTGGGTCAGCACTGATATGAATTTGATGTATAATTTAACTTTAAAGGAGTAAAAATTCTACTTTTACAGCAGCTGTGCTGTTCACAGGAGGGAATAAGAGGCTGTGTTATAAATAAAATAGCTCAGTCTGGTGGAAGATAACTTAAGCCTGATCCCACCCAGTCTATACTTAATCAGCATGCATGAACTTCCCATCTGAGTCCCACAGTGAAGCTTTTCACCACAGTCATTTTGCAAAAATGTAAGAAGAGCTTAGTGAAGCACAAAGTGATTATTTCTACTGGGAACTGCCTCTCACAGCACCGACAGCCGAAGGGGACACACTGTTGATCAGGGCTGAAGAAATTCATTGAACCTCTCATGTAATTGCACCATATTTTTGAGAATGCAGTGCCAGCATTTATCAAACACGTTCTGCACAGATGTGTCAAACAGTTGGAGAAAGAAGCATGTCGTGGTTGGCTCACCTTGGAGTTCTTTCCCCCGCTTCTTGCTGACTGCAGGGAGTATGTTCTCTGGACAACCTGCTCTGGCGTGGAGGGGGATTTGTCAGAGGAGTGGTCTGAACCCTTCTCGACCATATTCTCACCCTCCTGGCTCTGTGGTGTGGGAGAGCGCGAGCGTTTACGCAGGACTGGTGAGCAGGCGGGTGTGCTCTTGTTTGAGTTACTGGCAGTGCTGAAAGAAAAGAGAGACACAGTCGGATGACGATGTTAGCCACATGTCAAGAATTTAAAAATAATTTACTTATATCCTAAAAACTGTGTAACTATCTACAACTGCAATCTAACAATAACACAAATACTCCTTAATCAATCAACATAAACACAGAATTGGGTTTAGCTTAGAGGTCAGTGTGGACAGCAGCACACCACAAACACCATTGTCTCATGCTAACATCTCTAGTGCTTTATGGGTTAGAAGCATCATGTGGTCAGCTGGCTAATAACAGATAAGCTAATATGGGAAAACAACTGCAACAACAACAACAACAACAAAAATAGCTTTGAGGAGAACAAATGTAGTAAGACTCCATCAGATTGTTTTTTTCTCACTAATGGTGCACTTCAAAAGCAAAAGGAAATCAATATCTTTGTTTTCGAGTGCTTCACCAATTGGATTAAGAAATGTACTTCAGTCTGGAAAACACCCGGCTCATCCGTTGTGATCTGACAATTATTGAGCCGTGTTAGATGGATGATTTCAGATATTTAAGAAGAGCAGGAACATACAACACTATTAACTGAAGACTCAGACATGGGGATTTGCTGCTCCACTTGCTGCTGTCCAGCAAAGTCCAAGGACTGTTGTTTGATAAAGGCAGGACATGTTCATCCAAAAGCCTCTTATATCCCTGTCTTATCTATCTATACACTTATAAGCACTTTTACTGATGGCGCAGAGAGGAGCCCTGTCCTCACACCGACAGGAGCTCACAAAAGGCTCGGTAAGTGATCTGTGCCGCTGTGCGCCCGACAGGCACAGTTACTTGACAAGGCTTTGTACTAGCCATTACGTCACTGCCAGCCAATGGCTGCTGTAAGTGGCCATGAATTACTGATCTACTGTTACATGTGGGACCTCAGTGTCGCTTCCAGCAATGAATCATAGAAGACACTGTTGATAGACTCTGCTCCAGTGTTGGAGTTGAAGCTGTTTGATTCTTAAAGAGGAAGACAACACAGAGCCTTTACAAGTGTTTCCAGAATAAATCATCATGAGTGGAGCCTCTGGTATGGATTAATATCATTAATAGATGCTCTGCAGCTCAGGGGATGATCTCTGTATCTGTGCAGTTTGTAGCTTTCTCTGAAATGATGTATGTTTAGTCCTTAGGCACAGGACCTACTGCACCCCAACATCATCACACTGCAGCAGGTGGCTGTTGTAGGATGAAGGAGGACTCCAGTGTTAATGGTCACATCTACAGTAGGTTTACACTGCTGTCTTGCTTTACCTGCATGAATTCATGACTCACAAATGCATGTCACTAACTCTGTATACTGTCTGACTTCTTGTGCTCCCTTGTCTCAGAGTTTTATGGACCACTGTTGCAGACAAACTGCTACTTTAGACCAGTAGAACTCACACCACCACAAATCATTTTTTGATCATTTGTCTTTTTTTGTTTTTGGAAACAATCACATGTCTATGTATTGTATCATTGCTAAACAGTAATCTAAATTATTGTCATAGTGATTATTCTCATCATCAGTGTCAACCCATCCATCCCACTATGCTTACAAACACACTGACAGATATCAACACACCCAGTTATTCTCTTCGTATGGCTCTGCTTGCAGCCTTATGGGGTAAAGTCTAGATTAAGAGAGAGGTATGACACACAGGCTGTTTTCGAATTTGCATACTATACTAGCAGTGCCTACTGATTCGACCAAAATGCAGTATGCAGTATGCGAACAAATGTCAGAGTTGTAGTATGAGAAAAACACCCGGATGACGTACTGAATCGGGAAAAATCCACAGTATGCATCGGACCAGTCTCCTTGCATACTGTTACCCACAATGCAACGCGCCTGGTCCCATATCAGAAGTGAAAATGGCAGAGAGCGGAGCAACAACAACCAGAGCAGCAGAGGAATATAAACATAAGAGCCATTTCTTATTTTATCTTTAAATCCTCATCATCTCCACCACTGAAAGTTAATATAAAATGCTCTCTCCGGCAATATATTTGCAGATAAGTTACTCGTGGTTTGTTTATTTTCTACATTTTCAATAAAGTTTTTTTGGGAAAAAAAAGTCAGCCGTAGCCAACTTCCGTTTTCTTCGAACTGAAGACCAGCGTAGCATACTACAAAAATTAACCCAACTGAACAGTCATACTACATACTGCTTGTTAAAGTAGTATGTAGTAGGCAGTGCCTACTACATACTACTTTAACAAGCAGTATGTGGTAGGCGAATTCGAAAACAGCCACAGTATTCCTTATCTCCAGAAAAACACAGGAAAATCAACTTAATATGATTACAACAGTACAACACTGGAAAAACTGAAATCTTATCAAGTGTTTTTGTCTTATTTCAGTAGAAAATGCCTTTTCAGACTTAATATGAGCCACAATCACCTGACCAGTCATGAAAAATGTCTTGTACCAAGTTATTAAAAGACAAAATGAGGTTTGAATTGCTTTAGCAAGTAAAAAATCTGTGAATTGAACAAGAGAAAAGCTACTTGTATTAACAAATGATTCTAGTTGTAAGCAAAACTTTGAGCAAATTTTTCTCGTTATATTTGGAGATTTGTTTTTTTACTTATTACAAGCAAATCAGACCTTATGTTTGTCTTCTAATAACTTTAAACAAGACACCTTCTGGAATGATCAGTTGAATGTGGCTCAAATCAAGTAAAACACTTTTTTTGTACCTAAAATAAAATAAAAGTATTTGACAAGATTTCAGTTTTTGACAGTGTATTCAGTAGCATCGAATGTCATGGTGTCAGTAAGTACTTTATAGAGCTGCTATAGTGTTAATAGAAAAGGAAGTACAGGTCACGCAAACCGATTCATTTAAATATTTTGACTTAACAAATATGGAATAGGGTAAGATATATTAGAGGCCATGTCAATGATTATAATGCAGACTAACAGCTTTTTTTTAAAAATTTATTTAAAGATAGAAATGAGGTTTGAATTGCTTGTAACAAGTAAAAACATCTGCCATTGGAGAGCTGCCGAAGCGTAAAAAGAAAAACAAACTACGGGTCAGGTAAACTGAGTCATTAAAATACCTTGACCTTACAAATATGACATAAGGTAAGGCACAGCAGATGCATGTCAAAAACAAGAATGCAGAGTAATGCCTTTATGTTTTAGAGGACTGACTGTATTTGGCTTTAGTCGCCTATTTATTCTTATCAACCAGGCAAAAAAAAAAAAAAAAGAATGTGCTGCAAGAGCTGCACTGATAGTACAACTTTATTCAGTCTTTTAAGAAAAAGGATTGTTGAAACTCTTTCATAGCTGTTGTCGATGAAAGAATTCTATCAGTTAGCTTAAAGCAAAGCTACATCTTTAGCAAAGTTGTAGCTACAGCATAACCAAATAAAAGAGTCATGAGGTCAGGTAACAGTGAGTTAACATCCTTTCCATGTCAGGAAATGACTGGTGGGAGCCCTCAGTTATGTTTGTGTAGGGTACTGAACCATATCTTATGTCTTTCCTCAGGTCTCCAGCCAGAAGAGGACAGAAATATGACGGGTAGCCAATAACAGATAGTTTATTAAATAAAAACATACAACAAATATTTTCCCTTTTAAAATACTATGCTCTTTCCTGGGGGTAAGTTCTGGGCAGCTTCTCTTTTAATGACAGGATAGTACACTTCTGAAAGTATACACGTCTGAAATAAGAGTACAGTTCCTCTTTAAGATGGTATTTCAGTTAAAACACCCTAATGGTTCATTACACTGATATTAAGTTGGAAACTCAGGGTTCTGGTGGAGATAAGGGCTGGGTATTGCTTAGAACTTCACGATTCAATTTGATTCTTTAGGTTGCGATTTGATTTGATATTGATGTAAATGCTTCGATTATTGATTTTCATGCCCCATGGGAACATATGTGGTGTGTCACCTCACCTATTGAAGTAATAAAACAACCCAGACAGGAGACTTTAAAGCTGAAGGATCTAGCTTTGTGCTTCTGCTTTGGCTGACATTTTTTTGTTGTTTGGTCTCTTGTGGACCTCGTCCATAAAAAAAGAATAACACACACTCCCCCCATCTGCCAGGAGATGAATTGATTCAGAGGATTTGCTGAATGGATATTCAATTGGGCAAAGAAGTATTTTGATGCATCAATTCATCTTATATTTTTACCCACCATGTGAGAAAATCAAAAGAACTTGATTTCTTATAGGACTTTCCCTGGTTTCTCGGAAGTCCACATCTGACTAGACTAGCAACAGCTTTTGTTCTATTGGCGAAACTTTCTGATCCACCATCGCTGGAGTGCATATCATTAAAATATATGACGCACATTTTTTTTTTTCACCTTAAGTATCCTGGTGTGTCACCTACTAACCGAGTTTCTGAATACCATGGAAAATTTGGTACTTTTCCGGAAAAGGTGATTATGGATTAAGTGGTAATTAAGCGCCAACTGTAATCAGTAAGTCCTAAGTCTTACTGACATCTGGCATAGTTTACCAAGAAAGGAGCAACTGGACAATAGAATACCCATTTCACAGAAACAGAAAACCAAGTGTTGCAAATTGGAATACTAACCACTTTTTTTTTTTTTTTTTTTTTCTATAATCTTTAACCCCTGGGTTTATCAAGATGGATATCAACAATTGAATGAGTGCTGACGGATCAGTATGAGAAATGATTGCAGCTTTCTTTTCACTGCACTGGGACTAAGCATGATAGTATGTTACATCAACTAATGTTAAACAATGCATGACCCATGAATACTTTTCTGCAGAATGTTTAGTACAGTCAATATAATTGTAGTATGTGTGTTTCTGAATCCAAATAACACTGAATAGAAGGAGTGTAGTCCTTTTTATTTATTTATATAGATATACTTATTTTTACCTAAACTAGAAGGTCTTTGTGAGCTGCATGAACCCATAGACT
Source organism: Halichoeres trimaculatus (assembly GCF_033239565.1). Classification (NCBI taxonomy): domain Eukaryota; kingdom Metazoa; phylum Chordata; class Actinopteri; order Labriformes; family Labridae; genus Halichoeres; species Halichoeres trimaculatus. The sequence goes on along the minus strand of NW_027437188.1, from coordinate 5,327,774 downwards.
GCCACCAAATTAGCTACATAGAAGCATCATGCAACTATCCAGTTTGTTATCTGTGTATCCAGGACTCCATCTGGAAGGTACAATGTGTGCAGACTCACTGCAAATGCATGGTGCATGCTGATGGAGTTTCTCTTGTTATTAAATTTCAGGTTGACTCTGGTCAAATGTGCTTATTACACATTGTGTACTGTGGGATGCTTTGACTCCTATGCTTTATCCTTGTGCTCTAAGAGCATTTCTGTGTATGTGCAGCAGTAATCAATAATCAAATGAGACGAGCATTAGTATCACATTACAGATAAAACATGCAGACTGTTACCTGTGCTCCAGTTGTTGCACAAATAACCAATGCAAAGCCTTAAGCAAACAGCACACAAGCAACACTCAAACACAGCAGTGAGATAAAAGATAATCTTCATATCATGGGCCAGTTCTGCTTTGTAAACAGTCAAGATTACTGTAGTTTTTATCACACACACGGAAGCACACACATACATTCACTCTCCTGACTAAGGCTCCCAGAAAACATACATCATACAAAGTTAACGGCTTTATGTAAAGTTCTTTAAAGGTTACCTGAGGAGTCAAATATTTCATGATCAAAGCTGTTGTTGGGTAACAAAGCAACGACTAAAAAACACAAAAATGTGTTACATAAAACAAACATTAACAACAGGATCATCTCTAATACTCCACCCTCTCCCTCCATGCAGAAATTGACAGGATTTCATGAGCTACAGGAACCCCCACTTGTTGTTTTTAGCGGATGAGGAATTCACGGTTCACCTCCCTGTTCCAGATACAACGCAGGAAACAATAGGGACAAGGATCCATCATCAGCAAATGGATGACTAAGCCCAATATCGGTCATTCACAACACGGTTTGCTCTTTGAACCAGCATGATGGTGTGCAGAGAGAGAACATGCAGCTGGTGCCAGCCTGAACAGGACAAGACAAAAGCTTCTATCACAGCTGCTTTGTTCTTAATAGCTTCATGAAACAAAACACTCGGAGCTCGGCATAAAGTAAGAGTACCTGCTGGTGCATTATCTCTGGGCTGTGATCTACGGGGAATAAACAAAAAGCACAAAAAGTCCTTCTACTGTCGACCGAACAAACAGACAGAGCTGTTGCTACGTGTGCAGCGCTGGTTTTCTGATCAAACGTGGCAGACCGGTCATTTTTATAAGCTTATAAAGACTTTTGAGTCTCAACATATGAAATTTGATGATTATTTGAGATTGTTTATCCCAAACAAAGGGAAACATGAAAATAAGAGTATTTACCGTACAACTACAGAGCTCAATCAAACAGCAGCTTAAAATGAACATCCCTATAGCAACAGGGAGCAGACAGAGTAGTTTAAATATTCAGGGAGTGTGACTAAATATACTTCACCTGCTCTGCTGTTAGAGATGCTGTCTGAGCAGGAGATACAGAAAGGGAGGAGGTGACAGACGCATGATGGCCCATGAGGATTTTAGTTTTTGCAAGTGTAATGATGGAAACTGAAAGCTCTACTCAAGTCAAAAACACCTAACTGAACATTCAGAGTTTGATCATTTTTTTCATGTGCTTGGCTGCACAAGTTTGACATTAATAAGAGAGTCTCTTGAAACTAAAACAAGAAGAAAACGCTTTAGAAAGTTCAAAGTTTTTTGGCAGATGAGGTGCCAAAAAGTTGAAAGGTAAAGAGAGAACATATTTTTGTGGCTTGTTTTGCTCCGTGCTAAAGTTTGCAGAGTACAATGAAAATCTGGTGCGACAAAGGGTGAATCAGAGATCACTCTGCCTCTGCAACTTGCAATTTTCACATCTCACTGGATTATTAAAACACTACAGCGTCATATTTTGTTCAGCACAGCATCCTTATTTGCATATTGTGCGAGAGGCACCAGCCCCTGAGGCTCATGCACTGAGCTCATCTGCATTACAGAGCCCTGCACAGACATACAGACTGACAACTGACTTCAAGGTGGTGATCAGTAGATTTCCCAGCGTGTCACAGTCACTCAAAGTAGGTCAAGCTCTTACATACAGAGAGGAAGAAGAAAAAAAAGAGAAACAAGCCATGTCGCTTGCACCACTTTGTTACAGTCTTTTCTTTAAATAAGCTCTAAAGCTCTAAATCCAGCCGGCTCAAGCTGTCCAATCATTCAGCTGCACAATAGAACAGAGTTCCGGGCCTTTCTGAGGGCCTCGCTTGTTTTCACAGTTTTGCTGACCCTGGAAAACACCCATCTGGCTTTGGCCCTTCAGCTCTGCTTGGTTTGAAAAGGCCATGAGGATGGCCACGCTCACCAACATCCACCGCGCATGCCCACACCAGACTGCGCATACAGTACACAGAAACAGACATAAACATGAGCATGCGTGTGGACACAGAGAACACACGCCCACACACTGCAGAAACACACCACACTGCACACTTCTTTAACTGGGAATATTAAATTTAGCAACATCTGCGCCTAATCTTTTAAATGCTGCATATTAAATCACACCAACAACAAATGGACGTGTTACATAATCTCACCCATCCTTCCCCACCCATACACTCCCCCTGCACATTCACACACCCTCACACATGCATATAAGAGCCCGCCATACCCATGCTGATAGACACAGTCCCTCAACACCTCGCCGTAACAGCCCTCAAGGCAATGGCAGCCTTCGTTGGCCATCGTCACACACTCAAACACCACCATGTCCTCGCAGTCAGCCCTCAGTAATGAGCTGTTCATCCAGCGGATCATGCCAAGGACTGCACGCTGCACTTTCCTTTCTCTCTGAGTTGGAGAAGAAAGGTAGCTGGCCAGATGAATGGAGGAAGAGTGAGGAGAGGGGGAGAGGGAAAAGATGGAAGAGGCAGACAGGGAGATTTTCTTTAGCAGGCTTATGGCCACTGATCTTCCCCGGCCAGCGCTGATCTCCTAATAACCAGCTTACATCGCCCTTAACACCACCTGCCAAAGAAGAGGCACTGGTGGTCGGAGGTGCAGATGCCCTCCTCTTGGATTCTCCCTCTAAACACAACGTGTTGAGCGAGGAAACTAATCACGGCGCAGCCTCCATGTTGTTCTGCCTGAATGCAGGCATGTAGGCAGGCTGTTGTTCCCGGCACTAACCTGGTTGTAGCCATGTAGAGAGCCGCTCCGCAGCGATCAGCCCTTTTCAAACAGCTTCATTCACGCAGCGGGAGCCGTGGATGAAGCATGGGAGGGAGGACAGGGGGAGGAGGAGGGAGAGGAGGAGGAGGAGGGGGGGTAAAGAAGAGAGGAGAAGAGAGAGGGAAGAGGGATAAAGGGGAGGAGGGTGGACGTGTTCATGAGCATGCCAGGAGGATGTCGGGAAAGGAGGAGGCAGCGTACGCAGCAGGAGGAGGTGAAAAAAGCTATATTCCTGGTAGATGGAGGAAAAAACGCAGCAGCTGTTGATCAGGCGCCGTCTTTATGTTTCTCTTTGATTATTCTGTCTCATTCTTTGTCAAGTGCGGGATGATACGCTGCCATTCTTCCCGGCAACCTGCCCTCGTCCGCTCCCTTTTCTTCCTCTCCCGGTAGTCGTTGGATCATCTGTCTGATTACTGCATCTGCCAGTATCCAAGCAAGGCTCCTCTCCTGCGATTTTCAGCCCTCCTGTTCACAGAATTCACAGGTTGCAGACTCACAACTGACAGACAGAAATTAAGGGAGAACGCTCGCGCTGATAGAGAGGCAGGGGAAGAGGAGAGGGGAGTGAGACGGAGATGGAGCAAATGAGAAAAGGGATGGCTTTCACTTTGAATTCCACCTCTACTTGGTGCGGGTGCACTGAGCCTGCTGCTCCCTCAATTATTCATGTTTCATGAATGGAGGGGCTGACATCACCAGCATTCAGGTCACTTTACAGCCCAAGCTCCTTCGAAATCACACAATGGCTGAGACCAGACTTTGGGGTGAACACAGCTCATGGTTTAAAACACAGATACACAGGCAGATTAATCTTTACTTAAAAACACAAATAATTGAAGAAAAAAAATGTTTAGTTTTTTTTGTTAAAAAGAAGAAATGCAATAATCATACATTTAATGTACACACCACACAAATGTGATATGCTTAATGTGGTAGTAAGCGGGCTTTAACCCTCAGAATCCCAATTGTTATTTTCTTTATTTTTTTTTTTTAGCTTCTGTCAGTGTTTTCTCATTTTTCTCTGCAATATGAAGTCCTGCATCTCTGTAGATCAAAGACAGTCATGGCTATGGGCTGATGTCACTCAATTATTTCTTCATGCAGTGTAACAAAACTTTAAAGCTATAAACCATTAGAAAAAAATATCCCTAATTTTATCTTTTCAAAAACTAAAAAAAACAATGAATAAGGACATTTTTAGGTACCCTCAAGCCTAAGGAAAATAAGATAAATAGTGGTGAAAGCACTACATTCAAAGAATCTAAAATAATTGATCTTAGGAAGCGTTTTTTTTGTAACCCACTGTGGATATGAAGTCCTGTACCTCTGAGTTCACAACAAGCATGACTAAAGCCAGATGTAACCCAACAACAGCTTCTGAGCAGTATAACATATTCAATTTGGAGTAATTATTACAACATTACTATGAGGTAATTACCTTTTACTAACTATTTACAGTCAATACTGTCACTAATATTTACACAGTCTACATGTCAGAGGCTTCGTGCCAATCTGCAAAGCAGCTTCTGTCAATACTGAGGCAGAGTTCTGAGTGATTGAGCAGAAAATTTACACCCACAAGATTACACCATGGGAAGCAAAATTCAAAGGATTTTTGAAGCACAAATACAGGGCGCAAGTTTATCATTCAGGGCTGACTAATGCCAGAATGAAGCGTAGACTTTTTTTTTTTTTTTTACAGAATTTAGCCAAAGCAAACAGGCTATTTTCTGAAAAAATTCAAAGACAAAAATCACAGCGATGCTGATGGAATCCTCCCATCTGCTATGGTCTGTTAGGACATGTCGCTAACATCACTTGTGATGCATTCAGGTACACCTGGATAAACTTGAGAATCTGACAATTACTCTGTTTTTCAGTTTCTGGATTGGACAAATGTTTTGCATTTGGTTCAAAGATAAGTGGTATTTGGATCCTGCTGGTGAGATTATAATCCTCAGGGTTAAGGTATCAAGATCAGGGTTTTCTCCTTATGACCATGAAATATTCAATCTGTCCTGCTCTTATACTTTCTTGAGCATGTGAGTGCATGACTGTTTAATATCTAAAAGATACATGAGTGTGATTTCACTTTCACCTGAACCACTGCCTTGAAATTGTTTATTATATGTCAAAGAAAATTGGTAGCAGGAAATATTGAGTATGTTCACGTTTTAAGTGTTTTTATTTTATTTATTTTATTCTTTTTCATTTTTGATGTAACAAAACCCAACATTCCTATTCCTGTAAGTATTGTGAGTTTCAGCTGAGGATACACCTTTCCTCATTTTGGGTAGTTAAAGGCACTTGTTATCTTGACTTAAGCCATTTTGCAATATTTAAAAAATATATACAACACTAATCTAGATGTTTTACATGGTTGGTTTAAAATAAGTGAGTCAGCCAAACTTGAGTTTCATCCTCAGGCTAGTTGCAGAAATAAGAGAAAAAGTTTCAGATTTGTATTTGCCTAAATTGGATGAATTAGAGATTTAGAGTGTCAGAGGCAAGCTCTCCTCTGTTAAGCTGTGTGTTTCATGAATTGACTTTGCAGAACTGGTACTCCTTGTAAATTTTCATTGTCAAAAAACAATCTTTGTATATATCTCGCTCCAATATAAATATGTTAATAGTAATATTTTTCTACTTTTCTATATTTCTTCAAATTTCTATTTTTATATTCTATTATTGTATTCTATTTTTATTGTTATCGCATTACTGCACTTTTGTTTTTTTTCGTGAGCTGCTGTGACAAAAAAAAATTGCTAAAGGGGGATCAATAAAGAATATTCTATTCTATTCTATTGTATCTTTTTGTGTCTCAACAACTTTTTGTTCCATCAGTTTTGTGAAAATTTCTGATGTTTGAGATCAGTCAGTATCTTTTTAAGAGCCCTGTTTGCTTTGTAGAATGAGCTTTAAACTCAGCGTGTATGACGGATATTGATAGAAATAGGTGGATATGTATCCCATGAGTCACAGCCATGACTCAGGAGTTGCATGAAGAACTGAGCAACTATTGGTTCGATAATAAAAACCTGAGCTCTGTCTTCTTTAAAATGGGAAAACGTCTACAGTGGGACAGTCATTGTACAGTCCAGAAGTTGTGAGGTAGAAAATTCTGAGTCCAAAAAGAAACCTTTTGGAAACTATGGAAGCTATGTCACTATGATACAAATGATTACAAATGTATATATATATTCACACAGAACAAGACAAACTGCATCTTATTTGGTTTAGAAATGTAAAGCTTGTAATGAAGATGGATGCAGTGATTTTTCAAACTTCCACACAATTCAATCTGCTCTAACCAGAAAATGTCAGCCTAACCCTGAGAGGTTTTATCCACAGGGCTGGACAGGATGTCCAATGGCTGCTACAGCAGTTTAAATAACTTCTGCAGTGTTTTTTTACTGATTGGTTTTCCAATCAATCCACAAACCTTGCAGTTCTGACTCTGAGATGGTGAAACTGGCACTGTTCAGTGAAGCTCAAATGTTAAAATAAACTACACAGCACATCAGCCACTCAGGCCTTATCCAGTGGCATCTCTCCTTACCCTAATTCGACACTGGTTATTCTTTAAAAAAATGTGCCAAACAGGTGATCATAAGGTAATCCATTTTCAGCACAGTCAGTAATCACCTCTGTGTCTGTAAAAAGAAGCACAGGGAGCCCTGAGCTGTGCTGTAGGAAAGACTTGACCCCGGGGCTGCAGTAATGCTGGCTGCCTCTGTGGGAGCGCCAAGTGGAGCCATGCAGTGGAACAAAGGGAGCTGGTCCACTGAGCCGGACCACTGTGTGCCCAGATAAGCCTACCCAGCGTCACACCAACAACTGACCTACTTAGAGGACCTCTGCACTCTTTGTTATTGCACTAAAGGGACACGCACATAGTCAAAATGACCACACGCTCACAGAGCTTGTATACAGTGAACGGTTATGGCTATCTTTGACCACACGCCTTGAATAAAATATTCAATGTCATTTTCTCATCAGTAAGTCTGGTGTGAATTTTAGCCATCTTATCCCAAATGTTGAAGACTCTGACAAATAATTCTATGTTTGAGTGGAGGGCGTGCTGTTTACTTAGTCGTCATGGAAACACCAATGTGGCAATGCCTGGCTGCGTCGGAAATGTCTGTCAGCCAGACTGCGTCCCAGCCGTGCAGTTACCATGGCAGCCTGTCAAGCCATTCATGTGCACTGCCACTTGAAGTGTTCCCAACTGGAGGGAGAAAGAGAAAGCTGGAGAAGGGTGTGTGTGTGTGTGTGTGTGTGTGTGTGTGTGAGAGAGAGAGAGCGCCATGCTGTTGCAGAAAGCATGGACACATGCAGTTATCATAGGCTGATATCTTTATTCCACTCATAGTAAGACAACAGTCTGAAAGATAGGACACCATCCTACTCTTTTTCAGATACAGAGTTCTTCATGCACTTCTCTACCTTTTCTCAAACTATTTAAGTTCAGTCTCATGAGCTTAACTTTAACATTTAGGCTCTGGCTTAATTAAATTCTTAATTAGCCTAAAAGTGTGGCAACTTCACTTGGGCAGGCCTGGAACAATTTTTGGGTTCTCATTGGAGCTACGACCTACTGTACCTCTGGGTACAGGAGCCTGTTTTAAAAGAAGCTATAATTAAACACGCCGATTTAAATTCAAGATCACACGTCTGCCTGGTGAGGTAATTCAAGGACTCAGCGGAGATGTCAGAGAGGGGCAGGAGGGGACAGGAAACTGGCATCCGGATTAAGCCCCTGTGGGACACATTGTCCCTGTGGCACAGGACACTGGGGCTGCCATCTGCAGGGGATAGAGGAGGAAGGAAGTGAACATGGTGGCAGAGAGACCTGGGCAGTGGGATTGAGTTTCTTGGATTTGTGCTTGGTTAGAGAGTAATGTGAAAACAAGGAGGGGTTAGGAAATCTACAGGTACACAGAATCTTTTTTCAACCCTAAACCTTTGAACACTTGTTGCACTGACAAAAACTGCATTTGTGCTCCAACAAAAAGCATAAAATGTCAATTCTTCTAATCTTTATTGGTTGGTAAAGTAAAAGGATTCTGAATCCTGTAGTTTGTGAAAAACTCAACTCCAAAAACAAGCTGTGTGTAGATAATGGAGTTGTTAGTTGACATCAGTCTTTCATTTTTGAAGAGGCTTTGTAAACCTGAAAAGAGTGGCTGCTGTAATTTAAATGCTGACTCAACCTAACTTTCTTTCAGTCTTAGAACAGGTGCCCAGGTGGAGCTGTGTTGGGCTCTTATTCTCCAGTAAACAGCTACAGGGACAGACTGTATACAATAATATGAATGTTTTCTTAGTGCCATTAACCACTGCTTGTTTGTTTGTTTTGAAGTGGGGTTTTAAAGCCCAATGATAGGATCACCTCATTGGAAATGCTGACTCATCCTGACTTTCTGTTGACCTAAAAGGACGGCACTGAGGCAGACAATTAGCCTAACGGCTTAAATTGTGTGGCCTTCCAATTAAGTCATCCACACCTTCCATCTCTCTCATGGTGCCATTTCCACAACATCCAGGGTTGACATTTGGCTAACAATTGCAAATCAGCTCTGACATGCTCATATGCAAATGCATTGTAATGCTTAGCTCAAAAAGCATCAAACTGTATGAGTTAAAAAAAATCCCTAGCTCACAAAGGGTTTATTACTATCTGTTGCCGCAGCTCTCAGTGTTTTTTTTTCATCTTTTTTTCTTATCTTTTTGGTTCTCTTTGCATTTGGTGCCTGTGTGCAGCCTGAAGCATGTCGATGCTAACCGGTGCTAGGGCTGGTGTTCTCTGAGAGCTGAGGAGAAGGAGGCGAGGATGAGGACCTGTCATTCCATCCATCATAATGGGGAATGTAAGATCTATCACCAATAAGATGGACAAGCTAGCCGAGGGTGCTAACCCAGCAACAGAGGAAATACCAGTGGGCAGAGTAGCTTCATGCTATTTACAGACATGGCTAACAGAGCTAACGCCAGACACAAATGCCACATTGGAAGGATTTCACCTCCTGTGAGTGGACAGGATACATGAGGGGAAGACTGAACAGACTGGGGAAGAAGTCCAGCTCAGGACTATGTTTATTGTTCTATTTATATTTTCTTAAAGGTTTTGCACTTCATACTTTATTGTATTTCTGATGTGATGCAGCATTTATTTTATTCTATTCTGTTCCAATCTATTTTATTCTATTCATTACCTCTTGAATACAGCTATTAATGCATGCTGGCACAACTAACAAAAGCAGGGAATGAGGCTTGACTATTTTTTTCAGCCTACAGGTCAATAAAGTTAAGTATGATTGCCTACAGTCATTGTGACAGTTAGAGAAATGACAGGAAAACAAAAAAAAAGAAAACAAAAACAAAACAAAACAAAACAAAACAAAACAAAAACAGGTGCATTTTTCAGGTAAAGTTGATGGACATAACAATCACTGTACAGGACACTGAGTTCAAAATGAAAGGCTGTTTTTTTTCTGGTTTACAGTTGCAAAGTATGGTTCAATGGGGGAGGGGGATGCGGATGGCGCCCTCTTTGTGCCTCTAAAAAGCTTAATGGAAACCACAGTTATTGTTTGGACAGGCCTTATTTGAGGAGCAAATGTATGGAACGCTAATGTGAAGTCTTTTCAGACATTCACCAGGGAGAGGAACACACAAGTGTCTGTTCCTGAAAGCAGCAATCAGTCCATTAATAATGAGGCTGATCGAGACAGACAGACCAATGTTTCTCAAGTTGTCTGAAAATTAACACTCATCTGTTTTTCCGTAAAAGCTTTGAAAAGCATCTAAATGTGCAGGAGGATTAATGCAATAATGCAAAAATGAAAAGCATAAAAGGTTTCATGGTTCATTCTTCTTCACAGCCTTAAGCCAGAATATGTTTGTTAGGTTCGCTGCAGGAAGAAGACTGCAGCAGGTAACGATGCACTGTATCATCAGTTATGACAAATGGCTTATGGGAAGGATGGGCCATTAAAAAAAGGGGAAACAAGGGAAAGGGACCGGAGACAGAGTTAGAAGAAGAGAAAGAGAAGGAGAGCTAATAAACTGTGGCCAGAAGGGAAACATCTCTGCAGCTTCTCTTCACCGCAGAGTCCCTGCTGTGAACTTCCAAGTCCACTGTGGTCCTCTCTGATGGTGCAGTGCTCTATCTGTAAAACTGCAGGTGGTTTCAAGCCTCAGAGTTCAATTCTTACAGTTAAATATGGAAATTTCATGGTTTTGTCACCCGCACAGTAAACAGGAGTACTGATGCTTAAGCTTAGGGCTTAATCATCTCATCTGAGGAACCTGTTACATCTGGAGGATCAGCTGAACCTGCACCTATCAATACCGTAGGCCCTTTCCTTCAAAGTCATGGTACTCTAAATGCTAATATCAATCTTGGTGCAGGCACCCCAACTTACAAGTCAGTTTAAAATAGCCTGGAGAGACGTTAGTGGCTCAGCACGGGATGGCACATAAGAGATGTGGTTTGCATACATGTCTAGATGTGAAGAAATGGATGTATGCAATGAACATGAACAAACAGGAATTCACACACTTGTAATACACTTTTGCAGTCTGATGAGGATGCAAAGTCAGAAGTCACATGGAAAACTGTTGCCTGTGTCTCAGCTCGACTGCTGAGCCACCTTAAAGTAGAGAAAAAGCTGCAGTCCCTCGCTCTGATTAGCACAAATCAATAAGATAAAGGAGCTCAACACTTGAACGGACAAGTTCAGAGTAAGAATATACACTTTGTATGCAAGTGTGCACCCACAGCCAGTCGAACTTCCCTGCAGCAACAAGCAGCTTGTCCCCTGTGCCACGTGCAGAGAGTAAGCTCTGACTCCAGCTCCAGCCGGCTGTCAGCGCCTTGCTGTTGCTACAGCTGCTGCTGGCTGTGTGTGCACATCTGTGTCTCACTGCATGTGTTTATAAGTGTGTGTATTTGCGTCCAGATTTAAGTCGCACCAAATGTCATATCAAGAGCAAACATCCCCGCTGTGGGGCCACTGCCAAATCCTGAGCAATCTCCCTCTCTCACACCAACCCACTCGCATGTTTGCACCCATGGTCTCTGGCTCACCCCCTCTACCCTCCCTCCTTTCTTATCTCCCTCTTGTCTTCTGACATGTAAGTAATGCTGCAAAAATATCTCCCAAACCCAAACATCCCCCCCACAGTGCAGCTTGGTTTGTTATCTGAAAACTCTTGACACACACTCACTTCTCCAGAAAACAAACAGTGCATGTTCATATTGTATCCATATTATCTGTGTTTAAATTTCTACCCTGAGCTACCTTTGATATAGGCAGAACTGGGTTTTCGTAAATAAATGATCAATTTATGTTTACCTGTACCTAAAATACAATCACTTAATTCAACTGCGGAAAATACTAGCCATACAGTAAAGGCTGGGATACTAATGTAAAGTTCGACATCTGAATGTTATAGTTATGGTACTCTGACTCTGAACAGGCCTCCTAATATCTCAGCAGTTAACTGTCTGATGCATTGAATATAAAAGCCTGTGTCAAGATTTTTTTTCTTAAGTGTTTTATTTTTTCTTAGGACATAAAGAGTTTTATCTTTATTTTTTTCTTAAAATATGTGATTTTTTTTTTTTTTTTAAGAAAGTTGTGGACATTTCCGTCCCAATGGACAACATGCCCTTCAGCATTTAACACAAAACTGTAGGAACTTGATATAAAAGCTGATTAAATTGTGTTTTCTTTTGGTAATCCAATGAATAATTTTATATTTCTCTTCTTTGCAAAACATTTTAACATGCTTTTACACATTTTAACTTTGTGAATAGAATAGAATAGAACTTTATTTGTCATTGCAACAAGTACAATAGAATTGCAAATTTCTTAAATTATTAAATTAAATTAAATCAAATTATTTTGTCGTTGATGGGCTTTATAGCCCACTGATGCATATTTGTAACTTTCTGAAAAAAAAACAAAAAAAAACTGGACTGCAGGATATTGAATTTTTTGCCGATATCTGACATGCTGATATTTAACAACTCATTTAGCCAATAATGATGCCGATACTGATATTTTTTTTCTGCGTCCATAACTGCAGAGATCATCAACTCTCTTCTGTATTGAAAGTAGAATACTGTATTATGGTGAATACTCTTCTCACATTTGTTATGTAATTTTCATATTCTGAACAGAAATTAAACCCAAATTGAATAAAGTGGCTTACTTGGGTAAAGTAAACCAACTGTTGTAACTGTGCATGAAGTAGTCCGATACATGTATCTTACATTGGGGTGGGTGCCTTTCACATTTGAAACAATACTTAACGATGACCGGTACCTCGAAATTGGTACCAGTACTCAACCGTATCAACTTTTTTGTGTTTATGTGGTAAAAAGTATCAATTTGTTCAATAATAAAATAAAAAAACAATACATTTAACTAATATGTTCTTCAATATATAACCGTGTAATGCTGTGTTGTCATGTCCAGCATGGAAAATTGCCTTCTCTTCCACTCCTTCACAGTCACAAGGATGCATTTTGGAACCAAAACATGGTACCTTTAGGTTTTATGTGAATCAGTACCCGATACTTTTGACAGAATTTGGACGGTACCTATTAAAGTACCTAATTTGGTACCCATCCCTAATCTTACAGACTGCTGCTTAAAGCCAAGTTTTACTTAAAACAGGAGCCTAATATATAACTACTCAATCTGAACTATGCAAATAAAAACCCCAAAAGTTCCAAAAATATTTGCAGCTTCAGTTCATTATTTTATCGGTTTATTTTGTTGACCGAATTTAGAGTATTGGCAGATTTCAAATATTTTATTTTTAAGCCAATACCAGCCAATAATGATAACGTGCTGATAATATTGTGTATCCCTACCTAAGACGATGCAAAAAAAGAAAAAAAACACTAAAGGGAAAAATCTTGACACAGGATGATATGCAATTCGACTATAGAATCTATTGCATTAGGAGAAAATGACTTTTAATTAAATAACTGTCCACCGCAGTGACCACTATGCACCAGAGGGTTGAAAAGGTGCTCTTTCTGTGCCAGGATGGAAAAACAAACAATGTAATGGTCTGATAATCAAATCATTTAATTCATATGTGTTTCTATTTTAAACAACTCCCAATATGATTTCCACCAGGCGCGGTACATTAGGATTGATTTAACGTGCTGTAGGATGCTGTGTGTTATAAGGAGACTTCCTTAATATCATCTTCATCATCTCAGGCTGTTTATGGTGTAAATTGTCAAAAAGGCTCAGGAACAAATCTTTGCATGAGTTACAAACAGCAGTGATGAACTGTTAGAATCGTTGTCCTGTTCAATTAAGCATAAGGAGAGCTCTAAATCACTTCAATCGCTGAACCCTGTGCTGATAAATAAGCTGCTTTATCCAGTTACAGTGAGTGCTTTAACACCCAGGACAACAAATGTGCTGATTGAGATATTGATTGATAGAATGACCCCAAGGTCACGCCGTTCTGCCGACGTAGCAGATCATCCTGGGAGCAGAATGCAGCTCTTATAGACACTAATAAAATGAGTAGGATCTCAGCTGGATCCTCCTGTTGATTTATTGACGAGTGGAGTGTATCCCTTATCATTTGTTATTCCCTACCTGATCATATTAATCTTAAATGTGGATAAGCTCTTGTATATTTTCCCTTGGTTAGGCCTTCTGGAGAACAATGTTGTGTTTTTTATTGTCTGTGGGCAATCAGGTAACTATACAAACATGCTGTTATATAACCTGGCAGCATGGCATGCACGCTATACACAGCAAGCCAGCCAGCTTACCTCAAAGTGTAGGACTATGGGATGCTAACAGATGGCTGTTCACTGTGATAGTAACCTGTGTCTATCAGGGTGCTGCAAACAGATTAAGTGACAACAGGCTCAGGTTTAATAGTGTTTATGTGTGGCAGAGTGATAAAAGAAGCTGTGTATCAAACACACTCAAATAGCAACACACACTGACTGATGTGCACATACAGCATACACTCAATCTGATGATTGCTACAAAGCCCCAAGAGGAATTTTTCAAAGCTCCATCTCATAGCCTTAAGAAAAAAAAAACCCTCAAGGATTAAGCAAAAAGATCTGAGAGGGTAAAAATAAGGAGAAGGCAGAGAAAGAGGGATGTAAATGAGAGGATGACAGACAATGTAGAGAGAATGAAACAGACTTTAGGGAAAAGAAGTCCCCATGAAAGTGAGACGAAAGGAAGCAGGACGCACGTTGCCGAAACTGCTCCCCCTCTGTTTTTTTTTTCCTCCTGCAGTGCTCTGTAATTCGTCTCTAAAAATATCAGGCAGAAGGAGGAGGAGCATAAACAAACACAAGGGGGAGGAGAGGAGGGAAGGAGGGAGGATGGAAAAGTGAGCACAGGCAGCGCATAATGTAGCGAAACAGGTTGAAAAAGAAAGTGAGGGGGAAGGCCACCTGGATGTGGATCTGTTTGTCTATGTGATGAGTGAACGGGGAAGCGGGCGAGGGGGAGACAGCCAGAGTGAAAGCCGGGGAGAGACGGGGAGAGAGCATGTGCCTGCTCTTTTCCAGGCAGCCACGTGAGCGCTTCTCCTCAGCTGCTCCACTCATACAGAGCCCGCCAGAGAGGAGCAGAGCAGGGTTGCCACAGTCACAGAGAAAAAAAGAGAAAAGCTCACACTGGCTACCCTGGCCACTGCTTGTGTCCTTGTGCAGTCTTTTTTGCAAACTATAAAGCTCTCATACAACTGAATAGAAATGCATGGGCAAATAAATGAACAAAACTATATTTCATGTGCTCTTTGTAAAAAGCATATATCTGCAGTCTAACCAGCTGAATACTAAAGCCAGAGTACAAGAAATAAAAGGAAATGATGAAACACATGAAGCACCTGACAGAGTTGTGCTTTGCATACATGACATCCTCAGAGCTTAACAGAAAAAACAGGTTACATCCACCAGAAAACTCACAAAAACCAACGTTTGCTCTCTGCTGAGCCTTACCAGGCGAGCTTGAAGCCTTTCATTAGGACAGCGAGGAGTGTCTGACGTCCATAGCGTGTTGTGGGCGCTGAGCTGCCCGTTTACACCGCCGCATGCTGACTGACAGCCTGCCAAAGCCTCACCTCCCATACACAGAGCAGGAGAGATGCACTCAGGGAAGAAGGGAGGAGTGGATGCAGAGACAGATGGATGGTTTGGGACCAAAGTCTGGAAGGATGATCCTCAGCTTTGTCCTCCTTTGCGCTACATTCCGTCGTTAGTATCGAGATGCCGCAGTGCTGAGCAATTGTGCCAGAAATTCACACCTCCCTGGGGTTCTTCTGTTTTCCCACAAGAGAAGGAGGTGACCTGTGCAGAAATACTCCCAGTGCAAACTGGAGCATGCAGCAGAAGTAGCACTGCTAGCAACTGTTAATAAATGCCAAAATGGATGATCCCCATTTTTTTCTAACTCTCTTTCCTTAATGCTCTCACACTGCCCCTCACAGCTACTGTTTGCTCGCTCAAACTCTCTCTGTCTCTCCCTCAGTTTCTGCTGCAGATGAAAGCTGCACTTGCTGCGCTCACAGTGAGCAGGCGCAGGATAACCCCCTCCCCCCTCCCTCCCTCCCCCATGCTCTCTCTATCCTCTTCCCTAGATGGCTCTCTTTCTCTATTTCTCTCCACAAGATAAGCTCAGCTGCCCCGCTGTAAGGCTGGAGCAGGACAGTAGCCTCTGGCCACAACATCCTCAGTGTGCAATGAACCCCATCCAAACGCCAACCTTCACCCTCTGTGATATGTTTGAGAAGGGCATTAAGGAGGGAGGGAAGGAGGGAGGGGGGGCTGCTGCAATTCTTTCCTCTTGTATTGGACTCAAGCCCTGATCACTGTCAGCAGCTAACCCTGTTAATCTCTTAATGCATTGGATAAAGTGGGGTACTCCCTGTGTTTATAGCCATGTGCTGTGTGTGTGTTCTGCATATATTCTGAATGAGATGGGCATCAGGGTGACTCAGCTGATTAATTGTCAGCTGTGTTCTCAGACTGCATTAATCTGAATCAACCAACTGAGGCTTCTTGTTAGCTGTGCTTTCAATAACCAAGGGGTAACATCTGGTTTAAAAACATGAAGCCCACAAAGAAGTGCAAGAGGTTGCAGTTCACTGATAGTGCACTTGGGTCTGGCTGCAGAGAGACAGGAAACTACTTACCCACCAAGCACCCCAAAAAACAGACTTTCACAGCATTAAAAAAAACAGCTTGGGTCTGAAATGCTAATTTCACTATCCGCATACACTGAACAGAGGGGAATTCTATTCAAACTCAGTGGTTAATAAAACAATAAGATTACAAGTGTGTTCGATCAGATGCACAGTTCACGTGACTGACAGGTCTTTCGCCCTTTATCAGTCAGTAGGAAGGCTCAAAGCCTGCCTCTTGAGTCAGCTTTTCTAATATGCCCCCCTCCCGACAAATTGCTTAATTACTCTGTATCAGAAATAGGTGGGTGACATCACAGAAAACACGTCCATATGTTTTACAGTCTATGATAATATCAGAACCTTTTGCCTCCAACCTGTTGTACTAACTGAATTTAATAATTTTAGTTTTTCAGTCATGCACATGAGAGATTACTCATAGATTTTACGCTGTTTAATATGATAGGGATGGGTCATGATTTTGGTGGCTTCAAATATTCATTACTTTGTTCAAAACCAACCAAACCTGTTTATTACTAATATTTTCTCAATGAACCACATTTCTTTATTCCTGCTTATAGTGTCTGTAGTGTATCTCAAAGCTATTCAATAACCTCATTACACAACCATGGAAGAATGGTGACTGCATCGAATGGCACAAGAAAAGAACACATTAGCAACAGTTGCTGGAAATACAGGTTTAGTTCTGTGTTATCCAGAAATGAAGAAAATAGCAAGCTAAGATAACTGTAAAATGTAAACAAACACCACGCGACCCCTCAATACATGCAAGGGACCACTAAATAGTACTTTCACTTGAAATGCCTGTCCCTTGAGTAAGCCAACCGTGGTAAGACTAAGCTAATAAAATATGTTGCCTTCAAGCACAGATGAAGAATGAATTGAAGTATACAACCTGGAAGACTGTATATAGCAATGTATGCTATAAGAGTAAGACAAATCCATAAAATATCTTAAGTAAATGGCTGGGCATTAAATGTGGTTCATAATGAGAGTATAACCTGTATCAAACAACTATTCTGGTAATGGACGTCCCTCATGCTATCTTGGTAGCTCAATCCACTCCAGCCACACCAGGTCGTGGAACAACAGACCTTTTACCTTGAAGTGAACTATCATTAGTAACAATGGTGGCCTAACCCCAGGCACTGGGTCAAGGTGCAGCACATTCCTTCTGTTAATCTCCTCAAATCCCTCTAAATGACAAATTACACCTCATTAAGGTTGGCTTATGCTACTGCCAAATCTAATCACTTACTACGATTGCAACTGGCATCTTGACCGACATGCTAAGACACTAACCAATGCAAGCATACATATTCTGAAAACAGGGATATAAATAATGTCACATAACTGATTACATTAGTGTCTGTTTCTTTTTAAATTTTAGTTCAGTGTAGTAAGATACATAATTTGATCTGTCTGCATCACAGAAGCTAGACAGCCTCAGTCATGCCAAATCCAAAAAAGCAGTTGCTTTCTGAATGCTGAATCTGACTAGAATCAAATTAATCCAGAAACTGACCGAAAGGTGAGGTCAAGGTCAAAGCCTGGAAAACCACTGAACCCCCTGTCAGCAAAACTAGCTACACCTCTAATGAGGTGCAGTTTTGTAAAACTCTTGGCCTTATAATATCACTTTGATGGTCAGAATAGATAATGTAGAAAAATCAAACCCTTTAACAAAGATGCATTGAATTAAATAACCAAAGTATGTTCTGTACCAGGCTTTAGAAATGTTGAACTTCACTGATAAATGGGCGACCTTGAATGCACTCAAAAGGGGATTCCTTGGCTTTTGGCGACTGCCTGTAATGGACATTTGAAGAACTACTGTTATTTACACTTTCCCATTGGATTCATTTTTTAAACACTGTTAGTTACCACTTGGTTCGCAATGAGAAAAATCAATTAGTCCAACACAACATAAAGTTGTTATTACTCAGCTTGGGCTGCTGAGTCACTAAGCTCCATTCAGTTACTCTTCTTTATTCAGATGGTGCCAGGACAAGAAGTGCATGACTGACTGATGGAGAGGCAGAGGACAGAGAGATAAGAGTACTCCAAAGAAGCAGGGGTACTCAGACATGGACATCACTTCTCTTTGACAAAAAATTGGGCCCCACAGGAGGAAACAGTTTCAAGTGGAGCCCTCAATGATATCATTCATGTCACACCTTTCTTCAAAAGTTTAGGAAAAGAATTGTTTGATTTGTTTTAAATAACAGATTTTAAATTTTCCTACTGAGCAGCAACGACTGTGAAGCAGCATCTTATAAGACATAGTAACAACACACTGCATTGGAGCCTGACACTACAAAGTGAGTTTATGAAGTAAGCTTGTTGTCACATTTCAAACAAAAGCGCTATGTAACTACAAATAAATACATTACTGCATCACTTTGTATCAGGTAAAAAGCTGTCTTGAATAAAAAAAAAAAGAGTGTTCAAAGAAGATCTGCTCTCCATTAATTTGCTTTAAAAACAACATAACAAACAAAAAAATGCTCACCCTGATTAGAGTCATTCTCATGAAACGGGGTGCAAGTGCTCATGGGAAACAGAGCTCCATCCTGAAAAAACACGAACTTTTCCAGACAGTCCTCATAGCTGCTTTAATGATACGTTTTAATTTCTATCAGGCTACAACCTGCACGAATGAAAAACCAATCAAAATCAGTGGCCTCAAGACTTGCAGTTCCTAAAGTGGCCACATGAGGGTTATCTCGACAATGCCAGAGTATCAAAATGCCCAACTCACTTTATGAAATTATATAGACAGTCCTAAGTTGGAGCAGTTAAAGGAGCATGTCTTCTTTATGGACTAACAGTAGGACACTGTTTGACATCTGCCAGATTTACGGTAACTCAAGTTAATCCAGTCCCTATAAAGTGTGTGTATTTGTTTTTTGTTGCCTCTTGGTATTTATATATGCTAATATTACACAAATACGTTGGGATGCCGTTTGGTGCAACATGCTTACTATGCTCCTGTTCGTGTTATGTTGTTGAATATTATCACTGACAAGCAGTGGTGCGTTTGTCCACAGAATATTTAGTGTTAGTCATGTTGATTTATTTGCACAGGAGTCAAGTATAGCTGCTTAAAGTGACAGTTGGACACCTCCAGCTGTATGCCTATCTGTTGCTAATATGGTCTCTAAACTGTGTTGTTGACTTTTGGGGATATTTTATGCAAATATTAAGTACGGCTTGCTCTGCAGTTGGACATGGACATCTCTCCTGTATTTCATGGCTGTCTAAGAAGCCTGGACTGGGAGCTATTAAATATCAAGCATACATTAACACATTTTTTTTATAGAAAATTGTATGGTGGAAGGGATTGGATCAATCCTCTCCATCTGCACTGAACTGTGCAAATTAGTTGCTTCCGTTTTTAGAAAACACAGGGGTGCCAGATGTGAAAAGTGAAAGAATAGGGGGTGCAGTCTATGGGAGATGTCACTTTTGCTTTTTTCTTTGCTATAGCATATTTTAGATCTCCCCCTCCCCATATATACCCATATTTACCGATATTAAATGGAAAAGGCTTGATAAACTTTTAATCCTACTTGCTCTCATATAATGCCACCAGGACAGACTAAAGGCAGTCATGCTATTTAATGGAAACAGGAAGTTGTTTACCTCAGTTTTTATTCACATAGTTTAAAACTCTGATGTGATTGGTCAATGAAGTGTACCAAACCTGTAAGCAGGGATGGGTACCAAATTAGGTACTTTTATTTTACTTTTATAGGTACCAACCGAATTCTGTCAAAAGTACCGGGTACCAATTCACGTAAAACCAAAAGGTACCACATTTAGGTACCTAAATGCATCTTTGTGACTGTGAGGGAGTGGGAGAGTAGGTGCTTTCCCATGCTGGACATGAACACAGCGTTGCAAGGTTATATACTGTATAATAATTATATTAAATTGAAAAATGAAATATTTTATTATTAAATAAATTAAATTTTTTTACCACATAAACACAAAAAAGTACAGAAAAGTGGTACCGTTGAGTACCGGTACCAATTGTCAGGTATCGGGCATCAGTACCGTATCGTTTCAAATGTGAAAGGTACCCATCCCTACCTGTAAGCACAAATGTCAAAATAAAAACAACATGTGTTAGATTTTCATGTCAGATGGAATTATTATATAACATTTTTTGTGCATTTGACATCTGGAGTCTGCCTTTCTTTGTTTTTCTCCATTTTCTTTTTTTGTTAATTGCTGCTGTGTATGGTTGCAGCAGTTCCTGTTCATCCTCTGTCCAGCCTGCAGAGGAGCAGGAAGCTCCAGAGCGGTGCTGAATGGACAGCTCCTTCACAGAAAAGTCAACCACTGAGTCATGGATGTTACTGCTCACTGATGCCACCTGCAGATCAGACACAGACCAACTCTTTAACATAGTTCTTATCAAACACTAAATCTGGGTTTACAGGCATGAAGAAAAACCAGAGGTTAAATTACCTTTGCCTTGTTTATTTATATTTAATCTATATACCTTACAGATTAAATACTGTCTCCACCCAATTCTTCAGGGATATTGAAGTCACACATGATTCTATTTGAAGCTTTGTTTTGCTTCCTTCATGTAGAGATGTTTCATGGGGTGAGATAACTGAAGTACCCTTTTGTCATAAAGAGTGCAGTCAGGTGAAATATGCATCACCTACTGTTTTAGTATTCTTTGAGCCCTAATCTGGACCAGAGAATTTTTATTTATTTCTAAGAATAGCCATGGCACATAATCTGGATTAATCCCTATACACTGCTGTGTAGGACTCAATGCTGAGGGTGGGCGTTCCTTATTCTGTAACACAGTATGGATTATGCTTGTGCTCATCCTCCTATCCATGGTAAATGAATCCCCATTGATTAACTCCTACTGTCTGATCAAAGGGAGAAACGGATGGTCATGTGACTGGATTGCTGTTTGTTTGTTGTTGAACTGACCATGTTGGATAATCCCCTCTAGGCCACAGTGGGGAGACAGAGAGCTGGAGTGCTTTTACAGCCTGAAAAGGCAGACATTAAGAGTTGGCACGTGTGGCAACACTTAGTTTGTCCATGAGAGCAGAACAGAGATTTCAGACAGAAAAGGTCAGAGATGTTTTCAAGAAAGGAAAAAATGTAGGTAAAAAAGACTGTTAAACAGTTTTTGATTGTTAAAGAACTAGGCTACAGTAAATCCAAATATTACAGTGTGTTTCAGAATATTACTAGTCTAGTGTGAAGTACATGGCAGCAAAGGATAGTTTCCAATATTTTTCTGAAAACATTTGTCAACATCCTCCTGAGGCTAGTACAGACACCACACAGACAGCCAACATTGACTGAAATATAAAAGCTGCCCAGGGAGGGGGCAAAAAAGACAGAATGATGACAGTGATGATGAATTACATAATATGTTCGATGGCAAAAATGATCAACACTGTGAGGGATAGACACCACATTCAATACCAGGTCAACCCAAAAAGAGATAAAGTGAAATACAGATGGCCTTCTGCCAGGACGTCACGTGTGCCATGAATAAAAGAACAAAGTGAAGCATGTGCTGACATTAAAGCACTCATTTTAAAAAGCTCTCCATTTCCTGTTTCTGCTGCAGCAAGCAGGATGAAAATAGAGCGTTTCTTTTCAACAAACCTCAAACAGACTCTGCTCTTAATAACTGCTTCTAAACAAAGCAGGACAGACATACAAAGAGGTAACGATGGTTGGGCTTGAGGATTTGTGGAATAAAACAAACTCAAGTTTGAGGCTTAAGAGAGAGAAGACCTTAACATAGTGAAAACATGAGTAAATGTAAACACTGGTCTTGATTAGACTGGTAAAATGCACACTGTCCTCTACAATGTTTTTAATGAAGGACACTCAAAAGCCACAGGGATGTCAATAAATCAATATTTGTACCAAAAGTGACCCTATTTAGTGGATTCAGCCTGCCAAATGGGACATATGCATACATTTCTCATTAGCCTCAAAATGTGTTAGTCTTTACAACCTTTACTAAATTCCCTCATTAACATTTTAACACTTAATTAACATAGCAATTAATGTTGGTTTGTTTCAATAATCTTTTAGTAGCTATGTTTTCGGTGTAATTCAAGTTGTGCTATTCCAGGTGACTGCCCCTAAAATGTATTAAAAACAATAAAAGTGGGGTTTTTTTTCCATCCATATATTTCTACTGTATACTGAGGAAAAGCTGTATACTTTTGACAAGGGTAACATTTGTTGGGTCATATTCACTTTTCTTGCATCAGAACACCTAAAATTTGTTATTCTATCTATCCTGTACCTTAAAGAAGTTACACAACAAACTTGCTAAAGTAAATCCTTCTTAATTTATATGTTTTTTATGTCTCAAAAGTAGGGTTGGTACCTTTCACATCTGAAATGATTTGGTACCGATGCCTGGGACTGTGTTCACGTCCAGTATTGGAAATTGCCTAGTCTTCTAATCCCTCAAAGTCACAAGGATGGCCTTTAGGAACTGAAACATGGTACAGTTTGCTTTTGCATGAATCGGTACTTGGTACTATAGACAGAAGTCAGTTACCACCTACAAAAGAACCCAATTAGGTATCCTCCCTTCTCAAAAGATGTATGTCTGAAGTAGGGATGGGTACCGAATTAGATACTTTTATAGGTACCAACCTCATTCTGTCAAAAGTACCGGGTATCGATTCATGTAAAGCCAAAAGGTACCATGTTTAGGTACCTAAATGCATCCTTGTGACTGTGAGGAAGAGTAGGTGATTTTCCATGCTGGACATGAACACAGCATTGGAAGTTTATGTATTGAAGAATACATTTGTTAAATAGAATTTTTTATATATTTCATTATTAAACAAATTGATATTTTTTACCTCATAAACACAAAAAAGTACCGAAACTTGGTACCGTTGAGTACCTGTACCGATTGCCAGGTACCGGGCATCGGTACCGTATCATTTCAAATGTGAAAGGTACCCATCCCTAGTCTGAAGTAGGAAAGTACAAACAAACTCGTAGCAACACATAAAACTGCTGATTTTATCATTAGTCTGAGCCTCACTACAAAACTAAGGATTTTGGTCACTGATATGGCATCCCCAGTTGATCTCTGTATTCATCCTGTATCCAACTGTACAGATCATCATTGTTTTTCCTCTCTTAAAGCCCGATTGAAAAGCTTTGGTTTGGGTCCATTTCTGCCACCTCTGTGGACAAAGCAGTCTTTCTGATTTCATCTTGTACATAAGCATTTCTTCACAAGAATTAATCATCACCTGACTCATCCGTAAGACTCAAGTCCTCGAGCAGTGTGCAGAAAACTACTGTTTAACATTTACACCTGCCAACAGTAGATGTTAACTGTGTAACTCTGTTTCAAAACCAGATCAAAAGTTATCTTACTATCTTTAGGGAAATAAGAATGCAACATGCTTTACAGTGAAGATAAAGACATGTCTGTATTATTCAGAGTGTGTATGCCAGATTTAGTTATCAGCTAACTAACAACAACAAACTGATGATCACTTCAGTCTGCCTCGATGGGCTACATTACAGGGAGCACAATAAGACTGTGTATCTCTTGTCTCAACTGGAGCTATAGCTGCTGTGCAGTACATCAATGACTCATCACATTCATGACCCTGAGCTCCTCAAACACACAGCTACCGTGTTCGGAAAAATAATGTCACGACACGAGAAGCTCAGGTTCAGCTGATCTCTTCAGATCCGAACTACACTTGAGTATTGAATACAGATTTAAGCTGCGACTGTATCACTGCAGTGCCGGAACTGCGAGAGTCACTTAAGAGACGATCTACAACCGTACCAACAAGACTTGCCATCTAAGAAAAACAGAAGTTACCAGGTATTTCTCTCTTTTTCTACTAGTTATTCAACACCAGTGCCAAAACTTTTCCATTCTTTAATGTTTTTCTTATTACATAACAACTTGCTGTCAGCTCAGTCGTCACACAATTATAAAACAGCTTCACATGACCTCATCACAAGGGAGCAAGTGATATTGTTGTGGGGAAGCCGACATGGTCAGATGTGCGGTCGCTGTGGGGTTGTTCACTGCTGCTAACACTTACTCCCCATCTGTGTCCTCCTGTCCTGTCCTGTCCTCAGAAGATCTTTTGTGTAACCTTTATTTAAACTAGCCTGATTACTGACACCGAGCAGCGGCACTGATGGTGCCCGCTAAGTCAAGACAATTTTCATCTTGCATTTGTTTATCTTTTATGTAAGTGGCACTGACTTTCACTTCACATGTACGCATGTGACGCAAAGGCAACAGCTGGAAGAAAGAGTGAGGAGAGCTATTTTTATATTAAAGGACTGTGGTTAAGTGGTGATGAAATAAGAGATAGGACAGAGAGATATTGACTGACCCCTCCCAGACATCCCTTCTTCCAGTCATTCAGGGCTGTTGCCACAGAGACGACCCTGTCATCATCAGTACTGGGAGCGGTCTAGCCCACAGCTTCAGGGCTACTCCAGGACCTTGCCTGCTCTTTTCAGTTAGACATGTTGACAGAGATAACACAATACTGAGCCGCACAGAAGCATACACAAACACACACTCACACAATCACTTTACATTTGCTTACTACTGGTTGCTATGCCATTACCACCCACATGGCCTTAAAGGACAGCACTTGTGCTATTTCTGGCTTCACAGATGATCCACATCACGCTGGGTGACAAAGCAACAATCACCCAGCAAGGCCAACACCTCAACTTTCCACTGAAGAAATCTTTAACGCTTCATGTCATGAATCACAACAAAGACCTTTTCCACATCAAGCCCACTCAGTGGATGAAAACCTGATACCAAAGATAACATCCACAAGGTTAAATACTGCAGAGAGGGATTTTTTTTTAATGTCCTTAGATTAAAAAAGAACACAGCTCCATCTTACATAACACCTCAGGTACACTAACAGATATTCTGGCTTTGACATTTAGTAACTTTTTACCAAAAGCACACAAATGTAAAACTTTGAAGCTTTACATGATTTTTTTGAACCCTTTGCAAAGATCTCAGCCCCTTGAAAACAGCAAAGGCAGACAAGTGTTGAGACACTGAGACTGCCTGACTGACTCCTGTCATTAAGATTTCGAAGGGAGCAGATCTCACCGTCAACCTTCAATGAAAAAGTGGTCTACAGCTAGGGATGGGTACTGAATAAGGTACTTTTATAGGTACCAACCAAATTCTGTCAAAAGCACCAGGTACTGATTCAGGTGAAATCAAAAGGTACCATGTTTAGGTACCTAAATGCACTAGACGTGTCCCAGTCGGATATTGATATCGGATATTGGTCCGATATCAGCAAAAAAAAAAATATCGGTATCGTATCAGAATGCATCTGAAATCTCCGATATAAGCAGTCCAGTTCAGACCCTGCTCCTGGTGTTTTTATTTGATTTATTTAGGTTATTTTCTGGGTCTTCTAATTTATTCTTTATTTTATTCAATTACTAGTATATTCTTATGTTTAATGTTAAAATTTCTGTTACCCATTGGTTAATAATAAATGGGTCAGTTTTTCCTCATACCTACTGTTGCTGACTACTGTTCTTTGATTGAATAATATCGCTTAATCAATCTTTTTCTAACATGACAGACATACTACAAAATAAGTAATAAAAGTATGCATGTTTAATGCTGATATCGTATCGGATTAATATCGGTATCGGCCAGTACTCAATGCTGCAGTATCGGTATCGTATCGGAAGTAAAAAATGTAATATCGGGACATCCCTAAAATGCACCATTGTGACTGTGAAGGAGTGGAAGAGTAGGAGATTTTCCATGCTGGACGTGAACACAGCATTGGAAGGTTATGTATTGAAGAATAAATATGTTGAATTGAAAAGAATTATACTTTATCATCAAACAAATATATATTTTTTTACCACATAAACACAAAAAAGTACAGAAAATCGGTGCCGCTGAGTACCGTTACCGATTGCCAGGTACCTAGTATCGGTACCGTATCATTTCAAATGTGAAAGGTACCCAACCCTATCTACAGCAAACTGTGGTTGACTGTAGGGATGTCCCGATCCCGATCCCTGGTCGTGCCAATTTTGCCATTTTTTCAAGTATCGGTGATCGGGAACGGTAGCCAATCCTCTCAACCAATCATTCAGGTTAGCCGTCATAAAGCCAAAATTGCTGCCAAACGCTGACGCACCCGTCAAACTGAGACAGACTTTAGCGAGCAAACCAATCATTTTCTGCAAATGTTCTGAGAAGACGTGGAATTCAAAGCGATGTTGACGAAATTCTCCCTAATTTTGTGTTATGTTAAGACATGTATCAAGCTTCGTATGTGATGTATTCAGGTACCCTCGGAAACTTGAGAATCTGAAGATTACCCCAGAGTTTTCAGTTTTTGGATTGGACAAATGACTTGTAAATGCCAGTCATTTAAAAATAGGTGGTGTTTTGATCCTGTCGGCGGGTTTGGGATCCAGAGGGTTTTTAACTCCAAAACCAGCTGGACTAAGTTAAATGGACTAAATGAGCTTTAACAATTATCTTTTACTATTTAGAATTTTTAATACACCAAACAGAAAACTGTGCTACTTCACTTTCTCACTTCTTCAGCAAAGTTCATCTCCAAACCCAAAAACAGGATCAAGACTCGGTATCAGCTGATACTCAATATTAAACAATCGGGATCGGGATCAGGGGGCAAAAAATGCTGAGTGGGACATCCCTTGTTGATTTTATTACTATTTAAAGTTTATGATTGTCAAGATCCAAGAGAAAGACACATCACTTTGAGCTACCATGAAAACAACGAGTTGCTTTTCTCAAAACAAACAAAACAAAATGGATTGGGGTTTTTTTGCTGCCTCTACATTGTGAGGTTTTACAGATGACACTTTTGCATAATACATCACTACCATGAATATAACTGATATTTGGATGGTTTCCTTTGGTTACAAGTACATGGACAAAAAGAGAAGAAGAAAAACGAAGCCACAAGCAGACCAATACAGTGAGTGCTTCTAGTATTAAAAGTATTAAAGTATTAGCCTCACTTGAATAAAAAAAATGTGGGTTATGCTAGGACTTATAAAAAATGTTGGATAAAACAAAAAGAGCTGAGGTACGAAATGTACCTGGTGAACTTTTTCCTACATTGCATGTTCCTTAAGCCTTATGCCCCGAATTTTCCGCTTACTCTGGGCAGTCTGGTCTTTTCTTTTGGATTAGCTAATGAAGCAGAAACCTTAAAAGCTTGTGTTAATTTCAATGTGGCTTTAAGCCAGGCATAAACTGAGGGAATTGGAGCTGATTCTGATGCACAAGTGATTTTCAAGTTGGGAAAACATACAAGTAATATAAGACTGAGGCAGATGTCTGTAAAACAGAAGTCTGGTTCCGCTCAGGGATTCTGCCTGTTTAAAGTTTTTCCTTACCACTATAACTTGCTTAATGCTGCAAAGGTTCCTACTGGTGAGTTAAATGACATGTTGTTTTAATGTTGGGACAAGGTTAAAATTGTGTATTGGCAGGTCTAGAATTAAGGATTTGTAAATCATCTTGTGAAGATGCAAATAATATGTATAATACAGACAGACTGTTTGGTGTATGTTTGTTCTTAGAGCTAGATTGAAAATCCAACTATACATTGTGAGCACAACATCCATGTGCATAAAAAATGCACTGTAAAAAAATAACTTGCATGAATCAAGACATTCCACCTGATAACCGACACAACCACACATATACCATTTCTCAGTCTCAAACTTAGGACTACAGCAAACATCACTCCCAGATGAAACCAGGGATGACTATCTTTGGTTTAATCATCAATCAGTATGATCTACAGCAGGGACCTTCAACGTTTTCAGACCAAGGACCCTCTAACTGATGGAGAGACAGCTGCTGTGTTGCTGAATGTGTTCATTTCTGATTTAAAAAGATAGCATCTAACATCTAAAAATGAAATATTTGTGAATAATTAAAAAAATTGCCTAATCAACCAAAAATGTCACAAACACTATGCAGTATCTCCACCGACCCCCTAGGGGCCATGGATCCCCTGTTGAAGACCTCTGCTCTACAGAACTGAAGTAAGCCTTTAAAAATATTTTCTGACCACTTTTAGGCCAGTGTTGAATCAAAATAGACTCTCCCCAGCTCTAACCCCCTGGTGCCCCCTCAGAGAACAATGCTGACAGGGTTTCGGTAAATGACAGTACAGCAGTTTTTTCCTAGATCCCACACACTGTGAAATCTGAGGAGTAGAAGAGGCTGAGGGGAACTAAATGTACTTTTCATACAGCGTGGTCCACTGGAACACCTCCTTCTTAAAACCCCTGTTTAGGTGTGCTTCAGTGATTTAACCCATGCTAAATCTGCCATTTTCACAGTGAATGTGTGGAGTGTCTTTTGCTTTTTGAGTCATATCCTACCTTTGAGGCTTCCATATCAGTTTCTTCCACTTCTTTTGCTTGGCCTATCAGTGAAGGTAGAAAAGAATGTATGAGAGACTTTGGTTATCTCCTCTTTTTGCATGATGTGATCATCCTGGTACAGGAAGTATTGCTAACTTCAATATTGGACACAAGTATGATGTCTATGACGCTACGTAGAGAAAACAGGTCTAAAAAGAAACTATTAAGGAGGGATGTAAGAATGAACTGATCCATTTGAGGAAAAGCTGGTATACCATTTCACTGGTGACAAAGAAGGCAACAAGAATGACACTTAAGAAGTAACCTTGATCTTTTTGGTCAGGATGTAATCTAAAAGACAGACCTTATGTAATAAAAAATGTGATATTTGCCGTAGCCTCTGGAGTCTAAGTCAAATGTTGCAACTTCACAACAAATATTTGTCTCAGACTAACGTTCCACACAAAATTACAAGTGCATTTGTGTGTATTTGTGTGTCACTGTTTACAACGTGGAAAGGGTAATTGGGCTTTGCAGAGTGCAGTCCTTTCACTCCAGTCACTGCTGCTGCCTGTGACTCAATACAGAGCGCCCACATGTTCCATGAATCACTGTGATCACAGGCCCTCCACCACTCCTCCATCTATTCAATCAATTCATTTTTCGCTGCTGCACCTGATAATACATTTGCCTCTCTAGTCACAGCAATCTCTTCCCACTCCTTCACCCCTGACTGAGCTTCCCAGTGCCTATTGAGAAGTTTCTTTCAGTTGTGCAACACTTCACGCCTGTCAGCGAGGTAATCAAGTTAAACATCTCCTTACGGATCCACATCGATCGTTGGAGGAATTTCCCAATGAGACCTAACACACAAGCAATAACGTTTGCCGTTTTGCTACTGTTACACTCACTCTGCTTAAACTCGATATTTAAAATGACCCAGGGTGCCTCATTTTCTTACAAATGTCAGATGCAATGTAACCCAGAGTCGCATTAATCCACGGCTATGAGGTTAAATTTGTGCCATCAGAAACTGAATTTGAATTAAAATAATGAATTTGAAAAAGGATGATGTGTAATGGAATTTAATGTTTTGAAATTGTTTTTTTTTAATTGACTTAATCTTTTTAATTGAATTTGAATTTTTGTTTTGCCTATGAAAATTCAACTCTTTTTATACTTGAATTCAACTTTTTTTTTAACTTAAAATTCAAAAACACAGAATTCAATTTCAATCCAGAGTGGCATGACCATTATGTCATCTTGTGCCCGTCGGGGAGAATAATTGAGCAGATTCACAGAACTGAATTCTGCATTTTTTGAATTTTAAGTTAAAAAAAAGTTTAATTTAAGTATAAAAAGAAAAATTAAAATAAAAAAATAAAAAAATAAATTCAATTTCAAAACATTAAATTCCATTTCACATCATGCTTTTCGAATTCAATATTTAAATTCAAATTCAGTTTCTGATGGCACAAATATAACCCCATACACGGCCCCTTTGGACCAGCTTGTAATGAAATTCATCATCTTTGTTTCAGGGGGAGGATGGATCACACGGCTTGATGTAGGAAACCTTGACAAATTCGAGACAAAGTGTGTTGAAGAAAGGAAATCTCATAAAGATGATTGATTTTGACTGTTGACATCTATGGAGCCTAATTTAAGCACTTACAGCTCTGCAGTGCAAACACTAACCTCAGTGTTCCACTTTGCAATTCATATTTTTAAAATGAAAGGGATCTGAGTCTAAAATGTATTTAAGCTTCATCCCTGTAGATGCACATCTGTTTAGGACCGCATATCTGCAGAAAAACTGCATTAACTGCTGCCCTGCAGGCGCAGAGATACAGACTTTCAATGGATCAGCGGGATTGATTAGCTGATGAACATATGTGAATTATGTTGTGAGTCACCAGAGGCCCTGTGATTAGTCAGCAGCGAAGGCATGCTGATTGCACACAACATGCTTCAGATGCATACTGCAGTGGCTGTAAAACCAGGGTTACATTATTGTTTTTCTGCCTGTTTCATAGCTGTCGTCTTATCAGCGCACACATTCAGTAAAAACCTAAAATATGCTACTTTCTTTGGCAGGGGGTATTTAAAAAAAAACACACCTTCACTGCATCTGATACTCCAACAAAGAAATGTAAATTGAGAAAAGAGGGCCACAAATGATTGGTTTGAATATCAGCTACAACTGTAGAAGAAAAGAGACACATGGGTCCTGGAAAATGATCACTTGAGGACAAAGACAGGTCTAAATTTAGTGACGTTGATACCATTAAAAGACATGTGTGGATGGCATCTCTCCTTGTGTAACTCCACAGTGAGGCAGATGTCCAACCAGCATGAAAACAAGACCTTTCACAAAGGCGGTAAGTGGGTGTGCCGGTGACAGACAGATTTTCAACAGACCGGGTTACTTAATGAATCACCTACAGTGAGTGATGTCAACAGCTGGCCCAAAATACACACCCCGATTTCAGTGACTTGAAGAAATTCTTAAAGATTCTTTAAACATTTTTTTTTTCATCTCTTCAATTCTAATTAAAGCTGATGCAATAACACACTTTATGGATTTTTTCTCCAAACAGCTAAAGCAACATAAGAAGATGCCTCACGAACTGAAGCCCCCCCCTGCTTCAATGATACAAGAAGTGTCACCTCATATAACTGCTTTTCTGCTGACAGGTTAACAAGTGGATTTATTAACATTTAAAATGGGAGAAACAGCAAATCTTTGATTTCTAAAGATGATTGTAGCTTCCCAGTAGCCTTTAACGACTGATAAGCCTCCTGTTCATCCACATATCGGTGATACTGCAGAGGCTGTTCTCTCTTCTTACCCAAACCGTCTTTGTTTTAAGTCCAATACTTTGTACTACCATGGCTTCAAAAGGCCAGTGCAATCTTAAAGTGTTCTAAATGCAAATTGTTGCATTAAATTGAGCCACCCTTTTTGACAGCAATGAATTACAAGGAACTGAATTAGAAAAGCACAGCTCACCAAAGATGAGGGGGAAGCTTTTTTTTTCTTCTGCTTCTTTAATATCTTTAAGTGACTGTGTATTCTAATTTCACTCTTTTTTTCCTCCAGTGCTATCATTATTATCTATCCTCAGTTTCCCTTTAAGTAGTGAGGCAGTTACCATGATTTTATAACATAATGTTTCAAACTTTGAAGATTTGTTAATGGAAAAAAACAAACAAATCCTATTTTACACTTTTTACCAGCAACAGCCAGAATGGCTACAGCAATCTTAATGTTGATAACAAACATCTGCAAGATTTTTTATTTTTTATTTTTTTTAGTTAAAAAGTTAATTGGGACAATCTGTGAAGAGTTCATTTGCAAAAACAGATAAATGCCATTTTGAAAAAAAATTAGCTGATGCTTGTGATTTACTCTTTGTATTGCATTGTTTACAAAGCTGAAATCCATTTTGGTGCAATGCCGATATCTCCTGTTGGAAACCGGATCAAAGCTCATGTTTTGTTGCAGAAACCGCTATATGCCACACTTGTTCCTTTTAAAAACTTTTCTTTTTTAAAATGGAGTTATCTGTTTTTGCAAATGAACTCTTCTAATGTTTTTAACCTATAGTGAATAGAATTTGTCCAAAAGACATGAACTAAAAGTCCAACAGTTTCACAGAAAACCACCTGTAACAACAATAGTGGGTTAAGTCAGGATTTGGATTTTCACTGAAAAACTTAATTCTTAGAATTTCAAGGCATCAATAGTTTATAAAAGATTATAGATTTAGAAACAAACTTTCTTTTGTTTTTATTTGATCACTATTGGTTTTTTTTTTCTTCAGCTATTGACCTTTCTTCATTCAGACACACTCTTGTATCTATCTTAAGCTGTTTTATCAATTTTCTTTTTCTTTTTTTCCTTTTTTTTAATATTGGTATCCTTATATACCAGATCCTGTTCTAATAACACAGTTGTATGAATACCACTGCATTTGGAGTGATTTCCTATTTATCACTTTTGCTGAGCAGTTTTGTCTTGCCTGAGGATTGCGTGCTCTCAGATATTTGAACAGTAAACACTTTGGAGGAAAGAGGAAAAAAGTATATGTTTCTGATAAATATTTGGCTGTTGTGAAATTCAAAAGATAAAAAAGACTTTCTTTTAAATTGGATTAATATCTTTTCACTAACATTCCATTAAAAAAAAAAAAAAAAGATCTAAGACAGCAGGAAGAAGACACATCTTTAGCAACCTTACTTTTTTTTCATATGTTACTCATCAGACTTTAAAGTTAATTATAAATTTAAAATGAATGTGCCTTAAATAAATTACATTTTGTTTTACAACTATAGTTGAACTGTTGTCATTTCGCCTTTATGTAATCTAACAATGGCCATCTTTTTATTCAAACAAGTGGTGACTTGCCAGAGGCTTTTGGCTGTTAGATGTTTAACTTTGAAGTGTAAATACTACTGACAGTTTACTCATACGAAACAGCCTGGAGGTATTTAAAAACCACACCAAAAACTTTCTAATGTGACAAAAAGGAAACAACTTTAGATAAAGCTAGCTATGTTACGACATTAACAAACACAAATCATCATTTTCTAACTGCCCCACCATTGGGATGAAGTATGATTGTGAGTCTAAGTTTCCTGCATTTTATTCTGCACGAGTATCATCTGATTTATTCAGGGCCCATTAAGGTGGGTGTGTGAGGGGAAACTCAGCAGTGTCTGCCAGTTTTATTCATCACAGAGGGATAACCTAAACCAGCGCTGGGACTGCTGTGTGTCCTTGTTGCCAGGCTCAGTAAATCTGACCAAATTGCCCTTAATGGACCTAGGGAGCAGAGATCACAGTGGAGATTTGAGCGTCCCAGAAGCCAAGTGGAAAATTGCTTGAACTCAGAAGTGTGTGTGTATGTGCATATTAAAAAAAAAAATGACACACAGTGAAATAAAAAACCTGCACTGCACTAACAAACAGTCATTTCGTAAGAATAGTTATTTTATTTTTTATTGTTTTTTTCATATTCAGTTAAACAAATATTTCTGTTTTTATATATTGAATATTTTTAAATCATTGCTATCTTTTTAACAATTTCTGCACCATCAGATCAAGGTAAATTCCTTGTAATGTAAAAAATACTTGGTAAGACTCTGATTTTGGTCATTTTAGGGAACATGCATGCATGTGTATAAAAAGTTTTGTTAGATTTCTAACTTGTACATAATACAAACTCCAGCAAAGACTTTCAGCCTGTTACTTCAAGAGTAAACTCCTGACTACAGTTCAAACATCACCTGTTTTAAGTATCCCTAGTTTTAGAAACAGCATAGCCTTTACTATAAATTATTTTCATATTACAAAAGCTGTTTTTTTTTAGATCTTTTGAGCTAGAAAATGGTGACGTGAACACAATTCTTATCTCTACTGTAGACTAATGCATTTCACAGCAAAGGTCACACAGCTGCAGAACAACACCAGGCTCATCTGGGTCATGTGATATTGTCAGTGGAAACTACATTAGCACTTAGCTCAGTAGATAATCAAAGGATGCTTATCAGAAAGCTGGAGAAGGTAATGGATGGTACAAAACTGTAGAACATTAGGAGTGAAAGTGATAAATAATAAGGGTGGGGTTTGTTATGAGACTGCAGAGTGGATTTATGTATTATATTTCACTGTAACTGACAATATTTGCCCATCCCTTAGTTGTTTATATTCAATTTATATCCCATCTGATAAACATAAAAATATTAGAATTTATTCAAAATTATATTAGAAATAATTAAAATAATTGAAATAAAAAGGTTGTCATCTGAATTCAATAGGTAACAAACTCATTTCATGCAGTTTCAACATTTTGCATGTAAGCTGTTAAAGTGTTTTTTAAGAGACTCAAGACTGCAAAGTAACAAAGTGCCTCTGCTTAAGAAAGGTAAGAGAAATCAGACCTGACCTTATGTTTGTGCATGGTGAACAGGCAGACACCATCCTGGCCTCTCTCCTGGCTCTCATGGCCTCTCCTCAATCCCTGTCCCGCTGTTTCGTTGTCAGATTGTCACTTGTCCAGCATGCTTTGTCATCACCACCAAGCCTCATAAAAACCCTCGTGTCCTCCTATCTTACAGAGCACATCCAAGGAAAAAAAAAAACTGTCAATGGCTCAAAAGTTGCAAACACAGAGGCGACACAGAACGCACTTGTTAAGCTGAAATGCCTTTTCAGAAGCTGCAAGATGCAGAGCCTGCAAACATCAGCCTGTCCGATTTGAATCAATGGAAAGCAGCGCTCTCCTCCTGGCTCACAGCTCGACACAGCTCTGTCAAAGCATCATCTTTTCTCCCCGCTTAAAAAACAACCAGGTTTCATTCCTCTTTCCAGGTGGTTCGCATCTTTGCTTCCTACGGCATCCCCTCACATCTGCTTCGCTGAGCCATGGATGAGCAGTTGTACGAGGGAGGATGGGTCAAGGATGGGAGTGCTCTGATTGGCTGCCTGGCTATGGTGTGTGTGTGGGAAGGTCCCTTTGGTAGGCTCCCTGGGAACGGCTATGCTTGATAAGGGTGGTCCTTCACCTCCTTTCCTCCTCTCCCTGCTTTATCAGCCTCCCTCCTCTACTCTGCTCTGCTCTCCTTCACTTTCTCTGTCTCTGCTCCTCCTCTGTCTCACGTCTGCACTACAGGCTTCAGGCATGCACCCGCTGTCCTCCATCGAGAGCACTGCGGCGCTTGTGTGTGGAGCAAAAATCAGTGATAATGTGGCTGCACGCCGAATACACAAATAAACACACACACACACACATGAATCTGATGAGGTGGGAGCGTCTACGTCATGATGTCTTAACATCTTGCAGCATCGTTAGGATGGCAAAGCCCATGACCCAAATACATCCAAAAACCCTTCTTCATCAGTGTCGACATGATGCTCATCATATAGATCCACTGATGTGATATTGTATGCCGCTAATTTGTAACAATAGGAATCATCAGGGGGAAATGCCTGGAGAAATCAGATTCCACTGATGCTTAATAAGATAAGATCAGAGAAGAAAACGCAATACTGGAGAAGAAATGATCAGAGGCAGACACAGTGCTAACCCAGAAACAAATACATAGAGCATCCGAGAGTTGCATTCAGCCTGGTTCCCAAAACATATTTGTTGAAGTGACAGAAATCTCCTGCAAAACATATATTGTCTTGGATGAATCACGCCCGACTCAACCAACTTATCCCTCCCTTTCTCAAAATTCATCCACATACAGGAAACTAGAAACTCGTCTATTCTGTGAGTATCATTTACCCAATAAGTTGGATCATTTCTTTTCTGAGGCTCCTGCAAATAGAAGAGGGTGAGATCAGATTATGCTGACCTCCATCAATAGAAAGAAGCTTCTCAAAGCACGGACTGTAATCGATGATAAGGTAATTGAGATGGCGGAAGAGCAACGTGAACATGAGAGCACAGGCGGCAAAGGCACAGAGTACAATAAATGTTTAAGGTGATATCAGGAGCAGAATATTTTAAGATCAGTCAGTTTAAGGACAGGAATAGTTACTGACATGTTATTTAACCCAAAAGCCACGTCTTACATCATGGTACATCTTACATCATCTATGGTATAAAAACAATAAATCCTCATTTGAAACCTGCTAACGAAAGGATTTTCAAATGCACCTACATCCTGCCTATCCTCTCCTGTGAGAGAGCTTTTTGCATGCATTATTTACAGCAGATTTTATAAGAAATGAGAATCGATCTCGTGAAGGTAATGTTTCTCATGCACACTTAGGAAATACCTGCAGTAGGCTGACAGAGGATCCAGAAACAAAGCAGTGCACAAGAGGTGTACGTGGGTGCAGGTAAGACAGGGATTGCACAACACTATGTTTTTATTTTATCTAATAGAAACAGTATATTTCTGTATGATCAATACTGTTACATGAGACAAATGTCAGAGGGACTGGTCTCAGGGTGATCCTAAAGTACAATTAACTTTGTTCTGTGTGATAAAGGAATAAATGAACTAAATGAACTATCACATAAACAGTGTCCCAGCTACTTGATACAGTTTAAAAAATGGACTCAGGGTTGGACACTGGGTATGAGGCTGATCTCTGTTCTGTAACATCAGCATAAATGAAAGAAATAATAAATTGAACTCCACTAAAATAAGAGAGTATCTGGCATAGATTCATTCACTGAGGGATCATGAATCAAAAAAAAAAAAATAATGTAACTCAAATAAAATAAGGGGCTGACTGCTTCTGACTTTGCTAATACATTCATATTTTCCCCGACTTTCTTCCCCAACTTGTCCCATTTACCTTGTTGAATTAGTGAGTATCGTCATTTTTAAAAAGGTTTTAATGTCTCTACAAGCTGTTACTGAAGCATTCTTCTTAAAGGGGACATATCATGCTTGTTTCTCCTTTTCACAATGCCAGACGAGGATGCCTGTAAAGCATTTCTGCCCTCAGTACAAGTCATTTAGTTCCTTCATTGCCCCACGATAGCGTTCTCAATATCCTCAGTTTAGGCCATTCTGAAGATCTTGTTGAAACACTCCGTTTCGAGAATGACATCCAATAACCTCGCAACGTCTCAGCCCTTTGTGCTCTGATTGGTCAGTTCTATCAGAGGGGCGGAGGGGGTAGAGCCAGGGGGCGGTTTTTGCAGCATGGCAGTATTTACAAAATCACCATACTGGATGGGGCAGACCGAGCGAGTTTGCTGTTTGCCAAAACTTCACCGTAAGGCATTGATAGCACTAATAAAATGGCAGAGTGTAGGATATGTCCTTTTGTATTGGACCCGAGTCAGACCCAGACGGTTCTGCAGCTCAGGAGGAAGAAAATCCACCTCGACACAGATCATCTCAGGACACTTCAGTGTGGTGAGTCAAACTGGTAACATGTATAGTTAATACGTTAATACTCGGCTCTTAGTGGGTGTATCCCTCGGTGGCGGTTGTGTGACTAACTGACATCACAGAGGAGGAGGAGCTGCTTTATCAGATTACTCCAATAAAAAGAAAGGTACCTCGTGCCGTCACGAAGGTCAAAATCTTGCGGCCAAATGTCCATGACCTATTTTCAGAGGCATCAAATCTTGTTCTAGGATGTCAGAAAAAATACAAAATCTCATTTTTTGAAAATTAAGGGGGTGTAAGGTCTTGTTTTCAAAAGTATTACATTATATGTAAGTCTTAAATCAGGCATCAGCATGATATGTCCCCTTTAAAGATGCTGTAAGGAGGATCTGTTTTAATTGGACTGCCTCGCCACCTTCTGGATCGAAGTCTCACACATGCTATTGTAAAAATGTAACTTTTACCAAGTGTGTGTTTGCTTTGGAACTAATCTTCTTTGTTCAAGCCAAATTTTTACTAGATACAACATGACAAGGTAAGGTATTTATCAGTACAGTTACATAGCGCTGTTGTGTAAAAACGTGACATCAAGTAAACATAAGTTTGTAACATCAGTAGGCAGCTAAGTGCAGCACTACTAGCACTCTTGTGCTACAACGTAATCGTAGGCTAACGTAACAACAAGCGAACTGTCAGTTCGAACAGTAGTTTAGTAGCCATCCATACATAGTGACACTGACAGTCCAGTGCTCTGAGACATGTCTATAACTTGTGACGTTAGTGAATCCTGGTTAGCCATGTCCTGCCAGTCATCTACCAAGCAAAGCTAACGTAACCTCACTCTTTATTTTATTGATAGACTCTCAAGTTTGAATAGACCACTGCAGAATAACTGCTGACTGTGGGTTTGAATAAACATTATCACAAACAGCTTAGCTTGTGTTTAGCCTTTAGCTTGTGCTTTATCTCTCTCCTGTTCATCTTCTGCTCTTCTGTCCTTTTTCTGTCTGACAGTTAGGCTTCAGTGTCCACCATCACTACAACATTAATCACAGTAATCGTTTTCAGCAGAGAAAAACACAGATCTCTCTTCTCGATACTAAATTTCATCAGCCAGTGTGGCGTTGATACTTAGGCTGTATTCAGGCCAGAAAAGTCCTTCGGTCCACTTGTTTGGTCTTGACCAAAAGCTGACTTTTTTTTTTCGTCAGATTGTACTTTTCACAAGTGGACTATATTCTGTAAACACATCCACGTGTGTGACGATCAGTGCTCTCATTGGACAGCACTGACAAAGGGGGCACACAGAATACAGACCCAGAAATGGAGGTGTGTGCTCTTATTAAAGCTGCAAAATCATTTTCAGTTTCAAGAGCAGCTCCTTCAAAGCAGGCTTAACAACACCGTTTCAAATTTTGTAACAGCGAAGACGAATGTGTGCAGCAAGGAGACGCTATGCTCTGCATGTCCTGACCCACAACATGTTAGCAACAGCGTGGCTAAACAGAAGACGGAGGATCAGGTATGAACCAAAGACGGTTAGGTTACGGTGACTTTATAGGCCCAAAAGGCACATGTATCCTGTAGTTAGTTTGGATGGACCTTGTTTTGTATTCAGACCTGCACCGGAGAACCACGAACCGCACCAGAGTTCGTTTGGAAGCGGACCGAGACCACCTCAAAAAGTGGGTCTCAGTCCAGTTGTTTGGTTCGTACCAGGGTTCCTTTGTGTCTATTCACACCTGCATGGAAAGTCCACACCAGCGCAACCCACTGTGCATTGAATGTTAATTTACAGTGCTGATAATACCATAATGACCCAAGTATGAGACAAGGTTATTTTAGTTGAAAATAATGTGCAAAGTGGGGCTGTCTTAAAATTGTCTAACCATTGACACATGCTGATGTTGTCTAAGGTCGTAACAGCAAAGGGTGCCAGCCTTTTTGTAAAGCCAGTGACATCACTATGGCACAAGAAGATGAAAAATGAGGAGGCACAGTGATTGACCAGAGCAGAGTGGACCAAAAGATGGACAAGTTAACAAACAGCTGAGGCAGAGTTATGATGCTAATTTTAAGATGGCAATGGTCAATGCACCAGACACATTCAACAACTGTCAGGCAGCTTAATCATGTGGAGTTACGGAGTTATGAAGTGTAATGTCCAAAGAAAGTGCATCCAAAATGACCATTTGAAAAATGCTAATTGTAAAAGAAAAGCTTGAGAAGGCAGGCTTGCATATTTTTTTCCAAAATTGTCTATGTGGTGAGTTAGCAACAGTGTTTCTTATAGTAGCAGTTTTCTAGGAGGCTGAGAGTCCATCACAGCGAGGTCGAAAACTCAATATTTCCAATCTGGCAATCTTGGCTTCATTTATCACCAGACTTCAGAAACCTTCATCACTGACTCTACGGCCATGAGTTCAAGGTCATCCTCCAGCGTATGTGCCCCAGAGTCTTCAAGTTTCAACATCAAACGTGTTTACACACATTTCAAACAGAACCAGTGTTTGCTCCAAAACCAGTTGTGTCACAAACACGTTTGCAGTCACATGTCTGACACTGACAATGAAGAGAAGGGGATGTCACAGGTAAAGGTAGAGAAATGGCTTATTCTGCACGATTGAAATATAGCTTGATACAGCACCTGTGTGATGGCAAAAGAATCATTATTCACAAACTGATACATATTCCCCCTTTCAGTACACCCAGTGTGACTTTTCAGCCATAGAGGAAAACTTCACATGGGACACTGAAATATGGCAAATTAAATTTGAAATGTTCTTAATTTCAAGGGATGGGTACCTTTCACATTTGAAACAATATGGTACCGATGCCCGGTACCTGGCAATCTGTACCGGTACTCAACAGTACCAAGTTTCGGTACTTTTTTGTGTTTATGTGGTAAAAAATATCAATTTGTTTAATAACAAAATATAAAAAAGTTTCAATTTGACATATTTATTTTTCAATATATAACCTTGCAATGCTGCGTTTATTTCTAGCATGGAAAATCTTCTACTCTTCCACTCCCTCACAGTCACAAGGATGCATTTAGGTACCTAAAAATGGTACCTTTTGGTTTTATGTGGATCGATACCCGGTACTTTTGACAGGATTCGGTCAGTACCTATAAAAGTACCTAATTCGATACCCATCCCTATTAATTTCTTTAAAAAAAGGTGAAGCAAGGCTCAAAATATCATTAATGAACAAACATTACATTCACTGCTAGCAAGGAACAATAGTTTACTGTAATAAGCTGGCAATAGCTCCAGGCTTTACTATGAAGCTTTTATTTGTGATTGAAGACCACTTCCAAGAATAAAGGTGACCTCAGACCAAGTGGTGAAAGCACAAACTGTGTTCAATCAAACAGCTTCTGGTTGTGTGATGGTGTGGAGAGACGCCTAGCGGTTTAAATTGGCCCGGCCTTGTTGTCACCCAACTCGCATGACTGACCAATCAAAGAATTCCAAAAAAGGAACACACACACACACGAAGCACACACTCGCATGCACACTAACAAAAAAAAAACTGTGTCAACTCAGCTCAGAAAATGCTCCAGACAAACACCACTCCAGCATATTGGGGCGACACTCACACACAAGCATGTACACACATAAAAACACGCACGCCAATAAGGGAAGAGCTCCTGCAGGATGAAGATTCATAACAAGCTGTGGAGACTACTTTCACTCCACAACCCAACTGAAATGAAAACAATAGCAAGTCAGGTCTAAGTTACTACCAAGTATCATATGACCCATGCACAGTATAAAAATGAAAACTGACATTTAGTGAAATGTGCTCAATGTTCATAATAGAAAACCACCCATGTTAAAAAACAACATAGTAAAAATCTCAATAAAAAAGCAAAATGTTTTACCTCTTTTGTCATTATCTCCTGATTTTTCCAACTCTCACTCCTACCATACTGCTCAAGCCACAGTTAGGAAGATGCAAATGAGAATATTGCATATGCAATGAGAAGTTCTCCTCCCAAAAGTTTAGCATGGAAGACAAGTCTGTCCACTATTTCCCTTGTTGCAGCATTTCTCATATGCTGCACCCAACAGTTAAAACATTATTTACCATCTCTTACCTTTTCAGCTTGTACCTGGAACCCCTTCGCTTTAGGAAAAGCAGGGTGTCTCCTGTAAAAGTAAAACCTTCACAAACTGGAGGATGAAATGTTTGTGCCTGTACTGTGCCGCACAGCGCTGCACAGATCTGCTACTGGCCGGCTAGCTAAACAACTAAAAGCTCCACAATAGTTTCAAACCCTCAAAGCCCTGTTTGTGTCTGATGTTGTTTGTCCAATAAAAAGCAAACAATGGCATTCCATGGCTTGCAACTGTATTCACTGCTGGCCTCTCTAAATGCAAAGCTCATTCAAACACCTTGCTTGGCAGACAAAGCACTGAAACTGTGTCACATGCAGGGTGGGCGGGCTGGGGCACATGGGGTGACTGTGAGGCCAGTCCCACTGTATCTTTGCCCAACAAGCCCACCAGGCGAGGATGCCTGCTCACACTCCATCAGAACACAAGAAGTCAAAAAGCAGACGCACCTGATTTTATCCGCTGCACTGTCAGACCTGTACAGGACAAAAGAAAAAAAGAGAGAAACCAGTTATTGGCTTAAACTGACATTTAATACAACACCTTTCAAGCTTTGATTGATTCTTATGTAAAAGAAAGTTAAGTAAGCCTTTTAATCACTCTAATCAAGTTGAAATTAAATTCAACGTTAAAAGAACTCCACTTTCATTAAGCAGTCTGGACTTGAATAAATTCTGCATGGAGGCATCTGTGATTCATTTCACGATTCAATATTAAGTATTA
This sequence comes from Halichoeres trimaculatus, assembly GCF_033239565.1. Classification (NCBI taxonomy): domain Eukaryota; kingdom Metazoa; phylum Chordata; class Actinopteri; order Labriformes; family Labridae; genus Halichoeres; species Halichoeres trimaculatus. The sequence continues at coordinate 5,285,250 of NW_027437188.1, read as the reverse complement.
TAATAATATTAAACACAACTATCTAACACAAGTGGTGGACCACCATCAGTTTTCAGAGATCTATGAAGACACAAATTACTAGAGAGCAGGTCAGCCAATTGCAGACAAACACACTGGGTTATGCTAAAGACTGAGACTCAAAACGACACTAATTTTTATGTTAGAGGCAACATGGAGCTACATCTACAGCTGGTAACAGTTTAAGATTTGATGTGCTGACATTAAGGCATGAAGGCCTTCAATATATTCTGCCTTCCTCTCCTGCTTCTGCTTTCTTGTTGCAGGTAGCTGTGGGTGGAGTTGAACCTGAGAGAGCTTGTCAGTTATGCAGCAGACCCGAGCAGCTGGGCTCAGGAGGGTTTAAAAGATGAGCTGCTCTGCAAACTCTTTCTCTTTTCCCTGACCTGCAAACTGGCTTTGTCTGTATTAGGGATGTTTGATACCACTTTTTATGCAGACCAATACCAGTACAAGTACACCCTCTTGAGCACTTACCGATACTGAGTACCGATACTACTAGTGCTTTACTTCTACATAAAATTTCAATTAACAGTGACAGATCGTTTTGATCAAAGACTCTGCTACTAAGTCTAAATAAAACACAAACAATTCTCTCTGAGTTTATATATATATATATATATCTATATATATATGTTGTCTGAACTGGACCTGGTGCACATTTGCCGTGGTGTTAAACCGCAGCAATTAGCAGCAACTAGGACTTGCTTGACGTAAGATTATTTGGCCTAGAGTATCTGCTGCTGGTATCTGCACCCTTCACGAGTACTGATACCTTGAATAAAGGCTGGTATCAGCCCCATACCGATACCAGGTATCGGTATTCACCCATCCCTAGTCTATATGTTGTGCTGCAGGATTTATGTATGTTTACACAGATACTTATAACTCCACACACACTGATTTCGGATCCTTATTTCATAGTGATGTATCTACATTATTACAGGAAACTGTAAATCATTGCAGACTACGTGTGGTCTTCCTCTTTAGCAATGTTTGTGACAAAGGATGGCGGCTGTAGGGATGGCTACCGAATTAGGTACTTTTATAGGTACCGACCAAATTCTGTCAAAAGTACTGGGTACCGGTTCATGTAAAATCAAAAGGTACCATTTTTAGGTACTTAAATGTATCCTTGTGACTGTGAGGGAGTGGAAGGGTAGCCAATTTTCCATGCACACATTGCAAGGTTATTTAATGAAGAATAAATATGTGTAATAAAAAAAAAACATGTATTTTATTACTAAAATAATTGTCATTTTTTACCACAGAAACACAAAAAAGTACCAAAAATTGGTACCGCTGAGTACTGGTACTGATTGCCAGGTATACCGGGCATCGGTACCGTATCGTTTTAAATGTGAAAGGTACCCATCCCTAGGCGGCTGTATTCATTCTCAGGGTCAAAAGCTTAACCTGACAGGAGCTACATTGTTGAGGCTGCCTGCAGTGTCTGCAGACATCTTTTTCTCTCATTTCTTTTTTAATCAGCCATTTTGGCGCATGCATTAGAAAGAGCATTTTATCTCAAAATGACATTAATCTGCTTGACAGATTACACAGTCTGTCAGTACTTCACAGACTTTCCACTTCTCTACATCCCCTGCAATGGAGAAACTTTACTTTCTTCTTTTTCTTTCTTACTGAAACCACCAGCTAATCATTTAAACATTTGTTCATTATTCTAAAAGTATCTACCCATTGATGTAGTTTTTAATGCCCCCTTGTGATATTTTTTAGGTTTATATCATTACAGCTCCTGTGAGAAACTTTCATTTAGTGTTCAATTTTGTGATACCTCATATTTTAATAAATTAAAATCAATCACTCAGAATATTTCCTACTAAAATATAAAAATGGAAACAGGATTTTCTTCACCATGGTGGAAATAGTTGTTAATGCAACTGGTACTGCTTCCAATTGCAGGTCATATAAAGGCTTAACAGTTCATTTCAGCCTATTTAAAGGTAAAATGAGGACTACTTAGCAAAGCAAGTGTTTTTTTCTGATCAAAAAGACATAGTTTTCCATGAGTACTTGCACCCACTGCAGTAAGGATGTGACTCTTTCCAAGATGCACACGTCCTGACATGCACACAAAACAAATGGTAATCAGTTTCTCTTTTAACACTTCTTTTCATTATCCAAGACAACTTTTTTTCAGGATGCAAAGTAGTCCTGTATCTAAACATATGTAGCACTGCTGTTTGAAATGTGACAACAAACACATTTGTAAACTCACTACTGTTTAGTAGCAGGCTATATTTAGCACATCCTTTAGCACAGTGCTCTGAGACATGTCCGTAACTTGTAACGTTGGTAAATACTGATCATGTCCAACCAGAGCTCATCTACCAACTCCAACCTCACCAAGCAGAGCTAACATAACCTCACTCTTCATTTTATTGATAGACTTTCATGTTTGAACAGACCACTGTAGAATAACTGCTGACTGTGAGTTGGAATGGACATTACCAGAAACAGATTGACCCATGTTTTAGCCTTTGCTTTATCACTCGCAACTGCTTTCTATCCTTTTTCTTTTTGTCAGTCCAGCTTCAGTCACCACCACTCAGACAAAAAAAAATGAATCCAAGAAATCATTTACTTTTAGAAAAAGGACAGATTTTGCTTCTCACTGCTACATTTTGCCGACCTTGTGTTAAACTGAGAAATGACATTTAGAAATAATCTATCGAGGTCCTGATAACCTGATCTTCAATCTTGGATTAGTATCAGGCACATAATCAGTGATGCCAAAATTACTAAAACACCTGACAGACCTCAAAGATTTGCCCTTGTTTTGCCTCCAAATTATGATCATGACACAGATAGCTGAACAAATATCAGATAAACCACTTTGAACTAAAATAGTTGTTATGTCCATTGTTTGCAGTACACGTCTCTGGCATAGCGTCAACATACCTTTTGAGGACTTCAACACTTATGTTATTTCATGCCTTCTGATACTTGAGCCAAAGGCTTCCCTGGGAATGTACAATACATCTGTCTAGGGTTTTTTTGTTTCTTTTTTGTAAACTTGTCCAAATTTGCAGGACAGGCTTGAGTTCCTGACTTAAATGGGCCAGTCCATCATTTTCATTTTCTTTTTATAAGGAAAAATACTTATATATCGTAATGATGGTTCTGTTTTATAGTATACAGAGCATGATGATAAAATGGTTATGTTATACATAAATCATTTGTTTTTATGAGCATTTTAATGGCCAACTCAACAAAAACAACTGAAACCTCTTAGATATACCAAAAGTCATAATAATTTTGGCCAACACAGTATAAAGAAGGGATGGTGGATTTTTTTTTTTTTTTTTTTTTTTTTTTTTTTTTGTATATTTTCTTATCCTTCTTTTTGGTCTTTGTTAAGCTGGGTTGGAGAAAAGTTACCACTCTTCTCCAGCAGAGGGTAATTTTTTTTTTCTGCAACTGTATATTTACATCTGATCCGAGAGTAATTACTAAAAACTGACTCATGTGATGTACATTTGTTGGAAAAACATGGTTCCTGATCTAGTCTGTAGACATCTTCATCATCATCATCATCATCATCATCATCATCATCATCATTGTTCAACATTTTCATATGGTCTGGTGTTAAAAAAGCAAAAAAACAAAACAAAACAGAAATAGTAAATACACAAGAACTGCAATGTAAATCAAATCATAAAATAATCAAAGTAGGAGACAAGCCCCAGCCTTAACATCTAGAGGTGATACTGTTTCAAGATCACTTGGAAAGTCCCCACGAGGCTTTTAATTCAACGTTAAAAACTCTGCACAGAAGCTTTAAACAAATACAATTATATATGTATTCTAAGTACTTTCACACTTAATAAACCATTACATTTTTTTCCTTTCTTAAAATTATTGTATTAAAATTATGACTCAATCAGAAATGAATAAGCCCTTTAACATTTCACCTATCATACTAGTTTGGTAACAGCAAAACACTGAAAGGTCTGAAAACCCCACTGCCTCCACGTTGGACTTCCAAATATCAAACTAGAACAGTTCTCAAACTGGGTTAAGGATCTCAACTCTAAGAACCACATATAAACCCTGTAAATCAGCCAACCATTACTTTAACATCAAATAAGGAATGAAAGATTTTTGTCACTGGGTGAAAAGGATAAACGTGACAAAATTAATATTTTTTTCAGAACTTTTAATGATGTTAATCAGGCTGTGTGTGAGGAAAGTAGATTAGATTATTCTATTAAAAAATGATTTTGTATTATCAAGCATTTACCAGGAAGGAATGATTAGAGAGGATCATTTGTAAATTTTACGAGTATATATCAGTCCCTGCATTCACACTGTCCTAGTTTTACTATACTTATGTTGTGTTTTTTTTACATAAAAAAGTAATGGTCAAAACTTGATGGACTGTTGACTTTGTTGTATACTACTGTTTCTGACAACTGACCACAGAACAACTGGACATTTTGATGCTGCTTACAGTTTGGATTTAGTGTTTAAAGAACTATGACTTGCCTGAAGGAATGACGCTAAACGCTGCTTCTGCAGTCAAAATGAGTGAGCACCTTAATGATGTAGACCAATAATCCCTCTATATACTATATATGTAAGCTATATTTAGCTTAATGCAAATTTGAAAAAAAAAAAATCCATACCAACCTCATGAACATACCACAAAAGCAGGTTTTAGTGTTTATGTTAAGCTCACAATAACAGCAATTGACCAAATGGCTCTACAGTGAGGCCAGGTTTGCTGCCCTCAGAGTTTAAATCTGACAGAGAGAAGCAGGTATCAGCTTGTTATGCACTGCACGTGTGTAAGAGACACAAGAGAAAACAAGACTTTATCAAAAGCTTTGCTTTAAACAGAGTCTTCAAGTCCTCTTGACTTCTCTTTAGGTGGGGCTGCTTATTTATAGCTTGCTCACAGAGTTATTGCTGTGCCATCATATCTTTCTTGTTCCATTTTAGCTAGCTCTTATCTATCCCTGCTAAAAATACAATAAAGAACTGAAATGTGTCCATTGATATCGTCTTTTTCTTTTATCTTGGGATGTTGCTTTTACATAAATTACATATTACCTTGTTTTTGATGAGTGGTATACTAATAAACAAGTCTTACCCTGCTTTAAGTGATAAATAGGTCACAGTGAGTTAAAGCCTCCCATCCCTTAAGTCGTCAACCTGGCATTGAATTTTGGAATTTTGCGTTGGTTACATAATGATGTAATCTTCACTATAAAATGACCCTATGGTGACATTCCTCACTGTGTGTAATCCTGATCCACAAATCACACTCATCTGCTGCGTCATCTTCACTGATGAGTCATACAACACTGTCTCAGCAAAGTCACATTGTGATATTACATAACTCTATCTGCAGTTACAGCGGAGGAGCAGAACTTAGCAGAAGCCTCAGTTACAAACACTTGAAAACCACAGCAAATGAGCAAACTGGTCTCCATGTCGTTATCTAAATTCCACCCATGTCCCTTCTGAACCCTAACTGATGCCCTGATAATCTGGCAGAGGCAGTTTTAATCACAGCGAGTGGTGCACATGAGCTGACAGCCAGCTGTAACTCTACCAGAAAATGCAGCTGCACAAAGCACGCCAAACAAACTGCAGCACACACGACAAACAGACAGTTGTGATCAAAGCGATGCAAAAGGCAGGAGAGACAGGTATAAATGCAGTGGTGCAGCCTGCAGGCAGAAATGCAGCTGTTTTTACCTGCAGAGGAGACATGACATTCCGTGCCCTCTAAATCCGGCTACAGAACGCTGCTCTCCCTGCAGCTGCTGCAGACGCCCCTCACTAGCTATCACCAGCACAGAAAAGTGTAGCGCAGCGAGAAATCCCATAGGTTTGACAAGTACCGCTCCTAATTTGAGCAAGTGGAGACAGTGAGCGAGATGAGTGCGCGGGAGGGAGAGCCGGAGAGAGAAACATAGGGAAGAGTGCAGGACTGAGAAAAGGATCGGAGGTGTAGTGAATGGCAGACAGAGCTGAAAGCAAAGGCAGATTAGTGGGTGGTTGTTAGGCTAGACGAGGAGTATTCCTACATCGTTATTGCTTTACAATTGCATTCTTTGCATGGGGCAATAAAGGTGGTAGAATTGCCTTGAGTTTGGGGTGCAGACTGTCTTAAAATCTATCATCAACTAAAGTATTTTTTTATAATCCACAACCACAGCATTTTTTATTTAGGCAAAATCTTTCATCCACATTTCCCAACTGATGTTTAAAGGCAGAACGCACACATTTCAGACAAAATCATGTTTTAAAAAGCTACAAAACAGACAGTATGGAAAAACAGTACCCTTCTTTTCTTTCTATTTGTCAACCTCCATTTAAACCTCAGATTATTCCCCTGCAGGACACGTGAAAAGGCAAAACCCTGAATCATTATATTTTACTTTTCTGAAATCTGCTACCTCCTGACTGTGTTCCAGCATACAAAGTCAGTAAAAAAGTTAGGAAGTGCAGATTGTTCTTCAGTCCTGACTTTCCTCTTTTTTTAACTCCCAGTAGGCGAGAATACTTGCTGAGTTTCTGTGGCTGCACGACTTTATTGAAGGAATAAGGTCTGAATATCATACCCCCCAGCAACTAGAGACTCATGCACACATGCACATACACACACGCACACACTTATATACACAAACCTACACCTCCAGTTCAGTAATTGAGTTGATTTCCAAGCCTGTTTCTAAAGTTCGTGTGACAACTGTGGCATATGCAATGTCAGGAAAGCGCTAATGGTACAGCTCCCACTGAAAAGCAGGGACCACAGTTCCAGCAGGTGCACCCACACATGGCCATTAGTGCCTGGCACCCTAATACACTGATCCCATAGGGAATATCCTCATTGAAAACAGGGCTTTTTGTTTCTATGCCTGTGGATAAAATAATGTATACCATCTCTGTGATCTTTGAGGTTAAAGTAAATCCGTGTCCAAAAAGTTTCTCTGACAGAAATCATGCCGCAAATTAGTCTTTTTGGATAAATCAATTATAAACACATGGAAACAAACAGATCTGTATCCTGTGATGCATTAGTGCACCATTATGAGGAGGAAGCGCCCCCTAGTGGAGAATGTATAGATGAACCAGTCCAACGTGAACAGAACTGAAGTAAAGGAATGCACTCTGCAGTAGTATGGAACTGCATGTGACCTTTGTACAGACATAAAACTACGCTGTGTGTATACACCAGCAGTTCTCAAACTTTTTTTCAGAAATGTTCCCCCTGTGAGTTTTTTTTTCTGTCAAGTACCCACAAACAAGCACACAGCAGTTTTGGTTGCAAAAAAAAATAACATAGAACACAGTGCTTTACTATTAATGTCTGATTTATGAATATAATTTATTAACAATAACATTGTTTTTAACCCTGAGAAAGTGACTAGAAAGGCACAAAACATACCATTACATTAACTACATTAACTACAAAATAAAAATAACAAGACACATTTTAAAGAAGATTTGTGCACATAGAAAAAATTATGAACTTTAAGTCCCCTTTTTTGATCAATATAAAGGGCTCTTCTTAAACCTGAGCTATTCACATAATAATAATAAATTAACTTTTCTTCACAAAAAAGACATATACTGTTGGAAAATTTCTCCCCACAGAAAAATCAGAATTCCATGGGTGGGTTGCAACTCACTGACGTAAATCCCAATGGGCATATTTTTCTGAAAACTAATTTTGTCAGTTTTGGTTTTGCCGTTTTTAGCACATGACCTTCTGTGTTTTCAGCAACAGTCCTGGTATGGCAAGGACCTTTATTAATTAATTTCTTATTGGGGTGAGGGGGTGTAAAAAGGAATTAAGTAACCTTCTGAAATAATATTCAGTTTATAAACTTAAACTTTTATTTGGATAAAAAATTTAAATAGTGTTAAAGGAAATTGTCTTTATTTCTAATTTTTGAATATTTCTGAATCTTTCGTATCCCCTGAAGTGCCCTCGTATTCCCCCACGGGTTTGTGTGACCCCATTTGAGAACCACGGGTATACACTACAAGTAATGCAATTTTAGGTGGAAATACACACACAGCAGCTCACACACAGTTTACTCACCTCTCCTCTCTGATTAGTGGAGTCAGGAAGCGAGAGCTGTCGTCCTCATGGCTGCTTTGCTGGCTGCTCTGCTGACTGCTCTGCTGGCTGCTGCAGGCCACATGTGAGACAAAATGCAATTAAATCACTTGTCCACGTTTTTTTTTTTTTTTTTTTTTTTTTGTATTATCTAAGGAAAAAGCCACAGTGAACTGCCTTGTTGATCAGTTAATCAGTTACCATGCACTCTGCCAGTCTATACTTTCCTACTTTATACTTTCCTGAAGAAAAACAGCAGCATGAACAGAATCTATTAAATGTTCTCATCCTATTTACTTCCTATTATATCACATTCACACTACATTTACTTTTGCTGGATTAAAAAAAATCAAATTGCTATCCATCCTTTTTTCATTCAGCAAAGATTCAGCAAATTAAGTGTCAAACACACACACAGCAGCTGTGAACATACAGTAACTGACATGTGCATGGCATCTTGAATCATGGACGTCCTGTCCTGTTCTTGCACCTATCCAGTGATTACACTAGAGGGAGCTATTTTATGCACTATGCGCAAACAAGAATGCACAATATCACATAAATCCAAAGAGGACAGAGTGAATCATGAATGAATGAGGAGAGGAGTAAGAGTATTTACTCCTCCAGTAATGACTGAGAGGGAGCTCTTCTAGCGACAACTCTCCTCTCAATGTACAATACAAACACACACACGTGTACACAAGTGGCCATTTCAGATACTTATAACCAGTCACATTTTTCCTTCATGTCTTTCAATTGATAAAAGTTTATGTAACGTTAATGATCAAAAACATTTTCACAAAGACTTGCCTGTCTTTTTATTTCTCAGTTCTGGATTTTTCTATTTTTAGATGTTGCTGTCATTCCATCAACAGTTTGACATTTCAGTACAAAGCCAGCCTATTGGGAAAGGACTTCATTAATTCTTACTCTAAGCTCTGCAGAGAGCACAATTCTGCTTCCAACAACTGCAGTGCTCTACAAAAGGCTGGAGGGGATGCTGGGAAGTGTTAAAGAGCTGAACTTTAAAAGCTTGGGTACTTTGGTATGCTGCAGATTCACTCTTTGGTAGTTTTTAAACAATATAGTGGTAGAAGCCATCTAAAGGTCAATCAATATTGAATTGATTCTGAATTTTTAATTTATTAACCAAATTGCATATAATATTGAATAGAAATATCACTAGAGGCTTCCACCAAAATATTTGTATGACCTTCGTGTCATCCGGCTTTACAAACCTCAATATGAGAGATTATACTAAGCAGTGGCACAAGCTATTGATGAAATAATTGAATCAAGAGTAACTGTGATTGCTGTCACATGGGGGGACAGACCACTCCCAAACATAAGTAAGTCTCCCGTCAGCACATGATCTTATTTTCAAGCTCAGAGCAATCTAATATTAGAAAAAAATGAATATATGCATTAATGTACTCAGCTTTCTTTTTTTTCCCTAAATGAAAGAGCTGGCAGGAAAAGAAAAGAAGTGCAGAGATAAAAATCTGCAAACTGTAGCTTGGAAAATCATTTTCCCTCATCACTGCACCATGGACCTGAATAAAACAAGTCCAAGTCTAATCTATGAACAAATTTGTTGCTCTGTGCTCCTCCTGTGGTGTGTGTAACAATTTCCAACACACAGTACAAAGCTTTTTCAACATATTTCAGCTAAAGCTCAAATGAGATCAAACTGAGTGGTGAGAAGAGAAAAAGAAATTTGGAAACATGAATCCAAAGATTAACATTCAAAAATTAACATCCACGAAGAAGGCCTATAAGAACTTGAAGGCTCCTGATCCTGAACAGAGCCCGTGCCCAAGCAAGTTATGTGCAAGCCAAGTTACTACAGGGGTGGTGTCATGGGTGGCCCAACAGTCCCAGGCCCACCCACTATCTAACAGACCCACCTCAAACTTTTTCTTTATTTAATGAAAAAAAAAACAGTTTTAAAGAGGAATACCATAAAATTTTGCCACTTTAGGCTTGTTTTATTATTGTTAGATGCCCTGTCTTTATAAAATGAGCCAAGATTGGCAATATTTTAGCCCATTGGTCAAAAAGTTATAAATCATTCAACCTCATGCTAAACCAGTAGGACTACAGGATGATTTGGGGAAAGATGGTAGATTTTTGTCTTTTATTTAACTGTGGTTAATCTTACAGCTTATAATACATGGAAGGTTGAGGTGCCTGATGCACTAAAATGTTTTAACATTTTTTATCAAATATCAAAGAATCAAAGCAACCAAATTTGCTTCAAAACATACACAGTAACAGGACTATATCTATATAGTAATAAAACATTGAAAATTGAAATCTTGGCTCCATGTCTGCAATAAACCAGGTGTTTTCCCCTGTTTGACAGTGTTCACCTTGTTCAAGATTAGGGATGGGTACCTTTCATATCCGAAACGATACGGTACCGATGCTTGGTACCTGGCAATCAGTACCAGTACTCAACGGTACTAATTTTTGGTACTTTTTTGTGTTTATGAGGCAAAAAATATCATTTTGTTTGATAACAAAATATATATATTTTTTCAATTTAACATATTAATTCTTTAATATATTACCTTGCAATGGTGTGTTCATGCCCAGTATGGGAAATCTCCTTCCCTTTCACTCCCTCACAGTCACAAGGATGCATTTAGGTACCTAAACATGGTATCTTTTGGTTTTACGTGAATCGGTACCCAGTACTTTTGACAGAATTTGGTCGGCACCTATAAAAGTACCTAATTTGGTAACCATCCCTATTCAAGATATAAATAAATGAGAAAAGTGAGTTCATAGAAATACTTTGGATTTTCCCTGTCAGCTTTATGAAACACTGTTTTACATCATGAATGAGTGGAAATAGCGCTGCACTACAGTAAGAAACATGTTATTCTCATGGCAAAAGGTCAGAATGTGATTTCAGCCTTATCATAATTTCATTCAGTACCATGCTAGGGTGCCACCCCACCACTTTTTGCAAGAAGAATGACAGAGCATTACAGAATGAGAGTCATGTGTCTCATGTTAGTGCGTGTGTCCTATTAACCCAGCGGTCAAAGTGTCAGACTACAGCTGAGCAGTACTGACCCAAAGATAAAACCCAAAATGAACTAGGTTGGTGAAGTTCATTTTCACAAGGTATTATTGAGATCCTTGGGACGCCACTAAAGAAGTTCCAATGTGAAACATTTGTTTCAAAGCAGCAAATGTTGTAACATTATATCATATTCATTCATAAGTCTGGAATGAGCAGGTCCACAACAACGCATAACATTGCAACACATGTTATGAAGGGGACCATAGAATAAACTCTTTAATTTATCAACAAAGGGTGGAGAACAACCTTTACCTGGTTTAAAGAACACAACATCTTTACTAGTCGGCTTGAGAAGTTAAAAGTTTGTCAGTTCGTTTGGATGGTGGCCATGAAACACTACTTATAACACAATGTTCAAGAATGTTTCTCAAGAAATTGACAAAGCAAAGCATCAAATAGTGACAGGATCAGCTGCATTTTTTGTGAAAATCACTGTTATCTAGTCAGTCTACAGTGAAATAAAACAGGGGTGCCAAATGTTTTTCAATTGCTTCTTAAAATCCCCAGGCACTTGGCAACTTAATGCATGCTAACTAAAAATTAGCAAAACTTCAGACAAGGTCTACCGTCTCTTCAGGACAAAAGATAGGAGCCACTTAGGGTGCAGTTAATTGCACCACACCTCCAGCCAGCAGGTGATGTATAAAGGGCTAAATCTCTTCAAGAGTTGTTGATCCTTGGGAAAAAAGTTTGAGACTGGAAACACCGGAGAGCTTTCAATAAAATTTAGAGAGACTCATTTAAGTCACTGAACGTAATGCTGCTTGAGGGACACTCTTTGCAGGAGAAGTAGAGTGTTAAGAGCTTGGACTTGATCAGCCAGACATCTAAAATCAAACAACCTTGCAACGACTGAGGGAGAAATGACACTCAATCACTTTGAAGGATCTTGTTTACTTAAAAGGCTTGGTCAATGTCGTGCTGAAGCTTTATTTTTTGCTACCTGTGCCTCTCTTTCCAACCCAGCATGGGGTTACAAAGGACTGATTGACTGAGAGCCCACTTAAACAGTATGAACCCCGAAGGTCCACATGTAAAGTGCTATATTCATTTAGCCCTGCAAATGCCTTTTGATTCATTTGCTTTACTCTGGTGTGATGTGGCTGCTACATCTTACACAGATCACAGAGATTTTGTTAAAGTCACTCCTAGAGAAAATACACCAGCTGCCACTGCCCACGTTTGAGCATTTGTGATGGAAACAGATGAAACTGATACTGTGTGTGGACTGTATGCTCACATGCTCAGAGCTCAGATTACCTTACATCATAACAATGCTCCCAGTAACATCAATACTATGGATATTGGATATTTTCAGTGCTGAGTATTGGTGCATCACAAAGCTGCATCCAAAAATTAGCCTCTAGTCAGTGAAAAAAACATTTTTTTTCATGCAATTTAACACGAGTTTCACTGCCTTGTATTATTGCTCATGTTTCCCCTGCAGCAGGTGCAGCGTGTCTGCAAGCTGTTCTCTCAGAGGGGAGACAAATGTGCAGGAAAAGAAGATGTTTTTGTCCAAGTTTATGCAAGTGTTTCCTCTTTTATCTGTATCTTTTGGAGCATGTTGTTTTGAAATTACGGGGACAGAGATGACAGGGCACATGCCCTTGGTGAATAATTCAATAGATATACACAATTGATGGAATATGCACTTTGAACAGGACAGCAAGAATGACTCACAGAACGCTGCTCAACTTGGGGGGAGGTTACAAAAGCAACAATCTCCAACAGTTAGAGAAACCAAAACATATTGTAATTGATGTTTGTAATGTATTTTCAATGAAGAGAGCAAAATGGCACAAGGGCTGTTACTGTGCTTTTTTAAATAAGTTCTCAGTATTCATCTCATTTCTAGAAAATCAAGGTAAGGTCTGCAGGAATTTTCATTACTTGTTATAGGTAAACACAACATTCAAACTGGGCCCCTCCTTCTTGGCTCAGTGCCAGCAGCAGCACACACCCACTCCCTCCAACTGAAAATACGTGAACACACTCATTAGCCCAGCAACCACTTGTAGCGTCTCATTTCCAAGTGGGGGACTCAACAGCAGTACACCCGACTTGGAAAGTAAGCACAAGCTAATCCCAGGTATTTGACACATACCTAGTTAGCAGAAAGCTAACTTGCATCACTCTTCATCCCGTGCTGCTTTGAAAGTGCAAGAAAGCGGGTGAATGTTGATCCTTGCTTCACCCTTGTTTGGGAAAAAGCTGTATGACCGATAGACAGCTGGGGTCACAGACCAAGAAGTTCTCGTGCTTCCAACTCCATTGATAAATCTCTTTTCATTCATGTTGGGCTGTAAAACCTCAAACCTTTTGACTCCTGGTCTGGCTCTGCTCATTATGCCCATTTGCCATTGTAGTCAAGTGAGATACTAACCGATTTTGACGCAGTTTGTTTTACTTCGAAAGTCACTAGGTGTTTTAGGGAGTTTAAGGTCGCAACTTCCTGTCCCATTTAATCTTTTCTACACTAAATTTATGCGTCACAGCTCAGCATCCAGCAAAAATAGGATGGCTGCGTATTACCAGCAACACGGCGGACCAGCCACCTAGCTTGACAGCAACAGAATGGATCCAGTGTAAGTTGGTGTATTGCAGCTGTTATCTGGCATTTCGTTTCATGCTGGTTGTGTTTTTCTTCCTCCATGCTGCGTCCACTATTGTAGCTGTTCTGATAAGCTTCTTCTACTCCCTATCGTCAACAGGCAAAGTCACTTAAGCGCTGTGTTTGGCTGAGGTTACCATGCCTACCACCGCCCAGAAACGTCCTGACAGAGCCAAAACATCAACATACAAGCTAGGGCTGAACGATTTTAAGAAAAGATTGAATTGCGATTTTTCTGGCAGATATTGTGATTTCAATTCAATTCACAATTTTCTTCAAATCAAGCTTTGGGATATTCACATGTAGGGCTGAACAATTTTAGGAAAAGATCTAATTTTTCTGGCAGATATTGCAATTCACGATTTTTTAATCATCAAAAGTGATGATAAATAATCTGTTTTCATCAACTTCTACTCCTAACAGAGGCTTTGTGTTGTTGACCTGCTTACCAGCACTTTTAACATATAGATTGTCTTCAAATTTGTAAAACAGAATGTGTATAATACTTGACACAACAGATCCTGAGTCAGTCAGGAGTGCTGCAAAAAATTGCTGCCTTGGCGATCTCAAAATTGCATTGTCTAAAATTGCGATTTGGATCTGAAAACGATAAATTGTTCAGCCCTAATACAAGCAGAGGAAAAGGTTGAGGCAGACAGAGATACTGACACACATATAGAGGCCCATGGGAGAAAAAAACCCAGGCAGACTCTACCTTGAAGAATAAAACTGACAAAAGTCAACCATTATAATTTCCAGAAAAAAAAAAAAACAAAGAAAAAGAAAACAAAAATAATTACAGTTTACATGGTGACTGTTGGCCACCTCTGTTTCACCACCGTTTATGGAAGCTAGGAGTATTTCGAGGATGCTTTTTAAATGCATCTAAAAGAATGAACAACAACAACAAAAGAAAATCCTGAAATATAAACAAGATTAATTTAAGTGTATTTCGGTTATTTTAGTGCTGATTTAGTGGGACATTTAAAGCATCACTTCCAGTAGTAACACTGTGAGACAGCGTTGTGATTTCGAAAAGTATAAATGGCAGGATGAGGTGAAGGCAGTGATGCGTGTCTGAAGATACTGCACCACTTCCTCAAAATAGCCCTGCTCTTATCAAGCAGCAGAACAGCAGATTCCACTGTGTCTTTGCAAGCTTCTCCTGTTCCCAGACACACACTCACACACTCACACCTACAGCCTTCACATCCCATGCACTACACACAGAGAGGAAAGACAGCCAGAGACAATGCTAGGATTGGAAACTCAGAAACAAACGTAAATTACAGGACAACAATCACAATTGTGAACACATGGAACATTTACAGACCTGAGCCCACTTTGACGTCAGAGCAGATTACAACCATAGACAGAGTGAAATGTCATCAGGATTTGAAACCAGAGCATAAAAGAGCCAATCTGAGTGGAAAATAGCTTCAAGCTCCAAATCAGTGAAACAAAGCTAAGGTTTAAACACAGGACTTAGATTAATAAAGTGTTCCAGTTCATTCCTGAACCAATCAGACATATGGACTTACTTAACTCTGAATGGGTAAAAAGCACATTAAAGCACAAGATTGACTTAAAGATGACAAATTTCTTAGGAAAATGTTATTTAGTACTCACAGAGCATTCATCCTCTTACAGTGGGAGAGGACCAAACCTTCATCCTCCACCTCTCACACACAGCAGGAGTATTTTAATCACTCACAAAACAGGTTTTCCACTGAGGTGGTACAATGCATTAAAAAGAGTTCAGAGGGACAAAGTTCCAGTCAGTCATGAGTGTCATCCTGGCCTGAGGTGAAGGTCCAGTACTTTACTACATGGCAGACAGACACTGCGAGAACACAGCTAACAATGTGCTGTAAGCACTGTGTGTCACGATCAGAGTTAATCTTTACAAAGGCTTTTTCAAAGTTTAATCTTCTGGCACGAAACCAAAAAGCTGATGTGGGAAAAACTTCGACTTAACTTTAACAACTGCACTCAAATGCAGTCTGAAGATTCCAGATCATTTAGATACTACATTTAAAACATTATTCCTAGCTGCTGAGAGACACAAGCTATTTTTTCTTTATTTCACATTCCTGATTTTTAAAAACCACACAAAACAGAAAGAAGACACAACTCTGTCATGTGTTTGGGTCCAAAATCTAAAATTTACACTAGGATGATTTTAAAGGTCTAATATCTCTGCAAGACATTTTCCAATTTTCATTTGGTTTTCTGCTTTTATGGTGTCTCTGTGCGTGTCCAAAAGTTACATCTCAAAACGTCCCCTTCTAAAGAATACCTCCACCAAGTCCTTCACAAAACTCCAGGGTTAGTGTTAAAATGTATACTGTATTAGACCGGCCTGGAACACACACACAAAAAAAAAAAAAATCAAACAGATGATTTTTGTCCCTTTTCCAATGAAGAGACATGTACAAAAGTGTTAACCAGAAGATATTGTTGAAAATGTGATAATGAATATTTAGCATCTAACAAGTAGATTTACTCATCCCTCCCTTCGATTAGTGGTTGACTGAAGTTTGTATTACAAGGTGTAAACCGGTTCTGAATATAAGTAGTTTTTGAGACTAATAACTGGTATTTGGGACCTTTTAAAGTAAAGAGAAACTTGAAAAAAATACACACACATGACCACAAAACTTTGTTGTAATGATTTCCAATTTTCACTCCAACTGAAACTTTCAACATCCCATACAGAATCTAACAGTTTACCCCATACACTGACAGTACAGTTGAAAAAAAATCCAATGATGCTCTGGCCAATCAGATAGTGTTATGAGGCTTGAGACTGGAACTGGAAGTGCCAGAAACCACAGACGCACTAACTTAAAAAAAGTCGATCTGAACAGAAAATGCAAATGTGTCTACAGCCTGAGACATAAAAAAACTTACCCTGAATTGCAGGGCTCGATATTGTTAGGAACCTGATTCGGTTCAATTTTGATTTAGATTGCTATTCAATTCGATATTGGTTTGATTCAATATTGATTTAAATGTGTTAATGTCAGTTTAGTCTGAAGTAAAATTACAAAAATAATAAGTGCTTCTGTTGACAATTTTTTTCCAATATTTTTTTTCATGCCCATGTAAACCTTTGTGTTATGTCAGTTCAGATTCTTGAGCAATAAAACAACCCAAATGTCAGACTTCAGAGGTAAAATAGCTTGCTCTATGCTGCTTCTTACTTTGGTTGTAATTTCGTTGTTGTTTGGTTTAGTGTGGCCTTGGTCCATACAACACAAATGACACACACAGTGCTCCCTATGGCCAGTAGGTGAAACGATTCGGAGTATTTGCAGGGCGGGGCAATATTGCGATGATCTAATATTTAACCCCTTCTCAATAGCTAATTCATCTGATGGCACGTACTGTACGGGGTGACTTTTTTGTATCTTGGCTGTGTAGAAGATATCTAAATTAAACATTTTGCATTGTTAGTGATATAGCCAGCCTGATTGTCAGGCAAGCACACTTTAAATTCTTAGAAAGGAGGCTCAAAACTTTTCTCTTACTTTCGTCAAAGGTAAAGTCCAACATTTCCAGAATGGCACACGATGAAAAGTGGCTTGAAAAATCGGTTCCAGAAAGAGATGGGTGACTTCAAGTCTACAGGACGATACAGTCTACAGTGAAAGGCACCTTTGGCAGGGTTACAGTAGTGCATTTTTTAATAAATTAACTGCATCTGTAAAACAAATGTTGATGGCAATAGTCTGCACAAGTTGAAGATCAGCTCTGATCAATAGCCAAGGCCGATGTTCAGTTGACCTTAACCAAAGCATTAACACTATTTTTATATAATCCAGTCTCATTAATGCATAAATTTGTCAGGGCCTCTAGCTCTGCTTAGTGGCAGCCTCCCTTTTTTCCCCCCTCCCTTCTCTCTTTTCCTTTTCCCAGGTGGGCGTGAGTGAGGTGTGTGGAGTGCAACCAGGTGCAGGCAGTTGGTAATCAACAGCAGTTTCCCTTCCTCTGCCTTAAAGTCAGTCTGCAGTCACCACTCGGAGCCAGACCGTTGCATACCCCGGTCAGTTTAGCTTGTTGCTAGTTTCCCACTTTACACTTTGGAATACTAACCCTTGTCTCCAATATCACAGCTTCTGGACCCACCCTGCCTGAATCACCCGTTTTGGAGCTCTCTAGCCTGAAGCCTCTCCTGCCTCGCCACACACCTCCTCAGCCTGCCTCCCCTCAAGCTCTCCTCGGTCAGGCTGTCCTCCAAGGCTGCCCCTCTCTTCCTGGGTCGGCTACTCGCTAGGGAGAATTCAGTTAAGAGGTAGTGCAGTTAGTTTTGCCCAGTTTTGGCTTTCTTCACGCAGGTTGCGTGCCTCTTTCTTTAGCCTTATTCTAGTCACAGTTTGGGTCTTCATTTAATCTTTATTTAAATCTCAGCACAGCCTCAGTTAGCCGTTCAGTTTCCTTTGTAGCTTCTTAGTTAGCCTGACTCATTAGTTGTTAGCCTCTAGTGGCCAGTGCCTGTTTTTTGCCCTCAGTTTTCGTAAATAAACTTTTTGTTGTGAATTTTCTGGTCTGCTGTGTCTCCTTGTTGTCCGCATTTGAGTCTCTGATTTGCTCCGTGACAGTACGGTCTGGCCATGATGAACTCAGCGGACAACGAGATTAGCCCTGACCAAACACCCCCTGTGATAACCATTCAGCAAGCTATTGCTAACCAGGGAGCTGTCTTAGGTCAGCATGAAGATTTGTTACGCAGCCTAGTTGAGAGTAATAATGCATTGTTGAATCAAGTCTCCCTACTCACCAGTAAAGTCGCCACACTAACAACTCAAATAGCCCAGTCTACTGCTCCATCACTGCAGGGCCCAGTTCAGTCTCCACCCCGCCCTGCTGTGGCTAGCGCTAGTCAGGGTGCCAGTCAGCCATTTCGTGAGCCATTTGTACCTGTTCCTGAACGGTACGCTGGAGATCTAGGTTCTTGTCAGTCTTTTTTAACTCAGGTTTCGTTGGTATTCGACCTACAGCCTCACTCTTATGCTACAGACAGGTCTAGAATTGCATATTTACTTAGTTTGTTAAAGGGCCCAGCGAGAGAGTGGGGAGCTGCGGTTTGGGAGAGTCAGTCTGGGATCTGTGATTCCTATGTGGACTTCATTCAAGAAATGAAGAAAGTGTTTGACCATCCAGTCCGGGGAAAGGACGCTAGTAATAGACTCATCTCATTGAGACAAGGCATCCGGAGTGTGGCGGAATTTGCTGTAGAGTTCAGGACACTGGCAGCGGAGAGTGGCTGGAACGATGAGGCTCTACAAGGAGTTTTCTACAAGGGACTGCAGGAGAGTCTAAAGGATGAACTTGCCACTCGGGACGACGTCTCCAGCCTTGACCAGCTAATCTCCCTGGCCATCCGGCTGGACAATCGGCTACGGGAACGCCGGCGGGAACGGAATCAGCGCCCAACTGCGGCTACCCCCCGTTCCTTGCTGTCGGGGCGATCAACCTCCATGCTGCCCCAGCCTGCTGACTCAGACCCTGAACCCATGCAAATTGGTCGCGCCCAGTTGACTCCACAGGAGAAGGAGCATCGTCGCGCCACCAATGCCTGCCTGTACTGTGGCAAGTTGGGCCACTACATCGCCAATTGTCCCACACGGCCAGCAAAAGGGCAGGCTCACCTGCTACCAGGGGACTGCAGGTGAGCCGCACAAGTATCACTTCCCCTCAGCGCCTGCAATTGCCAGCCTCCCTCTGCTGGCAGACCCTTTCCATCCCCATTACTACCCTGATTGACTCTGGAGCTGAAGAGAATTTCTTGGACAGCCAACTTGCCGCACAGCTGAATATCCCATCTACACCCCTGCATTCCCCTTTGGACGCCCGAGCCCTGAATGGCCTTCATCTGGCTGAAGTTCGCCACAAGACTGTACCTGTAACTCTGATTCTGGCTGGTAATCACAGAGAGACCATACCATTTCATCTCATTAATCATTCCAATCCTCCCTTGGTTCTGGGGCACCCCTGGTTACGGAAGCACAATCCCCAGATTGACTGGGTAAAGGGAGAGGTGAGATCTTGGAGCCCCCAGTGCCTTGCTAACTGTCTCCGTTCAGCTCAAACTCCAGCTACCCCCACTACTCCCGCACCAACTAAGGCCATCAACTTGGCATCAGTTCCCCAGGAATATCATGACTTGGCTCCAGTCTTCAGCAAGGAAGCAGCTCTCACTCTGCCCCCCCATCGGCCCTATGACTGTGCCATCAATCTGCTGCCTGGTGCCCCCTTGCCCAAAAGCCGGTTATACAACCTGTCCAAGCCAGAACAAACTGCCATGGAGACATACATCCGTGACTCATTAGCATCTGGAATAATTCGCCCTTCGTCCTCTCCAGTAGGCGCTGGTTTCTTCTTTGTGGATAAGAAAGATGGTTCTCTCCGCCCATGCATTGATTTCCGTGGCTTAAATGACATCACAGTCAAGAATACTTACCCCCTGCCGTTGATTAACTCAGCGTTTACCCCCTTACATGGAGCAACAGTCTTCACCAAGTTGGACCTCAGGAATGCTTACCATCTCATCAGAATCCGTGAAGGGGACGAATGGAAAACGGCATTCAACACCCCCTTGGGACATTTCGAATACCTTGTCATGCCGTTTGGACTCACCAATGCGCCAGCTGTCTTCCAGAGCCTGATTAATGACATTCTCAGAGACATGATCAACCAGTTTGTCTTTGTATACCTGGACGACATTCTGATTTATTCAAAGAACCTTGAGGAGCATACTCAACATGTGCACCAGGTCCTGGAGCGTCTCCTGAAAAATCAGCTGTTTGTGAAGGCAGAGAAATGCCAGTTCCACACCTCCACAGTGTCCTTCCTCGGGTTTGTCATCTCTCAGGGGAGGGTGAAGATGGATCCTCAAAAGCTCTCAGCTGTCAAAGATTGGCCCCAACCAGACAACCGCAAGCAGTTGCAACGTTTCCTTGGGTTTGCCAATTTTTACCGGCGATTCATACGCAACTATGGCAAGGTGGCCGCCCCGCTAACCGCCTTGACCTCTACTTCAAGGCCCTTTAGGTGGACCTCTGAGGCAGCCCAGGCTTTCCAGGAGCTCAAGCATCGCTTCATCACTGCACCCATCCTGATTCAACCTGATCCCAGCCTGCAATTCATAGTTGAAGTGGATGCTTCAGATACAGGAGTGGGTGCAGTCCTTTCTCAACGCTCTCCCTCTGACAGCAAGTTACATCCCTGTGCTTTTTTTTCTCGACGCCTGTCATCTGCTGAAAGAAATTATGACATTGGAAACCGTGAACTGCTTGCAGTCAAGCTAGCCTTGGAGGAGTGGCGTCACTGGCTGGAGGGGGCTGAGCAACCCTTCATTGTGTGGACAGACCACAAAAACCTGGAGTATGTCCGCTCTGCCAAGAGGCTGAATGCTCGCCAGGCCCGCTGGACCCTGTTCTTTGGGAGATTCAACTTCTCTTTGACATATCGACCTGGATCTCGCAATGTTAAGCCTGATGCCCTGTCTCGCCAATTCTCTGTTGAGGAATCGTCCGGCGAGCCTGAATCCATCCTGCCTAAGACCTGTTTGCTTGCTTCTCTCACCTGGGAGGTGGAGTCTCAAGTTCGGCGTGCACAAACACAGCAACCTGACCCAGGAAATGGTCCTCCAAACTCCTTATTTGTGCCAGACTCAGTTCGCTCTCAGGTGCTCCAGTGGGCACACGCATCCCGCCTGACCTGCCATCCTGGAACGGCAAGAACCCTTGATGTCCTGCGCCAGAGATTCTGGTGGCCTACCATGGACCCTGACACTCGTGAGTTTGTGGCAGCCTGTACTGTCTGTGCCCGTAATAAGACCCCAAATCAGCTCAGTTCTGGTCTCCTCCAGCCGTTACCCATTCCACAGCGTCCCTGGTCTCACATCGCAGTGGATTTTGTTACTGGGTTACCCACATCCCAAGGAAACACCACCATCTTTACCATTATTGACCGCTTCTCCAAAGCTGCCCATTTCATAGCCCTGCCTAAGCTCCCATCTGCTAAGGAAACTGCTGACCTCATGGTTTCACAGGTGTTCCGATTGCATGGCATTCCATCAGATATTGTGTCCGATCGTGGACCTCAGTTTATTTCTGAAGTTTGGAAGGCTTTTTGTACCGCCCTTGGGGCCACAGTCAGTTTAACGTCTGGGTTCCATCCACAATCCAACGGCCAGACGGAAAGGGCAAACCAGGCCATGGAGACATTCCTACGCTGCATCACCTCAGAGGACCCTACAGCCTGGAGTAGTTGCCTTCCATGGGTAGAATATGCACACAACTCCCGGGTCAACTCCTCTACTGGGCTCACCCCTTTTCAGTGCTCTCTGGGGTATCAGCCACCCCTGTTCCCCTGCCAGGAGCAGGAGATTGCAGTTCCCTCTGTCGAGACCTTCATCAGGAAATGTAAGAGGACTTGGAAACGAGCTCAGGCATCTCTTCTCCGTGCATCACAGAGGATGGAACGCCAGGCCAACCGTCGGCGTTCTCCAGCGCCCCCCTATGTTCCAGGTCAGAAGGTTTGGTTACGGGCCAAGGATCTACCTCTGAGAGTGGAATCAAAGAAGCTGGCCCCACGTTTCATTGGACCATTTGTGGTGGAGAGGGTTATTAACCCCAGTGCAGTCCGTCTCCAGTTACCTGCTACCATGAGGATACACCCGACATTCCATGTTTCCCAGATCAAGCCTGTGAGGGAGAGTCCCCTGGCCCCCCCAGTCCACCCCCCCCTGCCACCCCGGATGGTGGACAATGCACCTGCCTACACTGTGCAGCGGCTCCTGGATGTTCGTAGGCGTGGGCGGGGACTTCAGTATTTGGTCCATTGGGAGGGGTATGGCCCAGAAGAACGCAGCTGGATTCCTCGGCGCCAGATCCTGGACCCAACACTCGTCCGGGACTTCAACCGCAGGCATCCTGATCGACTCCTTCGTGCACCTGGTGGTGCACGTAGAGGGGGGGGTACTGTCAGGGCCTCTAGCTCTGCTTAGTGGCAGCCTCCCTTTTTTCCCCCCTCCCTTCTCTCTTTTCCTTTTCCCAGGTGGGCGTGAGTGAGGTGTGTGGAGTGCAACCAGGTGCAGGCAGTTGGTAATCAACAGCAGTTTCCCTTCCTCTGCCTTAAAGTCAGTCTGCAGTCACCACTCGGAGCCAGACCGTTGCATACCCCGGTCAGTTTAGCTTGTTGCTAGTTTCCCACTTTACACTTTGGAATACTAACCCTTGTCTCCAATATCACAGCTTCTGGACCCACCCTGCCTGAATCACCCGTTTTGGAGCTCTCTAGCCTGAAGCCTCTCCTGCCTCGCCACACACCTCCTCAGCCTGCCTCCCCTCAAGCTCTCCTCGGTCAGGCTGTCCTCCAAGGCTGCCCCTCTCTTCCTGGGTCGGCTACTCGCTAGGGAGAATTCAGTTAAGAGGTAGTGCAGTTAGTTTTGCCCAGTTTTGGCTTTCTTCACGCAGGTTGCGTGCCTCTTTCTTTAGCCTTATTCTAGTCACAGTTTGGGTCTTCATTTAATCTTTATTTAAATCTCAGCACAGCCTCAGTTAGCCGTTCAGTTTCCTTTGTAGCTTCTTAGTTAGCCTGACTCATTAGTTGTTAGCCTCTAGTGGCCAGTGCCTGTTTTTTGCCCTCAGTTTTCGTAAATAAACTTTTTGTTGTGAATTTTCTGGTCTGCTGTGTCTCCTTGTTGTCCGCATTTGAGTCTCTGATTTGCTCCGTGACAAAATTATCAAGTTCTGAGTTCAATGTATTTTTAAGTACTTTTTATAAACACGCTATGCTCTGTACATGATGTCTTTAAAGCACAATGTGGCTTACATGTGGAGAACCTAAGCTATGCTACATCTGCTATGTCCCTGTTCACTGTTTGGTTCTGTAAGCATTTCTTTTTTTAGAGTGCAATTTATACTGCTGTTAAAAAACACAATATACGTAAGTGAGCTTGCTCGGCTTTGCGATGACGCAGGTGCAGCTCACACTGGAACAAGCTATGCTTCATCTTATGTACATCCTTGGTGAGCATCCTCATTTAGTTTAAAGATAACTTTGCTGCATAAGCACTGTGACTGTAACACCAGTGTGTGTCAGCTAAGTAAGGGGAAAACTGCTTTTTATCTCTATTTTAATGTATTCATAGTGGCGTCATCGTCATCATCAAAACAAGTTGTCAGAGTAAAAGGAAAAAAAAAAACTGCCCAAAAGGGAGTAATAATAAATAGATGTTGGGATGAGAGCTGACTCGATAGGAAATAGTGCATTGTACAGCATGTCCTCACATCTTCACATTGAAAATGTGCTGGTTCAGTTTCATCAATAATAAAGTGAAGATAAACATTAAGTTATGGATTATTAATGTCACTCCCATGCTGCTTTAACCCTATAGAAGTTTCTAGAAAATTAACTATGACCTGTAACAAGCGGCAGAGCGAAGAGGAGCTGTGTCATCCCAATGCGAGGGTTGGTATTAGCTTGAGAGGAGTACACAGTTCACCCTGAGGGGGATCTAGGCTGCACTCATGATGTGCTGGATAACGACAGTATTTCACACTCATGGAAGATGACGGGTTATGAAGCAATGCCTCAGGGGAAATGGTGTCTTCCACTAACAAAGAGAAAATGCACTGATGGACTGAGTAATGAACCTATTCCTTTCTACCAACTGAAACTAGTGATAACTCTTTTGGAATCAGCAGAGACAAAAGTGAAGTAACAACCTGACACTTTATTTTAAAACCAGGAAACTACTTTAAATAACTTTGAAAAAATTGATTTTCAGAAAAGATAAGAATGAATCATGCATGATTCTACTTCCCATGGATGGGGTGAACTATCACTGACACTAGTTAACTGCAATAAAAAGAGCTGTTTAGCTTCACTTTAGCATAGCTGGGACTCAGAGATGGCTGGGGGCTCATTGCTACTCCAGAGACCAACCCAACTCTCAGGTAAAACTTGCTATAAATGCAACATCTGCTCAAAATGATAGTAATAAAAAGACATTTTTCAAGGTTAAAAATTAGTATTTTACATTATTTGGTATAAGTAATTTTTTTTTTCCTCTAGTGCACATCATATCCTAAACGCCTGGCCAACACTGCATCCTAAAGAGCAGAACAAAAAGAAGAAGCACAGTGGGTTTGTTTAAACCTTCATCTATCCTCTCTTTCTGCTCTCGGCCCACCCAACCTTTTCAAGCTTGACAAGACCTCAAACCCCCAAAGTTTAATTTGTTCATTCATGCCCCATAGACAGCAGAGCCAGATAAATGTGGTGACCTCTCGGCAGACGTCTGCACTCTGTTCTTTCTGAGCAAGTATCAAAACGAACAACTTGTAGTTAGTCATTGCTGCAGCAGCTCATGTATTAGAGCTATACTGATATTGCAAGTGCCATCTTCACTTCCAGCCTCCACAGATGAATCTAATGCAAATAAATGTTAAGTCTGATAAAAAGAAGTGCAAACAGTTTACATCTCAACCTGATTAACACATCCCACAATTTCAGAACCAGGTTCATTCTTTCTTTTTGTTAACTGAATTATTGACAAGCTTTTATTTGTTTGTTTTTTCTTGAACAAAACCTGTGGCCTTTTAATATTATTAAAAAACTGTGTCAAACAAATGTTTATGGCACTGTCACTTGCAGATACAGGGTGTTAATTATATCTAGATATGTCAACTCACTGCTGAACTACCAGGTCTTAACCTCTAATTCACACATAAAGGGAGAGGAGGTAGCTCAGGCCATAGGGACTTGGGTTTGTAACTGAAGGGTCACTGGTTCACTGACCAAGATTGGGATTGGGCTGGAGAGGTGTCAGCATAATTTTGTGAGCACTACTGAGGTACCCTTTGTAACAAGCCGCTTCTTTCCGCCCTCCAGCTCCTCGTTATCTGTGTGATTGGCTGAACACTGTGACTGGGAGTGTGGAGGCTGTTATTGGTGACGTGGGGAGAAGGCGCAGGGGCTGTTTGAAAGAGTCCGGGAAGAGGCCAGGAGTGCAATCGTCGGAGTTAAAAGATGCGGAAGTCGGGGTAGTTTAGTCCCTTGCAGCCATTACAAAAAGACCCACAATCAACCTCCTCAGCATACCACCGGATCAGGACACGACAGAGCACCAGTACTCAATAATTCCTCCTTCAGATACTCTGACCGTCATGACTGGCTGACGAGACTGACTGACTGACTGACTTTTCGGACATACCTTTTGCTGTGAGTAGTTTTTTTTCTCCTCTCTCTTTTGGGATGTTTTTTTTTCTTTTTGAACAAGGAACAAACTGTTTTTTTGTGTGTGTGTATTTTTTTTTTTTTTTTTCCAAAACTGAACTTAACCGGGCTGGATGGTTTGATTATTCCTTGACAAACTACACACCTGGAACTTCCTTTCTACTGAAAAAAAAAGAAAGAAAAAAATAAATAAATAAATTTAAAGCGGTTGTGGACTGCACATTTGTGTTATCTGTCATTGTTGTGTTGGTGAATTAATTTTTTTGGGGGGGTTTGGACTTAAAGAATTATGCATGATTTATTATGGTTTGGGCATGTTTCAGTATCCATGTGAGGTTGTTTAGGTTTTACACTTTTACATCCTTTGTGTATGGGTTGTGATAAGTGCGCTGACTAAAGAGACTAAATAAGACTTTTGTCAGATAATCTCTGACTGGCACCCCTATGACTTAAGAACCTTCTAACTACAAAACAAAAGAGAAGTCACCACTTAAAATCCGTCACACCTTGAGCAAGGTACAATCCTCCCCTAATTGTTCAACATTGTATCTCTTTGGACAAAAGCATCTGCTAAGCAAAATTGTAAGTTGTAAATAAAGTGTGAGCACCACGCTACGTACTACGCCACACTAAGAAACCACTGTAGTCAACCACTGCATTCGGCTACAGCACAAGCCTTCAATGGCTGCTCGCGGCTGTTATGTTGTGAGTCTATTTTTGCCGGCGTATGCTACACAAACGCGTCAATCTCTGCAGAGCAGCCCCAAACAGGAAAAGATCAGAGCATCCAGTCATTTCATCGTAAATCTCATCCTTGTTTATCAAAACTGCGTTAATTTCTGAAGTTTTGGGAGTTCCAGGTGAGTTTAACATGCTAAATATTTACCATGCAAGTACGTTGCCATGGGTCTGATCCTGCAGCAACATGTGGTTCTCCTGTGATCTTGCGTATCCAGTTGCTATGGAGTGCGTTGCATTGCACCCCAGAGACACATCCAGTGCGAATTTGAACACACCCAAATACTGTGACACAGCACAGCACAGCGCAGTGCTCACGCTGTATATGGAAATTAGGGGTAACACTTTCCAAAAGCAGCATTACTCAAAAGAACTCCAAGTCAATCTTTGTCTCCAACGTCTAAAAATATAAGTGGAAGATAGTTCACTTCATGGAAAAAACTCTCAACCTGCTGCTGAGCTAAGACATTACAATGGATGGATGGAGAGTTGAAGCAGAATAGAATAAAGGAAGATGGAGGGAGATGGAAGGAATAAAGAAGGAAAAAAAGGGAGGGCCCACACAAACCTGCTCTCACTGCCTTGTTCCTTCTTCTCTCTGACCTTCAGCCACTTCCTCAACAGGAAGCGCTTACGTCTTGGCGAGGCACTGGGCGTTGAGCAGCGGGACCAGGAAGCGGGGCCGTCTTCATCACTGGATGGTGTGATCTCAATGGAAGGCAGCTGGAGGTACTCCTTGGAACTTGAGCGTGATCGTTGCGTGAGTTGACCGACAGCTAAGCGCCCCCTCTCGATCTCCTTCTCGCTGGGCACGTTCCTCATGCGCCTCATCTTGAACCGCTTCCGTCTGAGAGTTGGGGTCGAGGAACATGAATGTATGGAGCAATCAGAAACAGCATTGCTCCCGCCATCAGAGTACGCCGGTGCATCGTTGGGGACGCTCACCTGAAGTGAAGGGGGTCTGAGAGTGTCACTCATTTCTCTTTAGTCCTTGGTCACAAGAACAAAAGAATCAGCAGCTCTGCAGCTTGAAGGGCTTGGAGGAAGTTGAGGTTTGGAGCCAGGAAGCTGAGGCACAATTAAGATCCTTAGACAATCTTTGGACCTCACACACTCACTCAGCTCCTCTTGTTTTGCCAGCCCTCTCCATGTGCCAGCCAATGCATTGAAAGTCTGGCTGAGAAGTCCTGATAGCAGATATCTCAGGCTTAACCAAGTCCTCCTGCTGCTCCTCAGCTGTTGGCTGATGAGTATCAGTCCAGTGGCCGGCTGACAGACTGTGAGGAGCAGTCTTGTGGCAGTAAATTCAGTCTCTCAGTCTGGGCAGGAGAGGGCTGGATTAGATAACAAAGGGGGCTTCTGTTCTGAGAGCAGCAGATGAAACATGTATAAGGCCTGTCAGGGAGTGTAACACAACTCCTTTGACGGTCCTCCCGAGGGAATGGCAGGCCAAGTTACACTCACACACTTACACACAAACACTAACTCTCTTAGCAAGAGCTATGCTTGTGTCCAAGCTGCCAAGGTTGTTACCTCAGTTGTTGTTGCTAATGCTAAAGGTGGAAGGCACCAACTGTAGCAGCCCTTGCATATTGATGCTGGAGTTGTGAAAAGGCTGGGAGATTGTTTGTTGTCACTTTGTGCTCATTTAAAGTTGTAGCTGTCAGAGAAGACACTGTCTGCCAGGGTTGTGCCCAAACTCCAGGATGAGGTCCGTCTTGAGCCATTCAGTGTGCCGCTGTCTTCACACAGTCAGTTCCTAAATGTTAAAGGAAGGTCAAAGGACTGCAAGGTACAGGAAAAGCTGAGGATGATGAAGGCTTTACTTTGATTTATACGCGCACACACAAACACACACACACACAGATGATCAGACAGGCAGACAAAGGGTACGGGAACACACAATCAGATAGCTTGATAAGCTATCAAAGAAAACAGGCAGTGCCTCTGATGGGATGCATTAACAATCAAACACACTCAATCAAGGCCAAATTCTGGTCCAGTAAACGTACAGTGCCTTATCCACCACCATTCACCAGCACAACCTTATCAACTCTGTACATACATCTTCCTTAAAAGCTCTGTTCACTGCATTAATGACCCTCAAACATTGTGTCAACTTCTACAAACACAGAGATAGTTCATTCAATGTAGCTCAACAAGACAGACCAATTAAAAAGCTTTGCAGGTTAAAGTCCACACCAATGAGGACATCAGCAGAGCAAAACAAAAACCCTTTCACAAAAATGCTTCACCTGGTCTGAGAGGTCCCTGAGTTGACTATCTCTGCAGTAATAGAGCCCTGAGTTAAGCTCACTGCAAGCCCAGACCTCACCTGTCAGTTTCTCCAGGTGCAACTGTCAAGCAAATTGAACATAACATAAATAAATAGATAAATAAATACAACAGGGAACAGAACAAAACCCTCACATAGCAAGACGTCAGAGTTGAGTGCGAGCCTTGTGGGAGAGACAGATAAAAATAACGCAGACACAAAGTAAGCTGTAAACACAACCATCTGCATCGTGCGTTCTACACCATTAGCACGGTAAAGCGATTGCTCAGCACATGGTTTTCTGAGCCTGGCATCAGCAGCATGAGACCAGCAACAAACAGCAGGGGGGAACAGTTTGTGCTTGCCACACTCTCCGAGAAAACTGCGAACTTAAATAATGACTTTTGTGATCAAAATTCACCACCTACCTAACACTGTGTCGAGCCCTTTTTCATGAGATCAGAGCCCAAAAAGCCCCTGATCCAGACAAACTTGTCTACTTGTGTGCCTGTGCTTCATGCAATTTGATGGATATGGGTGAATTTTGGCAAGAACCTCTCGATGCGTTACACATCACAATACTCGGGTTAAGATACGATATCATGATATCATGATATCATGATATCACAATATTGTGATATATTGCAATATTCTATACTCTTAGCTGATTGAAAACAGCATTTCTATTTTATTATGTTTGAAATAATGAAAGTCAGAAGCAGTGTTTCGTACAATGACTTATCTTAAAAACATAAAGTGTATCAAATTTGTCACTTAAACTACTGTGACATTAATCTAAAATTGCAAAACAATTATTTGGTGAAAGACGTGGTCAGTTGGTGAAACTGATAAATGTCACTTAGAATAACCAATGTTACGCATAAAAAATCTAATATCGCACAAAACTTGACTAGGAGTATATTTTTATCAGTCTACTACACTGTAAAAATTAAACTTCAATAAATTTCAACTTACTGACCCAAGAACAGGGAGAAAACATTGATGTTTACAACATCAAAGCTTACATCATCAAGTTAAGGAAAAAAATATTACGAATGTACTTTGAGATTATATTTATTATACAGTTTATGTACTTCCAACTCACCTAAAATGTGATTTTTTATTTTAACAAAAATAGCAATATTCAGAGTTGAAATATTGATATTTTATCACAGGTCAAAGTATCAGGATTTATTGCTGCATCCATTTTTCACCTCTTATGATGATACCTATTTGACAACAAACACATGCATAGGGCTGAACGATTTCGGAAAATAATCTTATTGGGATTTTTTGGACCAATATTGCAATTTAGCCTGCAATTTTATTTATTTATCTATTTACTCATTATTTTTTT
Organism: Halichoeres trimaculatus; assembly: GCF_033239565.1. Classification (NCBI taxonomy): domain Eukaryota; kingdom Metazoa; phylum Chordata; class Actinopteri; order Labriformes; family Labridae; genus Halichoeres; species Halichoeres trimaculatus. Next base: position 5,254,798 of record NW_027437188.1, on the reverse strand, counting down.
TTATTATTATTTTATTTTATTTATTTATTGTATTTTATTTCCTTTTTAATTAATTTTTTGGGGGGTATCTTTTATATAATTTACAAAAAAAATTAATACAAATCTTTCTATATAATTCTATAGTATGAAGGCCAGGCCTACATGTTATGCATGTTGAAATGAAATAGACTGAAGAATGAATTGATACAAATGATATATCTTTATTTATCTATCACAATCACAAAAGAATATTGACTGATTGATTTAACTTCAAGCCTTGTAGACATGCAATATTTTTGCTAGAAAAAAACAGCATTGCTCGTTGCTGGTTTTAAGGAAGAAGGAGCACAAGTTACTATATCCCCTCCAGGTTTGTGTACATGAAACTTTAATTTTTTTTTTTTTTTTTTTAAATTGCAGACTGAGATTTGAAAATTGCGCTTTGTTACATGTCAGTTTAAATTCGATTAATTGTTCAGCCTTACATGTGAGTTCAACCCGTAGCAGCTAGCGACCAACTCGTGCAGAGACATGGTTGGTGAAGCAACCCCAGAAACTGACCACAGCTGTTACACCGCCATGACGTGTGGCTGCACATAAGTCTACATTAAACTGAATGTCAAAATTCCAGCATAGATTCAAGGCAGAGGAACAAAGAAAGGGAAATACAGTAACTTTACACTCATATCTGAATTTCAGAAAAAAATAAATCTTTTGCAGCTGGTCACAAGAAAAACAGACTGAGTTCCTTTAAGGTGGAAAACAGAATGTTTCAGACTCTGTCCTTAAGATTCAGACAGGATGTTCCAGAGTCAAAGCACCCTTACAGAAGCAGAGATATGTTGAAAAGCGTCAGTAATTGATTTCAAGTCACAACAAATGTGCTCTCTCCTGTTAATCTAAGCTTTGTAGCTACTCTTACTCAGAATGAACACAACCATGCAGTAATCTAGCCTAGAGGAAAAGGAGGCATGAAAAGCCTTTTCTAAATGGGACAAGTGAGAAGAGGCCTGATCTAAGAGATGATCTGGGAGACTTAATAGAAGGGGGATTTGACAACTGCAATACTGAAGATAATATGAGGCCAAGACATAACTACTCCAAGGTTTCTGGCAGAGTTAGTTAACCAGCAGCCAAGCAGCTTAAATGATTATAAAACTCTTATCTAGCATCCTGAAACTTGGATGAAAAAAAAAAAATTAAATAACACAAGAGGAATAGCATTGTGCTATGTTTTCAGAAAATGTAGTGTGAGACACAGTTAGTCCCTGCACCATACATTTCAACATGTATCCTGTGTCAGCGTGATCGTTTGACAGATACCAGCACTGCATTTCAGTGTAGTGTGAAGCACCACTCAAGGTTTGTATATAAAAATGTGTCATTGGGTTTATAACACAGCGCTTCTGAGTTTTCTCACCAGTTTAGCCTGAGCAGTTGTGTCAAAAGCTGCTTTGAGGTCAACAAACACGGACAAAGAACACTGACCTTAATGTGCACTCATAGAAAATCAGCTGAAGCGTGGAGCATTGCAGATCTGCAGCACATTCACATCCATGAATAGTTCAGATTAAACATTTCAGTTCAGGTCAGACACAGGTTGCTTCAGGTTAAGGCACTACTGATAAAACTACTAGTTCAAACACTGCTATCAGTCGGAAGATCAAAGGTTATCTTTGGGTTTGGCCGGCATGGGCTCATTCACAAATATAGTGGGTATGCACGTGATGTCACAGCAAGTGGAAGGAACTGGGGTTCTGCTCAATGAGTGGCAGAAAGAGTGAGATGTCTTAAATACCGTCTAAAATCTGAAACAAAATCGTAAATGGGGAAGAGCTGTTGCGGGACTAATTGAACCAACATGTTTGAAAAGCAATCAGAGCTATTTTTTGACAGGCTACTGAAAGACAAAGAGAAGAGAAACTGATGGATCGCCGTTTACAGAAACAATCAAGGCAACAATAGCTGGATTTGCGGTTCACATTTTGTCTCAGTTAATGTTTATTTGTGCTGTATTTTGGGGTGAAATCATTCCTTAAAGTGATACTCTGGTATGGAACAAGTTGGGTCCTATCACAAGGTTTAGGGCAGAAATTACCCCTACAGCAGTGTTTTTGTGCAGCAGAAGCCCAGGGCACTCGCACCAAAGACCCCCTCCCTGCTCCTCTGCCGGTTTCCTCTGCACTTAGACAGGACCATATTTTACTTGACCAAACCACCGAAAAAATCTGATATGGGTCTGCATTCACGCTTTATTAAGAGAATTTTCAGTGCGTTACTTTCACACAAAAACACCGCTAAATAAGGCCATAGTTCTCATCATGTCGTAAAACGGCGCTACCTCCGCTGCAGAGCCACAGCTGGCCACGAGGCGCTCGCCCTTTAGTGTATCAGTCCGTGCCCACGGCGTGCCAGATGTAAACAACCACAGGTAGTCTGCCAGGACGAAGAGACACGATGAGAGCCTTATTTAGTGGTGTTTTTGTGTGAATGTAACGCGCTGAAAATTCTCTAAATAAAGCGTGAATGCAGACCCATATCAGATTTTTTCAGTGGGAGTCCGTTTATTTGTGTTTTTGGTCAAGTAAAATATGGCCCCATCTGAGTGCAGAGGAAACCGGCAGAGGAGCAGGGAGGGGGTGTTTGGTGTGAGCGCTCTGGGCTTCTGCTGCACAAAAACACTGCTGTAGGGGTAATTTCTGCCCTAAACCTTGTGATACGACCCAACTTTTTCCATCCCGGGGTATCACTTTAAATTACGAAATCTCTAAATGTGAGCATTTTTTTATTCAACTTTATTTTTAATAACTGAAACATTTTTGTCTTTGTGTGATTATGAACCTTGTGCTCGACATGATTTGTAAACTAACTGAAACTGAGGCAAGCCGAGTTTTCCAAGTAAGGGGGAAATGCAAAACAAAGTAGTTGTAGCTGTTCTGTATGAAGTATTTGATATCAACTACACCTAAATACCATCACAGAGACTTACACAGTCTATAGTGGGGTTTCCACCAAGCAGTCTGGTTCGGTCAGCGCAACACAGTTTACCCAGCTAATAAATCCAACAAAGAAAAACGCGACACAGTAAACGAAGAGCATAGATGGAAGACATGTAGCATTTCGTCCTCTCTGTGATTGGCATGTAGCTCTTTGATACAAAGAACAATCAAGCTTTGTTTCAGAGAAGTCTGTGTGCCGCCAGGAGAAATGCAGCTGTTAAGTGACAATTATTTTGACCAATCAGCAGTCTGCAGTGTCGAAGCGCCACCTTCCGAGAGCGGATCGGTTCGGTCTGGCACCCGTGCGAAAGGGTGCCAAAAAGTGGGACGGCTCATCTCAGTTATTTGGGGATCTGTCCCGGCATAAGTCAGCGGTAACGCAACAAAATGCGCGCCGTACCAAGACGAACCAAACCGGTCTGCTTGGTAATGTTGAATTCCAAAGGTTCAAATAGTTAATACCTTAATTCACTTGAGTAAATCCACTGAATACTGTGAATTAAATCATACAGAGGCTTTTGAAGCTTTCAGGCTTTACATTGTGTGTTTTTCTGTCATTGATATCAGGTACAAATTAACGTCAGGATATAATTTCTGGGCACACGTTGATGTTCGTGGACCCCTGGCTCTTTGGTAGCTTTAACAAAAAATACCCTTCTTAGATAAAAATTACAATTGGACACATTTCGTTGCACTGAAAAATCTTTTTTTAAAGTTTCTAAATTACAGATCACAGGATATTTTAGGACTAAGACCTTGGTAAGTCTCATTAATAGCTCCTCAAAAGAACTATTCTTTTTCATTTTTCATCTTTTTTCATTTCTTTCTTTCTTATTAAAAAAAGAAAATAATATTCTCAGGACAACTGAGACTAAGATGTAGTGTTTGGGCATTAGTAAGCAGCTTCTTCAAACGACTTGGAGCCAGGCAGAACTAAGGACTTACATAAAATACATAATTATGAGCCTTCCCCTTCTAAATCATCATGTACTCTTTAAGTTGTTTGTTTGATGGGCTTCTAAAGGCATACATGTAATTTATCATCCAATATACTGAGGGATAGATGCTGCAACAATAAACACAGTTTTCTGCTGACAATATATGATTCATACACATTCTATTATGTTAGTGTTCATAGATTTGTCATTTGCAGCTCTAAGCAGAAACACACAAGCACACACACACACACCAGCTCTCACTCTGACATGAAGGCTGAGTGTGGAAGTGGGTGAACATCATGCATTAATCATGGCCAGACAACGTTTCCCATTACCGTTTCACACATTCTAGTCCCCTCAGGTCTTACTCGGGCATTCGTGCCCTTTACTCAGGTGAGTCGCTGATGTCATGGCTGAGTGTGGTTAAAGATACTGAAAAGAGACAGGAAAAAAATCATATTTGTAGATGAGTTTCATCTTTGAGAAGTAATTTCTTGAAAAAAAAAAAAAAAGATGCAGTCAAACACTGCTTTCTAGCTGGAGAGTGTTTATTCACCTGTCAGGTGCATGTACGCTATGAAAATATAAAAAAAATAGTGCACAGCAGGAAGGACCTCATTGGTCTAGCCATCTTGCTCTCAGTGCCTTGTGCACTTTGCCATGCACACATTAGTAGAGTCAACAGATGGACCCACCACAGAGAAGCTTTGCTGTTACAGCTGAAACATAGATCACAGTTTTCCATCATCGGGAAGGCTTCACGGCACAGAACAACCATGTGGTCGCTCGCCTTTCACGGCTCATTACTGACCATCAAAGTTCAGCTCCATTGTGCCTGCCACCCTATTCTTAGTGCTGTGTCCCTGTCATCACAATGTCAAAGAGAGCAGGCAGATTACAGAGGCATGCTGATTAAACTAACACTCATAAAAATATGTGCTGCACGAAGCGCTCCGATTAGACTAATTAATTTTTTACAAGGACAAAAAGCATAAAGCATAAAGTATTTGAGGGCTGTAGGGAAACCCTTTTAATGGTGGATAAAGTATTTAAGGCCTATAACAGCAAAGAGGCTGTTGTAATAAAACTGATCCTGCCATGAAGCACAGATTATAAAACTGAATGCACTGTTATTGTAATTTATATAGTCTTACAAAATTTTGCTCTGAAGAAGCTCATTATTTACTGAGGCACTTCATGCTTAAAGGCACCCCTCATCCGGAAAAGGACAGGAAGTGCCCATCAGGGACGCGGCAAGTTAGCTTTGGTGCCTTGGAGTTTTTAAGTTTAATTTTATTTACTTAAAATAAGGACTATATATATTGATGAACATATACATGTAAATAGACAAGATTATAGCCAACGGCTAATTTCTATCTTTAGTACCTTTGGCAGGTTGATGTCAAAAACATAAAATAACCAAATCAATACAAAACAACAAGAGCAGGAAGACTTCATGGCCAGTAATTTTTGCATCCTATTTGAAATAAGGCTGGGTATCACTCAAAAATTTTTGATACTTGAACCAATATGATACCTTTACTTTCTTACCAGTTCCCTGAACCGAACTTACCAATTTGATAATACCGATTTCAACAAAAAAAATAATATAATATAAAAAAAAAAACAAATTATTGCCAGTGCAAAAGGACATTCACAAGCAACTGATGGGTCATTATATATTGCGTGCAACTTTAATGTGTTTATAACTATAAATCAACTTTCTTCTGCCATTTTTTTCTCTTTTTTTCCTACGTCTAAACAACAATCCTCTTCCTTAATTCAAGCTTGGGACTAGCAAAAATGACCAAAAGAGACAAGTATAAGCATGACTCGTCCTCTCAAGCTGCAGCTGAGACAGACTGCTGTGTGAGTGAGGACTCGTCTGCCAGTGAGTGTTTTGGATAGGGGACAGCCCAGCACCCATTGAGAAGTGGAGGGTGCTGGAGATCAATACGTTTTCATGTCAGTCTTCAAACTCCAAAAGAGCCACTAGATTTGTCGCTAGTCATTTTTTGAAAAATAGACACAATAGGATTCTCAGTAGTGGCTCAATATAGGGACAGAGCCGTTAACAACACTGTGCCGCATGACAGCCAATTACCAATCACACTATCATGTTGATTAACCCTTAAGGTACCGAAACTTGGCACCAAAAGACAAGCATATTTTGATAATGGGTACAACCAAACGTTTCAATTGGTGCCGTTAAAGAACCAAAGTTTAGTACCCACCACTAGTTCATTCGCATTTTTGGCAAATTTTACAGCAACAGAAATGGATATATGTGAAAAATCAGCATTTTTATTCAAAAGTATTTCTTGATTTTATTTTTGAGAAAATATAAACATTTAACAAAATTTTGCCATTTAATTTAATTAAAGACCAAGAATTTAGATTGAACGTTAAGCTGTTTATATTAGACATGCACTGATCAGTTGGTGCAGATTTTCTTAATTTTGGGGGATCGGGGATCTGTGATCGGCCCATCCTTACATTTGAAACTGATCTTAAATACCTCCGGGAAGGTCTGACAGCCAGCCTTTGTTGCTTTTAGCTCTGAGACCTAAAACTCAGGGCACTTTATTGGTTATTTAAGTTAAAACATAAAGGTTTTATTGTTTCACAGGTATTGTTCAATGATTTTCAATAAAATAAGATTGGTAACGTTGAAGGTATATGCTGTCAGTTATAAAAAATAATAATTGGTATTGGCCAAAGTCAGGCTTTTTAAAGATCGGTGATCGGCCCGAAAGTTGTGATCGGTGCACCGATATATGAATTGTATGCAAAGGCTCTGTTTTTGAGTATGTTAAGCATGCCTGAATGAGTCTGTTACACTAGGCTTTATCATTATTGTTTCTTAATGTTTCTATTTAAATATAAATTCAGCTAAGGCTCTAAACTACAACACAGAACTTATCATCTTATGAATTACAAAAAAAGACTGCACTTTTGAGACCATTTTTTGCAAACGCCTTGATATCATATCAAGATTGTGGTATCCCTCCTGCCAGCAAACAGGAAGTGTTTTGAAAGTAGTTTGAAAGTATTTTCCCTCTCTGAACTCAAGATTGAAATCTTCTACACAAAAAAGGAGCAGTTTTGACTTTTCTTTTGGTGTTACGCAACAAAATTAACACCCTCATTTACCATATCAATCACAGATAATAATTATGTGTTTCAATGGTAGTTGTTACACTGTCAAATTAATAATACATTAATTACAGGAAATGATAGAGGAACATTAATGTGAAACCCTTTCATCAAACAAAATACTATTGCATCTTTTGTCAGTATGAAAATTGTTATCACGTTAAATATTTATACTCTGCCTCAGTAGTTTTCTTCTCACAGGAATGATGTGACTAATGGCACCGCGAACTGGATTCAAAGCTGAACAACCTGTGTGCCATATAAAAAACATATCAGTGAGCAATTACTCATACACCGGGGCAGCAGCATGCTGTTAAGACGCAGCTATTCGTGTGATGGAAAATTAAATTCATGCACAATGAAGCTATTATAACATTTAAAAGTCTGCTCCAGTGAAGGGTTTCTCTTCAAGCTCCTCGTCCTTAGCCAACCCATAGTATAAATCTTATTTGAGCTCCGGGCCAGTGACATTGAATTGCTGACTGAACTGTTTAAATACAAATAAAGGAGCATACTGTACAACAATGAGGGCATTCAAAGGTTCTACTTGACATTTTTCTTCATATGAGTCATATAACAGGGAGACAACTAGAAAGAATGCATCCCACAACATAAATAAACTTCAATAATATTATGCATGCTGATGTGCCTGAAGTGCTCATCCTTCTTAATCAGAGCCAGCAGGTAATCCTATGTCAGGCAGTCCTCGTCATAAAAAGGGCTCCCTCCTCCTTCTGCTTTGGTCCACGTCTATTGAGACTCTCTGTACTGATCAAAACCCAAGCTTTCATCTCTTATTTAGATCGCTGCTTTCTAAAAATAGCCACGGCACACTATGGAAACAGGCAGAGCTCTTTGGTGAAGTAATGCGCAGCGTGTAGAATGATTTGAGGCTGTAGTGAAGACCCATAATAGCTGAGTATGACTCACAACTAGGATGAAAAGGAATTGGGACAAGAACAAAGCGAACTAAAAAAAAAAAAAGAGAAGCAAAAAATATATTAATGAGCTGAATCAGTGTGCCTGAGTATGAATAAATGCCTGACTAGTATCTCTTTCACATACGATTCTGTAATTGGTTGTTTTGTGTATGTATGAGGTTTAAGTGAAGCAAATGAAAGAAAAACGATTCAAACTGAAGTTGAAAAGGAACTATTAGTAGCCATTGGTGACGAAAGATGTAATGTTAAATAAACCAACACTTTCTAGGATTGCATCAATCCCAACCTGTAGGGGCATAATGGAATCGTCAACTCTGGATATGATACGAAACATGATAAAGGGCCTATAATACAAAGTACTTGCAATATGGTACGACTTTTGTTCACAATATGAAAGAAAAGATTCACATTTAAAGGAAAAAAAAACAGCAGCATTTTTTCCTGATGCCTGTCTCTTCACTGCTTCCTCAAATTGTCTGACTGACAGAACTGGCAATGTTATATTTAGAATAGAGAGGAATATTAGGATGTACAATATATTTGTTGTATCACAGCGCAAAGTTTGTCTGTAAAATTAATGTCCTATCCCGATAAAATCCAAGACCCATCGACAGTAGCTATTCTACAAACAGGGCAGACTGGGTGAATAAATCAAACCCACCCTTCCCAACACTGTGTGTGTGTTAATGAAGCAGCTGACAGCTCTCAGTGGATCAGTCTGGAGACAGTCAAGTCATTTCTCCCGATCAGACCCTCAGAATTAAACTGAACACTCTGAAACAAAATACAATATGTTAAAAAACGTCAGCACTTAACTTGATGGGGCTAATAGACTAGCACATGTACGTTAGCTGTAGCTCACACGAGCGCCAGCTGAATAGAAATAGGAGGATTTATAGCTCATGTTTTCTCAAACTCTGATTCAGAGACATCACAGTGAGGCAGGACAAACACACTACAACAGGCGGTTTGATGCTGTCTTTCTGTAGTTTTGATCAAATGTAACTAACATTACATAAAGGTTGTTATATTAAGATAGTTACATGTCAAAGCTTGATCCCTTAATGAACAGCAGCCTCCTGTGCCCAGATGCACTCAGAGTAGAGCATGTGAGGAAAGCACTAATCCAGACCAATCTGTACTTCACATAACCTTGCAGAAACTTGCTGTTAGTTATAAAGAGCTATTGTGGCCTTTGGAAAACTGAATGTTGAGCTGAGTACCCTCAGTCACACACTAAAATTCGGGGACTTTAATTTTTTTTTTTAACTTGATTTTATTGTATTTTCTGCATCTTTGAATTTTATTTTCGCTTTTTTTTTCTTTCTTTTTATTTCACCCCTACAAACCTGGTATCAGCTTTTGGTCAAAGATGGACTCAAAAATTTAGATGTATATCCGTACATTAGGGCAGATTTATTCCCAAATGGGGGGGGGGGGGGGGGTAGCCCCAGAGCTTCAGCAGTTAGGATTTTACCTCCTTGGTAACACTAGTAAATCCAGTGACAACTTTCCATACAAGTGGAGCTTAATTTTTTTTTTTTTTAACAAGTGATAGTGGTAGTGTATCAAAACATTGCACAAAAATCCTCAACAAGCATCTCCAGAATCATTAAGGATGGGTACCTTTCACATTTGAAACAATACACTACTGATGCCTGGCACCTGGCAATTGGTATCAGTACTCAACAGTGCCAATGTTCAGTACTTTTGCGAGTGTTTATGTGGTAATTAATATTGATTTGTTAAATAATGAAATCTAACAGTTCATTTTTCTTCAGTATATATATAAACTTGCAATGTTGTGTTTATGTCCAGCTTGGAAAATCACCTACTCTTCCACTCCCTCACAGTCACAAAGATACGTTAGGGTACCTAAGCATAGAACCTCTTGATTTTTACATGAAGTGGTACTTGGTATTTCCAACAGGATTCAGTCTATACCTATAAAAGTACCTTATTTGGTACCCATCCCTAAGAGTCATAACACCAAAGAGTACAAGTTCCAAAAAGATGCTGAAATAAAGGGGTTGATTTTGTCATTTGTTGTGCAAAAGTGCGAGAAACTTTCTAGTGGTGGTTCGAAAATGTGAAAAATCACACAGAAAGTTTATTTCAGGCTTAGGATTTTACAGCATGGTTGAACAATTTTATAGTTTTCCATCCTGTTAATTATTTCCTGGCACTACTCTGCTTGAACTTTACTTGAGGTTTACGCTTATCAACAGTAAAAAGATGTTTCAGTGATGAGCTTTCTGACACTCTAACATTTGTTAACTTTTTCTTTTATGTCTGACTGTAACTGGTTTACACAACTTATAGTGAAGTGATACAAGCTAAAATCATCCACAGCTCACACACCAGTGATTTATTTTTATATTTTGGTCAATATCTGTAGCAGTTGATACAAAATGGATCAATGCATCGTTAGAAATGAGACAGAAACATTAAAAAACATCTGTGCTCCTGGGTCTGATTTGTCCCAGCCCGCAAGACCTAGATAGACAGACATAAGACAGGCTTTTTAACAAAAAGGTCAGTCAGCTGAGATAAAATTGAATCCCACTCAATTAAGTTTCAAACAAATCTATGATAGCTTAATTGTGCTTGCAAAGAAACAAGTAAAAAGCAGTTCACAGCATTTTAACAGGAGAATGTGTCTGAATTATGTCAGATTGGTTCTATTATATTTCTGTTTAATGACAGTCATTAGAAGCCATGAAGCGATGATAGTTGATAAAACAGCTACAAGACAGACATTCTGTAGATCTGTCATGCTATACCGCGTCTCACAATGATTGTTTCTTGTGTGAGTGATGTGTTTATGCAGCTACAGGTTTCTATCTGGCAGTGATAGCGCTGAACATCTGCTGTACAGGAGCAAAGAGTGATTAAATCTGGAACCTGAACACATCAAAGCTGCAATAAATTGGAAATTTCTTCTCCTGGATATGAGATGCTGCAAATGAGTTCCTTGAAAAAGACATAAAAGGTAATATAGAAGCACATGCTGTAGCTGAAACTGAAGGAACAAAATCAGCAGGTGGTATCGCTTTTGAACCTCGAGCAGATATATTATTCCTCTTCCATCCATGCATTTGAAACTCCCATTCTCAAAGTTCCATTCATTATAATCTCTTACTTACTCAAATTCTTGTGAAGAGCTCGATTTTCTGAGATAAACTGGTCTTGAATTGTTTGTGAAAAAATTGTGAAAAAATTGGGATTTTTCCTGGTCGAGGTGACCGCTAGGTGAAATCAGTGTTAAAGCCTCTTTGCTATAAGTGGTGTTTTGCTCTTTTAGTTTTTTAAAAACAGAACTACATAAAAAAAGTCGTTACACCCCACCCCCATTCAACTTCCAACACACCCAGATATCCATCGCTAAACCTCACAAAATGCTAAATAAAGCCCACAAAACCACATATTCTGTAGAAGTGATGCACGATGGAAAAAACCTATCAGACAGTCATGCCACTATTTAGGTCAACACTTTCCAACCCCAGCACAACAGTGGAAATTAAAAAAAAAAAACCTCTGCTAAGTCTAACATCCTCAATGACACCAAATATTTTAGCAATCTGAACGTTCTGTCATCACTCAAACATTAAAGCCCAATCTATGTTATGTGAAAGTAATCATGTGTTGCAGGCCTGTATAGTTATTTTACGATGCACAGCATAAATTTGAATATCAACCCAAAAAAGGCCTGACAGATAGGACAAGTTTGTGTATAAAATTGGATCCAGTTAAACTGTTTTTTCAAAAAATAATCATGAGATTTTCCCTTTTGAACAAAACTTATAGATGTGTCTTTAGTAGAACACTACAGAGGTGAGGAACAGAGCAAGAAACCACACTGTTCGTTCACTAACTGTCATTTCCTGTGAGGTTAACAGGCATTTTCCCAGGCCTGACAGCAGCAAACAGCTGAGAGAAGAGGAGCTGTCGGAAACCGGGGGACTGTGAGATGCATCCAAAGTGGTCTTGTTCAGAAAGAAAGAGCCAGAGAGAGCTCACCACAGCGTCAGTAACAAAGAGCTGAGAGTTCTCACTGCAGTGGCTGAGTTTTGGTCGGTAAGCAACAGGCCTGTCCTCACTGACAACATCTCCACAGTAATACAGTTGAGATGTTTTTCCAACAGATACAACTATTATACAGCTCTACCTGCAAAGATAAACACACAGAGCACACTCAGGCTGAGGTTCCTGCTGTGACACATGGTGACAAACTGCAGATGCAGCTTTGAAGCCTCACTGTGGAGTTTTTCTTAGTACATGTTGTGATGAATGTCCAAAGTACAAAAAGGGTGTCTTCACAAGCAGCTGGAAGGCGAACCAACCAAGCAAGGAGCTGAGCCACGATGCAACCTGAACATTCGTATAGAACAGTGGGTCTTAAAAAGTATTAAAAGTTGATAAATCAGTTATGGGAAAGTTAAGGCCTTTAAGAAGTATTTAAAAAGTCTTAATTGTAATGTTATAAGGTTTTAAATTTTATTGGTATTCAAGCTTTGACGCCGAACGTATCCGTGAATATTTATTTTTCTCCTTGCGACTGTTACGAACTAACCTGACACACTAGACAGACAGTTCCATGTATCCGCCACGGAAACAGTCCATCTGTTTCGAACACGTTTTCAGGGTCTGAACCTTCAAAAATAACCACACCTGGTGGTTGGACGACCATTCTGCTCGCCACAGTCATCACAGACCAGCGTGAGGATCTAGAAAAAGCTTTAGCATCTCAAAATATTTCTTTCTAGATCATAAGAATTTCTCAAGCCTCCTAAGAAAGTTTCTCAGACTTTTCAAAACCTGGGATCTTGGATTCTTACGATTTAGAGAAAACTTCCCCCAGCTTCCCCTGATCTAAGTTGTCTTTATTTATCAATACAGTTACGCAGCCCTGTTGTTTGAGATGTGACAACAAGCAAAGTTGTAATTTTGTGAGGCGTGGGCTATATGTAGCGCTAGCAGCCCAACATATCCGGAGGCTAATGTGATAACAAACTCAGTTTGTACTGTAGTTAAGTATCCATCAGTATGTATTTTTCTTCAAGTTGGCCTTGAATAATTGCTGTTACTCTTTGTGGGAACAGGAATTTCAATTAACCTGCCTTTAGTTTAATTTATTCTTTCAAGCTTTATTCCTTCTCAGCTTACCTAATTTATGTTAAAATGCAAACTACAACTGTCAAAGATTGGTTCCCAACAGCAGCTTAAAGTTGTGATAAGGTCTTAGGACTTTTTGAAAGGTTTTTAAAAACGTCTTAAAAAGGTATTGAACTTAACCTCAGGATTTCAGCATATACACTGTATTAGTGTCTGACTTATTAACAATAACATTGTTGTTAACCTTGACAACTGTGACATGATAGGCACAAACATTGTAACTATATCAACTATGAAATAAGAACAACCCAAGATGTGTTAAAAAAAGGAAAGAATGTGAAGTAATTGTAAACTTAAAGCCAAGCCTCTTTTTTTCAACCTAAATTATAAAGATAACAACAGATAAATTAACACAAAAAAGGCATTAACTTAATTTCAAATAAAATAATTTAAAAAAAAAAATCTTTTTTTTTTTCTTTTACTTCTGCTGTGCTGACTTCATGCTACTGTTGACTAATTTCTCACATAGAAAAATCACAATGCCTTGGGTGGTTTGCAACTTTTGGATGTAGATACCATTTAACACATTTTTCCATACACTGACACTCCTGGTATTGGGAAAAAAATATTTTTTTAAGGGGGGTAGGTATACTGGAATTCATTAACTTCCTGGATATCATAGTTTATTAACTTGTATCTTATTCAAACATAGATTGTATAAATATTTTAAAGGAATTGTGTTTGGTTGCTTATTTTTGAATAAACATTTGTTCAATCTTGCATACTGTTCCTTCCCAGAGGTATGTGTACCCTCATTTAAGAACCACTGATGTATATAAAATGATGAAAGTATTTGTCCATACAGTAGTACAAGTCATATAAAATAAAGCCAGTAGCTTCAATGCTTGTCGTTTCTTTTATTTGAAGCACTTATTGCAGTTTGTTGAAGTGTCTTAGAACTATCTATTTCACACAGGGGCGTATTTAGTGGTTTGGGGGCCCAAGGCAAACCCAGTCAATGGGGCCCTCCATGTCCTTGTAACTCATCTTCCCCAGAGCTAGACTGGCCTTCCCTGGGCACACTCTGTCTTTCTGAGAATCAAGGCATGAGACAGTGCTAATCTAGTGGTAACTTAACGCAACTAAATGCATTTCCTCAAGTTCTGTGCTTAAGTTTGATTTTGAAGAAAGTGAATACATCATTTAGTCCACTTTGTCCTGGATTTGAAATCTTTTATGGTCAAAACTTTACAATAGGTAAATATTGAAAAAAAAATATTGTAGTAAAGAAAAAATATGTAAATATCAAGCACAACATAAAACTGGAAAAAAAAAATCTACTGAAAGAGGTGATATTTACAGTTACCACACTTTTTGGTACTATTATTTTAGAGTTAATGTATTTTTATTTGACCCCCTGTCCAGTGAGTTATATATCCAAAAAAAGAGATTTTGTACAGTAATGTTTATCACCAACTCAAAAAGTTTTATTTTGAGAAAATTATCCTATTTCCTTGTCTAGATAAAGTCCTTAAAATCCTAAAACTCTTGTATGTTTATCTCAGATCTCAGAGTAACATTGTTTTTATTTCCGACATGGTTGAAAATAAGAAAAAAATGGGGGGGGGGGGGGGGGGGGGGGGGGGGGGGTTTACCACTTTCTTCCTGAATCAAATTTTCAGATGTGTTGTAAAATGGAATAGCCCATTGAATAAGAAGGGAGGGGGAGTACCCAAAACCATCATTAAAGATTAAGTCTTTTGATGTATTTTGAAGCATGTGAAGTAATATTTAAAAGAAAAAAAAAAGAAATGCCTTCAATTTAAGAGAACTTCATAAATTACTTTTTAAGAGATGCTTTGGGGGGCCCTGGGAATCTTGGGGCCCCAGGCGACTGCCTGTGTTTGCCTAACTGTAGCTACGCCCCTGATTTCACAGCACTGTCGGAATGTGATATAGCTGTTTTCTGCAAGTTAGCAGCTCTTTACACAGTGTTCTTAGACAGATAGATGTTAAAAGGCATCATAAACATTAGATGAAGGGGTTTCATTAACCTCAGGAAAACCAAGCAGGTAGAGGCTTAATATTTAGCATGCTTTTCCTGAGAAGTGGGTTGCTGTCACTGAGTGTTAAATAAAGTTTGATGATAGGCGCTACAGCATCTGTCTCCGGCTGGCAGCAGGAACAGAGCAGACACAACAAGTGCACAGGAGACTTTGGCTCACAGTGATGCAGGAAACCACAGCCTGTGTTCTGTCTAAAAGGGAGCACATTCTTTGCTCAGCACCTCAGTGTTTCTAAAGCAGTTATAAAAATAAATGTTGACCAGGAATTAGAAGTTTTAATATATTTAAAGACTGCGTGCTTTGCAGGCTAATATGACGTTTCGGTTGCTGCACATCAGACTGCCCAAATAATTCACCGACATAGCATCAAGTTTCGGGTCCATGCACGCAGCATGCCTCATAAATCTCCGAGAACAACACAGACATGAGCGTCCGACAATGTTTACCTTCGTTTCGACTCCGACAACTTCCACAAACTTGTTCGTCGACCACGCCGCCGAACCCAGGGGAGAACTTCGCAGACAGAGCCCTATTCATCCATGCTGACAGGTAAAACACATCCGGCACACAGGGCTGCGTTGTTTAGCAAACTTAAATCAGTGCATCTTGGAGGAGGCGGAGACCCGCAGCCCGTTACTTCACGGATGAGAGCCGCAGAGAGCAGACCACTGAGCAGTGACCTATCATGGTCCGGCCAAACAGCACACATGACCGCCCTCCTTTTAACCTCTTACTGGCCTGAGCGGCCCGACGTCTACCTGCAATTTCTTTCTACGTCACTTGTAACGCTGTTATGGTGGATAGCAAGTTTGTGTCAACGTGGCGGGGGGGTGGACCTGCAAAGACACTTTATTGACCAAAAAAATGGATTAAAAAAGGGTATTCGAACATTTACAGTATTTTTGCGCACCATTTTCGCAATAATAAATAAATAAATAAATAAATAAATAAATAAATAAATAAATAAATAAAATCACCAAGGGGTTTGTAGTGGCACCTAACAGGATATCTGTTTGTTTTGTTAATTTTTTTTATCGCTATTTTTGACCCTAAGGATGCATCTATTTTCAAGTATTAAGTATTAACCAGTGGAAATAAATCTGTATTTATCAAAAAAAATATATATATATATATATATATATATAAAAATTTAGGGACCAAATTATTTATCAGTTCAATGGGAGAATCAGCTGTTGTCTTGCCGCCAACTGCTGGATATCACATAGCTCATTCAATGAAAATCACCTGAATACATCAATTCCATCAGTTGATGATGGTAGGGGAGACTGGGGACAGTTGTAACATTTTGTAGAATTTCTGTCTGTAATTAAGAACTCTTTTAACCCAATTACATTTAACTGCAGTACAAACTAACATCCAGTGTCTGATAATAATGGTCTGCTAATGAGAAACTGTCTGTGCAACATAAATAGATGATGCATTGCTCAGTCTCAAATACAAGGAGTGAAATTTTAGGAAATGTAACATGATAATAAGGACCATGACAGTGACTTAAGATAATTTTATTTCAAGTTTTTTTTTCCTCTCCAAAATTTTAGACAAAATTGCTGTGGTTCTGCAGACTACAGGATTCAACCATAAAACACCAATTTTTTCAGAATTCTTATATGTGTCCAGAGACCTCTATTTCATCAACATGATGAATTATTTCCTTAAAAACCTGTTAAAAAATGTTAGAAAAATAAATATTCTTCCCCTCGAGGTTTATCATTCCACTGCAGGTGAAGCTGTGTTTTGGCCCTTTTCAAAATGGCCACACTCGTGAAATCATCTGCTCAATTATTTCATGAAAATCATTGCTAATTTTCAAGAATTTATGGTTAGAGTAACATCTTAACTGTTACTCATTTCTAAAAAGAAGTATTTTCTGCATTAAGAGAATGGATATTAAATAAAAACCCAACTGCAAAGGTATGGCACTTTAGTTAACCCATTTTTCAAACGTTACAATTTACCCCAAGCAAGTTTGTTACAGCTGTCCCTGCGTGAATTAGCATTGAGCTCACACGGTGTACAGCCAACAGCTTAAACATTACCACAAACAATCTGGAAGAAATATAGTTAAACAAAGCAGGCTGTGTTATCACAAAAATCATTTGTGCACAAAAAACTTTTGTACCTCAAAGTTGTGTTTACCCTCACAAATTTAGCTGTGTCTGCTTCACTGCAATACTTTTTCACATATCGACTAAGGACTAAACTCTGCATGTTCAAAGTGAATCAGAAAGTTTCCAGCTTGTTCCTGATTGGAGCAATTGCAAGTTTTACAGCTGACCCATGTTACAACTGTACCTGGTCTCCCATACACTGGTGGTACACGCATTTTCTTTTTTTATTAGAAGGTGTCATACTTCAAGTATATCTGAGAAGCTTAACTTCTGTCAGTCACTCTGACAATGATCATAACGTTAGAAATGTATCTGTTTCCTTTTGTTTTTAGTTTTATTCCAAGAAATCCAAATCACAATTGCCACTTATTTTCTTCTCTAGGTGGTGATAGACACCAATGTTTTGAATTAAAACTCCAAAAAAGCTTTATTGCAGTCATTTTTTTCAAGAAAATTTAAATAATGCTACAGTTACATTGACATCATGACATATGATAAGGCTAAGAGTTATACCGACAGTATACCCACCCACTTAAAATCAGGTCAAGACAAGCTTTGCTGTGACTTCAGTGTAATTAATTTAAACCTGTATTGGAAAAAAACATAATCTAATCAAATATGCAGCAAATTTAATGTAACTTGCAGTTTGCACAGTGGATGTTTCTCCTACCTGTGTATTTCTGCACATCTCTTTCCTGTTCTTTATGAGATCAGCAAGGCTATTTTACAACCAGTACATAAATCCAGATTTAATCTGAGCCTCTTCGGCGGAGTCAATCTGACCTTCTTCAGTGGCTAACCATTTTTTAAAGATGGCACACAGCAGGAAGATGACAGTCTGCTGTGACTTATTATGTCATATGGGACCTTTCCGCCTCTCTGGGAACAAAGGGTTAGAGGTTACAGACAAACAATGTAGGCCGTCTGTCTGTCTGTATGTGATTAAACTCTGTGTTTCCAACCCCCCCCTCTCTGAGTGTGACTTTTATGGAGCCATGTGCACGGAGCATGCACAGCGCTGCTGTCTTGCAGAAACAACTCAGTTCTTGGATTCAATGGACGGGCTGAACAATGTCTCTATTGATAAGAATGTGACTAACAGAGAGAAAGAGAGGGAGCACTGCAGAGACAAAGACTGGTTTGCAGTTATTATCTGATTACAATCAACATCATTCACTATCATACAGAGGCTTCTGCTGGAGAGATAAGACTTCTGGGAACGCTGACTGAAGCTCAAATATGGCAGCTCACTTTGAAAGTATATTTCTTTGGTCTTTCACTAAAATTTGCTGAACAGATATTTCAATCAAACCACCAGCAGCCTTTGATAATCACCATGATAATTTTTAGGTTAAGGTTTCAAAGTTATTATTATAATAATATAAAAAAATAAAATAAAAATTAATCTACCAAATTGTTGTTGAATTCACCTTATTTACAGACAGGACCACACAATAAATTATTACTCAAGTAAGGAATAAAATCTGAGAGGATGAGCTGGATCCTCTGAAGAGTGATTGGCCAAGCCCAGCACATTAGCAGCGTTTCCACCAAGCGGTCTGGTTCGGCTCAGTACACTTTGGCAGGGTTTGTTACGGTTAAACCTGATCTCGTTTGCATTTCCACAGCAAACTGTGCCCTCTCCTGGTAGGCAGTGTGTAAGCCAAATACCGAAAGCCACATCTGTTCAATAATAGCGTGACGCCATAGCAGCGTGACCCAGTGTATCCCACTAATAAATCCAACAAAGAAGAAAAACGCAACACAGTAAACAAAGAGCAATGATGGAGGAAATGCAGCATTTCGTCCTCTGTGATTGGTATGTAGCTCTTTCATACAAAGTGCGATCAAGCTTTGTTTCAGAGATGACTGTGTGCCACCAGGAGAAATATAGCCGCTGTCGCACGGTAAGTAACGATTATACCAAGCAATCAACGGTCTGCAGTCTTGTAGCTCCACCTTCCAAGAGCGAATCGATTCAGTCTGGCACCCATTCAAAGGGGTCCCCAACAGTGGGACGGCTCGTCTCGGCTGTTTGGGGGTCTGTCCCGGGATTAGTCAGTGGAAACACCACAAAATGTGCGCCGTACCGAGACAAAAACCAAACCAGACTGCTTGGTGGAAACGCGGCTATTGAAGCACCTGGGACACTTCTTTGATGGTGAAGCTTGATGAATCTTAGGGTAAGGCTCAGGGCTATCAGCGTGGTACAAGAAGTAATCTTTACGACAACTCGGTGTCTTATATACAATGAAAGATGTATAGTAACAGCTCTCTCAAAGGAATGAGATTTATATATTTTGGAAGTGCATGTTTGATTCACATGTGGAATCTACAAAAGTTTTGTTGATGAGAGTTACTGTTGTAAATTTTACAGTATGTAGTATTAAACCTTCCATAGACCAGAGTCACAAGGTGCTTCACAGAAAATATAAAATAAGATCATATCAACACAAAAAAAAATTAAAAATGTCAAACAGCAAAGACAACAGATAGTAAAAAAAAATCAAAAAAAATATTCGTCAGAGTCCAAGGCCTGCTTAAATAAATGTGTTTTTAAATGTAATTTTTTTGTTGTTTAAAATGACAACAGACAGTAGAACAAGTACTTAGTTGTGATGACAAAGATAAGGGGATTGCCTCATTGTCTTGACTTGTGCTACTTTATTATGCCTTATAAAAGATCAACAGAGCTTTTTGACTTCAATCATTCTTCTTCTCTGGCAACAAAAATAGCAAACAGTCTTTTTGATTTCTCCCTAAATAAAAGGTCTGTCCATGCATCAAGCAACCTAAATTACACATACTTCATCAATCTCAAACACAATGGAGGACTCTTGTTCAATGTCCATCTAGGGACATGATATTCATATTTAAAAACACACAGTTGTATCAATGTAGACTCAGTGCGTTTAGTAGAGGTGTCCCAGTCCGATATTGATATCGGATATCGGTCCGATATCAGCAAAAAAACAAATATCGGTATCGTATCGAAATGCATCTAAAATCTCTGATATAAGCACTTCGATATAAGCAGTTCATTCCAGACCCCGCTCCTGCTGTTTTTATTTGATTTATTTAGGTTATTTTCTGGGTCTTCTAATTTATTCTTTATTTTATTCAATTACTAGTATATTCTTATGTTTAATGTTAAAATTTCTGTTACCCGTGGTTAATGATAAATGGGTCAGTTTTTCCTCATACCTACTGTTGCTGACTACGTTGCTAGGCGCTACCCAAGTAGCTGCCTGTTGCAGCAGCTCTCTCGTCTTTGTCCGTTTCTTGTAATTTTTTGTCTCTTTTTCGTCATTTTTGTATTTGGAGTGGATCATCACTTTGTATGGTTCATTGTCGGTCACGGACACCAAACTTTTTGTGGCTTCGGCGACATTTTTTACTACTTTTCTCCTGTGTTTGTCTGGAGATCCTACATGTAACCATGGCTGCATTGTTTACATGCAAAATTAGCTGTTAGCAGCCTGTAGCATGTCAGTAGTGTAGGGCTTGATGATTTCCCTCGAGCTGAGGTGAGGTGAGGTGAGGACGACGTGCTGGTTCTCGGATGTGAGCTGGGAGGTGACGACGTGGACCTGTCCTTCCATCCATCGTTGTTGGGAACGTGGGATCTAGCTCCGGGGGATGGACGAGCTAGCTGTGCTAACCCAGCTGCATCGTGCTGTTCACGGACGTGGCCGACGGAGCTGACATCGGACGCCGGCGCCACATTGGAGGAGCTTCGCCTGCTGTGAGCAGACAGGATCCAGGAGACAGAGACTGAACAGACTGCTGGGGAGGCTCAGTCCTGGACCCTGTGGAGGTGGAGACTGGCTGGGCTGGAGAGTGGTGGACGAGTGGTGGACGGGATGTCGTCATCTATTTTCTTGTGGACTTTTTTTTGCACTTTCTATACCCTTTCTTACTTTTTTTTTCTTAAATGCTGCGGTGACTCCTGAATTTCCCCTCGGGGATAAATAAAGTATTTTCTATTCTATTCTATTCTATTCTATTCTATTCTATTCTATTCTATTCTATTCTACTGTTCTTTGTTTGAATAATATCACTTAATCAAGCCTTTTCTAACATGACAGACATACTACAAAATAAGTAAAAAAAGTATGCATGTTTAATGCTGATATCGTATCGGATGAATATCGGTATCGGCCAAAACTCAATGCTGCAGTATCGGTATCGTATCGGTATCGTATCGGAAGTGAAAATGTAATATCCGGACATCCCTAGCGTTTAGTGTTTCAAAAAATAGACAAACATGGAGCGCTTTAAAAGATGATTTAAAGACTACGATGATGCTTGATTAAAGGTATATAAGCCCAAAAATATAACCTAATAAAAGAAAAAAAACAGACAAGACTTAAGTCTTTGGCATACAGATACAAAGGATTATATCTTCACCTCATCCTCTTGGTGATTTTCACTCTTACATAATTTCAATACTTTTGTAGCTGTGAGGATTGTTTGGATGTGTTTGCCACAGATCAAAAATGACAATTTTTGATGTCATCTGTAAGACTGAGTGTGAACAAACAAGCAGTAATTATTATTTGTATATTTATGTTAACATTAATTTATAATCCTGAAGTTTATGGTTGGCCTAACTTCTGACCACATAAGGAGCAGGTCCTTCTTCTGATTCTGTTATGGTGCACCACTATTTTCTGAGGCAGCCCTGAACAAATGAAACAAATATTCAGTAAGGAGCATCCCCTTAAGTTTTTCACAGTCTTGTTTACCTGTTTGTCAGAAGGAACTCAAACAACAACTGCTTTATGTCCACGCTTTGATTCCTGCTAAAGTATGTGCGTGGAATTAAAGATCTGGAGATTTCCAGCAATGTGACTTCACAGTAATTGCTTAAAAAAACACAAATTACAATTTGTGACATGACAAGGCACTGGTAATTGCACGTCACACCACAAGCAGGCTGGGTTGGATTCTGAACCCCTACTCTCTGCATGTTTCCTGCTCCAGCCACTGTTCCACCTCCTTTTATTAAAGGCATGAGAGCCAAAATATACATAAAAGATAAAACATGATATGTAAAGTCTTACACTTATTTTTATCTCCCACAACAAAGGGAACAGTTAATCTGAAGCCAGCTTCAAACCCCTCTAACAGACCAACCAATCAAACTGTGACTGCATAAAGATTGCGAGTGAATGGGAACTTAAGAACTACTGCACAAGGAGAAATGAAAGCAGTTAAAAAGAGGATATATTATCATGTTAATAAAGCCTGATTTAAAATGTTTCTATTCACTTCTTCTCCTTTGTCACATTCATAAAGTTCACTCTAGTGTACCTCCGTCTGAGCATGTGGTTGTGTGATAGGAAGGTACACTGCCCCTTGTCCTTACTTGGGTGTTCTGCCTAAAATAGCCGCCGTTTGATAAGAATCCAATTACACAGTGAAAGGCTTCTGTTACAATGAGTCAGTGCTCTGAGGACTGGGAAATCACTGAGGGTGCTGTTGTTGTAATGTGCAGTCACTGAAAGTAATTCACGGCACATACTGTAACTGCTCTGTGTGACAAAGTGGGTGAGCCCTGTCTGTTGCCTTTAAACACTTGTCACTGAGCTCAAATACTACTTCACATAACTCTTTACAGTTATTTGTTTTGCTAATTTAATTTTGCTTTTTTAACATTGCAGTGCTCACTATCCCAGGTTTGTCTGAGTTAGCAGTAAGCTACAGTGTACATCAAAACACACAGTAATTTAAAGCTCACATTCAGTCTTTAGTTATAGTTACCTTTATTTAACCTTAGGTTCACATCATTCTGAAAATGTTTCTTTGTCCACACTTACTTTTGTGTGTCCTGTTTAGTATGCCATGTGATGCCCCAACAGTCTGAAGGAGTTGGACCAGCACTTCCTGGGTTTTTAAAGAAATGGTGATGTAATCACTGACATCACTGGGACAGACTAACTGTGTGTGTGTGTGTGGGGGGGGGTTGCTTCTGAAAGAACTTTTCTATTTCCTTTATCTATATTGATTTAGGAAAACATTTGTTCTGTTGAAGGTCATTTAGTTTCAAGAAGCGCTAAGGTTAATCTGGAAGTTTATTTACATTATTTATTTTGTGTAAGAGTAATGACTTTTTTTCTTGTGCTGCATCCAACTCAGCTGCAGTTTGGTAATTGGGGACTCCATTAATGCTGTATTTGTAAACATTAATGCCTGTCATCCACACAAAACTGCAGTTTTATGTCAACAAAAACATTGTTTTCTGAAAACGTTCAGATCCAAAAAAGTACAGATTTTGGAAAACTCTGGTTTCATGGTTCCGTGTAAACGCAGGGAAACTGAGTTTTTGGTTCTCAAATGTCACAGCTGAATGATGGGCTCTCATTCTGATTGGATGGCACAGGTTTTACGTCTAAAAAACACTGACAAATATGGGTTTGGCACATAGACTGTAAAAAAAATGGACGTCTGCTTGCTCGGCTTGAAGTGGGGCTCCACAAAAACTGCTCCCCCTAGTGACTGGCTGCAGTATAGGTTTGAAAACACGGCTTTCCAGCCATTCCAGATGGGCTGTGGTCAAACTTTAAAAACTTATTACACGTAGAAATGTTTCTCACGTCCGATTGTTGTGGTGAAGATACTTTGAAGATACTATTTGGCTGTCTTGTATCCAAGTCCTCTTTTTTCTGAAAAGTTTTGTTTTTTATTAGTTGTACAAGGTTACAAACAAGGGTTTATGTAACGTTTAACAATGATTGACAGGTGCCGTTCTCGTGTATTTTTTTCGGGAATTGTACAATATGTCAGGAGGTAGAGTCAGGAAGTGATTAGACTCTCGAAAGAAAAAAAATATATATATTATTTTTGTCACCCAGCTTCACTCAGATTCAACCAGAATCCCTCACTGTCTCTACTGCGCAGACTCTGGCTCCAAACTGCTACAACGGTGGCGCCTGTGTTGGTGGAATTTTTGCTTCAAAACCATACAGTGATAAATGGCGGAGCCACGCTGTCTGCTCTTTATACAGTCTATGGTTTGGCATGCCTTGAGCTGCAATTAATCGGCGGATTTGCCCACTGTGTGTGGAAGAAAGTATTTTCAAATACCAATGAGGGGGTATATTTGTTTTTGAAAATACCTGGCTCTGTGTGGACATGGCCTTATTTTCATTTAATTATGATTAGATTTGCCTTAATTTTCGTTATATTTATGTTTGTTTTGTTGAGTTGACACGCTTCCTAAACACTGTAAATAAACACTCATGTCTTGAGGAAAAAAGATGTCTGCAGTGTTGCCTTCCTGTCACCTCCCTTGACACTCAAGGCCAAACTACACAACACTCTGCCATTCATACTAACCATATAATAGGTGACTGAACAGTTTACAAATTTGTAAAAGTCTGCATCAGTTGTCCATTAGGCTCTAAGATTGGAGCACCAGACTTTATAAAGTGAAGGGTGAAAGTACAACACGTAAATTATATGAGAATTGCAGTGTTTATTTGCTGCTAATTCTGCACTTTACTCACTGTCTCATGTGTTATTTGGGTGTCCGTGAGAAATCCAGTATGAGGAACTACACTAAGAAGGTGTTTCTGCAACAACCTCACACTACGTGTCACATTTTGTGGACACGTGACCATTGTGTGATTTTCGTCAGTGATGACGCAAAATTATGTTTAGCGAGGGCTGTTTCAAATCTAAATTAATCGCTCACGATACAGAAAACTGGATCTCCTCTTTTTCATGAAGTGGTGAATAAATGGAACCCTTGTTGTTTTATTATGTTTTATTGGTGATCTTCATAAGATTGTAGTGAGTTGTATAATGTGAATAAGGAAACAGTGTTACGTTCATAAAATACTGAATTGTTTGGGCTCCAGCAGGCACGGTAGGGCGTGCAGTGAATGAGGCACCTAAATGAAGCTGAGGGCAATTTTATAATTCAGTTTCAAGGAGGTCTTTGTTAACCAACGGGGTCTTTTAATACTCAATGAGCCACATTCAACTGACCAGTCCAGAAAAATGTCTTGTTTCAAGTTATCTACAGCCATAGATGAGGTCTGGATTTCAAGTCATTTTTTTGAAAGGGGCTATGCAGCTTAAAGGTAGAGTCTGCAGGATTTTCCATAAAAAATAAAATGTAAACTTTTACCGGAAGGATCCTGCTCAACTGTCTCCAATGGGACAGTGGGATGTACATGTTTTTCAGTGTGTATGTCTGCCTCGAACCCACTTGCACCCTGTTTGTTGATGTTTTGGTTGTTATTAGGACATTTTAGGCTAAGAGTAAGTATTGTTACCTCAGCAAATCACGCGCACCCAGTGCGGCTTTGATAGTGGACGTAGCACAGAAAAAGACAAACACAACCAAAGTGAAACAAAACTCCAAACAGATAAAGCTTTTTACTAAACAAGGGTGAAGCTTGGGTTGACTTTAATTCGGTTTCTGGCACTTAGAGAGCAGCTCAGGAAGAAGAGCAACACCAGTTAGCTTTCTGCTAATCATGTATGCGTCAAATACCCAGGTCAGTTCAGGTGCATGGCTCTTGAGTCGGGTGCAGTCTCTCCGTGCTACGTCCACTATCAAAGCCAGAAACAACCAAAGTGAAACAAAACTTCAAACAGATAAAGCTTTTCACTAAACAAGGATGAAGCTTGTCTTGACTTTAACTTTTTTTTTTTGGCAAAAAGGATTGTTAGGAAGAAGAGCAACACCAGTTAGCTTTCTGCTAACCAGGTATGTGTCAAATACCCAGGTCAGGTCAGGTGCATGGCTCTTGAGTCTCTCCCACACAGAAACACAATGCTAAAGGTGGTTGCTGGGCAGTGAGTGTGTTGATGCCATCATGGTTTGGGTGTGGGCTGCTGCTGGCACTAAGCCAAAGAGGAGGTGCCCAGTTTGAATGTTGTGTTTTCTACAAGTAACAAAAATTCTTGTAGGCCCCACCTTTAACATTGTTTCATAACAGAGCATGAATTTAATGTGCTTCACCTTTTCCTTTCTTGTAACAAGCTATTCAGGCTTTTTGTCTTCAAGTGACTTGAAATAAGACATTTTTCTGAAGTGGTCAGGTGACTGGGGCTCATATTAAATCTAAAAAGACAGTTTTTTTACTGAAAAGACAAAAACAATTTATTAGATTTAATTATTTTTGCAGTGTATGTGATGAAAACGACAGATGGCTGATCAGGCCTGTGTACCAGAAGTAAATAAACAATTATAATGAAAAATTTTGACATTATTTTCCACATTCCATATCCCATCAATGAGAAATGAGTACTGATTTTTTGGCTGATAATGCTGTTGATTTTTTACCTTGGTCTCCTTAGGTCAGCGCCAGCGCCAGTTGAGTATTGTAGTATAGTAAAAAGCATTTTTGCTGCCCGTAGAAGGAAACTTTTGAAAACGACCTCCAGAGTGGACTTTTTCTAAAACAAAGCTGCCAACATTGCTGTGTAAACAGTAAGCTGGCGTTTTCAGCGGAAACGCTCATGTCATGCTCTGCCTGGTGTAAGCACATACAACAGCCTAACAGTACCGTTGTTTCGATCGTCACAAACTACCGTGTTGTGCTTGTGCTGCTCAATCTGCTGACTGACTGTCTTTCAACAAAATGAGCATCTGTTGCTCCACTTCTGCACCAGATAATCGGCTCAACTCTACTTCAGTAGAGGTCCACCAAAAGCTGCTTCTGGACAAGACAGTTATAGCGCCAACTACGGGTCTGGCATGCTTACAGATTCCGGATGACAAGTATAAATGGGGCTTTAAAAGCATGGGGAAACATTTAAAACAATGTCTCCATTGTGTTTTTCAGATTCTTAATCTCCTCACCTCGATTAACTTTAAATGCTCTCGGACTGACCTTGCACCAGGCCCATCAGCCTCACTTCAAAACGGTCCCAGTTTGACCATAACATCAGTAAAATAAGTGATATGGCAAACAGTCCAGACTCGCGTACATTCACTCCATCAAACTGCACCTACACTGCAAAGCCCACTTAATCACGCAGTTTAATGAGTCTGTGAGCGCTCATGATGGAGTAAATGGGAAAAGGAAAAGAAAGGAATTTAAGCATGAGAATATGAGTAATAAATACTGGCAGATTTAAGGACAATCTGGAGGCTTTGCACCAATCTTAGTAAAGTAATTGTAGTATGCTCCATCATCACATCTTCAGCTGGATGTCTTATAGCTCCAAAATAACAGAGGGGGAGGAATATAGTTGTTATTTTCTCCCCCACTCTTCCCTGCAATCATGAAAAGATGCTTTCACATACATTTTGTGCAGAAGATACGAGTTCATAATTATACAGAACCGGAGCGAGGGCTATGCTGAGAAAATGATGATTATTCTCTTCTGTATAGTGAAACTTTTGGTTCGGTTATTGGAGTTGTTTTGCTGATATGTTCTTTGGGGTGTTAGTTGATTTTTACACAGTTTGTAAAAGGTCTTATTTAAGATGAATGGAATAAGGTAGAAAAAAAGCAGTCACAGCAAGTTTTATTTTTGGCTGATCATGTTTTTACTGTTGTACAAAAGGTTGGTTTCATCCTTCATGGTGTCATAAGCAGGCTTTGATTTTCAACTCTAATTACACTTGCACACAAAGCCGCACACGTCCCAATAAATGCCAAGCAAATGTGCATAATTATCACTAATACGAGGTTGCAGTGAGGAAATAATAAGCAGCCACTTCCGTGTGTGGGTTTTAAGCTCGTAAGGTTAATACATTTTCACCCACTGTCTCTAAGAATAAAATTGCAAAGTCTCTATCTCCTGAACTGAGAGAACCTTTTGATGATACAGTCTAAGGTTATGAAAGAGGTATATCATTAGTGTGCCAGGTTTAAGAGCTAAAAAGAAGCTAAAGAAAAAGCACAGTTGGAGTTTAGGCTAAATCTTGGGCTTGGATCTTTTTTGTTTCTTGGACAAATCTTAGAACTTGAAAGTTTAAATACAGCTGTTAATAGTGTTAGTTTATCAAAAATACAATCAAGATACAACTCTTAGAAGAAGTAAAGTAAAGAAGACAAACTTTCACAGAGCTCCTCTTCAAGAGACCACAGTCTGATGCTTTTACAAAATTACTTAAAGTTTTTGTCAATTTTTTAATGTCTGTACATGAGAAAATCAAAAAACTGATTATGCAGTTCCAGCAGGTTGCCATTAGATGTTACTATAAGTCTGTACTGTACAGATCTTATGACCTTGCAATCATTTCTTCCTGTGTCTAGCTCCAGCTAACACTCTGTCATGCCATTCCTTGACAACCATGAATCCAGACTCATTATATGGAAAAATGTCTCATCACACATCTGACAGATGTCATGACTGTGTCCTTAAGTTCTTGCCCAGAAATACCAGTGAGTATGTGTCTGAACTATAAATGTAGAGAGGCAGAGAGAAGGGAGACATAAAGAGTTTTTAGAACCAAGTGCAGACAGGTCTACTCAGCAAACAGAAAAGGGTCCCTGAATATTAAGTATTTAGAATGGGTTGCATAATATGAGCATGCACAACAAATGTTCAGATTTAAGCTGAAGTTTATGCAGCACATGCTGTGAAGAGGTCTGTGGTGTGTTTCCCCCTTTTCTTAATGAATACAGAAGTGGAAAGGCAGGAATTCCAATGAGTTTTCATTATTTTACGAATAATTAAAAAAAAAACAACTTCAAAATACAACTTCTAATCTTTTCACACTTCCCTGGTTGTAACTAACTACAGTGGCTGTAGCCAGCCTTAAGGTTGTTTGCAAACTGCATTAAATAAAAAGAAGATGAAGAATGAAAACCTCATTAAATCGCAGGAGGAAGAAACATAAGTGACTGGTGATGTACATATGGTTCTACTGCTGTGAGACTGAGAAGCAGAGAAAACACTTGTGAAATGTTTTCCTCACATTCCATTTATGGTGGTTGTCTCTTCTTTTAACAGGCTGTTACATTTACAGTGAAGTAATGCAAATGAGACGGTGGTGAACCTTGTCATTTCTGGTCATGACCAAGGTAATAAACAGGTAATTGTTTGCCCCTGTGAAAGACTGATTTCTATACATACCAATTCCTGACAATTTTTTAAAATAACAAGTAAATGCTAGAGAAGCAGTTTTACTGTTAGCTTGGTCATTGTTTACTTCCTCTTCACCAGTGAAGCATACTACAAAATAGATCAAACAGATGTCTGACTACCTCAGAACTCAGTATACAGTACACACTGAATAATACATTCATAGGTAGTACATGACAGGGTGTTTCAAATCCAGCCTGAGCATGACAATAAAATGGTCTGAGGAAACTGCTGGGTCACAGAAAGGGTGCTGAAACAGATGCTGCTGGTGGCTGCAACCTGTGGCACCTCACCTTGGTGGCCACAGGACAACTGCCACGAAAATGGACCATTAACAGGATGAGTGTTTGCTTTTGTTGTCTGCAGTGCACATGATAGTGTTTTTTCTTATTTTTTTATTTTTATTTTTACCTTGTTCTGTTCAGCGTCACGACAACAGAATTATTGTCTGACTGCCGTATTGTGCAGAACACATTTGCTTTTCCAAAGGGAGCCGTTAGTGTATAAGGCTCCCTTTGAGTTTTAAAATTATAATCTTTATTAGTGTCTATATATATGTATATATATGTATATATATATATATATATATATATATATATATATATATATATATATATATATATATATATATATATATATATATATATATATATATATATATAGTTTATAATCTATATTGATATATATATATATATCAATATATATATATATATCAATATATATATATATATATATATATATATATATATATATATATATATATATATATATATATATATATATATATATATATATATATATATATATATATATATATGTGACACATGACAGTGTTGTGTGAGTCGATGTTGTCCCCACTTCTCTTTTTTAAACCAAGTGATGGAGGATTGGACCCAACAAAAACAGACTCAAAGACCCAAATAGTTAGTTTTGTGGTTGTATGCACTAAATTACAAATAAACACAGAAAAAAGTGGCATTGACTGTTGAGTAAGAAGTGAAAAGAGAAATGGAAAAACGCCTCCTTTGGAAATTTGTTGGCTTCATGTGGTACCATTCCAGTTTTCAAAACTATGATTGGCTGCTTGTCTTGTTTGAGTCATAATAAACTCTATGGGTTATGGAGCAACAGCCTGTATGATAAGGCATAGTCAAGTTCTTTCATAAATATTTGAAATAATGGCTTTGGAAATAGGCTGACATATTCTTGTCAAGTTGTTAAAGGATTAAGTCTGAAATGTTGCTCCACTGTATAAAATGCCTTAAAGGGCAACTCCGTTTTTTTGACAGCTGGACCTTATTTATAGGTGTGTGCATGCTCATACACTCACCCTGACAAACATCGTGCAGCTCGGAGTCCTTCAGAAGTTATTAAGACGCAGCTGATTTTAGCTGCAAAATCGCTCATTTCGGCTATATTCTTCCATCAATCGCCAGTGTTATCAAAGTCAGCTCGTCTACTGTCTTCAGGTGGGTCAGCTGACCCAGAGCTGACCTGGTAGTGTTTGACGGTTGTCTTTACCGGTTTGAGCCTGAGTACACAGACGAGGAGCTCCATGAAAGAAGGATGCAGAGGGAGAGAGACGAAGAGCTGGCTCGAGAACAACAAACAGGAGCACGTCCACGACTCAATGCAAACTGGTGGTGCGCTTGTGGACAGTGTTCGCCTATGGCAACAGAAGAGGAGTGTGTTTGTGGTAACGATGGATAGCGATGGATGAAAAAATACAGCCAAAATGAGCAATTTTGCAGAGATTATGTCCCGCGCTGAAGCTCCCTTGCCGTGGCCCCCGCTAAGTGCGGCTAAAATCAGCTGGATCTAAATAACTTCTGATGGACTCTGAGCTGCACGATGTTTGTCTGAGTGAATTTATGTGCATGCACACACCTATAAATAAGGTCCAGGTGTCAAAAAAACGGAGTATCCCTTTAAGGCATTTTATACAGTGGAGCAACATTTCAGACTTAATCCTTTAACAACTTGACAAGAATATGTCAGCCTATTTCCAAAGCCATTATTTCAAATATTTATGAAAGAACATGACTATGACTATGACCACTATCAAAGACTTAAAAAAAAAGAAGTAAAATGAAAAAAAAAAACTCATTGGCATGTCTTAGTGACATCACTCACTGGTTTCTGGAGCAGAGTTTTGAAGCATATTGATGGCTGTTGCCACACAGCAAAGTCTGGTTCAACCAAAGTTAGCATTAGCAGAGAGATAAAGTCAAAGTGGGCATTTTAGCCCTGGCCATGAAATAAAGACAGTTTTGCCTCTTATCATACCAAACTCATGACCTTGTTTTATTTAAAACTCCTGAATCACAGATTTCCCCCTGTAAAGTGTGTGCAGATACACAAGACGAGCTATTCAGTCCAAAAGTGCTTAGGTTTTACACACGTTGAATTCTGCTGTAAAGATTGGTGGGAGTGTGACTTCACAGGCTTTTTCAGCCAGCCTCAAGCAGACAGTTGAGAAACTGCAGTTTTTAGCAGCTTCTCTTCTCAAGACCCGAGGTTACCTCTTGTAAGGAATACAGGATATATGTATGCATATATGGGTGGATGGATGTATGGGTAGATGGACCCTAAATAATGAAAATGAAACTTTGCAGAACAAAGAGGACTAAAACACAACACAGCCCAATATAATCTTCATATCACCACAGCATACACATGTGAGAAACATTTCTATGAGGTGAATTTATTTGTTTTAAGGAATTGACCACAGCCCAACTGTAGTGACTGGGGAGCCAGATTCTTTGACCTATACTGCAGCCAGCCACCAGAGGGAGCAGTTTTTGTGGCAACCTTATTTCCAGCCAAACAAGATGTCATCCATTTTTTTAACAGTCTATGGTTGCAGCTATGGAGTGATAGGAGACAAAACAAAGGAAAAAGCTTAAAAAAAAAAAAAAAAAAAAAGCTAAAAAAAAAAAAAAAAAAAAAACAGAAAAAAAATAAGGGGAGGGGATGACTGAGCTTCTCTCAAGTGATGTATTTTGTTTTAATCTGTTTAATGCTTTGGTTAACACTTTACACAACAGTTAAAAGAATACTCTTAAGCTGGCTGTAGGACACATATTCTGACAACACTTCTACAAGACTTCTACTGATCGACTACAGAAAAATAACACACTTGAACTCTTGTAAGCCACTTGGCTGCATGAGACCAGGCATGAATTATTAATGTAGTTTTAAGCAAAATTGAAATTTTAGGCGTATCCAGCGCACTGACATGAAGATTTGTCTTCATGCTGTATTTCTAGTATTCATGCCTTTAAAGGAGGGGATTTATCTGTTGCAATGCTGAGTGAGGAGGTAAGAAAGGGATTACTTGGATGGTTTAGTCTGACAGAAAATGAGTAGGAGCAGAAGAGAGCGTGCTGCATGTACAATAGGGAAAACATTCTCTGATCCAAAAGTGATGCGATGCAAAATGCTGGAGTTATTGATAATGTTTTTCTTTTAATCTTTCTAAAGTACATTTGGAGATGATGCTAAAACCTACACAGATAGATCCACCACTGTGGAATTCAAATAATTTATTAGCCATGCGAGAAAAAACCCAACGAAGATGAACTGTAGTTCTTTCCTTTTCTGTTTGACACAAGCATTGAAAACACAGCAAAGAAATGAGCTTAGTTTTGCCTGGAGGAATGGTTCTAGCCCTTCTCTGTGGTTTCATTTCCCTACAGAGCTCCACACAGATCATAAATCCCTCAAATTATGACAGAATGACACATGGATTTTATGGCCTGCCACCGTTATAGATGAACCAGCTGTGAGTCACGGTGCAACACATTGAATTACACCATTTTGTTTTGTTATAATCAATGACAAACTATTGTGTCCCCCACCCTCTTTGCCGGTGAGCAAAATTCGCAGATGAAGCCCCAGCAGGTGAAGGAGAACCAAGCAAAGTGCCTTTAAATCTACAGTTTACTGGCGTAGCACCTTGGGGAGTGTAGCGGCTCATTGAGCTGGGTGAAGCTGATAACGGTCCACAAAGTCAGTCGTTTGCTTTTTTGAGGATTTCAGCTTTTCAGTTTCTTTCAAAAAGCTCTTGGCAGCAGTCCTGCAATCCTTTTCAGACGCTGAATGTGTTAAACGTTTCTTTTGTTACAGAATGACAAGAGAGTGAGGCTGAATCTGCAGTGAGGGGCATACTGTTGTTTCCAAAACACTGACAAAAAAAACTCTTTGATTAAACTGTGATGAAGTCGTAGGCGTGAAAATCACACCCTGAGACGTGTGAATGTGCTCAATATGCCTCTGTGACTCTGTCGGTGTGTGTTTTGTATTTTATATGAAGTACAAATATGCTCATGAGCACAACTTTAGACAGTGAGTCACTGAAAAGTGTTATTTGGTTCTAATATTAACTATTAAATACCATATTTAATATCATCTACAGAATATTCTCTACAGTAGAGGAGCAGACTGGTGCAAACAAACATAATAGATGTTGAAAAAGTTTAAATTCCATAAAACTAAACTTTTAAAGACTGAAAAGAATCATAGAAGGACATTTAGCTGAACAGAATTCTGTCTCACATGGGAACTGTAAAGACTCACAGTGTGACTTAAGGAACTCTCAGACTGATGTGGGGGCTGTCTGTTATCAAAGAAGTTTTTTTTTTTTTTTTTTTTGATGTTGTTAAGGGGCTCGAGGCTGAGTCACTGTCTATTCACTGTGGATCCCTGAGGTGAAACTTCTACACACTTAATGAGCCTGAGAATACTTCCATGCCTACCTTTCTAAGCTCTCCTTTCTTGAACTGGTGAAATATGCTCATTCTGCAGCCAAAAGGCCATTTTACAAGAAAGACTGCTACATATTTTTTCTGCTCTGATCCTCCTTTATGATGAGTGTTAATGTCAGGTGGACATTAGTCCTCTTCAAAGTTATGTCCTGCTCCTAAGGCATGAACTTTATGTTTCCTGAGGATTTGCTGAGGGGAGGATGACTCAGGACAATAGAGACACAGGTGAAGAGGGCTGTAAAATGTAAAGTCTTTTAAAAGTGAAACTAACAAGGAAAGCCCACGGTTAATAATGAAACCCAGGGGTTGAAGGGAAGGAATCAATGTCCAAAAATAAGGGGCTCAGGACTAAGTTAAAACGCAGGGGAGCAGAGTTCCAAACAGGCATCAAGACAAGTAGCACAGAAACAAGGGAAGACAAAGACTACTTAAGGTGAGGCATTCTGGTGAAACAATCGGAGAACACAGTCACAGGTGGGCAAACGAAACCAGAGTCAGAGGCTTGTAAGCTTTAAGCATGAATACAGCACTCACTAGTCTTCTATACAATTAAACCTGACCATCCTCTCTAACACCAGGGCCCTGTTCTACGAAGCAAGTTCAGCCTAGCGGGATAGCCTTGAAGCTACCTCGCTGAACTGAGCGCGATAGCCGGCGGTCTCGCTACACGGTTTTACGACGCTGGTTATCAACCTCATAAGTGGATCCAGCTAGGCAATGAGCGCGTGCACGTAATAAGGCGGAGCCCACTGCATCTGACCAATCGCGAACATGGAGCAGTCTGGAGCGTCAGAGCAGGCCGGAGAGAGAAGGACCGCATACTTCATACAGGAGGAGCAGGAGGTGATCATGAGGAAGTATGACGAGGTGAAACATGTAATTAACGTTAAAAGGAAGGAGTGCTGGTAGAAAATTGCTGACAGTCTAAATGCGTAAGTGTAGTGGTGTAGTGCAAATATAATCTTTTGTGCCATTATCATCCTGAAATCGCACTGTTCACCATGCACTTTTACTGTAACATGCAACAAACTAATTTATTTCTTAGATGAATTTATTCATTTGTTCATTCCTATCGTGTTTACATTTTTTTGTGTGATACGTAGCCCACATGAGCCCTACATGAATTCCTGTCACAATTTTAATACGGGCGATAAAATACTGTCATGGAACAGAAGTGTTGGCATTGAAGATCTTATTACGGCAATGAGAGTTCTTCATTCCCTTTAACTACCTGTAGAAAGTGTCATGTACTACCAACCCCTCCCTGGAAAACCGGTAACTTTCATAAAGGTGGTCATCCCAAAAAGAGAGTGGGTCGGGCTCCGATGTCCACGGGATCCTCTAAGAACGGACAAGCCATTTTTTCGTGAGGGCTCATTGGTCAGTGGGCGGGGTTTTAATAGTCCGCGAGTTCAATCTGGAACCTAACCTGCCCCGGAGCAGGTTAGCCGTTCAGCGTACGTTGCCATGGAGACTCGCCTCGCTGAGGAGTGATCCCGTGTCGTAGAACAGGGAATCCGAAACCTATCCTCAAAGCTACCTCGCTAGGCAGTAATCCTGCTTCGTAGAACAGGGCCCAGAATAACCAATTAGTCAAACAATCCACTGATAACTTTTAGGCCTTCCTCACACGAGACGGCCCCGTATTGTCTTGGCGTCGGCATCAAAACATGTATCACTGTTTACACATTGTATTGTACATAGGCTTGTGCATTTACATAACGCAAAACTGTCATCGAGTTGCCCGTCTGGTTCTGCTCCGAGGCGGATTCCACGTGGTCATGCACATGTTGTTGTTGTCATAGCTGGTGTTGTTCATGCTCTCTGAGAAAATGTTGATATAATAGTGGAAGCAATATTTGTAGCTGCTGGAACAATATCAGAATCAGTCCGACTGTTGCCATTGTTATTGTTGTTGTGTGTGACAATGTGGGTTGGGGGGCGGGGAGTAGGAGGGTGCTATGAGGTCACCAGACTTATCTGTTTATACCAAGTACGGCATGAAGACGAATACGCAGATATCCACCTGCCGACCCGTTTTCAGAAAAGATGCGGAGTCATGGACAAATACGTGTCTCTGTGTATCAATATCACCGGATCGACAGTTTATATTACTGGAGTCATAGAAATTTGTGCTCGTGTAAAGCCCACCTTAATCACATGTGGCAGGCGCATGTTGTGTAATAATACATTTTATCTGTAATGCACTTTACATGGGCTGCACCATGGCAGTTAGTGCTGTAGCATCACAGCAAGAAGGTCACCGATGATGTAAGGTTAGTGTCAAAAGATTTGTGTGAATGTTGTGACGCAGTCAAAACAAGGCTCAGAGTTAACGCACACGGGCAGTGTGAAGAATCAGTGATTTCCACTTGATGCATAATGCCTTTTACCTCATGATGTAGTTTTGATAGTTATTTGTTGGTCAGATTCCTATTCGTAATGAAAGAAGTACAGTTGCAAAAATGCAACCCAGGAGGGGTGGGAGAAAAAAACAAAAATTAGTATATAGGGATTTCTTGTTTGATGATATCAAAATAATGATTATTTGTAATTTTTTTTTAAAGTGATTTTTGCATAATATAGGACCTTTAACTGGGATGCATTTCTGAGGCCTCCTTCTGTGTTTTAACAGATGCTGTTAAGTAGTTCACGAAAATGAAGCCTATGGGGAAGTGCTGTTCATAGAGGATCCGCATGAGGCTGGCTGCTGGAAACCACATACACACCCAGCCAAAAAAAAAAAAAAAACTTTTACAGCACTAGAAACATATTTACAGCCTGGTTCAAAAAAACAGCTTGGGTCTAAAATGCTGATTTTGCTATCAGCACATACTGTACTGAATTATTCTCCAACTGTGTGGTTTAGAAGACATTGGGATCAAGAGTTTATCCAATCAGTGACACAGCTCAGTTCACGTGACCGATGGGCGCCATACAGCTGTTTTAAAGGATGTTCAAATCCTATGTTATATCAAATATGGCTGCCTCTGCTGATTGGCTTGGCTACACTGTTTCAGGAACAGACAGGCAATGCTGCGTTGACAAAGTCCATACAGTCTAAAACATTATCTGTTTTAGTGAGGGCCTCAATATTACAGGGTCACTAATCAAACTGTAACATCAGGTGCTAACAGAGACACATTCATGCAGTCAAGTTCAAAGAAGACAGTTGTTTAGGAGTTATTAAAGGTGATGTTATGGTGGAGGGAGGGTGAAATAAAGATGCCCAACCAATGAGAAAGGTTAAGCTTGCAGGCCACACCTCCTATAGTCCTTAGTCATCCAAGAAGTACTATATCCTAGGCAGGGCCATATTCAGGGGTACAAATACTACCCCAGGACTAAATCTAGATCCTTGTTCTGGGGAAAAGCTGTTCTGGTTGAAACACAGCTTGGGTGTTGTTTTTTTCTTCTTTTATCTCAAAGGGCAACTCTGTTTTTTTGACCTTATTTATAGGTGTGTGCATGCTCATATACTCACTCAGACAAACATCCTGCAGCTCGGAGTCCTTCAGAAGTTATTTAGATCCAACCGGTTTTAGCTGCACTTAGCGGGGGCCACGGCAAGGGAGCTTCAGCGCGGGACATGATCTATGCAAATTTGCTCATTTCTGCTATATTTTTTCATCCATCGCCAGTGTTATCATAAAGTCAGCTCGTCTACCGTCTTCAGACTACGACTTTGAGTTTGTCGGTTGTCCTTACTGGTTTGAGCCTGAGTACACGGACGAGGAGCTCCATGAAAGAAGGATGCAGAGGGAGAGAGACGAAGAGCTGGCTCGAGAACAACAAACAGGAGCACGTCCACGACTCAATGCAAACTGGTGGTGTGCTTGTGGACAGTGTTCGCCTATGGCAACAGAGGAGGAGTGTGTTTGTGATAACGATGGATAGCGATGGATGAAAAAATATAGCTGAAATGAGCGATTTTGCAGAGATTATGTCCCGCGCTGAAGCTCCCTTGCCGTGGCCCCTGCTAAGTGCGGCTAAAATCGGTTGGATCTAAATAACTTCTGAAGGACTCCGAGCTGCACGATGTTTGTCTGAGTGAGTATATGAGCATGCACACACCTATAAATAAGGTCCAGGTGTCAAAAAACCGGAGTTGCCCTTTAAGATAACTGTTAATCAGAATTCTTTGTTTTTTTAACAACCAGGAAATGAATTATTTCAGATCATTCCCATTTAGAGCTGTAATCAAAAACACTACCACCATTTCTACTTCCTGAACTCTGAATAATCCAGTTCTTGCATGTTGTTTTTAACTGCATCACAAAATCCAAGGTCGAAGAAATAAAAATGAATATTTCCTGTGCAAGTATTAAAATTTGACATGAGGCTGTCATTTTAAAGCAAAGAGTTGCAACATAAAAAGCAGTGACATGTGATTAAGCAGTCACTGGCCACAGTTAATGGCCATCTGGCAACATCTACAAGTTGTAATTAGTGTTTAAAAAAACACAGCACCTTTCCAGACGCACAGGGAAACGTCAAACACGTCAAGCGACTCTCTGAGGACGGCAGTAGCGATTGCTCATTAGTGGCTAATGGAGAAGGGTTTTGTTTTTTGACAGTAATGGATATCTCCACTCTTACTTTTTCATGAATCGATACACAGTCCTGTTGTTGATAAATTAAGTAGCCTTTTCAACCATTCTTACCACATAAAGCACACAATAAGCTATTGATTTATGAGACAAAACAAAAAGGCCGTCAATAGTTTGCAGACTTCCTATTACCTCTCAGTAACAGTGCTGTACTGACACAGTGCCTTGGGATCCATTGAGAATGAATAAACTAGATTCATAGGACAACATCCTGGGAAACTGGGAATTCATGCATTAAAGGTTTATATTAAAAAAGTTTAGTTATTTCCCACTTGTCTTCATTATAACACCTTTGCTCAACATCTTCAAGCCAGATGCCTTTTCAAAACAGAAAAGTTCAATTTCAATATCCACCTGACCTTCCAGTGAGACCATTTGAAATCTCTTCATTACACAACTGCAATAATGTTGAAATGAGTCCTGACAACCTTAATTCTGAGAAGAGTTAAAGTCTACACTAATTAAACAGGTTTTAAATCCTTCGCCGGAGGAAAAGAGAGACGTGAATAATCTTCAAATGGTCGAACATTTTTCAGTGTGGATGTTGATACAGTGCTCCAGCTCCTGATTTGTGAGCTTGTCTGAGGTGATGACAGACACATTTATAAGACCAACCGAATGGAGAGTGACTCACTGTAATGCAGTACAAAAAACTTAGGTGGGACTTCAACATGACAAATTAGCCATATGACAGGTGTTTAAGAGCAAGGCAACGATTATCCAAGACAAGACAAACTAAATTACTCACAAGTACCAGCGATTTTTATGAGTGGATCCTGTTTACCACAAATTATGACTCAGACTAAGAACACTTTAATATCCTCTTAGTGGCAATTTGTTGTGCAGAACGGAAATGAAAATATATTAAAACACATCGGGCAAACCAAGACAGATATCTAAAATCCTCCGTAGCAGCTGGTATAAATATTGTTTCAGTCAGGGCAATATCTCAAAATTCATGTCAGTATAAACCAGAAGTTGTATACCAACAACTGTAATGTATATGAATAAAATGAACCACACTACTTATCAGTGGAAATTGAAGTCATGCTTCAAAATTGAACTGTAAGTGAATTACTTTATTTACTTTTTTTTCATAAATATTTAGTATGAAGTATGTAAATGTGTTTGTTGAATTAAGAAGACTGGTGGTTTTAAATAGGTTAAGCTAAGTAGGTTTTAAATAAGCTTATGCTTCATTATTTTCAGAAATGTAAGGTTCAAACTGTTATTGATGTTTTGACGATTCTCATTGGATTTGTTCATTTTTCATTCATTCATTCATTCATTCATTCATTCATTCATTCATTCATTCACTTATTTATGACAGACAACCAAAGCATCCAATTTGTATGTTTACACTGCACTTCCTTAGCATTCACTATGCAAATATATGAATTAGAAAAAAATATTTGACAAAATGGAAAAATTCCTTTAAAAAGCTGAAAATTTTGAAACTTGCCAAATTGTATTCTATGGCAGGACAGTTGCATTAGATTGCATCATCTGCACAGGTGGCCATAATGTTTTGGTTGGCTGATGTGTATCTAGGGCATTTACACTTGACATCACACAGTGTTGCCATGGAGCTTCCAGCTGCTGCCTACCATTTTGCACAATCAGGATAATAACCTGCAGTTAGGGAATCTGCCCCTGTCACTGGTTTGGCTGTGCAAGAATGTTCAGTTAGCTGCTCATAATTTCTAAACCTCTGTTAAGGACCAGTTGATCAGAATAAAAATAAGAGAGTAATCAGCCTCAATTCATACAATGTAGATCTGACGCAAGTCCACTTCTTTCTGCTGACCCTTAGGGCCTTGTTCAAACCGCCTCCTACACACTCCCCCTCCATGACAGAGTGCACTTCGTCATGGAGTCACACTCGCAGCTGAATGAAGTTCACTTCATCAGGGTGTAGGGTATAAATACAGCTTCGGGACAGAAACTTCACTCGATCTCACGCGGAGACAGATAAACAAAGAAAAAAAAGAAAATATAACGTAGAAAATACAAAAGAAACTTACTCCCACGCTTCTTTGGCTGCATTTCTTTTTTTTTTACTGAAGAGTTTTTCATGTTTCACTCTCGCTTGAATGAATTCTTTTTTTTTTTTTTTTTTTCATGAACGCATCCTTGTAACTGTGAGGGGGTGGAAAAGTAAGCAATTTTCCATGCTGGACATAAACACAGCATTGCAAGTGATATATTGAAGGATAAATGTGTCAAATTGAAATATTCTATCCCCTTGAGCAATATCATATTGCTACAGGAAGCTGAAGTTATATTTGTATTTTGGCCCTTTTCAAAATGGCTGCCCTCGTAAAATCATCTGCACACTTGGCACACTAATTTATTTATTTTTTTGTCATAAAAATCATTATTTAATTTCTAAAAGTTGCAGTAAGAGTAACATCTAAAATGTAACTTATTTTTGAAAACAAGTACCTTCTATATGAAAAGATTTTTTATTTATCAACTACACTACATAATTTGCCCTAGCCATACACACACACACACACACACACACACACACACACACACACACACACACATATATATATATATACATATGAATGTGAATGTAATAAAGTATTTCTGATTATGATTCTGAATGCTAGCTTAAAAGCAGGGCAAAGGCTGGTGGCGCAAATTCTGCTATCATTAGGCACACTCTAAAGATCCATTTGTCTCAGTCTACCCTGGGGAAAATAATGATGATGGCATTTTTTACTCTTGTGAGATCACTTTACCTGACTTTGACTGCTGTTTAATGCTGTGTTTCAATCAGAGGTTTAAACAGTACCTAGAACTAAACTGTCCCTGTAATCCAATGATTGTGATTCCTCTGGGGGGCCAAAGTCCCGGGTAGATCATGAAAACAGAACAAAAATTTATGGAGAATTTTATATATATATATATATATATATATATATATATATATATATATATATATATATATATATATAATATATATATATATATATATAAAATATATATATATATATATATATAATAAACAAAATTTATCTCCCCTCCATTTGTGAGCTACCACCTTATCGTGGTGGAGGGGTTTGCGTGTCCCAATGATCCTAGGAGCTAAGTTGTCCGGGGCTTTATGCCCCTGGTAGGGTCTCCCATGGCAAACAGGTCCTAGGGGAGGGACCAGACAAAGAGTAGCTCACAAAGACCCCTAATGATGACAAACAGAAATGGTTCAGCGTTTCCCTTGCCCGGACGTGGGTCACCGGGGCCCCCTCCTGGAGCCAGGCCTGGGGGTGGGGCTCGATGGCGAGCGCCTGGTGGCCGGGCCTACTCCCATGGGGCCCGGCCGGGCACAGCCCGAAGAGGCAACGTGGGACCCCCTTCCCGTGGGCTCACCACCTGCAGGAGGGGCCATAGGGGTCGGGTGCAAAGTGAGTTGGGCGGCAGCCGAAGGCAGGGACCTTGGCGGACTGATCCTCGGCTGCAGAAGCTAGCTCTAGGGACGTGGAACGTCACCTCTCTGGCGGGGAAGGAGCCTGAGCTGGTGCGCGAGGCTGAGAAATTCGGGCTAGATATAGTCGGTCTCACCTCGACACATAGCAAGGGCTCTGGAACCAGCCTTCTCGAGAGGGGTTGGACTCTCTTCCACTCTGGAGTTGCCGCTGATGAGAGGCGGCGGGCAGGGGTGGCGATACTCATTGCCCCTCGGCTCGGTGCCTGTACGTTGGAGTTTACCCCAGTGGACGAGAGGGTAGCC
This sequence comes from Halichoeres trimaculatus, assembly GCF_033239565.1. Taxonomy (NCBI): domain Eukaryota; kingdom Metazoa; phylum Chordata; class Actinopteri; order Labriformes; family Labridae; genus Halichoeres; species Halichoeres trimaculatus. The sequence continues at coordinate 5,212,303 of NW_027437188.1, read as the reverse complement.
TCCCTCCGCCTTCGGGTGGGGGGACGGATCCTGACTGTTGTTTGTGGCTATGGTCCAAATAGCAGTTCAGAGTATCCACCCTTTTTGGAGTCCTTGGAGGGAGTGCTTGAGAGTGCTCCGTCTGGGGATTCCCTCGTCCTACTGGGGGACTTCAATGCTCATGTCGGCAATGACAGTGAGACCTGGAGGGGTGTGATTGGGAGGAACGGCCCCCCCGATCTGAACCCGAGTGGTGCTTTGTTGTTGGATTTCTGTGCTCGTCACAGATTGTCCATAACAAACACCATGTTCAAGCATAAGGGTGTCCATATGTGCACCTGGCACCAGGACACCCTAGGCCGCAGTTCGATGATCGACTTTGTAGTTGTGTCATCGGACTTGCGGCCGCATGTCTTGGACACTCGGGCAAAGAGAGGGGCGGAGCTGTCAACTGATCACTACCTGGTGGTGAGTTGGCTCCGATGGTGGGGAAAGATGCCGGTCAGACCTGGTAGACCCAAACGTATTGTGAGGGTCTGCTGGGAACGTCTGGCAGAGTCTCCCGTCAGAGAGAGCTTTAACTCCCACCTCCGGGAGAGCTTCAACTGTGTTCCGGGGGAGGTAGGGGACATTGAGTCTGAATGGGCTTTGTTCCGTGCCTCCATTGTTGAGGCGGCCGATCGGAGCTGTGGCCGTAAGGTGGTTGGTGCCTGTCGGGGCGGCAACACCCGAACCCGCTGGTGGACACCAGTGGTGAGGGATGCCGTCCAGCTGAAGAAGGAGTCCTATCGCGCCTTTTTGGCGTGTGGGACTCCCGAGGCAGCAGACAGGTACCGACAGGCCAAGCGGAATGCAGCTTCGGCGGTTGCCGAGGCAAAAACCCGGACATGGGAGGAGTTCGGTGAGGCCATGGAAAACGACTTCCGGACGGCTTCGAAGAGGTTCTGGACCACCATCCGGCATCTCAGGAGGGGGAAGCAGTGCACTGTAAACACTGTGCTCAGTGGGGACGGTGCGCTGCTGACCTCGACTCGGGATGTTGTGGATCGGTGGAAGGAATACTTCGAAGACCTCCTCAATCCCACCGGCACGTCTTCCTTGGAGGAAGCAGGGTCTGGGAATGATGGGGTGGGCTCTTCCATCTCTGGGGTTGAAGTCGCCGAGGTGGTTAAAAAGCTCCTCGGTGGCAGGGCCCCGGGGGTGGATGAGATCCGCCCAGAGTTCCTTAAGGCCCTGGATGTTGTGGGTCTGTCGTGGCTGACACGACTTTGCAACATCGCGTGGACATCGGGGGCAGTGCCTCTGGATTGGCAGACCGGGGTGGTGGTCCCTCTTTTTAAGAAGGGGGACCGGAGGGTGTGTTCCAACTACAGGGGGATCACACTCCTCAGCCTCCCTGGTAAGGTCTATTCGGGGGTACTGGAGAGGAGGGTCCGTAGGTTAGTTGAGCCTCGGATTCAGGAGGAGCAATGTGGTTTTCGTCCTGGCCGTGGAACTGTGGACCAGCTCTATACCCTCAGCAGGGTCCTCGAGGGTGCATGGGAGTTTGCCCAACCTGTCCACATGTGTTTTGTGGACTTGGAGAAGGCATTCGACCGTGTCCCTCGGGGAGTCCTGTGGGGGGTTCTCCGGGAGTATGGGGTGTCGGGCTGCTTGTTACGAGCCGTCCGTTCCCTATACGACCGGTGCCAGAGCTTGGTCCGCATTGCTGGCAGTAAGTCGGACTCGTTTCCAGTGAGAGTTGGACTCCGCCAGGGCTGCCCTTTGTCACCGATTCTGTTCATAACTTTTATGGACAGAATTTCTAGGCGCAGCCAGGGTGTTGAGGGGGTCCGGTTTGGTGACCTCAGGATTGGATCACTGCTTTTTGCAGATGATGTGGTCCTGTTGGCTCCATCAAGCCGTGACCTCCAACTCTCTCTGGATCGGTTCGCAGCCCAGTGTGAAGCGGCTGGGATGAGAATCAGCACCTCCAAATCCGAGTCCATGGTCCTCAGCCGGAAAAGGGTGGAGTGCCCTCTTCAGGTCGGGGACGAGACCCTGCCCCAAGTGGAGGAGTTTAAGTATCTCGGGGTCTTGTTCGCGAGTGAGGGAAGGATGGAGCGAGAGATCGACAGGCGGATCGGTGCAGCGTCTGCAGTAATGCGGACTCTGCACAGGTCTGTCGTGGTGAAGAGGGAGCTGAGCCGGAAGGCAAAGCTCTCTGTTTACCGGTCGATCTTCGTTCCCACCCTCACCTATGGTCATGAGCTTTGGGTAGTGACCGAAAGAACAAGATCGCGGGTACAAGCGGCCGAAATGAGCTTCCTTCGTAGGGTGGCCGGGCTCTCCCTTAGAGATAGGGTGAGAAGCTCGGCTATTCGGGAGGAGCTTGGAGTAGAGCCGCTGCTCCTCCGCGTTGAGAGGAGCCAGATGAGGTGGCTTGGGCATCTGGTACGGATGCCTCCCGGACGCCTCCCTGGTGAGGTGTTCAGGGCACGTCCCACCGGGAGGAGACCCCGGGGCAGACCCAGGACACGCTGGGGAGACTACGTCTCTCGGCTGGCCTGGGAACGTCTTGGGATCCCCCCGGAAGAGCTGGCCGAAGTGGCTAAGGAGAGGGAAGTCTGGGCTTCCCTGCTTAAGCTGCTGCCCCCGCGACCCGACCCCGGATAAGCGGAAGAAGATGGATGGATGGATGGAAAATTTATCTAAAAAAAATGGGATTTTCCAGCTTCCTTTGATGGGTCAGGCTTTACAGGGTTAAATGTGGTCTTTAAATGTGGATTTATCTAAGTCACCACAACAGACAAACACACTGCTTAAACTAACACCACACAAACGATTTTGTAGAATCCACAACAAGCTCTCATTTATGCCTCTTGTGAGATTTGAAAACAAAAGACCGCCTCTGATTCTGATCCTAATTTTAGCACCAACATGTTGGAGTTGCTGAGCCAAGGCATACACAGAAACAACTTGGCTAGCAGAGCGGTCAGACTCAAGTCACACCCTCTCTGCTAACGAGCCTCTACTTTCCAAAATAATACCAAAATTCCTTGCCGTAAGGATGGTCCACGGTAGAACTCATTCTGATGTGGACTTGAAGTCGACACTCAATGCAAGTTAACAGAGTCTTGTGTTAATTTTTTCTGCGTTTTCTCCTGTCATACTTTCATTTTCTGTTAATTAGCATGGAGAGCTGCAGGAGATTAATATGTCAGCAGAGGTGTAAATCAATCATCTTTTCACCCTTAAGAAATCAGAATAAACTGACATATAATAGCATGGTATGAATTATTTACACTGACAGAAACCATGTTAAAGAAGAATCGTTTGTCATGTTTTAACATTCAACAGTCTGACCCTCTATTCATCTGTTATTGCGGGAGATGTGGAGTTGAAGATGTATACTAAAGCCATAAGCAGAAGGAGAAACTGTCCTTTTCACTGCACAATGATGTATAAATGAAAAAAAAAACTGCCCAAAAGATCTTTATAAGTGTTTTCATTACAATCTCAGACGTCTGCACTTCACACCTCTAAACTGACCTTTCTTTAAGGACACCTGCATTCACCTTGTGAGACAAAAAAAAAAAAGAAGAAAAAAACATCAGGAGAACAGAGTGTGACGATCATGACAGCGTGCCAGATGGAGGGGGATTGGTGTCTGCACAACGTCTGGATGATAAATTAATTGACAAGACAGAGACATTTGTCAGCTCCACTTAAGATCAGTATTGTCTTAGTCCTTATAAATCTGCCATCATGACTCCATGATCGCTCTTTCTGTGCTGTTTTTAATCAGCTGGAGCAAGGGAATAAATCATAGTTCTGGCAGTGGCTGTTGAATCAGCCCTATAGTTAACTGAGAACGTTAAGTCTTGCTATAAATACATTTATGCCATGTGCCTTTACAGCTGTTCCACTGGCACCACGAGAAAATCAACTATTTGGTTGTAAACCTGCACTTTGATGCAATTTTTTAAACTATTCAGCTAAAAAACACACTTCCTAAATGCTGAATGTTTACTTTGTTAAGCTGAAAAACTGGTCTGATGTGGGATAATTGTTCTCTCTAGCTAAAATGCTCAAGTTAGAAGAACAAAATAAAAGCAGCCACTGTGTATCCAAACACTAAAAAGCTTTCTGTGGAGCAAATTGTTTTAAAATGTTGACAGGCAAACCTGAATGGTTTGAACAAAAGGCTTAAGATATAATCCTAAAGGTATTACAGAAACACATGACATTTGGTTTCTTTTTGATTTGACACTTGAAGCAAGAAGTGATGACCCTGATTTTGGATTTTTATGCAAATAAGTTAAAAATTTAGGTATTCTGCACGTGTTCATAAGAGGACGCAGCACTTTCTGATTACTGTGTATACATGTACTGGATAATAAAAAATTGTCCCTGTAAGAATGAAATACTTCCATTTATTAGACTGCTTCCAGACTTCTCACAGTAATATGAACTCATCAAAACCTTTAATATCAACCTACTGTATGAACTTAATTTCTCTGTACAAATCAGCTTGTGGAACAAATGCCCCTGAAGACGGAAGAGAAATTAAACGGCTACATCACTTTGATCTTAAGGAGAGTTTCTATGTGATTTTTTAAAAACTCATTTTATACACATGGAAACGCATCCAGCAGGCATATGGAACCGTGTCCAATCAGGATTACTGCCACAGCTTCAGAGATTTTCCTACATATACATCTGTTAACTTCAGCTATAGTGTTGTTCTTTTAATGTATTTAAAAAAGACACAGCCCAGAGTAATTGCAGAACACTGAATGGCAAAGAACAGATCTTCAGTTTGCACGCCTTGGGCTCTAATTTCGTGGCGCAGCGCAGGGGGCGCAAGCCTGGCGCAGCCTGTGCAGTGCTAATTTCGTGCGGCGCTGTGCGCTGCCAATTTGACAATTTGGTAGACCGTCTTGCACAGAGATGGGTGTGACGGTGGGGGTTGACGGCGCACCAGGGGGAGGTGTCAGCAGATTCATGTTGGCGCAGTAACAATTTTGTGCCAAAAAAGTGCGCTGAAAGCTCGCCAGCTGTAATTTGGTGACAGGCGCACATGTGCGCACATGTCAACAAAGCCTCAGAGGCAGGTTTCCAGAGTGTCAGGCACATTTTAATGCAATAAACAATCACAGCAATCACTATTTAATGTAACCGTCTGAACCAGCATATACATTTATATCTATAATAACTGTCCCATCACATCTGATGTCAGATTAAAGCCGTTTGTCATAATGAAAAGTTAACCTGACGGCAGCTGGAAGTTTGATGCACATCTTACAATTAGACAATAAACAGCCTTAACATCTGATACTGAGTATATATCTGGTTCTCTTATTTCATCTAATTTAAAGAAAAGAGGGAGAGAAAAGACAAAGAAAAAAAAGAGGCGAAATAAATGTGTGTCACTCAGGATTTACCCGTGATTTCCCATATTTCTCTGTTTTAATCTTTATTTTTAACGTGATCTAAAAAGATGGTGTACATTATTGTTAGGAGGATGAGGTGGAGACACTGGGAGAGTATACAGTGTATCACCAGAGGCTTTGCTTGGTGATGACAAACCAGGAGTGCAGGTGGATCAAAAGTATTCTGAATGGATAAGCCAGCTGTGTAACTGTCTCTTAATTCTGTACCCCTATTAATGACAAAGGAACAGATTAAATCTGTCCCGGGAGCTGGCCCACACGGTGACGCGCGTCGTGGCCTCAGCCGCAGGGCATTTAAAGGCGAGGAGAGGCGCTCATTTGATTGGTGAAAACAGCGCTCGGCTGTGTTAAACCCACTCACGGCTTTCTCCTCCCTCTCTGCCATTTGCGCGGAGGGAGGCGTGGACGTGCACCTCTCTGCCTGGACTGCGCCTCTCTTGGCACTGCAGGAAACTTGCAAAATGCGCCGGTCACGCCCTGTGCGCACGGCGAAGGCCGGCGCAGGGCAGGTGCACCTGCGCCTGCGCCTGGTCTACGAAATTAAAGCCCCTTATGTTACTGATGATATTCTTAGGTGCACCTGCAAACAGAAAGGACTCACCAAAACTATGCTGTGTAAAAGACTGGGCACAACCTTGGTAAGAAAACTCAAAAGTAACTCAAAGATGGAAAGAAATGTTGCTTCAAACTCAACAGTCTGATTTCCAGATCAATAATACATCTGTAAGAATACTTGAATGAATGAAACTTGGTAGATTGTAAAATAAAGGATTATAAAATAAAGAAACAATCCCCCATTTACTTTTGATCCCCCAATGAAATTTTGATGGTTAGTTCAAACAAATAGAGCACATGGAATGCTGTGAGTAAAGTATAAATTAAATTAAAAATTCTGTTATTATTATTAAAAGAAATAGAAACAACAAGCTTGATCTGACATAAAACAAATAACATACTAGAAATGGAAATGGTGCTTCTTTGCATTAGCACTTAAGGTGTAGATCATCAGTGAAGTGTTATACATCCTTGTCTCAAGGATGCTATTCTGGGGCCAGTGTCGTAACATTCGTCATCATTCAGACAGCCTTGGGTCTGCCCTGCCTGATGTGGTGAAGCAAGCTTCTTGTAGCCTCAACTCAGGTTTACAATCTCTGTAAAAGTTTTTTTATGAGTCCACTCTGACTTTGTATTTTTGTCACATTTCAAATCACAAGACACCCTTTACTTGCACAAGATGTTGCAAATTTTCTTCTCCTTCCCACTCTTTCCTTGAAGGGCAAAAACAAACCAAAAATTCAGACCTGTTCCTAAATTAAAGATCACTTTATCAAGAATGACTGAGTTTTTTAAAAGTTATTGTTCAATGAAAATCTGCATGAGGCTGGCTGCAGAAAGACTGGAAACTATGTACACACCAAGACAAAAAAACAACCAACAACTGACTTTTACAACATTTTAAACCTGTTTACAGCCTGGTTCAAAAAAAGTCTGGGTCCAAAATGCTAATTTTGCTATCAGCCCACACTGTACAGGGTGATTTTTTTTTCTAACATGGCAATTTAGAAGATGTTAGGATAGTTGGATTGTCCAATCAGAGCCACAACTCAGCTCATTTAACTGATGGGTGCCCTACAGCTGTTAGGAAGGAAGCTCAAAGCCTGCTTCATATTCAATATGGCCATGTCCGCGCATTAGCTTCTTTTCACTGGGTGCATCTGAATAGTCCTTTTTTGTTAAGGGACCTTCCTAACTGAAAAAATGACCCGGAAGCATTTAAGCATCGGCCATGATAAATGCTGTTCGAATTCTCCAAAAGTTAAGTAAAGGAGTGTCGTTGCTTCCTTTAATATCTCCTTTAGCTTAGAAAACACCGGACGATCCTTTTCAAAAGGAAAGGAGAAGAAAACACCCCATAATGCCTTGCGGCACGTGACGTGTATAATTACGGCTCCAGCCAAAAGTTTACAGAAACTTTCGATGGAGAAGGGACGGAAATTATGTGAGTACTGTTGCTTGTCTAACATTAAGCATCATGTGTCTGCCTGAATGTGTTTATTGTGTTCACGATGTATGAACGTCAAAAAGATTTATAACCCGAAACGTTTGGTTGCAATTCCGAACTGAAACAATGAATCACTAGTGAAAGACACTAATTTCTATGTTACTCATTTCTAAGTTAGATCGTTTTGTCTGGAAAAAAAAATCTACTTTCTTGAAAGTAGTCCATTTCGCTTTATTACAGTCACAGATGCTGAAACCCTGAAAGTCTATAAGTTCATATATTTTTTTAATCATTTTTAAATTGATGGACAGATGAAAATTACGTTTAAATTTAAAAAGCACTCATTTTAAAGAATTTAGTACTTGATAATATTCTATAGTAATTACCACATTTCCACCTATCTTAATTTCTGAAGTGAATCATGTCAATAATAAGACAGGATGATGAGGCCTAATAACTTTTATTAAAATTAAAAAAGGACAAATGATGACTTTTACAGTAATCCAAATGTAATAAATTCAAACAATGCTCATAATGATATATGTGAATGAAACAGGGGGTATAGTGTTTCTGACAGGCTGCTGTATTATCCAAGACAGTCCTCTTGTGTTATCAGGCTTCAGATTGTTAACATTTACAGATGCTCTCACGAACCTCACAGCTGTAAGCAGGAAACACACACTGCATGACCAAAGACAAAACACCATCACAGGTAAATCCTCTGATCATGGGTTGTTGATGTGAACCGGTGAAGACACAAAACCACCCTGTGAGATAAGGCAGGGGACAAATGCACTTCTTGTAGTTCATTTTCGGGACATAGTGGTTCGTCGTGGCTTACCTACGTCACAAGTAATTGTCGTCACATAAATATGACATCAAAGTGACAGTGCAGTCGAATTCCTCTTTGGCTGCAGTTCTTCTTTCCTCTCATCTTCTCCCCTCCTGCCCTTGACCCTGTGACGTTTTTTATCGGGGTTAAGGTAAAGTGGATATGAAAGGACTTAGGAAGGACTATTTGGATCCACCCACTGTTTCAGAAGCAGACAGGTGATGTCAGGCAGACTACGTCCATATTTTGTACAGCCTATTGTCAAAATTTGGACCTTATGAAAAATACTGATGCAAAGACAAAAATACTTGACAACTCATTCAAGGGGAAAAATATATATGCCCGTTGTCAAACAGCTTTTTTGCTTGTTTCACCCAAAAAGGGTAACCTTATGTTGGCAGTAGAAGGAAAGTCAAGTGATACAAACTGTTAGCACATTTCATCCTTGGTGAGCTATAAATGTTTGTCCAAAAAATGTGATAGACCTGATAAAAATACCTACCTTATCTACCTCTTTCTTTTCCTCCTTATCCTTTTCCTGAAATTCCTTAACTTGAAGCTGGATAATGAAACTAATTCGCATTTGGGGGAAGCAGGATACAAATCCTCAAAACCAAACTGAACCCAGTGGTGTGGGTAAATGGGTACCATAAAATAACAGTCTTTAAGAGGTTATCTATGAAGTGCAAAAGATTTTAAATGTCTAATGTACATAGCAGTAGAACTAATGCATGGGGACTCTTCCACCATCTACAATCTAAATATAAGCTGCACTTTGCTGCCATAAACTGGGTCTTGAACAACTCTTGAGTACACAGACTTTACTTCCCACAGTAAGCAAAGTCATAAGATTTTCTTTTCACGTACAAGCATCATGATGACAGCTGCTAATTATAGCATGCACTGAGCGCCCACCCTCTGGTTTTTGTTGTTGTCTCATCCTCTTGCTTGTGTGACATGTAGGAAGTTAGTACTGCTCGCTAGCTGCATGTTAATTTCCCAAAGGTACAGTGCGCAATTTCCTTGCATCAGCTAAATGATCATTAGAAGTCACAATTTCTGTCAAACAAGATGAAAAAGAAATTATTACAGAGCCGCTGAACTGGACTAATATGTTTGATAATTTCCGGAACACTGTTAACCACACAAAGTCAAGATGTTTTAAAAGAAGGAAAAGTGGCTGAACAAATACAATTTCCTGGGCACAGACCTTTTGCACCAGCAATTTATTGGATCAAAATGCTCTCTTCTCCATTTCTTGGGAGATTAAGCAGAAAAAAAACAGCACCCTTAGGCTGCGCTCTTCAGCTCTAATCTATCTCCTCCCCAGAACTAAAACACCAAAAATGCAACAGAAAGAAAAAAAAGAGAATTTTGCTCTTTTGTTTCAGGAAGACATGCAAACTCCACGCAGAAAGGCACCAACCCATTCAAGGAACTGAACCAAGAGCCTTCTTTCTGTGATTTGTCAGCACTAACCACAGCTCCACTTTGCCCATTTAGGATATTTAGCTGAAGTAATATCTTCATAAATGACAGAGGCTATCAACAGGCTAACATGCCGTCCCCAGATACATCTCAGCGTAACATGAGAACAACATAATCTCTGAGATGTGATAAATTATTATTAATTGTTTTCAGTTGTGAATAGCTCTTATATTAATCAGTTAATTAAATCGTGGACTCAGCACGTCTCTCAACACTAAAAGTTAATCCCTGTCCACAGTAACACCTGTTAATACCAGCCGAGCACGCCAGCTATGCTAACCCTGCAAGTGTTTGATATTTATCTTGGCCGAAGCAGGTGATTAGCCAGGGAATGCTAATAAAGAGAGTTTATTAGCACAGGGATTACCCAGGGATACAGTTTTAACAGAGGCTGCTTGAGCGTTGGGTTTTATTAAATGTACTGAATGCCTCTTGATGTAAAGGGAGAGGATTAAGAGCTAAGCCCCTACGGTATGCAACGGCAATATGTGACCCAACACTTACACTTCCCTTCAAACATTAAACACAGTCAGGCACTGATGTTCTGCAAGTGTCACACAGGAAAATATGCTTCCAAATATGCTCCTCTTTTATTTTAGAATGTCCAGAATTATCATCCATTGTCCAGACAAAGTGTGTAGGAACTATTATTTTAGGTGATTTTAACATTCATTTGTCCAATCAATCAGACTCTTTTACATCTCAGGTTTAAATCTTATCAACTGCATGAGTCTTACTCAACATTTTACCCAACCCATCCACAACAAAGGACACATATTAGATCTTGTTTTTAACCTATGGCCTGTTGATAAGCATGTCCTCAGTTGTGGATGTGGGTCCATCTGATCACTTCTGTGTGTTTTTTAATGGATGTGATTTTATCATCAAGAAGTCCCTGAGCAAACTGTTAGGAAACACTTTCTTTCTACAGAAGTGGCTGCAAATTGTATTTTATCTTAAGTAGCACTCCATCTGATATTTTACCTTTCTTCTTGTGATTTTGTTAAACTTTAAGAGTAAACTTAGGTTGGCACTTGATAAAGTAGCCCTTCTTAAAGAGTCTATAATAATAATAATAATAATAATAATAATAATAAATTTTATTTGTAATGCCCTTTACATCAAAAGATCTCAAAGGGCTACCAGTTTAAAAAGGGCAGTTAAAAAGATCTAAAACAGCGACAACTAAGAAGAACCAAAAACCTTGTGAAAAAAGGAAAGTCTTAAGGTCTCTTTTAAAACGGTCCGTGGACTGTGGAGCCCTCAGGGTATCAGGGAGGGCATTCCACAGACGGGGTGCAGCAACACTGAAGGCCCTGTCACCCATGGTCCTCAGTCTAGTCCTGGGTGTCTGGAGGAGGTGATTTGAGTCTGTGGAGCGGAGGGAGCGTGATGAGTGTTGTGGAGTGAGAAGCTCTTTGAGGTAGGGGGGGGACATGTCCATGGATGCATTGGTGAGTGAGGAGGGAAACCTTGTATTCGATTCTGCTGGGGACCGGAAAGCCAGTGTAGTGAACGGAGGATGGGGGTGATATGATTATGTTTGTGCACTCTCATCAGGATCCTAGCTGCAGAGTTTTGGATGTATTGTAGCCTTTGCAGGCTCTTGCTAGGGATCCCGATGAGAAGTGCATTGCAATAGTCCAGTCTGGAGGAGATGAAGGCATGGACCAGCTTTTCAGCATCTGGAAAGGAGAGAGTGGGATGGAGTTTGGAGATGTTTCGGAGATGATAGAAGGAAGTCTTGCAGAGATGGTTAATATGAGAAGGATCTGTTTAATTGGACTGTCTTGCCACCTTTTGACCCAGAGTCTCATGCACACTATGGTGAAGATGTGACTCTGAAAAAGGTGTGTTTGTTTTAGAATCTAATGGAGATTAGATTTCTTTGGTTAAAGGGGACATATCATGCTCGTTTCTCCTTTTCACTATGCCAGACTAGGATGCCTGTAAAGCATTTCTGCCCTCAGTACAAGTCATTTAGTTCCTTCATTGCCCCACAATAGCGTTCTCAATATTCTCATTTTAGGCCATTCTGAAGATCTCGTTGAAACGCTCTGTTTCAAGAATGACCTCCAGTAACCTCTCAATGTCACAGCCCTTTGTGCTCTGATTGGTCAGTTCTATCAGAGGGGCGGAGGGGGTAGAGCCAGGGGGCGGTTTTTGCAGCATGGCAGTATTTACAAAAAAAACACCATATTAGATGGGGCAGACCGAGCGAGTTTGCTGTTTGCCAAAACTTCACCGTAAGGCATTGATAGCACTAATAAAAAAGCAGAGTGTAGGATACGTCCTTTTGTATTGGACCCTGAGTCAGACCCGGACGGTTCTGCAGCTCAGGAGGAAGAAAATCCACCTCAACATAGATCATCTCAGGACGCTTCAGTGTGGTGAGTCAAACCGGTACTGTAACATGTATAGTTTATACGTTTATACTCGGCTCTTGGTGGGTGTATCCCTCGGTGGCGGTTGTGTGACTAACTGACATCACAGAGGAGGAGCTGCTTTATCAGATTACACCAATAAAAAGAAAGGATCCTCGTGTCGTCACAAAGGTCAAAATCTCGCGGCCCACTGGCAATGACCTATTTTCAGATGCATCAAATCTCGTTCTAGGATATCAGAAAAAATACAATATCTCATTTTTTGAAAATTCAGGGGGTGAAAGGTCTTGTTTTCAAATTTATTATATTATATGTAAGTATTAAATCAGGGATCAGCATAGCACCTCTGTGAAATATTAGAGCCGTACATTGCCCGTGCAACCCGCAGGAGCTGTGAACTGACTGTCCCACAGACAGTGTGCATCGCCCTGCGATTCTTTGCCAAGGGCAGCTACATGTACTCTGTCGGGGATGCAGAGCAGCTGAGCAGGTTTGCGGCATCCCGCATTGGCTGCTGCCCTCACACAACTTACAGACAAATTCATAGCGTCCCCAGGATGAATGAGAAGGAGGTGGAGCCAGTTACCTGTGTCGGGAAGCTGATTCTGAACAAAAGATGAAGGAATTGTAGCACATATTTTGTCAATGAAATGTACACACAGCAGAACATATCACCACTTTTTTGGGAACATTTTAGGAGAAGCTGAGCTTCCCTTGTAGTCTTAGAGCATTCGCCACTGCTTGAAACAGACTTATCAGATGTGATGATGTTCTTGTATTTGTTTTATATCTGCTCCTATGTTCTTCTGACTCCAGAAGGATTACATCTGGGAGAATGAAATGATAATTGGAATACACGCAAGTCATTTGCACAGTAGCATTTATTATTGTATGAGATTTAGAAGTGTGATCACTATCATACTGAGCCACTGATGAGTAACTTAGGCAGTTACACAGTCCGCTATGCGTTGCCATGCATTTTGCCTGCGGTTGGCCGCTGCTACTGTGTTCCCCCTTACCGAGTTATTACTTCTCTCCTCCTCGTATAGCTGCTTATCAGCCGCTGCTCTTCAGCGGTGAAATACGGAGCTCTTACTTTGTCGCCTATGACTGTGATTGGCCAGCTGCCTCTGAGCCCTCCTCTTTTACGTGCGCATTCACGGCTCTTGATGAGACAATCCTGGGTTGAGTTACCGTGTTGATAACTTGCGTTGTGCTATCGATTATCCTGATTGCCATTGTTACGGTTACTCAATCCTGGATAGATGTGAGTTACCGCGGATAAGTTCACCGCTCTTCGTGCTATAGGCCTCAGATGTGGGTTGGGTTGTTGGGGGTGGAGGGTTGGTGTGTTGATGTGTATGTTTACGGGGGATTATCACATCACTTTATTTTGATTTCAATTATTTTCTGTTTGTCAAGTGTTTTGTGTTACCATGTTTGTGTATGAAAAGTACTGTATGAATAAAGTCTGATTGACTGATTGAATATGACAGAGAGGTATGACAACTCAGCAGCTCACAGCAAGGTGTTGAGGAGACTAAAAAAAGGTAACGATGATGCAGTGGCATGATTAAAAATGTGGCTATCGGGTTTCCACATCAAACAGCCTCAGTGAGATCGGATAAAACAGAATACAAGAGAACCTCTCATTCCAGCCGGACGTAAAACGCAGCTACTGTGTCATAAATAGCACCATGAAAAGATAATGTGCAGACATGACGCTTCTTGTTCCCTCTTAATATTGAAGTTTGGTTTTAAACTTGGTTCAGAGTGAGAGGTAACTGAGTTCACTGTGATGCATATTTTGTCAAGCTATTGTCTTGTTTAGTCTTTTTTTTCCCCCTGATATTCTAACTTTGTTTTAGAAAGAAGCAGGATAATTGCTTGTTCACGACCTTAATTGTCAGAGTTAAAAATAAAAAACAAAACAGGCATAAGTGAGCACCTCTCCATCTCTATGGAAACACAAAGTTAGAAAAACAGAATTTAATACTAACAAAACAAGAGAAAACCAATATAAAACAGAACTTTTATGCTTTATTAGCCTTGTGTTTTTGAACGACAAACACTAGTCCAAATCTCAAATACAACTTCAAACCTTTGCTTCCTCTCTAACCACACACAGAACTCTCATTTTACCTCACAGTCACACTCTCACTGAGCTGTCCTCTGAGACTGAAGAAGGTTAACTGTAAAGGTTAGAGTTAGGAAAGAATAGGCACCACAGGGACTACTAATCTCCTGATTTGGCACTTTGTCGAGGAGACAGGAAACCACAGCATCCTTGATCTATGGCTAACGGTGTGAGTTTCAGTATTGGCACAGGAGAGAAGGAGAAGGACCCTGGGACTGCCTCGGGAAGGGATCACACATCAATCTTCACTCGTAGCGGGGTCAATAGATTCTAAAAATAAACACATTTACCTCAAAGACACAAAATGACAGATCTGAAGCTGCACACCTGTAGACACCTCCTCACAAGGAGGAAGCAATAACTGCTCTGGCTTTTTTTTCTGCACAACACAATATGCTTTGCAAATTTACCCAGAGAAGATTGAATACTTAGAATTCCATACCACAACCTTATCAGGAAATCATGTGAAACATCAAAATTAAAGATTTAAAATCTTGCCAGACTTGATGGAAGATTCTGAGAAATGTGTTAAAGTATCTTCCTATAAAGTGTTAACCTGAGGGCAGTCTCAGTTTGATGTGAGTGAACGAGGTCTGACATCAGCGCAGAAATGTCTTCTAAATATTTAATGAACTCAAAGTATAGTATTTCTAGAACACATGCCTGCTGAGGGTCTCAGGGCTGTATGACTCAGAGGGCTCTGTTTAACCTGCTTTATATCAACCATGTGGAAAACAGGGTTATGAAAAGAATTACATTTTTAGACCTCACTGTATTTTTATTACTTTCCTGAATGTTTGTTTCTATCATGAACTGGAGAGAAAAAAAAAAGAAGAAGAAGAAGAAAAAGCTTAAATTTATATCAAAGCTTCTTCAATCTAAGGTAAAGTTTACCATTTTTAGAGTTGGGAACACAATGCAGTTATTTTTAATACAGGGGGTAATGACTAAAAATTACCAGCCTGCTACTGTTTTGATTTTCTTCACACAACAATCATGTCTTTATTGGTAGGTTTAAACAATCTTTATTCGTCTTTACTGCAAAATCCATCTTTCTTTTGTATAGCATTGCAAAATCAGTAACGCCTTAACACTGGTAGTCAAGTTGTTTATTTACCATTACCACCATTTATTAAAGGTGACCAACCAGTCTCCAGATATGTTATTGGACTCCTGTTTTGGGTGTGCTTTTACATGCTTTAAAGAATTAGTACTGTTGCCAGATAACCTTATCTGTTTTCTGAAAACATCACAGCTTTCAGTATTTTGGTATTCAGTGTGAAAATATACCAAGCAAAGCTCCTCTCTGCCATCACACAGCTGCACTGCTGAGTGATGCGAGTGGCAACACTCGCAGTAAAGCAAGGGGAGCACACATAGAGAAGAGAAATTGAAACTTCAGTATCAATCTCATCATGCAAGTGTTGATCAACACTGATTCAAATTTGGTATGACTTAATCAAAATTTTAGATAGATCTGCACGGCAGTTCTCATAACAATGTTTTATTTATTTATTTATTTTTTTTTAAATTGTGGTGGAATTTTCATATTGCTTAATGCCTTTCATTAGTTAATTCTAAATTGACTCTATATGTGTCACAATAATACCTGTATTTGCCTTAAAGTTATCTGTACACAGAGACAGTATTTTTTCCTAGTCTGGGTTGGATCCGATTCCCATGTTCTTATCTCCTTGAACGCTGTTCTCGAGCTAAGCTGAACCCATTGGTTCATAGATAGACATAGCAATCCCAATCTCAAGAATACTAAATACTGAGCACACGGACTGGTCTGTTAGAATTGACTTTGCATTACACTGGGCACCATGTGTACTGTCTGTCATTTTCTCCTCGATCAAGCTATATAAACTATTTCAACTTAAGCCATCTGAGTCTCCTGAGTCTTCTTCATCAAGTGTCAAGATTCCTGAAGTTTCCTCAACATTAATGAATGGATCAAAAAGCGGCACACTGAAAGGCAAAGAGTGGTGGGTTGACCATCCCTGCTATAGGACAAGAGAACCATAAGTTGTAACAAATAATCAACTTGTCTTGTGCATTATAGCCCAGAAATTCTGATCTGTGAGCAGCAGGCAAACTAAAAATGTACGTCTATGACTGCTGCTGAACCAAAGCATCAGCAAGGTCAAGCACTGCAAAAAATCGACAAAATAGGTAAAGACTCACACCAACACTGGTGTTGGGATCTGAGTCTCTTCAAACCAGCTGAACAACATGACACAAACTTAAACTGTTTAATAAATGGACAAAGTCTCTGATGGGGTACTGTTGTCAAGAACACCAGTAGAAAATGTTAAACTCAACCTAACTTCTGTCAAACTAGTGTGAGGAACAGAGGTGGAGTTGAGGCCTGTTATGATTTTGATAATGCAGAATTTTTCATCTTAATGTCCAAACTACGGGGTTAAATTAAAAATAATCCTTAATATGGTGTGTGCCATTAAACAAATTAATTATTTGGACAAGAATTGTTCTGCACCAGGCTGTAAACATGTTTATTTTGCTGTGAAAATCAGCTTTCCTAAATGGCTTTACATGTTTTCTGGTACTTCCAATGCCAACTTCAAGAGGACACTTAAGGAACTGTAGTTTCTAGCACTCCAATGACCAAATTTCTCATGCATGGAGGGTACTCCATATTAGACATGCACTGATCGATCAGTGCCAATTTCCTTGATTTTAGGGGATCGGTGCACCCTTGTTCCATGTACATTCACAGCAGCTTTTGTGCCAATATCTGTGTTTCTTAGAAAATGAAGTGAGATGAATGGCTTCTCCTGAAGGTAAATCACAATCTACTAAGAAAAAGTCCCCGTTTCCACCAAGCAGTTCAGTTTGTCTCGCATTTTACGGCGTTTCCACTGACTAATGCCGGGACAGACCCACAAATAACTGAGACGAGCCATCCCACTTTTTGGGACCCTTCCAAAAGGGTCAAACTAAACTGATCTGATCTTGGAGGGTGGAGCTACAACACTGCAGCCCGCTGATTGGTCGAAAGAATCATCACTTACTGTGCATCGTTGCTCTTTGTTTACTGTGTCACATTTTTCTTCTTTGCTGGATTTATTAGCGAGGTACACTGTGTCGCACTGCTTTGACGTCAAGCTGTTATGTTGCTGATGTGGCTGTTGGCATCCGGCCTACATGCTACCTACTAAGAGGGGGCACGGTTGGCAGTGGAAACACAAACAGGACCAAGCTGAACCGAGCCAACCTGTACCAAACCGTACCAAAACCGGACTGCTTGGTGGAAACAGGGCTTAAGTTCGTCATTCAATTCCGCACTAGTCCTTCAAAGCAAGAAGTTTTGCTATCCATTTTGGGGTCACCTTATTTGTTGTCCAACTGACTGTTGGGTGAGGGACAAAAACTAGATTGTTCCAAGCTGCAAATTCTGGTGATGAACATGAAACCAGTGCAAAAGAGGGGAACAGGGTGTCAATACTTTTGATTTTACAGTGCCACTCAAAGTTATTTTAATAGTAGGTATTTGTGGTATCATGGGATGACAAGTGTGTACATCACAACTGTATTCCAGGTGGCAGGACTATAACCCCAAACTTCACCTCTTTGCCAGATTAATCAGGAGTTAGTTTAAGTCAATATTTGTTAAATGGAGACTGTCATCTTTAGGCATAAAATATTTTGATTATTGATGTTTTGGGGCCTTAATGCAAGCACTGGAGTGTAGATAAAGACAGCTTGTAAGAGTTTAACTCCTGTTCACATGTTGAAGTTCTTCAGTGGCTTGTGCTTAAACACATTTCATCCATCAGAATCACCTTGACCGTGGAATGACTTTTTCTCTTCAATCCCCTGAGACAAAGGCTGCTCGATTGCATTTATAGATCCTTCATTGTTTGTGCATTTCCATTTCCATCACAGGTCAGGAATACAAATGTCTTTAATCCTGCAAATGAAAGCAGGGAGCCCTCAAAGTGTTTGAGCATGTTTCAATACCTTTCTGAAGGCACAAAGCGAGGCATTTCATTTCTTCGTGTCGCAGTGTTTTCCTTTTTGACTTATTGGTACAATCAATCTTCTGGCTCAGAGATTCCTCTGAACATCAACCTCATGCTGAGAGCGGGAGTTAGAGGACAGGAGAAAGACACCGAGTGTGAGCGTGTGATACAGGAGGGAGAGACAGTGAAAGACAGAGAGAGAAGGTGAGTCATTTATTACCCAGAAAACAAGCCTGGTTGCTCAGCTTATCGTCTCTGATGCAAACTTCCCTAGATTCAAAACCTCAGGTGGATGACTGAAACCGTGATCTATTTTGCTTAGGAAACTAAACAATGCATTTCCAGCAGTGTGGGCTGCTCGAGAGAAACCAGCACATTGTGTTGGGAGCATGGGTTTTAAATGAAAGCTTGGCACATGGCCAACAAGTCATCTGATGTTGATCCTGAGTTTAAAGGAGGACTCATATGCGCTGAAATCTTGATATCACAGCAATGTGTGCTTTCTGAAGTTGGTAGCTTTCTAGAAATCTCTAAAGACAACGTTTGTAGGCTTGGTGTTTTTCTATCCTGCTCCCATGATACAAGTGATGTCTTCTTTTCTGAAATACATAATTATCCGAAGAGATCTGTCTTTTAGTGGCTGTCTCCATCATGACGGCTTGATGATGATGGCTTTGCAGTGTAATCAATGTTAAGTGGCACATGTGTAGTTGTTTTCAACTCTAAAAAGAAAAAACAACACGGAATATGCCTTTTCTACAACTAGAACAACACACATCCCAAACTCTCCAAGCGTCACACCACAAATGCTAGACCTGCAACACTCCACGTCACATTAAAACTCCACTCCAGGGACACTGCCTATTATTTCCAGCACAGCACCTGCTTCTTCTGCAACTTGTGCCACTGTGATTTGTTGCCTGGAGTCATTGGAGGCACATAGAGCTATAATTGGTATTATGTATAGCAGTGGTTGGTAGAAAATTATGAGATTGTGCAGCTTGGTTTAAGAGTGATTCTTTAATTAGGGGGACATTTCAGGTAAACAGACAAGTAAAGAAAAAAAAAAATCCTTTTTTTTGGGTTTCATGTTCTATTTGAATGCAAATAATAAACCAGGAATGTACTAAATTCAGTAGTTGGCGCGCTTAAGCTCTAATGAATTCTCAAATAATTAAATTAAAATAATTAAATAATAAAGGTATTAAAAAAAGAGCATAATTTTGTCAACTGTGCTATGGACAAAAGTTGTTAATATTTTTTCAACATAAATCCATATATATTGAATTTAGAGTTATTCAACATTTCTATGTAAGACTACACTCCCTAGAAATGCCCCTCATCATTTATATCACAGTTTAGACAAAATTTAAAAGAATTATGGCACAAAAACCACATGTAACATGGTTGACATTAGCCGCGTTTCCACCAAGCAGTTTAGTTTGGTTCAGTACAGATTGGCACGGTTTGGTACAGTTAAGCCTGATTCCGTTAGCATTTCCACAGCAAACTGTGCCCCCTCGTGGTGTAAGCCGGATGCCGAAAGCCGCAGCTGTTTAACAACAGTGTGACGCTGTAGCAGCGTGACACAGTTTACCCCGCCAACAAATCCAACGAAGTAGAAAAACGCCACACGGTAAACAAAGAGCACAGATGGAAGACATCCAGCATTTCGTCCTCTCTGTGATTGGCATGTAGCTCTTTGATACAAAGTGTAATCAAGCTTTGTTTCAGAGAAGGCTGTGTGCCGCCAGGAAAAATGCAGCCGCTGTCGCACCTTCTGACAGTGGATCCGTTCAGTCTAGCACCCATACGAAAGGGTCCCAAAAAGTTGGATGGCTTGTCTCAGTTTTTTGGGGATATGTCTTGGAATAAGTCAGTGGAAACGCCACAAAATGTGTGCCCTACAGAGACGAACCAAACTGGTCTGCTTGGTGGAAACGTGGCTATTTTCTCCATTATTTGGCTCTTGTTTTAACTGCAGACCTCGAACATACCACCTCCTGACCTCAATCACCTCATATTTCTGTGCATTTTCTTCACAGTTTGGTCTTTTTAACCTTGAAAGTAAGAACACCGGAAAATGTTGGCAACACCGTTGATGAACAGTTAATGCGCCCCATGTACAGACAATAATTCTGATGAAATATTTATGAGGAGGAGTTAAAGCATGCCACGCTTCCTTCATGGTTCCAACCAAAAAAGGATGTGACCTCAACTGATTTAAGTCATGTGACTTTGGAACAAACCATTGCTGATTGACAGTTTCTTTTTTCAATGGGTAACTCAGTTGACGCAGATTTCTCGGACACACATAACATGGATTACATTATCCGTATAAATTATCAAAACAGTTTTTAGAACACCTTTGTCATATTTTGAAGATTATTCTAAAAATAATAATAATAATAATATTCACAATAACGTATCCTGGTGTTATTTTGAAGATCAAACATGACATTCGAGAAATCGGACAGCACAAAAACTGAAAATTCCAATACATGATTTGCATTTTTAGCTAAATAAATTATGCAACCTATTAGGTCTGAACAACTAATCGATTTGAAACCGACATAGCAATGTAATAGAATGCAATTTTCAAATCGCAAAAGCTGCAATTTAAAAAAAGTTTCATCAGACCTGAAGGGAATATAGTCCCTCATTCTTGTTCTTCCTTAAAAATAGCAAAAGTCAAAATGCTGCTTTTTCTGGCAAAAACCATGTGAGCTACAGAGATCCATCCAGTAGAATGACTGTGGCTGGCAGAGCCATACCCCTTATAAGCTTCATACTGTATGGTTTTTTACTCTTACTGACAACTGGAGGTCGGTAAAATTTGACTGTGTTCCTTTTTCTTTTTAATGAAGAAGTGCAAAAAAGACTTGTTTAAATGTTAACAGTGTCCTTTGTAGTGTTAGTCATACTATGGGATGAAAGCTTGTTTTTAGTGAACAATCCAGAAAATAAAATAAAAAATTGCATGCTAAATCACAATCGCAATATTGGTTAAAAAAAAATCACAATTAGATTATTTTCCAAAATCGTTCAGCCCTAGAACCTGTTAACTTTCTGTATTAAATAAAAGTGAAACCTCACTCAAATTACCCACTTTAAAATTGGTCATTGCTAGAAATTAATATTTAGTGAAATTCATCAGTATATCCTATGGACATGAAATGTAACCCTAGTTATAGAATCACTCCTAAAAACTTGGTAACTGCAAAAAAAAAAAAAAAAAAAAAAAAGTCTTTTGTCGTTTGCCATGACCACAGTTAACTCCAGTGACCTCAGGTAACCCCGGCACGTGAAGCAAACAAAGGTCAGTCAGAGTTTGCCAACATCACAAGACGAGGAATAACACCACTGATAGAGAGTTGATTAACACTTCTCAGAACTACACAACTCTGCCCAGGTGCTGATGAGGTGGTGGTGAGACACAGTACTTCCTGTCCTCTTTTCCTACTTGGCACTGCTTGTAGTACGAGATCTCAGGCACACTTACACACTTATATTCTGAATTGCACGTCCACTCAGGCACATTCAAGACAAACAGAGCAGCAGAGTGAATGCTGAACGCAGGAGCATGCAGACTCTTTGCACAAAGCAAGCAGCTGACATACGTTACCTCAGAGGGGAGAGCCAGGACTGGTCCCTGGGTGGGAGTCAAAGATCATTCTGCCAGTGCCATCTGTCAAGCAGGTTGGCTACAAAGGAAGTAAGAGCAAGTGTCCCTCTCGCTTCTTCCTGTGCGCCTCTTTCGCTCCACAACAAAGTCCTCTGCTTTGATAAAAGAGCAAGCTGTACTCCAGTAGCAGGGGAATCCTCCTGTCAGACTGAAACCAATCTGTAGTGAGTTTAAATCCCCAATGAGAAGATGGAAGGACGCGCCTCCCTTTTCCTGGGGAATCGCGACTTGCTCCGGCTCTATCTGCCACCGCGCAGAGCCCCCTCTCTCCCTGCTTCTTCTCCCTCCTTCTCTGCTCTGTTTCGCTCTCCTTCTTGATCCTGCTCCACTTGTACACTCGCTCCCTCACTCTCTCTGGCATGCATTCTTATCCACTGAGGCTTAGGCAGCCACAATCACACGCACCCCACCGTACACACAAACAAACGCACATAACATGAACCAAAAACTCCTCACAGCTTCTTCACAGAGCGCATTTCATAACCTTCTGCTGTCACACAGTGGAACGTGTGTTCAGGCGTTACTCGAGAACAAACCCTCACACATCAGAACAGTCAGAGAAAGTGAGCTCTTTCAGCTAAAACATAATCTGGTACCTATTTCCGATATAATTAAACTGGATTACATCCATCCTTTTCTCTGGGCATTACTCACACATTCAACCAGAAGCAATCAAAGTGGAGGATTTCAAACAGAATACAGAATGCCTGGGATGCTGTGATGTAAAAATGGATATAATGAATAAAATAAATCTTCCAGCATGAGTCACCGTACAGTAAGACTTCACTTGCAAATCCCATTTCCCCAAGAAGACACACAAAATGGGCTGCATTGTACGTGTATGTGCTGGTGTGCATTAAAGCTACCATACGCAGGACTGGTTGGTCTCTGGAGACGTTCTATTTTGAGCGTTGTGTCGTAATGACAACAAAGGAAAGAGGACAGCGAGCAGTTATTGAGAGAATCCCCCTAAAACGGCCCCCTCCATTACAACCACTGCCTCCACCTCTATAATCTCACTCTCTCTGCCTCTCCTCACACTGAAAACCTCCGCTCTTTAAGGAAAAAACAGCAGCAGGAGGAGGAAGAGAAGGGACAGACTTATCAGGTATTTATACAATAAGCAGGGGTTTAGATATTTACAAATGTTGTAAAATCTTAGATATTTAATGTGTAATTATTACAATGATTTATGATTTTTGGACAGCACAGTAATCTGGAAAATTACTTATTCAGAGTGCCGCTCAGAGTGATTCACAGTGTAAGAAAATACAGGCACGATTGCTTTGTCTGAAAATTCTGGAAGGGTATCAGGTCCAGGGGTAAGAAAAAAAAAGAATTAATATTGCACTTTTGAAAAAGACAGATTCTCAAAACTTTTATTCACAAAATCACAGTAAAGATTCACATAAAAAACAGCTGCTTTTGAATTGATTCTTATGTCTGACTGACATTACTGGCATCATTATCTTTAGAACAGGAAGTAGGATTTACAATATAATCATTGTATTATGGAACAATAAATAACGCAGTTAGCCTTTGGAATTAATGTTCTAACCTAATGAAAAATGACCCCCAGCCACAATAGCTATTCCACAAACAGGGCAGACTGAGTAAATAAATCAAATGCACCCTTCCCAACACACTGTATATATATACATATATATATATATATATATATATATATATATATATATATATATATATATATATATATATATATATATATATATATATATATATATATATATATATATTTATGAAGCAGCTGACAGCTCTCAGTAGATCTGTCTGAAAACAAACAGTAAAGTCATCTCTCCTGTTCAGACCCTCAGAGTTAAACTGAACAAAACAAACAACCACCAACCAATAAAAATACCAAGACTTAACATTATGGGGATAAAAGTTCAGTGTAAGTACAGTAGCTTTAGCTCACACAAGCATCAGCTGATGAGAGGGAGATGATTGACAATTAACTTTTTTTAAAACTCTGATAGACATTATGTTGAAGCAGAACAAACATGTTAAAATAGGTGGTCTACCTTTCAGTAGTTTTGATCAAGGGTTAACATATTGAACGTTACTAAAAGTTTGTAATGTTAAGATGACTGTATGTCAAAGTTATGATCCTGTAACGGACAGCATTCCCCTGTGTCCCAATGCAGAAAAAGAGAGTGTGTGAGGAGAAGCACTGATCCAGATTGATGCGTCTTCAGCCCAACCATGAAAAAACTTGCTTATACAGAGCTATTGTATAAATATACAGTATATCCCACTTTATCAGCACCAGACTTGCAGAAACTTAATATTGGTGTGGAGTAACCCACAGTAACGCACCCAAAAAAAATCAAAAATTTTTTTTTTTTTTTTTTTTTTTTTTAAATTAACATTGAAACATTTTGTAAAATAAAAAAATGTGTTAAAGAATTTAGAGAAAAAGTAAATAGCTCTTTCACTCATTGATAGACACTTGCTTTTTCGCCCAGGTATATGTAAAGCAAATGCATGTAAAAATGCATGATGTCATCAGCATATCTGTGCAGTCTGACACTGGCTTTCAGGCTCTATCTTTAATTTTAGCTGCTGCGGATCATTCAAAAACATGTAAATCTCGAAAAGCACTCAGAGAGCACAGACCCCCACCAAGCATATTGTGATTGTGACTCAACACCTTATTCCTACTTTAATGTTATACTCCTTTTCAGCAGACTGCCTGCTACAATTTGGTGTTAGTTGCAGGTTTGTACAATAATTTGTTACTTGACAGTGTTAAAATTATGTTGACCCAGCACATATTACATATTCCGGATCTTAGTATTCATAATATTGGCAGGATCTGGTTTGTACTTTTACATCTGTCAGAAATTATGGTGACCTTGTCTTGTATTGTTTTGCAAAGCAATCCGACCATTTATCGTGGAGTTACATACACACATGGTAAAGAATCAGTTAAAAAAGTCCTGGATCCAGACGGTGATCCAGATCACCTCCAAAATCCAAATCCTTCTTCCATATCCCATTTTGAACATTTCCTGAAAATTTCATCAAGATTTGTTTGTTAGCTTTTGAGTATGTTGTTCACAAACTCACCCAAAAACATAACCTCCTCGGCGGAGGTAATTATGAGTTGCACTTAATGTATTCTGTACATTAATTGTCCCATCACTGAAAACATTACTCATATCAATTGAAGGGACTGTTTGCATGACAACTGTTTTAGGATGAAACGCAAAGGTATTGTTGCTCTTTGGCCTCTCATTTACATGGAAATGGTGTTTTAGCCGACCTTAATTCGATGCTTTTTTTAATCTACCAAATCTGCTGACTCCCTTTCAACAAATCATGCATCTGTTTCACCACTACTTCAGCAATCAGCTAAGATCCATTACGCCAGATGATCAGCCCACCTCGAGAAGGCTACCAAAAGAATCTACAGTTATACTGCCACCTACAGGCCTGGCATGCTTAATACAGTGTTTTCAATCCCTCAGGATTTTTGTGTGAACTCACTAATTTTCTGCATTTTCAGACGAAACATTGCGTACATGGGGCCTAGCGGCTGAAATACACCAGATGTGTCTGCATTACGTCTTTGCTCTGTCATGGCAACAGATCAGTTGGTTTCCATTTAAGTCAATGTGTCAACTCACACTGGATCTGTTCCGTTACATTCTGTCTGCGTGGCCGATCGGTCATGTCCCAGGTAATACACAGCCATCCTATTTTTGCCGAGCTGTGACGCAGAAATTCAGCATATGATTGAGTGGGACAGGAAATCGTGAGCCGGAAACTGCCCAAGAACACCCAGACTGTCAGTCTGTAAGTCATGCTTCTTGTTGGACTGAACACGCAGCTAAAAATGTCAACTCAAACATGTGAGTTGACAAATGCAGCCAACACGCCACACAGATGTCATGAGTTCAGGTTTATCTGGTATATTTGAGGCATAAGACACATCAATAATTTGTATATGTTCGGATTGGACCATGGTCTAATTCTAACTTTTCTAACTGTAGGGGGTGACAAATAGAAGTCTTTGAAATGTTAAAAATACTAAGAACACAACATGTTGAAAATACCACGTTGAAGTATTTCTGACCCATGACTACTTAGCAGCTGTTATTTTGTCCAGTAAATGTACTCCAAATCGTTTCTAAAATTTGTACCCTTATTTCTGACATTTCAGGTTTTTTTTTTTACTTGAAAAGCATCATCACAACAATTTTCTGTTATTTTTTTCCTCTCATCCCTGGAAGGCTACCAACAATCTTATGTGAAAAAAAGGAAAATAAACCTGGAGATCATTTTAGAGTTTCATGAAAAACAAAAAATTCAGTTAACAAAATATAAACTCTGCTTAACAAAATATTCTGAAAAGAAAAGATGAAAATTACAAACTTTGACTACACTGGTTGAATCAAAGATGAATTCTGAAGTATGTGTAATTAAGGGTAAAATAGCATTAACAAACGATGACAGATAGTTCATGAAGCTCTGACTGTAGAGTTCAAACAAGTTCAACCCTAATCCGGAGATCTGTGCTTCAAAGTGATCAGCAGTGTGTGAGAGTGTGTGTGAATGCGTTTGATGGTGATGATGAGTCTTGCACGGTTCAATCAGAAGCGTGAATGAATGGGTTGAAATTGGCTGGTAGGGAAAAACGCTGTGGACTCAAAAAACCTTGCACAGGAAGAAGCAAACTAAGATCTGTTGTCTAACACTGCATGGATGATGATCATTAAAAGAAAGACAAAGATAAGACAGCTCAATCAGAAGACTGTATGCAGTTAAAATCTAAAGATAAAGAAAGGAAAAACAAAATGGGAAGAGTCAGGAAACAAAAAGCCTGGAGAATGGGAGTCTTCTAATTTTTCCAAGAATCCAAAAGGGACAAACAATTCATTGTGATTAAAAAGTGAAGCATAGCAGCTCTAATCTGTGGATTAGCTCAAGGTTTAGAAGTCTGCGTGGAGATGGAAGTCACCTGCCTCCAGTTTTATTGCCAAGAGGCAGCGAGAGACCACCAATAGGGACTAAAACCCAAACATCAAAGGCTCAGGGTTTGAACATTGTTCTCCGGAAGCCTCGGAAAGTTTGGCTGATAATTCTCAAACAGCATGCATGAAATCAAGTTGGAGTTGAGCGCCTACAAAAAAAAACAAACCCATATTAATCTCCACAATTAAAAAATCACATTTTGCTGTTTCGTTGGACTGCCCACACTGCCAAGGGGTTGGTCAATCAAGTGCTGAGTGGCATCTTCCTGGATCATCTGCACAACAATTTGATGGTCAGTTTCGAGCAGTCGTGAACAGTGTTAGTTTATCCTGAGTCAGATTGCTAAATAACTAATGGAATTAAAATCACAATGGGGGGAAATTAATTTTAAAATATTCATTTAAGGCTGCAAAAGCAAATTAATATATCCGCATGTCTGTAAGGATTGCAGTGACAGATTGCAATGAGCATGATTAGCGAGTTGATGCCAAACTAGTTATGAAAGAAAAACTTATTTCAGCCATGAGGAAATATTTGGATTCAGGTATGGCAATGTGAAACAGAAAAGTGCTGAGAAAAACTTTCTAACTTAGAGCTGCTGTGTAGCATGACAACAACTTGAGCTGAGACAGCACAGAGGAACGTATGATTGTGATTGAAGCCCCAGGCAACTGAGGACTGGGAGACAGCTGAAGGTTATCCAAGCCAAACACAAATACAACAGAGCACAAGTACAGAGTCCGTGGTCATTTACACCTGGTTTAACAAGCTTCCTGGGTGATCAGATCAAATGTGGTGAGCTCAGTATACAGTGCTCACACCTACTAATGAGCATCTGTAATGAGTCTCCAGTGAGCTCTTGCTTCATATTCTAGAAATTAAATGTGCATGTTTTCTGGTTATTTTTTAAGTTAAATAAGCTAACATTTGTATAAACTGATAAATACTTCAACACTACTATTAATCACTCCATATTCTTTAATAACCAAGTAAGCAGACTCATTAACATTTCATTGTACTACAAATTGAATAATGTGATTATAATACAATACTGATTGTTCATGGTTTCAAGAGCATTTTTCTGAAAAATCTCAGTGTGTTAAAGTAGATCAGGCCAAACCAGTTTTTTCGTTGATTGATTGTCAGAGGTGTGCCACAAGAGTCAGTTCTGGGCCCTGTGCTTTTCACCATGTACATCAATGAAATTGTCTCCACTCAACAAAACTTTCCTGCACATCTTTACACCATGTTCCATGCATGGACATCGGGGATGGTGTCTCTGGATTGGCAGACAGGGGGTGGTGGTTCCCCTTTTAAAGAAAGAGGACCAAAGTGTGTTACAACAGCTGATAATCTCAATTCACTGGCTTCCAGTAGCAGCTAAAATCAAATTCAAAGTTCTTCTTCTGGCTCACAGAACATTGACAAGAATGGCTCACGCCTCCCTGGGGTCCCTCATCCAGGTCTACAATCCTTCTCGCTCACTATGCTCCGCCTGTGAAAGACGCCTGGTCCCCCCAGCCCAGTGCGGCTCCAAATCACTAGCCAGACTCTTCTCGGCTGTTGTGCCCAAATGGTGGAATGAATTACCTAACTCTAAGCAATCCGCAGAGTCCCTTTCTACTTATAAGAGATGTCTGAAAACTAGTGCTGGGCAAGTTAACGCGTTAACCTGTCAATCTATTAACGCCGTTAAATATTTTATCGCACATTAGTGCATGTTGCTCACATGCTTTTATTTTGTAAATGTCTGTCGGTGACCGGAAGTGAAATTGGCGGAAAAACACGATGAGTAACCAAAACAAGCATGGAGAAGAGGGGCATTTCCGCTATTTTTTTTTCATCCATTGCCAGTGTTATCATAAAGTCAGCTCGTCTACTGTCTTCAGACTACGACTTCGAGTTTGACGGTTGTCCTTACCGGTTTGAGCCTGAGTACACGGACGAGGAGCTCCATGAAAGAAGGATGCAGAGGGAGAGAGACAAAGAGCTGGCTCCAGAACAACAAACAGGAGCACGTCCACGACTCAATGCAAACTGGTGGTGTGCTTGTGGACAGTGTTCGCCTATGGCAACAGAAGAGGAGTGTATTTGTGATAAAGATGGAAAGTGATGGATGAAAAAATATAGCCGAAATGAGCGATTTTGCAGAGATTATGTCCCGTGCTAAAGCTCCCTTGCCGTGGCTAAGTGCGGCTAAAATTAGCTGGATCTAAATAACTTCTGAAGAACTCCGAGCTGCACGATGTTTGTCTGAGTGAGTATATGAGCATGCACACTCCTATAAATAAGTTCCAGGTGTCAAAAAAACGGAGTTGCCCTTTAAAGGCGCTTGCCGCTTAGTGTATCAGTCCACGCGCACGGCGTGCCAGATATAAACAAACACAGGTAGTCTGCCAGGAAGAAGAGACACGATGAGAACTAGAGCCTTATTTAGCGGTGTTTTTGTGTGAAAGTAACGCGCTGAAAATTCTCTAAATAAAGCGTGAATGCAGACCGATATCAGATTTTTTTGGTGGGAGTCCATTTATTTGTGTTTTTGGTCAAGTAAAATATGGCCCCGTCTGAGTGCAGAGGAAACCGGCAGAGGAGCAGGGAGGGGGTGTTGGGTGCGTGCGCTCTGGGCTTCTGCTGCACAAAAACACTGCTGTAGGGGTAATTTCTGCCCTAAACCTTGTGATAGGACCCAACTTTTCCATCACTTTAATGCCCTGACAGTGGTAATAAGCTTTAATTTTGTATTTACATTTTGTAAATTTGATTTGCACTAAATATGTGATTTAACTATTACTGTATAACAAGTACTGATTTAGTGTTTGCATGACAGATGTTATGGCACTTTCACAATGCAATTAATTATGATTAATCAGGGAAATCGTGCAATTAATTTCAATTAAAAGTTTTAATCGTTGCCCAGCCCTACTGAAAACCCATCTGTGCAGGGAACACTTGTGCACTTAAGCTCACCCTTCTTCTCTTTGCCCTCAGAGGAAGAATGAGTAAGTAGGTCTAAGACTCAGCTCTTGTGATTTTCCAGCACTACAACTGAATGTTGTTGAAGATTGGAGTATACTGTTGCATCAATTAATTGTGGTTTGTTGTCTTGTTGATTATTCTACCCTCCCCACCCACCAAAAAAAAAAAAAAAATCCTGCACTTAATGGCAACACCTGAAGCCGAATAACTTGTAGCACTGTTGTCCCACTAACTAGGTTTTCCTTCTGTCTAAATTCACACTTTTGTTGTGTGTTACTTTAGACAACATCACATTAGTGTGCTTAATGGAACTGTAAACTGTAACTACAGGGGGATCACACTCCTCAGCCTTCCTGGTAAGGTCTACTCCAGGGTGCTGGAGAGGAGAGTCTGGCAGTTGGAACCTCAGATTCAAGAGGAACAACATGGTTTTTGTCCCAGCTGTGGAATACCGGACCAGCTCTGTAACCTTGCAAGAGTATTAGAGGGGGTATGGGAGTTTGCTCAACCAGTCCACATGTGCTCTGTGGACCTGGAAAAGGCTTTTGACCGTGTCTCTCGAGGTATCTTGTCAGGGGTGCTCTGGGAATATGGAGTCCATGGCTCGTTGTTACGGGATTTTCAGTCCCTGTATTTCCAGAGTGACAGCTTGGTCTGTATTGCTAACAGTAAGTCAAACTTGTTTCCAGTCAGGATTGGACTCTGCCAGGGCTGCCTTTTGACACTGATTCTGTTCATTACTTTTATGGACAGGATTTCTTGGCCCAATCAAGTGGCTGAGGGAGTCAGGTTAGGGGTCTTAGGATCCCAGCTCTGCTTTTTGCAGATGATGTGGTCTTATTGGCCTCATCAAACACTGGCCTACAGATCACACTGAGGGGTTTTGCAGCAAGTGTGTAACAGCCGGGATGAAGATCAGCACCTCCAAGTCTGTTGCCATGGTACTCCGTCTGAAAAAGGTGGACTGCCCACCTCGGGTTGGAGAGAGTCTTTGCCCCAAGCAGAGGGGTTCAACTATCTTGTTCACGAGTGAGGGGAAAATGGAGTGAGAGACTAACAGACAGATTGGGATGGCGTTGGCAGTGATGTGGACACTATACTGGTCTGTTGTGGTGAAGAGGGAGTTGAGCCAGAAGGCAAGGCTCTCAATTTACCAGTCAATCTACATTCAGACTCTCACCTATGGCCATGAGTTATGGGTAGTGACCGAAAGATCAAGATTGTGGATGATGAAGATTTAATATTTAAACAGCATCATCATTGCCACTCACCCAGTTGTGGAAGACTAAGGCCTCGTACACACATAGCCGGGCATTCTCAAAAGCAAACCCCCTCCCCATACATTTTTAAAAATACTTTTGTCCACATGCAGCGGGCAAATCCACTGATAAGTGCAGCTTGAGGCATTTCAAACCCATATTTGATGGTGTTTTCCAGACATGAAAATATGTGGTTTCCCAGGTACCCGGCTACGTTTGGAGATGGCCTTTGTTTCTTTTACAGAAATATATATTGTTTTCTGATGTCATGCCATAAAAGGATTGTGGAATGTTCTTATTTGTTTTGGATGATGGTTGTATAATATATAGTCATGCTGCAGTTTCAAGGCTAAAGCCCCTGAACTCGGCTGGTGACAGGTACAACATGCATCACTACCTTTCAAACCTGTTGAAGTTTGATGATGGATCTTACATGACTCATTCATCTGACGTACCCACTCTTGAAGTCCATTGAGTCTACACTGGACTCTGCAAATTGGCATTTTCCTTTAATGCCCCTCACTCATGGAGCACCCTCTTACAGACTACAGATAAAAGCCTTTCTCTCTCTTACAGAGTTTAAGACCTTGATTACTGTACCTTACCTTTTATTGTAACAGCTGTAATTGATTACTTTGCTTTTATGATGGGTTGTGTTGTTTAATGTCATTTTTCATATAATATGATCTCAATGAGGGTAACCTCAATATCTTTTCTAGAGCAAATAAAGATTTGGATATGCCCAATAGTACAGCGCAACTTCAAAAGAGCGTATAAATACCTGAACTTACAAGATTGATTGTTTCAGTGAACTGAATGATAATGTATTGATAGATGTAATTAACGGTAAAAACTTACATTTGTCCTTGAAACCAGGCATGAAATGCTAAATAATAACTCTGCATACCTTTGAGAAGTGCTCAACATTCTCCTTAGTCTCTTTATGTAAAGCTAATTGAATATGAGCTTGATCTGAATCATTGTAACTGTTCATAACACAGCTTTTCACAGATGTGTGATATAATTGTATGACTAATAAAAATTCTGTTGGTTAGGGGCCATTCGATGTGCAACCACTGCACAAGCCCATAGGGCAGGTAGGACAAAAATAACATAGTTGCTATGGAGTTTCTGTGTCGAAGTCATTACCAGATGCATGTGTGTTGTTAAAGTGAGCTGAGGGCATGTTTTCCTGCACAACTAATGAAACGACAAGGCTTTCTCCACAGTGAGACTTTTGCTAAGATGTATGCTGTGAAATACTTTAGCATATCGATAACCCATTAAAATGATAGCCATTAAAGAAATGTTGATATTAAACGGCTTCCTTCTTAAGCATATAGTCAGTCAGAGCCATGCTTTTTTGTCACACAAGGTAAAGACCAAAACATCAACATTAACAGGCCAAAACTTCAAAAATTATAAGTGAATTTCTATGAAATTCTATTTCTGTCCCTGTTTTTTTAAGTTTTTGGTGCAAAAAATAATACTCAAATAAATACAGCAAATAATCTGTGAGTCAGATTGACGAGTATGTGCTTCTTGATTCAGGATGAGGCATTAGCAAAGATCTGCTTGTCCCCACTTTGTGCTTTCTACAATAAGCCAGTTCTCTGTTTTCATAGGTATTTTTGGCCATCTTTTTCAGCATGGCACCTTTGAGCAGTGTTTCTCTGGGCTCTTTAATAAGGCTGAACCTGTCACAGCATCATGACAACCTGACTTTGAAACAAATGTCAATCTGACCCAGCCGTCTTTTCTGGTGGATACTTGGGGAAAAAAAGTGCAACAGATCCCTTCAAAGTCAAAAAGATCTGAATAATAAAACTCCTAAATCAATCTGAGAGAAAATGTTGGTTTAAATATAAATAATTCAATAATAACACTAATTAATTACTATGTGTCAGGTACAACTTGTGATCTAAGAAAATGTTGAATTGTCATCTGTGAACTTTGAATTGTAAACTAAAGTCAAAAAAGCCTTTGTGTGTTTGACTAGAGTGACACTGAAAAGATCCTACTTTGCATAATGATGATGATGGTATTAATATAAACACATTATAAACATAATTTATCAAA
Source organism: Halichoeres trimaculatus (assembly GCF_033239565.1). NCBI lineage: Eukaryota > Metazoa > Chordata > Actinopteri > Labriformes > Labridae > Halichoeres > Halichoeres trimaculatus. The sequence continues at coordinate 5,179,063 of NW_027437188.1, read as the reverse complement.
TCTAACAGAAGAATGAAAAAAAATCAATCTGCAATCACTAGATGTTTATCATCTATCTTTATGTAAAATTCCAAATCTTGTGGTGGGTACATCACTGTGTCAGCAAATCCATCCATCCACCCAGCCATTCATTATCAACTGCTTTTTCCTTTCCAATTTGTGGTGGGCTGGCTCATCTTTGCTAATATTACGCATAAGACAAGGTGCACCCTGGAGAGGTCACCACCCTATCACAGGGCATACATGAAGCGACAGACGCACACACTCACATCAACAGGCTATTTAGAGCAACCAATCATCCTGGTAAGTATGTTTTTGAGCTGTGTAAAGAAGCTGGGGAGAACAAACACATACACAGAGAGAACATACAAACTCCACACAGACACCTTCCAAACCTTCTTGCTATGCAGCAAAATCACGTCATTGAGAGGCTTGTGTCCAGGATGTACAAAAACTATGAGGACCGGCTTTGCAAAACATTTTACTGTATATAAATTAGAGCACAATCCACCCCACTAACTCTAATTACTGTACATGTAATGGCATGATGTGAAACAGCAGGTGAAGTCCCACTCGTCCATTGAACCCCAGTGATGGAATGACAGGGGCATTCATGATGACAATACTGATAGTTCATGAGGATGGCAATTATGTTTGCTGATGCTGTGTTGGTAATGACATAGATAATCACAGGAAAGCTCCCACAAACTCGTAGCTCGTAACTCATAGACCAGAGGTCTTCAACAGGAGGTCCGGCCAGGGGGTCCATGGAGGTACCTCCTTTTGTCTTGGACACACATCAGTAGATATATACACTCTCAATGGCCACTTTATTGGGTACACCTTGCTAGTACCGGGTTGGACCCCCTTTTGCCTTCAGAGCTGCTTTAAAGTGATACTCCGGGATGGAACAAGTTGAGTCCTATCACAAGGTTTAGGGCAGAAATTACCCCTACAGCAGTGTTTTTGTGCAGCAGAAGCCCAGAGCGCTCGCACCAAACACCCCGTCCCTGCTCCTCTGCCGGTTTCCTCTGCACTCAGATGGGGCCATATTTTACTTGACCAAAAATGCAAATAAACAGACTCCCACCGAAAAAGTCTGATATCGGTCTGCATTCACGCTTCATTTAGAGAATTTTCAGTGCGTCACCTTCACACAAAAACACCTCTAAATAAGGCTCTAGTTCTCATCGTGTCTCTTCGTCCTGGCAGACTACCTGCGTTTGTTTATATCTGGCACGCCGCGCGCACGTGGACTGATACACTAAGCGGCTAGCACCTCAGAGCCAGCTGTGGCTCTGCAGCGGAGGTAGCGCCGTTTTACGACACAATACTTCCTGCTCCAGCAGAGGAGCAGGGAGGGGGTCTTTGGTGCGAGCGCCCTGGGCTTCTGCTGCACAAAAACACTGCTGTAGGGGTAATTTCTGCCCTAAACCTTGTGATAGGACCCAACTTGTTCCATCCCGGAGTATCACTTTCGTCATTGATGGCATAGTTTCAACAAGGTACTGGAAATATTCCTTGGAGAGTTTGGTCCATACTGACATGATAGCATCACACAGTTGCTGCAGATTTGTCGGCTGAACATCCATGATGAGAATCTCCTGTTCCACCACATCCCAAAGGTGCTCTACTGGATTGAGATCCTGGGACTGTGGAGGTCATTTGAGTACAGGGAACTCATTGTCATGTTGAAGAAACCAGTCTGAGATGATTCCAGCTTTATGACATGGAGCGTTATCCTGCTGGAAGTATCCATCAGAAGATGGGTACACTGTGCTCATAAAGGGATGGACATGGTCAGCAACAATACTCAGGTAGGCTGTGGACTTTAAACCATGCTCAGTTGGTACTAAGGGGCCCAAAGTGAGCCAAGAAAGTATCCCCCACACCATAACACCACCAGCAGCAGCAGCCTGAACCGTTGATACAAGGCAGGATGGATCCATGCTTTCATGTTGTTGATGTCAAATTCTGACCCTACCATCTGAATGTGGAGCAGAAATCCAGACTCATCAGACCAGGCAGAGTTTTTCCAATCTTCTATTGTCCAGTTTTGGTGTTGCTGTGTGAATTGTAGCCTCAGTTTCCTGTTCTTAGCTGACAGGAGGGTCACCTGGTGTGGTCTTCTGCTGCTGTAGCCCGTCTGCCCAAGGTCGGACGTGTTGTGTGTTCAGAGATGCTCTTCTGCAGACCTCGGTTGTAACCAGTGGTTATTTGAGTTACTGTTGCCTTTCTATCAGCTCCAACCAGTCTGTCCATTCTCCTCTGACCTCTGGCATCAACAAGACATTTTGTCCCACAGAACTGCTGCTCACTGGATATTTTCTCTTTTTGGGACCATCCTCTGTAAACCCTAGAGATGGTTGTGGGTTAAAATCCCAGTAGATCAGCAGTTTCTGAAATCCTCAGACCAGCCTGTCTGGTACCAACAACCATGCCATGCCATGTTCAAAGTCACTTGAATCACCATTTTTTCCTCATTGACCATCCATCTTCCACTCCTTATCCATGTCCCCGTCGCAGAGGGGACAATGCCATCAGAATACCCTGGGGCTTCCCTGGGGTACCCTCCCAGCAACACATGCCCGAACATCCCAGATACCCCGAGGAGATAGGGGACCTTGCTCCATCTCTCCATCAGTTAGGGGTTGAAATAGTTGAAGATCCCTGTCAGACTTTATTAAATATGGACGTAGTCTCCACTATGTCACCGGTCTGTTAATGAAGCCAATTGCTGGCAGGGTCACGGTGGATAAGGCTTTGAGCTTCTGTTTTAACAGCTATAGGGCGCCAGTCAGTCTCATGAGCTGAGCTGTGTCTCAGGTTGGACAAACTCGTGATCCTAATATCTCCTAAAGTCAGTACAGAGTGTGCCGATTGTAAAATTAGCGTTTCAGACTCAGGAAATTTTTTTGAACCAGGCTGTAAATATGTCTTAAATGCTATAAAAATCTTTGGTTTGTTTGTTTGTTTGTTTTTTTGCATTGGTGGGTACTTGGTCTTTGGTCTTTCTGCAGCCAGCCTTGAGTGGGTTCTCAATGAACAGTAATTTTTGGCACTTTTGACACAACCAAACTGGATGTTGCCCCCTTGCATAAGCTGATTGCATGGCCTCAAGCACTGCATATCAACACCTCTGTCTAATTGGACGAGAAATCCAATCCGTTTACACACTTTGCCAACTCCCTGCTAAACACTCAATCATAGTCTGGAATTCATTTAGGAACCTTTACTACCAAAGAAGCAACCAAATTGTATAAACAGTGATTGTCTAACTACTGTACAAATTTTAAATTATTTATTTGTTGTTGTTTTTTTCACAACTTGATCCAAATGATACTTGTTATGGCTTCTCTGCTCTATGAAGAATCAAATCTTCTGGTTGTTGCAACAGCTTCAACCGTTTTGAAGAAGCTCTAATCATAATTTTTTTAAAAAAAGAAGAAAAAAACGGCATTGAATAGTTATCAGCACGATGGCAATATGTATCCAATCAGATGTTATCTCATCCGCCTCTTTGAGTGTCACTTGGTGGTCCACAACAGACGACAGCAGCTGATGTCAGACTGTCATCTGCTGAGTGCACTGATTGTACTGATGATGCCTTGAAGAGCCTGGTGAAAAATGTCACGCAGTGGTTAAAACTGTATGTGTTTTTGTTCAAGTGAAAAAACACAACCTAGAATAAGAGAATAGTGAATAGAATAGAACTTTATTGTCATTGCAATAAGTACAACAAAATCAAAGTCACAGCAGCAATCAAGAAAACAGAAGTAAGAAAGTGTATAGAAAGTGCAAAAAGGTCCATAAAAAAATAGATGATGACAGCTTGTCCATCGTTCTCCAGTCAGCCAGCCTCCACCTCCACAGGGTCCAGGACTGAGCTTCTTCAGTCATGCTCCATCTCTGTCTCCTGGATCCTGTCTGCTCACAGCAGGTGAAGCTCTTCCAATGTGGTGTTGGTATCTGATGTTAGCTCCGTTAGCCATGTCTGTGAATAGCATGATGCTACTCTTCCCTCTGGTATTCCCTATTGCTGGGTTAGCATGGCTAGCTCGTCCATCTTATTGGAGATAGATCTTACGTTCCCAATAACGATGGATGGAAGGACAGGTCCATGTGGTTACTTCTTAGATCACACCTGAGAACCAACAAGTCGTCCTCACCTCCTTCTCCTCAACTTGTGGGAAGACATCAGGCCTTACACCAGCTAGCATTAGTCACGGTTACAAGAGATGTGTTTGTCTTTCCGAATGGAATCTTTCTGAATGACTTTTCCAATCTATCCAATCTCTGGTCTACATGCGCCGCTGTAATCAAACAGAATAGTCGATGGGGCATGCGCAGAAAAACGTAAACATCGCGTGATTTATCAAAGCCAGAGGACAACATTTTTTTTTAATCACGGTATTGCAATACTCCGTATTGCGAGTTATTTGTCCGTCCAGTCTTGAAATTATATTCAGTTCTTCAAAGTTTGGATCAAAAGCAAACTTTCCTCCAGTGCTGACTGCTCGCCGAGATTCTTAAAATTGAGGAACGTCTCTTATTGCGTCTTACGTCATATCTGAGCATGCACTGAAAGAACGCACCCTGACAACTTTCTGTCTGAGTGGATACATGACACCTCAATCGGTTTGGGGAAAGGAATATTCCACCCCTGTAAAACCGATTAAATTTCCTTTCGGATTGACACTTTTCTTTCGTAATGAGGTGTATACAAAGGTTAATTTTTTCCGTTTGAGCAAATAAACTGAATGCAAGCAGAATATTTGGGTCCATGTATACGTGGCTACTGACGTGCTACAGGCTGCTAACAGCTGGGTTCACATGTAAACAATGCAGCCATGGTTATATGTAGGATCTCCAGACAAACACAGGAGAAAAAGTAGTAAAAATATCCCTGAAGCCGCAAAAAGTTTTGTGCTCACGACCAACAAATGAGCCATACAAAGTAATGATCCACTCAAATTACAAAGATAACAAAAAAGAGACGATAAATTACAAGAAATGGACAAAGAAGAGAGAGCTGCTGCCAAAGGGCAGCCATAGCCAACAGGGCGGTGCCTAGCAACCCACAAAAATTGGGGCAAACACATGACCGACTTTAAAAAAAAAAAATGATAAAGTTGTTATCAAAATGTTAAAGTGCCATAAAACATGACTTGAACAGTCACCATGGGGGAATTTATAGCTCCATTATAACACATGACTCTCACACTCAGAAAACAACCTGACCACCCAATGGAGCACAGCCAATAAAATTGCAATAAAAAAGCATCTGTTTTACCAATGTGTGCGAAAAACAAAACCCGCAGGCTCATTCAACCTTTGCAGCTGTGCAGCAAAACCACTCATGTTCTTGGCATTTCTGGTAAAGGATTTTCCAATCCGCTGATCTTCACGAGCTAACGTTTAAAGAGTCAGCACTTAAGTAAACGTCCTGTTGAGCCAATATTTTTTCCTCAATGATTCAACATAACTAAACAGCTGAAAGGCTCTTGTACTGTGGATAGTGCTCAGCGTAACCTTTCTTTCTCCAGAACCATAAAGAGCAAAGCAAACAGTAAGAGGATAATTACAGACGAGAGGTGAGGGAGATTTGAGTCACGGCACAAAGGGAGATACTGCTGAGAGTGACACTTTACTCAACCCACTCTTCTTCTCTTTGTCAGAGAAGACAACTCATATATACCACAGGGAGCAGGATTAGTGGAATTGGTCTTGCAGCATAGTGAGCATAAAATAATGTGTTTGATGTTGATAAGGTAGCTCGATGAAAGCACTGCAACGTATCATGAAACAGGCGTGTATTTGGTGTAATGCTGGTATAATCAGGCACAGCACAGGCTTTTACCTCCCTGAAAGGATGAATGGCGCTTGATTACAGGAAAGCCTCTATCAGGTTGAGGTACATGAGTTAAATTAAATGTTGTGTGCTGAGTAGCTGCAGGAGGGAGGTGTTGCAGAAAGCAGGCGCATTAGAAAAGATAAGCTTTCCAAGCGCAGTGGTGGTTGAATGGCTCTGGTTGGAACAGGTTGTAAATAAAATTCTGTACACACAGCAAAGCCATGAATGAACGAGGATTCTTCGTATCTCATCATTGCTTTTGGGATAACAGCTCACATTTACATGATTGTGTCAGGCTGTTGGTTCTGTGCCACAATGACATTTAATTTAACCACCGTCCATCACTGACCAAAGCAGCATACATGAAATAAATGGAGTGAGACTGCACAATCTATTTCCACTGCAGCTGTTCAATTGCCTCATGTAACACAAGGAGGACAATCATTATCTTTCCAGATTAGGGTTAAATGAGAACGCCACTGCCGCTCTGTCTGTTCAATATAAGACGGTGGCAAGTTAGCTAAGCTGAGCAAAATAATTGAAAAGGAAGGAGCAGATCGTGGGGCTGGTGTTATGCAAAACAAACTCAAACCCTGTCTCCAGAAATATTACTTTTACATCTCACTAAACTGATTTAAAAATGTTGTAGAGCTGTCTGCCTTTTTTCTACATTTTTCTTTAATGAAACACCAAATTCATGAGCCATCTAAATTAACTGAGAAGGGGGCCGGAGCACATCAAAGGCATGTAAGTACAGTACTGTTACACAAGAGTCCAGGGTTTATTTTCAGCCCCCAGACTGTGGAATAAAGCTGAGGAATAAAATCTGTTTAGGTTGGAGTGAGGGAGATATTTCTTCTCAGCTACATTTAAAATCAACATTTTATGTAACTCGTGATATACACAATGAGCAAAATCTGTTTGTGTTGCAAGACATGCAATGGAGTCTGAACCTTGACCTGATTTCCTGAACTGAACGCTGCACCTGCTCAAAGTGTGAAGCTTATGAATAGAATCTGATGAGGTTATGATATGCTGATTGTTTATAAAACAAATATCTTCAAGATGTTCCTACTCGATTTGCACATCTGAAAGACACAGACTGCTACAGTCTTACTAATCTTAACTTCTATACATACTGGATGAAATTCACATAAACACTACACTTACCGCTCATAACTACAGAGGAGTATTAGGGCAACCCATGAAAAAAATAAAGAAAAAGTCGAAACGTGGAGAGAAAAGTCGACATGTTGAGAAAAAAGTCGAAATGTCGAGAATAAAGTTGAAATTGGATGTCGAGAAAAAAGTCGAAATATGATGTCGAGAATAAAGTCTACATCAAGGTTATAATAGTTTTGGATTTGTCATTATAGTTTAGTTTTAGTCAGTTTTGACATTATATTTTCCATTACAGTTTAGTTTTAGTTAAGTTTTAAAGCAGGCATTCTAGTTCTTATTTAGTTTTGATTTTTGCAACAAGGCTTAGTTTTAGTTTAGTTTTAGTTTTTTCATACCTTATTAACCAGGTGCAGGATTCAAAAAGGTCAGAGTAAATATTTTGTCATACTGTTTATTTTCAAGCCCAACATAGTGCTCACTGCTCAGTCAATGCTGATACCGAAATGTTGGCTGCTGCCATAAACACATGAAAATAATATAAAATTAGTATAAAAAATATAGGCATAAATTATATAAAATAATGTTGACATAAATTACATAAAAATAATATTAACATAAATTATAAAAAAAACAATATAATATGAGCTTCAATATATAAAAACTTGGACTCTGAAACAATAAAGGCAAACTCAAATACAATAAAAACTTGGACTCACTGAAGCATCTGAAGCTAATTCCGACTTTATTCTGACATCCTATTTCGACTCTATTCTCGCCATTTTATTCCGACTTTATTCTCAGCATGTCGACATTTTTCTCAACATTTCAACTTTTATTGACAGTTCAACTTTTTTCTCGACATTTTGACTTTTTTCTCGAAGTGCATGATGAAAAAAAAATTCTGCCCCCTCTAATTTTATTTGTCTTACGGGTGGCCCTGATACTCTTCCGTAGAGAACAATAACCAGCTTTTCAAACTTTTATCTGCTAATACCAGTACAATGCAGCTCACTATTAGAGGTAGGAGATAAATTGAATATACTCGATGTATCGTGGATTGTTGGACATGAAACATGTGATATAACTTTGTGACCATCAAGTGCAAATTGTCACATAAATGTTCTTTGATGTCGGTTTGTAATTCATTTACGTTTTTCTCACTTCCTTCACTTTCTGCTAATGCTTCTCTCACAGCAAGCAGCACACTCTCCTTCTTCTTGAGGTGTTATACTGGTGTTATTTCATGCATCAAAGGGTAATATTTAAAATTTCTATAGTGGTTTAGAGTAGGGCTGCACGATTATCGCAATCGCAATCGCAATCGCAATGTCAGCACATGCAATTACGTAATCGCAAACGAGGATATCGCAATCGCAATCGCAATGTCAGCACATGCAATTCAGATTTTTCTCCATGATAACCAAGCAAGTCTGTAGACTCATCATGACACAACCTTTTTTATTAAATCGCAAGCACAATCGCAATCGCAATATTTTCCACCTAATCGCAAATCGCACCTTTTCCCCAAATCGTGCAGCTCTAGTTTAGAGGAGACATCAGAATATCGAGATTATATCATGTATTGGAATATAGCTTAAAAATATCGTGATATGGGTTTTAGACCATATCTTGCAGCCCTACTCACTATGCACACTTTGACATTTTACCCTGGTACAATTCCATCACCACCAACAATAAAAACAAACTTCCCTGTGTGATCAGACCTTTATCAGCGATGTGTGATCAGAAAAAACCCTGATCACAGAGGACCCCTTTCACCCCCTTCACCACTCTTTCCAATTACTGCCATCAGGCAGACGATACAAACTTCCACCAACCCAGAAACACAATCATAAAACATCCTTCATCCTCTCAGCCGTAACCCTCCTGAAAAACAACAAATAGCTTAAAATTCTGCCATTTTTGTTTGTGTTGTTTTTATATGAATGTGTTTTGTCTTTATGAAAGTTACAAGTGCTGAGCAATGTCAAAGAAGAATTTATGTCACTATTACTATAAAGTCATCGATCCATCCATCCATCTATCTATCTGATGTGCCTCATCCTTTTTAACCTCTTAAGGCCCGTGTTTTTGTCTAGTGTGCAATTTTTTATTCACCTTGCTATTTGGGATCAGTAAGACCCTATGAATATTGCAACCAAACTTGGTCTTTGTACATGAAGTTTGATTATTTGTGTTATAAGTTTTCTATTAGTTTTTTGTTATTAGTGTTATTGTACTTAGATACATTGTTTTCTTCACTGACATAGGTATAATGGGATTTCACCAAAAGATGATAAGGGCAGTGTCCCTAAATGTGGCTGATGGGTCAAAGTTTTAAAAAATGATGTATCATGGGTCTGAGAGGCAGTCCACATATGTGGACACTGGGTATTAAGAGGTAAAAGCTGTTACTTGTTGTTATCCAATAAAAACAAATAAAAAAACATTTCTTTGTATTAAATGAAGTGTAATGTACGGAAGCGTATTGCATTCTCTGGAAGAAAAAAAAAACAACTCAGGTTTTTCAGAGTAATTTATTCTTCGGATTGTTTTTGTGGTAATTAATTTTGTTTTTCTGATTAATATTTTTTTATTGGTTTGTTTTTTGATATAATTATTATATTGGTTTGTTTTTTGTTATAATTATTTCTTTTTTATGAGTAATTTTTTTGTGGTAATCAATTTTGTTTTTCTGATCAATATTTTTTGTTATTGGTTTGTTTTTTGTCATAATTATTTCTGTTTTAATGATTTTTTTTTTTTGTGGTGATCAGTTTTGTTTTTCTGATTAATATTTTTTTGTTTGTTTGTTTTATGTCATATTTATTTCTGTTTTTATGAGTAATTTTTTTTCTGTTTTTAGATGACTTTTTTCCTGTTTTTTGGAGTAATTTTTTCCTGAAGTATCGAGATACTTAGAAATCCTACGATAACTTCAACCTGCTGTTTTTCGTGGTATTCTTTTCCTCCTGTTTTAAAAAGGAATTTTTTTTTTCCTGAAGTATTGTGCGACTTCGAAATCCCTTGAGAACCTCCAACCTGCAGACGACTCCCGTGGATGTGTGGTTGCCCCTGTGTCCTGCACGGATCAGAGATCCTGTTCTGCACGTTCATGCATTATCCTTAACTTTCTACCGGCTTTCCAATGTAGAAGCAATGCATTTTTTTATGCCACATCTTCAATACGCTTCTGTAGAAATTACATCCTTTTCATTTTTTATTTTTTATTTTTTTAACCTTTTTCCAACAACCTTCTTTTGGGCCCCTTTCCAGTATATTTCCCACCAGGCTAGGATTTGCAGATTTATGTCCACAGATTAGAAACCACCTACCAGCAGCATTTTAAGTTTTGATTTACTAGTTTATTAAATGAATCAGATTATATAGATTAACGGTATCTTCTAAATGATGTTTTCTTCATGAGGTTGATAAAGAGAAATGGAGAGGATTTTGCAGAGGTTCTCCTTTTTTTGTCTGCTCCTGTCTCCAAACATTGCTAGTTTTTTTTTTCCTAAAAAAAAGCATAAAACAAAAAGCAAAGCCTAAACCTATAAATGTACAGTACCTTTTGGCTCCAACATATGACTCACTTTTTTAAAATAGGTATCTCCAACAGCCTAACAGACTGGGAAAAGGAATATCTCCATAAACACATGCTAACTCATTCATCTCTCATAAGAGCTGCTGAAAGACAACCCAGCTTGTGGAGCTGATCCAGGAAACAGTCTCTGTGTGTGTTGGCGACTTACATCACATCATATATTTCTCAGGTAACAGGAAGAACGTTGCACTTGCTCCATTTCCAAATGACTTGGTGAGATAAATCTTTTCCAGCACTGCTGTCTGTTTCTGAGAGAGTAAGAGTAATGCTATTGTGCCACCCTGTGGAGAGTTCTCCACAGCTCAAAAATTCCAGAAAAGAAGTATGTCTACAGAATGGCAGATGTAGGTGAGGCTTATGTCATCTGTGCAAAAGATATTTGATGGAATTCAAAAGTTATAAATTATTTTCTGTGATTTTTGAATGTATATTTCAAATTTTAAAATGAGAGTTAATTACAGTGAAGTGTAGAGGAGTGTGTTTAAAAAGAGGCATTGGGAACTAGAATGCACATGAAGAACCCTCTGGCAGTTTACGAGGATAAGAACTTAAAGCTTAAAGCTTTTACTGTGAGATGTTTTGTTTCTGTTGGCATGATAAGGTTAATATTTCAAAACAATAACATTCATCCTTGAATGCCTTCATAAACTTTTAATAAAGGTAAGCAATAATGCTTGAGTAGATTAAGTATATTAGATTACACTGTATCCCGTCTCATGCAAATTATATGCTGGATGTTTTGTTAGCATGTCATACAAGAGTAATAAATTACAGTCGCCTCAGGAAAAATGCATGACATTACTCTGGACCACAGCTGCAACTTTACAGTCATTAAGGTACCTGCTAACAGTGCAGGATTGCATCTACTCAATATGCTCACTAATTAGACCTGATCCCCCTTTTTTATTGGTCTATAATTAATCTGGCTGTTCAGTCAGAGGACAGGAAATGACTTTGGAGGGCTTTTCTGAGCCATGGCTCTGGGGACTCACCCAGTTTTATCTTTGGCCTGCACGCAATGGAGATAGGAAGGTGGAGACTAAATCAATTTCCCTGCATTGGCTCATTAGCTGGGGCCCTTGGGTGAGCCTGGCTCCGTGATGATGCCCTTGGAGGAAAAGGGCCAAGTCGCTCGCAGGTTTTCTTGTAGAGCCAGGAAAGTGAGAGGCTGTAAATTGCATACAAACCATATTTCAATGCATATCATTGACATAAATACAATTTGGCAGACACTGTATTGATGCATGAGATCATGTGTATTACCATAACCTTTTAAAACATGTGCAGCAATAATCACCATTTGTTCACACTTGGTTAAAAAAGAAAATGTGTCACGGTTGCCCTCCTGTTTTCATACCAGTCAAAGTTTCTCTTTCAGTCACAAAATGTGATTGAATGACACACACTCAATCACACAAAGTCATTATTACATCCCCAGACAGAGAGCAGTTTTTCCTGTGTTCACCACGGCATATGGCGCATTAGGCGTAACATCAATGTGGGTAAACTTGTGCCTTATGATCCAATAAACAGCTCAGTTTTATAATCTCTCTGGCTGCAGTTTGTAAACAGGTCTGCCAGTTCAACACCAACAGAATGCCATAAATTTGAGAAGGATTATGGCTTTTGTTGTTTGGATTATCTGAATCTAATTACCTAGCAGAGGAGCTTAACTGACTCTGCAGCCTATCTGCTGCTTGTTGAGCCGTCGAAAGCTGGGAAATTGATAATTTAAGGACCAGACGGAGGAGCTACATCTTTTCTATTAGTATAGTTTCTGTAGATACATTAAATAAGTTGAAGTCACGGAGAGGTTTGTGTCTATTACAGTAAATAAATTCTTGCTTACTTCACACAAAATAGATCCGTGTGGAGTTTGTTGATGTCGAGGATGCTAAGAGGAGTCTGGAGTTAAAAATTCAACATTGGCTCTGCTATCCTCTTTAGAAAAGCAATGAGCAGATTTGTTCTCTTTGAAACTCCAACACAGCAAAACCTTTCTCCTTTGATTAAAATCATCTTCCATGTCTAGTATCCAAACAATCCAAAAAGCTGGCCAACCTTCCCTTTGGCAAACCAAATAGTTGAACACAACAGTGTAAAGTGGGGATGTAGAAAGTGTATTTTAGAGATCTCCAACTTTATACAACAAATTTAGAGGATTTTTTTTAAATCTGGTCAATCAGCAGGTGCCTGTAGACAGTGGAGCACTAAAAGGAAAGACATAAAATATGATTGATTTTAAAATTGGTTTCAGATCCAGGGCAAGAGTTTACCAAGCTGTGCTGTTTGAAAAGATGATCATAAGTTGTGAACGGTGACACTAGGGTCTTGGATAATTTATAATTGGGGATGGGTGACTACTGGTATCGGGTATCAGGCTGATACCAGCCTTTTTTCAAGGTATCAGTACTCGCAAAGCCTGCCGATACCCGCAGCCGATACTCAAGGCGAAAAAGTATTTTGTTGAGCAAGTCCTCCTCACCAATAGTTGCCACTACTTTCTGTGGTTTAACACTACGGCAAAGAGTTCACAGTTAAAGTGTTTTATTTTGCACCTCAGTTTACCTAAAAAATACCCTGAAAGTTCCTCGACTATGCTGTCTTTGTTCAAATGATGTGTCATTGTGAATTGAAATTTTATGTATCAAAAGTACTAGTAGTACTCGGTACTAGTAAGTACTCTGTATCTGGGAAAAAAAAGAAGTGGTATCGAACATCCTTATTCATAACAAAGCAAAACCTGTCTTTGCATTTTTATGCTAATGATTTGCAGTTAAACTTGCCAATGAAACCCGAAGAAGGCAATGCACTTAAGCTGGTGGGATGTATTAGCCACATAAAGCAGAGGCTGGAACATAACTTTCTGCACTTGAACAACATCAAAACAGAGTGTATCTTATTTAGCACTTTAATTATGTCTAATGCTTCTTTAACAAACTGTGTCAGTCTGGCTCCCTTTTTTAAATGACAAGTTAAATCTTGGGGTTACTTTTGATAATGGCTTGAAATTTGATACACAGATAAGTTCTGTTGTTAAAAACAAGCAAGCGATTAACAAAGTACATTCTATTCTATTCTATTCTATTCTATTCTATTCTATAACATGATGAATAAATAAATATAATTGCAATTCTTATATAGAAGTTAAAGTTGAAAAGCCAAATGATTCTTATCAAGTCAATTATGCTTGCTTATTTTAAACCTGTTATTTACAATAGTAAATGTTGTTTTATAGAGCACAGATGGCCTCGTGGTTTCGGTTGTGCTCCATGAGGTTTGCCCTCTCGGGCAGGTGGCCCCGGTTCACACCCAGCCTGTTGCCTCTTTCATGCATGTCACCCCCTACTCTCACCCTGTTCCTGGTGCTCTGCTTCCACTGTGCTCTTTACTACCCAATTACAGGCATAAAAGCTCAAAAAATAACTTAAGAAAATGACCCAACTGTGAAGCTTATACATCATTTAACATATTGACCAGTCATTTCAAATTTACATATTGATGAATAAAAATCAAAGGAACAGTCAGACTTAAAAAGTAATCATCCAACACAATCTTTTACACATGTGTTCACTGCTCCTTGACTGGATTATTAGAATGCCCTTAATTTGGCCTTCGCCAGTTCTCCCTTTTTCGTCTTCAACTTCCTCAGGATACTGCAGCCAGATTTTAACCAACACATCCAGATGTATTAACAAGTAACAAAAATTCCAGCAAAGCCTACTTCAATTTTAAAATCAATCAATCAATAAACAGATAAGTAATCAAATAAATGAATTTAAAAAAAAGGCTTCTCTGCCAAAGTACAAAATGCTGTCATCAGATTGCTTTGTCTTAGTAACACTCTTGATTCACCTCAATCTAAGGCCCCGTTGTCACCTGAAAACCGTAAAGTGCAGCGAAAATGCAGTGAAAAAATTCTGCGTTTACATGGAAATGCAGAGGGACTGAAGACGCTGAAAAAGCATGTCAGGCCTGCAGGTGGCGCTATAACTGTCTTGTCCACCGAAGTAGAGATGGGCAGATCATCTGGTGTGTTGGGGAATACTTGGTGCAAACGAGGAGTAACAGATGCGCATTTTGTATGAAGACAGTCAGCAGATTGAGCAGCACAAGCATGGCACGGTAGTTTGTGACGATCGTAACAACAGTACTGTTGTCCTGTTGTATGCGCTCGCGCGAGGCATCAGACATCAGCATTTCCACTGTAAAAGCCGGCTAACTGTTTAAACGGCAATGGTGTCGGGAGTGTTTCAGAAAAATCCCACTCTGGAGTCTGTTTTCAAAAGTTTACATTTTAGGTCGGCTGAAAAAGCCATTTATGTGTAAACGCAAGGCTGAAACGCTACAAAATTTCGCATTTCACTCTAAAACCGTTGTCTTGTAAACGGCCCTTAAATCTTATTGAAAAGGTAAAATAAGCTAATTCTACCATCAAAGTTGAAAAAAGTCTCTATTTGGATAGAAACGTTGATTTAAACGATGAATGGTGACTTCAGTGGCGAAATGTTTCCCCTTCTCACTTACTTTTTGAATATCATGTTAATAATTCAAAGGGCAACATCGCTTTAAAATGTGTTTAAAACATTAAGCTTGCTACATTTACATTTTATTAGCACATGAGCCTGAATTTCTTGTCTTACATGGAGACCCTTATCTGGGGATGAAAATTCAAAGGTAAGGCTACAGACTGATCATTTCTGGGAGGGGACTCTCTTTGAATCTGTAATTTTCTCACTGAAAGTTTACTTTGTAATTTCAAAAGTGTTTTTCCCGAGCCTCTCAGCAGGTTTCACAGAGCATCGCTGAATAAGACTTGAGGCTCAGCGCTGCTCACTGACATGCAAATCAGAACTAGTCAGATAAGTGGCTGAGAATATGAACATGCGATCGCCCACACGCTGTGAAAAAAAAAAAAAGAAGAAGAAGCTCAAATTTTCTTTTTTTTTTTCCTCTGCGAAGCATTTTCCCCTTTAGGAGAATTCTTAATAAGAATGTAGATAAAATCCAAAATCTGTCATCTCTCTCGCTCTGTCTATCCATCTCTCTGCAGTGATCACTCATCTGATAACTTCACTTGCTAAATCAGACCAGGACGGGGGAAGCCTGTTCCTTAAACCTAGATTTAAAATGCACTACGTCATGCCTTTGATCTAGCAGTGTTTGTGGATTATCAGAGGGAGCTGCTGCATAACATTTCCAAAAGGATAAAAGAAAAAGATCAATTCCTTGTTCAAGACTTGGATCTGCCTCATTTACCAGTCAGAGCTCCGACTGAGTCCTCATTAGTATCCTCAAACACACACTGGATCCACTGTCACAGCACCCATATGACAGAGAAGAAAGTGCTTCAGATTCAGCCACAGAGTTTAAAGTGACGTAATTCAATAATTAAAACCCTCAGCCCCATGTCAAACACAGCCTCATTAGAAATCTGCATTTTACTGTAAGTCACAGTATGATAATGCTGACATACATTTTGTAGAAAAGGGCCAAGCATAGTCTGAATAAGTCACATTGTGCCGATACATTTGAGCAAAAGACTCAAATTTTGTTAATTGAAGGCTGAAAAGTGCTTTATCTGCAAGTTCCTGCCCCTTCTCTGTTCTTATTCTTCATAACTACAATACTCTGCCATAAAAAAAAACATAATTTCTCACCCATACTCTTATAGGTTTATTTCTTATGAGATAAATTTAAGTTTGCATATTCATCTTTTCAGAGTGTGCATGTTAATGCATGCGTATGAGTACTGCCTGTGTAATCCAGATGAAACAACAAAAGAGATTTCACACAAGAATTTCTTTTCCCAACCCGGTTAAAGCAGATTCTGTGTTTTTTGTTTTGTTTTGTCCTTAATAGTCTGTGTATTCTCAATACAGTACAGATATGGAGTCAGTAAACCCCAGCCTGCATGGCCTTACTCTGTAGTGGTGTGATTTAGAAAGGATGTTACCTCCAAGCACCTTAAGTTTGTGAGCAGACTACTCCCTGGTTATATTAACATTAAAATGTCACTCAATTCACCATAACTCTTAGCTCTGAGGCTATTGCTTGAAGGATGACTGATTAAAGCACTGTTTAAATAGCCTTAGTGACAGATTCAGATCAGCTTTCATTTTGGGTGATATTTATTCCCCTGTTCTGTAAACCTTTATTTTTTTCACAGTTTCAATGTGTTTGGAGTCTGTCATTCGTATTTTGTCTCATTTGTTGGCCATGGACACCAAACTGGTTGCGTTTACTATTTTTGTTGCTGTGTGTGTCCAGAGCATAGACTGTAAAAGAAAATAGGCGTCATCTTGCTTAGCTCGACTGCTCCCCCTGGTGGCTGGCTGCAGTATAAGTCAAACTATGCAGCTCTCCAGTCATTCCAGATGGGCTGTGGTCAAACTTTAAAAAAATAAAACACCTGGTAGAGATGTTTCTCACGTCCGATTGTTGTGTGTTGACTGCCTTGTATTCAAGTCCTCTTTTTCGGAAAACTTTCGTTTTCAGTAGCTATACAAGGTTAAAAACAAGTTTTACGTTACATTTAACAATGATTGACAGATGACGTTCATATGTATTTTTTTCAGGGACTGTAAAATATGTTGGGAGGTAGAGTCAAGAAGTGATTATACTCGGAGAAAGAAAAAAAAAATGTTATCACCCGACTCCACTCAGATTCTCCCAGAATCCCTCACAGTCTCTACTGCACAGACTCTGGCTGCACAACTGCTACAATGGCTGCACCTGTGACAGAGGAATGTTGGCTTCAAAACTGTACAATGGTAAATGGCTGAGCCACACTGTCCACTCTATATACAGTCTATGGTCCAGAGTTACTACATTTAACCAGGGTTGTATTGTTTACACATAAGACTACACCTGTTAGCAGCCTGTAGCATGTCGATGCTAGCTGATGCTGGGGCTAGTGTTTTCTGTGAGCTGAGGAGAATAAGGTGAGGGTCACATGTACTTGTTTTGAAGGTAAAACACACCAGACGGAGCTGTGCCATTGTGCAGCCTGAGTCTGTGCAGTAGAGGCTATAAAAGACTCAGAATTTGAGTGGAGCCAGGTGACAAGAATAATACTTTCTTTTTCTTTTGAGAGTCTAATCTCTGCTTGGCTCTCCCTCTCAACATATTATACAATCCACCCCAAAAAACACCAGAACAACAGCTGTCAATCATTGTTAAATGTGACGTAAAGCCTTGTTTTTAACCTCCTGTATCTTATGAAAGCAAGTCTTTTTAGAAAAAAAGAGGACTTGATTACAAGGCAGCTAAATAATATCTCTAAGTCGCCACAACAATCGGATGTGAGAAACATTCTACGAGGTGAATCATTTTTTTAACTTTTGACTACAGCCCATCTGGAACAGCTTGGGAGATAGGTTTTTAACCTATACTGCAACCAGCCACCAGGGGGAGCAATTTTTTTTCATGGCTACCTCACTTTGAGGCGAGCAAGATGACGTCCATTTTTTTTAAGTCTATGGTTCCGTGGTGCTAAGAAGAGACAACATCGACCTGTCCTTTCATCCATGGTTATGGGGAATGTAAGAGCTATATTGACGTGTCTTTCCTAGAGTGAGGTTCACTCCTGGTCTTCTTGATCTGACTGCGTAATAAATTTGTGGGCCACTTCCCTAATACTGGCATGATGAAGAGACGGAGTTCAATGAAGAAGAGGAGATCCAATGGCAGCTTCAGTCCAACATCTTTATTTGAAGTTAACACAATGATGGCACACGGACAAAACCCTCCTCTCCTCTCTCAAAACCTGATGTCCTAGCCCCCTTTATACTACTGGGGCGTCCCTGAATGCATGCAAGGTACCTATGTATGGTAAACAGACTCTGTGTCTGTGGGTTGTTTTTCTGTAACATGTAGTCACTGAGCAGACCTTGGTCAAGACAGCTGTGGGCACTAAATCTTTCAATCCTGGCGAAATGAAGAGTCATCTCAAGTACACGGCTAGGCTAAACTTGTCAAAGGGTCAAAGGTTAGCTCCTGCAGGCCTCTGGACCTCTGCAGGCTGCTCTGTAGTTCACTCTAAATGAATCCACTTTGAATGAATGCTCAACAATATCTAATAAAAATGGGTGAGCTAGCCATGCTAACACAGAACCAGAGGGCAGAGTAGCATCATGCTATTCACAGACAGAAGTCCAGCTCAGTCCTGGACCCTGTGGAGGTGGAGGCTGATGGAAAAACGATGGAAAAGCTGTCGTCTCTGATGGACATTTTTCTTGTTGTTTTTTCCAGTTGACACTTAGTACATTATTATATTAGCATATTCTTGAATGTTTTATTCTATATACTAACTTAGCTTCCCTTTGGGGATAAATAAAGTACATTTTATTCTACAAATTGTAAGAAAAAAAAATCCTATTCTGATATCTTATTCAAAGTTAAAAAGTTTCATGATTCTTCAGTCAATTATGGTTGTTATTTTAGACCTGTTTTTTTTACAAAAGAAAAACTTTAATGCCAAACTGTGAAGTCAGATCAGTAACATATTCACTAGTCATTTCAAAATTAAATAATTAAATATATTATATTATATATAGACTTATTAAATAAAAATCAAAGGATCAGTCAGACTTAAAAACTCATCATACAACCGTATTTTACCAATGCGTTCACTGCTCTTTGACTTGAGTTATTCCTCTCCATCAATTCCTATTTCATGATTTCCAAAAGGGAGCATTTAAAAATTTACACTGACTGTGAACATTTATAGTTACACATCTGGGGCCATAGAGATGTTTTTGAGGTCACGTCTAATGAGTTCTTTTAAAGTGTTTTCTTAAAAGCGATGCAATCAGCTGGGAGTAAAGAGTCTGACAGGATCGGCTGGATAGATGTGAGTTCTTTTGAATACCACCCATGAAGGGATGACACACATTTCCATGACTTGGAGTCAGTGCTTGCTTTTGATCCCACTGACATGTGTATCCCATCATTAGGTCAGTTTGTTCAGAGAACAAATTTGGAGTTGACGTGAATGAAAAACAGAACAACAAAATGACTCAGTGATGAGTAATGTAACAGATTTATATTCAGCCAACAGCGAGAAAAAGCTGCAAAGCAGACCCAAAAAAAAAACTGTCAGGGGCTGCTGGGATATTTTTAGTATAATACTGCCAGAGAGAACGCCAGAGGGGACTGGCACAACATTTATAAAACCTCAAATTGCATTCACCGTAGACGAGCCAGGAACCTGACAAGTGACAACTATGCAGCATCAAGTAGAGCTGACACTATTCCTAACGTCAGCCTGTATTTTCTCTGACGGGATGAACGCATGCAGAAACCACCTGCTCTTCCTCTCTGTATTGAACTTCTACACACAAAAGTTTCACAATGAACATGTGCTTTGTTTGCAGTCAGTTAACAGCTCAATGAGGATAAAGACCAGCGCTATGTTTTGATCAGAAAAGACCTGACTGTAATGCTTCCAGACACACTCACAGTGAGACAGCAACAGAGGAAGATCAATTGACTTCCCTTGAAACATGATTCCTGAGTGATTAAAGCTACAGCGAAGCAGCTCCCGAGGACAGAAAGTACCCATGTGGATTCCACCCCCAAGTGAAGGGATGTCATAAAAAGACTGGAATATTTCACAATTTTTGGTTTAATCTGATCACTGAGCTGAACATTTTTTTTTCTCTCTCGGCCCAGAAGCTTTCTTTAGAAGCCACATCATTAGACACATGCCCCTCAGTGCTCTAACACCATCACTGAGCTGTGTAATCGGGCTCTGACACATTTAGTGTGCATCATTTGTACCAAGAGAATTACAAGATACATTCATGACATTGGATGGGTTGATAAGTGTTCTACAGAGAAAGAGATGGATGCTTAATCACCTCACCACTGTGGCTGCTAACAGCCAGTTTTCATATTAGACAAAACCTCAATTAGATCCAAGTGTCCCAGGTGACAGCTCCCATAGCAACAGGCAGGGATGCCTGCAGTGTCACAGCAATATCTCACGCTGGAGTCTTGTTGTATCATGTTGCAACAGTCAGGTTCTTTAGACCTTAACTAAGGCTCACAATACGTGAAACTCTCTGTCAGCCTCCTGCCAAGAGGAGAGCCGCAGTGAAGATAATCACACAGAACATCATCACCATAGAAGAAGTGGTGTAACTCTTACAGGATGTGTCAAAAAGATTGCACAGTTAACCACTTACTCAGGTTGAAAATTGTAGCACACCTAGCTTCAAAGTCTGCATCATAACAACATAATCCAGCCTACACGAAAAGCAGCAGTAATGTTGGAGAGACTGGCAGCTTTCTGTATCTTCACCCCTTCATTTAGTTTTTTTTTATTGATTAGTTTAACTATGTGTCCTTATTTTCAATCTGGTGTGTTTTGATTGTTAGTTACTCTATTTAAAAATATATTGTTATAATCTGATTTTTCTATATTCTTATATGTGCAAAAAAAAAAAAAAAAAGGAAAACCAAGTCTAAAAAACACTGGTTCACTAAAAGACACTTTTGTTGTTCTGATTTGCTTACATTTTAATTAGGTTTCAGTAATGTTTCTCTTTCAAACTTTGCATTGCCACACAATGTAGATACACTATAGTGTCAATTAACACCCACTACTCCATGCAAAATTGTACAATTGTACTTTTTTCAGCTAAGTTACAGAAGTTAAAAATATCACTAGTGTTTGTGCTTTAACTTTGAAATGTTGGACCAAAACAAAAAAGCACCCCATGTCTGACTCCAGCTGCCCAGTGTGTGTTTGAGAATTATAAGAGGTAAAGAAAACCTTACTTTGTAGAGCTACATTGTTTTGGTCTACAGAGGGTGATGGTGAAGAAAGCATCAAAGGCAGGTTTCTAATGCAGCTGTTACTTGATGAGCTAAAAGAAACAAGGTCTTGATCAAAATTTCACAGTGCCTTGCCCAGGGATCTGCAACCTCCACTATCAAAGGAGCTAATTTTCCCTCATTGTAACTGAGTTACAGTCATTTGGAAGCAACAAAATCTACTTAACCTTCTCAATAAAGACTTTATGGTAACCAACAAGAGGTTATTTGAATTTTTGAAACTGAAGACCTTTAGAGAGAATATCTGAATTTGATTACATATAGTAATATTGTCACTCAAGTCATCATTTCTTGTTGTTTGCTAATTTTTTGCTACATATCAAGGATTAGGGATGAGTAGTGAATTAGGTACTTAAGTAGGTGCAAACTGAATTTAAAAGTACTGGGTACTGATTCATATAAAATTGAAAGGTTCCATGTTTAGGTACCTAAATGCATCCTTGTGACTGGGAGGAACTGGAAGAGTAGGGGAATTTCCATGCTGGACATAAACACAGCATTGCATGGTTATATATAGAAAAACATATATGTTTTCTGAAAAAAAAAAAAAACTGAGATTTTATTATGAAAAAAATGTATATTTTTTTACCATGTAAATACAAAAAAGTATCAAAAATTGGTACCACTGAGGACCTGTACCGTTTGTCAGGTACAGGATATCGGTCCAGTATTGTTTCAAATGTAAAAGGTACCCATCCCTATCTAGGATATATATCAAGCCAGCACATTGGCGATTAAACTAATCCATTCTTGGTGTTGTAGGAGGTGAAGTAGTGAAGTGGTGAGCTTTATTGCAAGATTTGATGCATATTTACTTCAGCAGAATGTTAAGTCACAATTTTATTTAGTGTGAATATTGTCAATCATCAGAATGAAATACAAATTCTTTATTTTAATATTTTTTCTAAAGAGCCCCAGAAGGCTCCAGAGCCACAGGTTGCAGATCCCTGACCTATCTGATCTGAACTTCATTATCTTTAGAACACTGTGGTTCAGAACAATGTTCCAGATTTATTTAGTCCCTCTCACGACAAGTGGAGCCATAAATAAGACTGATTTCACTGCTTCTTTTTCCTGCTATTTAAAACTCATTGGACCAGGTTTATTCCATAGGAGAACCACTCAGCGATTGTGGGATCTGAACTTGAAATATTCTAGAGAGGCTTCAGACTTCAACACACAGGCACAAAAATAGCCCGTAATAATAATAATAATAATAATAATAATAATAATAATAAACTTAAAAATGATTTCTAAAAGTTTCTAAAACAATCAAGCAAAGTAAAAACAACCCAGACACTAAAAAAGTCTGTGATCTGTATGTGACAACTTCAGGTTTGTGGTTCGTTTCAGGACCTCTTTTCTCTAACCTTGATGGTGAAACCCCTCTTGCTACTTGTATCTTATAAAACTTGTGAGGTAACTTTGACGCCAGTTGTATGATGAATGTCAGTTATTAATTACACCAGAGCTTTTTTTCTATTGCTCCACTCGCCCTCCCACGCTGTAAATCCCTTACATTAATGACTGAATTTACACTCGCAAAGTGGATTACCGTGGTTTATTTTACATTACACTATGTCAGGGAAGGCTGTAGATGTATTTCTTTGACAACCAGATTTAAATCCTTTCAACATCACCCACAATAATCTCCTTGTACATACAGAACTTCCTCTCCTCACTGGCAGCTTAAGCCCCTCCACCCCACAGCTTGAACAGAAATCTTACTTGAGCCGTTTTCTGTCCCTGCAGGGGGAACTTGACTTTCCGCGTAGGTGGTGGTGTCCATGCAGGAAGGGACGGAGGGTGACGCTCCTGAACAGCCCGTCCTCGGTTTGTTCCTCCAGCCTCAGCTGAGGGATGAGATTTCCCAAAGCCATGTCCTCTGTGCACAGGTGTGAGCACTTAGGCAAATCAACTAGCAGCGGTCTTAATTGTTTGCTCTGTGCAGGTTTGGTACCTGTGACCCACTGAAGGCTAGAAACATGCAGAGGAGACGTCTGTGCCCTGCTCTGCAGGCTGAATGCAGGCTGGAGCGACTTGTGCCTTGAGTGGAGTCTGTGAATGATGCAGGTGTCCTCGATAGGGTCACTCACTTTCACTTTGTGCCCGAGGTAATAAACTATCTGTAAGTTTCAGATGAGAATGGGAAAACAGGGTCTTGCCTGAGTATAAAGGCACTTTATAAAAACACTGAAGCTAACAGTATTTTTTTTTCTTAGTGGCACATGGCACACTTTGGCTTCAGACTGAGGAGGGTTATCTTATTAAACACACTCAGAATGAAAATCAGACATTCATGTTTTTGGCCGTCTGACACAAGGTGACTGGTTTTTAAGGTCTTAATCATGATTTTTTTCTTTAAAGGGGCTGTGAGGAATTTCAGAGTGATATTGAAAAACTCTACCTTCAAGATATGTTCTTGAATGTAATCCACACTTTAGAATGAGATTATCAGTGCCAATATTACTGGTTACAGGTTATTTTAAAATGCTGCATCTTAGCTTCCCAATGGGGTCAGGCAGGACCGGATTGATTTACTAATGTCTAAGACACTACACCAGCTGACAAACTTCAGTAGTGAGAAACAAGATCTTTCTTTTCTTTCTGCTGAAAACAAATTCTGTGATTAATTTTGTAGTGATGGTGGACTCTGGAGCCTAACTGTCAGGCAGAAAAAGGATAGAAGAGCAGAAGAAAAATAAACAGGAGAGAGATAGAGCATGAGCTAAAGGCTAAGTTAAGCTGTTTGTGTTAATGTTCATTCCAACCAACGGTCAGCAGTTATTCTGCAGTGGTCTGTTTAAACTTCAGAGTCTATCAATAAAATGAAGAGTGAGGTTACCTTAGCTCTGATTGGTAGATGACTGGCAGGACAGAACCAGGATTCACTAAAGTTACACATTACAGACATGTCTTAGCGCGCTAGATTGTCAGTAGTGCTACATATGGAGGACATATGAAGGGCACACACAACCTTGGACTCAACGCCTTCTTTGGCCCGGTTACAGCTCAGCTGCAAGTCTTCAAGTTTTCATCTGTTGTTATTATGTGCTTATATGCTGATGTGTTTTTTTCTTGATGTTGGGAGGGATGTAACTGAAATAAAATTTCCCCTCGGAGATCAATAAAGTATTCTGGTTCTGATTCTAAACTTCTGTACAAACCGACAGTGTTTACTTGTTGTCATGTTAGCTTACAGATTCGTCAGAGCACCGGGCTGCCGATAGTGCTACATGTAAGCAGCTACTGTGTTTGCTTGATGCCACATTTCAAACCATATCACTATGTAACTGTACCAATAAATACCTTACCTCAGTGCGTTGTATACAATAAAAATTTGAAAAAAAGAAAATTTGTTTCAACCCGATTTCCATTTAATTCCAAAACAAACACACGCCTCGCTTAAAGTCATTGACAACAGTGTGCGGAGAGTCCAGGCAACAAGGTGGCGAGGGAGTGCAATGAAAACAGATCCTCCTCATAGCGTCTTTAAAATATGTATCACATGTATTACATGTATCCAACACAGACGTCTATTTTCTTGTCTTTTTTTTTCTTTGTCCCATCAGTTACTGGGTCACCTGTGTGCATGTCCGATTGCATTGATTTTATTTCCAAAACAGATCATGTAATAATGCAAACAGTCAAAACATACAACAATCATTGAAAAATGTTTGAAATCAACGCCTTTTGAGTGAAAGAAAAACTTATTACATGTGTGACTTGAGCGTGAAGGTGAAATCCTGAGCTGAGAGCTTCTCCTCTTCAGAGTAATAATGGATCTCTTTTGTCTAATTTAGCCGACAGTTAATTTCACTTGTATGCTCCATTAAAAGATACCGTATCATTAATTGCCTCGTTTTTCAATTGGATGGACTAATAGCTTTCAAAATTAAGATCCTTGTTTAGTTTATTGATATTCCTTCCTCCCACTTTCCTCATTTGATATTAGAAAATCAAATATTCTAATTGTTTGATAGTTTAGATATGTATCCCGTGAACACAGTGTTTTTCTTTAAAACAACAATAAATAGCATGATTCTCCTAGTTCAATCCTAATGTTCATCTGAGTATGAAAGATATTATGGGAGTTTTGTAAAGTAACTGTACTTCTGAGCTATAAAGGTCAGTGAAACATGATGGGAATACATGATCAATAACTGTCAGGTTTGCTCAAAGTGCTCTGATCATAACTGGAACTGTCAGGTAGACCTGTGTGCAGGTAAATAGTTATTTGAATGTAGCTTCAAAAAGAAAAAAAAATCTCATATGTAGTCTGTGTGTCACAATGATCACTTTTAAAGCTGAATCACAGCAAGGAAGGAATGTTGAAAATAGCACGCTATTAACCTCTATCTAAATTTGTGGCAGCTGAATAATTGGTGTACTTGTCAGAGAGGAAAATATACTCCGGATGTGGGTCACGGAGCAGTGTTCATTAGCCAGGGATAATCATGGCAAAGACACACAAAGCAGCGGTCTGCAGTATTATGAGTACAGATTGACAAAGACTGAAACCCAATTAAAATCTCTGGTGGTTTGGTCACATAATGTGTCGCTACACAGTTCTGTTCAAAGCTGATTGTCAAAGATAACAGCTTCCCATTGAAGGGGGCACAGATTAAAGGCTTTATTGAAGGATAAATGGCAGCATGTAGACGGAAAATGTCTTCAGTTCTGCTGCACTCCAGTTTGTAATTTCATTGTGCAGCACTTGGGTCATCATTTCTGGTTCCAGCAGAGGGAGCTTTAAGCAAAGACACATCTGAGCAGCACCAGCATCCAGAGAGAGACCCAGAAAATATGTCAATGTGAGGATCTTCTTTTAAAGCCAACAGCATCTCTCAACAAACTCTCTGTGAAAACTGTCCCCCATACACTTAAACATACAATAAAAAAAAAAAAAAAAAAAACATTTTTATTATGTGTGAGGAGCCAGAAAATTAGATCTGGTGATAGGTTTTCTGGCCAATCTTGGAGGTGTTAAAAATACCACACAGTCTTTAAAACTTAGATGAACCAAAAGTGATGCAAACTTAGTTCAACTCCTGTAATTAGACCACCGTGTTCCAAAAATCAGCCTCCTCTCCTGCTTATATAGGTTACACACGAGATTCCTAATCAGCTAATTATTATGACTGATTATGCGTCATGTGTGACTTATGATTTCTCTGATCTCATTAAGAGCCTATCAGCATCGCAGATAACAAGAGAGCTCTCACCAATCAACACCAGGGGGTGCAATTATATAAGTGACTCCAATTATGAAGGCCTTGTGAGGAAAACTTCAAGTATTTACTTTGTAGATTATACAGGGAGACCAAGAGCGAAATATGATTTGGATTTAATCAGGCCACAAAGCTCGCTCGCAGCTAAAAGATTCCTTATCTGCGTGATGACATATTTTATTAAATTTGTACTCAGGCTAATTAGAGTGTGAGCGCCCGTGTTAATTTATAGTTGTGACACATCGTGCGATTGGATGGTTTTGCAACATCACTGATGTGTCTTAAATAGGGGCAAAACTTGCAAATGCAGAGCTGTTTTTTTCTCTGTTGAGCGTAAATAACACACTCAATCTGGAACACTTCAAATCCCCATGTTGAGTTTTCTAAGTGCCCATGTCAAAAAAAAAACCCTGAATGACGTCAACGTGGCATATGCATGCATTGATAAGTCTGTGTGCATGCGTGGGTGGGGACATGCCAATGAGATGGGTTTATGACAGAGCCATCACACATGGCTAATCATGTGGAACAGTGGGCGCAGAGGCGTGGAATGAAGACGGGAGAAATGTGATCTGGCCTTGAAAATTTCATCTCCCTTAATATGGATGCTGCGTTTGGAAAATATGTAAATGAACACGCAGTCTGAAGCCAACTCCTCAACAAACAGATGTCAGAGAACACACTGGTAATTGTATTATCCCCCATGGCTCTTTCCCGTGCATTTATTCAGAGCATTATTCCCCCTTGTTCAACCCACTTTAGAGACTTCTCGTCGTATCTTTTGTGTGCATTGTTGAATCAGAGATAAAGTCACCTCTGCGTCTTTAACAAAGGTTGACATAGACACTCCATCTTGGCAGCTCAATTGATTGTCAACATGAGAGGAACTTTTCACAGGAAGGAGATGAATGTCAGTCAATAGGTGCCTGACAAGTCAATAGACACCGCTGACCTTGTTGCCACAGGCTTGAGTGTCACATTAAAAGAAAAAAAAAAAAAAAAAACTATAGATCAAGAGGGGCTTCTGAGGAGGTCTGGGAAGAAATGCCTTCAGTCTTTTTCTGCATTCTCATCCACAAGCAAGGGTAGTGATGAGCTTGGTTAGAAGAGTATCTGTAACTTAAGGTTTTTTAAATTTATATGAAGGTCTTACCTGTGTGTTTATACATGAGGATGTCCTTAATGATCTTGATTTTCAGATCTGTTTTTCAAATACATGTTACACTGCCACACCAGTCATTTTTGAAACAATTTTTGTTAGACAAAATCAACATTGTGGTTCAATTCTTTCCTGTTTGTTTACTTGATTTCACCCACAAGTCTGTGGTGGCAGTTCTTTGCTGGCTTTTGTGATGCAGCTGTCCACCAAATTCTGATTAACATAAGTTTGATCAGTTGCAACTGTTTGCCCAGCTTGTGGGTGGTACCTTACGCCAGTGTTTCTTAACCCTGGTCCTGGGGACCCCCTGCCCTGCATATTTTTTATGTTCCCGACTCCAACACACCTGATTCAAATGATCAGCTCGTCATCAAGCTCTGCGCGGTTTAACATCAGGTAACATCCAAAACATGCAGGGCAGGGGATCCCCAGGACCAGGATTGAGAAACACTGCCTTAAGCAATGTCCACACGTAGCTGGGCATCTGGGAAACTGCATTTATTTTTAATACAGTTAAACGTTGAAACCAAAGTTTTATGTCACTATAAACATTGTTTTCTTAAAAAAAAAAACCCTCCGGTATCATGGTTCCGCTGTGGAACTGAGTTTTTGGTTCTCAATCGTCACAGCTGAATGACAGGTGTTTGAGCATCTTGGGTGAATTGCTGCTATCTAGATACAAACTTATTAATTTATTGATTGAAAACCTCTCCTACAGCTAATTTGAGAAGTCAAAAGTTAAATGCGCTTTGTGACAAATTTAATTAAATACCACTCAAGTACCTTGTGTATGACCTTGGACACATTATTATTAGGTATTTTCAAAAAAAAATATCCCCCCTCATTTTTTTTTTTAAGAATACTTTCATTGTGCAAAAATCTGCAAATTTTCCAATAAGTGAAGTTTAAAGCATGCCAACCCATGCAGGCTGTTTTTTTCTGACATAAAACCTGTGCAAGCCAATCAGATTGAACCCCTAATATCAAGATAAAGTAGGATTTAATCCCATCTTATTCATGTATTTCATTCATTAATTTTCAGAACTGCTTATCCTGTTCAGGGTCGCGCGTGGCTTGAGCCTATCCCAGCTGTCATTGGGCGAGAGGCGGGGTACACACTGGACTGACCGCCAGTCAATTGCAGGGCTGACACATAGACAGATAACCAATCACGCACACACTCACACCTATGGGCAATTTAGAGTGTTCAGTTAACCTGGTGAGCATGTATTTGGACTGTGGGAGGAAGCTGGAGGACCTGGAGAGAACCCACACATGCACGGGTAGAAGATGCAAACTCCACACAGAAAGGCACACCGACCAAGCTGGGAATCGACCTGGTGACCTTCTTGCTGTGAGGCTGCTGCGCTAACTGTTGCGCCACCATGTAGCCCATTTATGTATTCTAGTTTATCCAATTGTAAACCACCATGAGCACCTTGCAGTATTTAACACATTACAGTTACAGGTAAAATCTTCCTTTTGCAGACGGAAACCTTGAGAGTCTTGATGCTTATCTCACACTTCTGAAAAATAAAAAAATGGTAATTTTGGACATCAATTATGTCATAGTTGAGATGTTTATGCCAATTGCCCTGTCAAAAATGAAGAAAAGGATCAAAGGTGAAGTCTGAGGATCACCACAGTTGTACTCCATCCTGAAGATGTGATCTTTCATTTCATAACAACCCGTCCAAAATAGTTTTGAGACATTTTGCGCAAAAGCACAACAAATATCCACTCCATGGCAGCAACATGAAAAGTTTGGCTATCACCAAAGACAGGAGGAGGAAAAATGCTTCAACCGTGTCTCTACAAATTTATTATGTGGATACATCTTGTCAGAGTTGCAATACATCAAGATAGATGAAAACTTTGACTTGCTGTCAGAGCTACAGGGAAACCCAGGTCGTTTTGAGAATTATGAGGATGAAAGGTGGTTAAATAACAACTGTAATATGAGAGACTGACCATGCTAAATAAAGGCCACTGTAAAAAGTTTCAATTGTTTTCTTTTTTTTTTCCAGAGGGGGTGCTGAAATTAGCTTAAAGTTCCACATGTGGGCTTTGAGGAGATTACTATTGATTGATTTCCTGTATAATCCAAGCCAACTTGCTGAGCCTTGATACTTCCTGGAGGTAGTAAATCCATTTCATTACAGTTGGAGTCATATATAACCACTGCATTGTCATCACTTGGTAATACAATGGAGGAGTTGTTCTTCTGTGCTTCACACAGGATGTTACATTAGCTCAGACCTTCACAGGCTAAAAGCCAAACACGTACACTGCACTTATAACAAGATTTATGCCTCTGTATTAGAGCCATCTGACAAGTAGGTCATCTAATAATGCAGTTTGGCACATGTCACATCACACTCCTGTCAGCCAACTCATGACTGATTTTCTCATTATATACAAGGGAGCGTACAGTACCTAATTACATGTTTGACATGAGGCTATGACCTCATCATTTCCAGTCAACAAGGCTGAAAGGTACATCAATAGATTCCTTAACGTACAACTAAATTAGGGTCTGCCAAAATAATGAGAAAATACTCAATTTTACATGACACACCAACAGGGGCGTATTTAGTGGTTTGGGGGGCCAAGGCAAACCCAGTCAATGGGGCCCTCCATGTCCTTGTAACTCATCTTCCTCAGAGCTAGACTGGCCTTCCCTGGGTCCA
Organism: Halichoeres trimaculatus; assembly: GCF_033239565.1. Lineage (NCBI taxonomy): Eukaryota > Metazoa > Chordata > Actinopteri > Labriformes > Labridae > Halichoeres > Halichoeres trimaculatus. The sequence goes on along the minus strand of NW_027437188.1, from coordinate 5,148,561 downwards.
CTGTCTCTTTCCCAGAATCAAGGCATGAGACAGTGCTAATCTTGTACATGGTAACTTAACGCAACTAAATGCATTTCCTCAAGTTCTGTACTTGAGTTTGATTTTGAAAAAAGTGAGTACATAATTTAGTCCACTTTGTCCTGGATTTGAAACCTTTTATGGTTAATTGACAGCTTATTTGTCCCACAGTGAGGAATTTACAGAGTAACAGTAACAAACAAGGAAGTATGAAGTGAAAAACACTACAAAAGGTATAGTAAAGAAAAAATGTGTAAAAATCAAGCACAACATAAAACTGGAAAAAAATCTACTGAAAGAGGTGATATTTACAGTTACCATACTTTTTGGTACTATTATTTTAAAGTTAATGTATTTTTATTTGACCCCCTGTCCAGTGAGTTATGTATCCAATAGAGAGATTTTGTACAATAATGTTTATCACCAACTCAAAAAGTTTGATTTTGAGAAAATGATCCTATTTTCTGGGCCAAAAAAGTCCTTAAAATCCTAAAAGTCTTATATGTTTATCTCAGATCTCAGAGCAATATTGTTTTTATTTCGGACTTGGTTGAAAATACCAAAAAAATGGGAAAAAAGTGTTTATTTCCACTTTCTTCCTGAATCAAATTTTCAGATGTGTTGTAACATTGAATAGCCCATTGAATAACAAGGAAGGGGAAGTACCCAAAACCATCATTAAAGATTAAGGGTGATGTATTTTTTGAAACATGTGCAGTAAGATTTAGAAAAAAAGAAATGCTTTCAATTGAAGAGAACTTCATAAATCAGTTTTTAAGAGATGCTTTGGGGGCCCCTATCTTGGGGCCCCAGGCAACTGCCTGTGTTTGTCTAATTGTAGCTACGCCCTTGCACACCAATACATTTCAGTGCCGTTAAAATCAAGATGCACCAGCAAGAAATAAGTTGTCATTGAATATTTTATTTGCAAATGAAAGAGTAATAACTCAGAAGTCGTAAAAATATACATTTTTTTTACTCGTGATATTTACATGGATTGTTTTCATCAAACGATTGAACAAAAAAAAATCTGTACTGTTTTACACAACTGAAGAGAAGCCACGGCAGAAAAAACTGATGAGTTGAGAAAACAAGAGTGTCTTACATTTCCCTTTAGGAGCGCCGCGCTGAGCGTGTCTCCCCCTGACATCGAAACAATGTAGTCGAGAGAATACGGCCAACCACACAGATCCCACACAGGCCGGTGATGAGCACAGCACGCAAAAAAGTGCAAAGTACATGGATGATAACGTCGAAAACAAGAGAAAGAAAACCAAAATAAAGCTTCATAAAATTTTTGTGAACATATATTTACAATTGCAGATTTTATCCCTTTTTTTTTCTTTTTTTTAAATCGTTTTTAGCTGAATACAATTATGTTACATCAAAGCAAAGCATTCCCATTCATCTGCTCAATCTCCATTGACATGCAGGTACCTTTGCTTTCCTTATTGAGGTTGACTACAGCCCCGTCCATCTCCTCCCTTAAAAGCAACAATACATCACATTCTCCTAGACCGACACACAAGGCCAAACCACACGGTCCGAGCATCTCTTTGCCCTGCTCAACAGCTTTAATCAGAAATAAAACTGCGTCATTGAACATAAAACACTGTGGCTACATGAGATTCATATTTCTACCATATAATGCAAGATAACCATGAATGGCTTCATGTTTACTGCACCTCTGAGTGTTGATAATAAGACAATATATAGTGCTGATGGATACTGTTTCAAAGAGTGATATTACATGTGCTGCTGACACTTAAAGTGTGTGAAAACAACCCTGCTTCACTCTCTACTGAGCTGACAAAGGCTCCTTAAAATTCATTTGTTGGAAAGATCGCGAGTCTGTCGAGCAACAGAGCGGCACACATGCGAAAGGGGGGAGAGAAAGATGCAACGCAAAGGCTCGTAAACTGGGGAATCTGCCACCTGAGACTTGCAGTTGCTTGGAAAGCAAATCAAAAAGCTTGGAGGAATTTAACAGCTGGAAGACTTGCATCCCATCCTCCACCTCCACTGCTACATGGTGGAGGGAATTTCAATGGCGAGAGCCTACAGCCCTGGCTCAATATCAATCCCTTTATAGCTCCCCCCCAGATTCCCAGTGCGACTCTCAGAGATTCCCATGGAACAGAAAATAAAACGACATAAAGAAAATAATTGAAGCATGTGCTATACACATTGTTAGAATGCATAGCGATGTCTGTCTTACTGGGTGCATGTGTAACGGCTAACACGTGGTTGTGTTTTGCTACAATAGCTGTCTTTTTGTGTATTTGTGTCAGTCTCTGTGTGTAATGTATGTGTGTGTGTGTGTGCATGTCTCCCTAGGTTATGTAGACAGCCCCTTTCGGCGCTGCATACAGAATCCTGGATTCATCAGTCAGTCGAAACACCTCTAGACATCGGATCTATCAAATTGATCCTGAAGGAGCAGAAATAACCATGACTGCTCTTCAGGCTTTTGCTTGTGCAAACTGCATGTGTGTGAGGAAAGTATAACTGTGCATGTAGCACAAACCTGTGTAACCGTGTGGACCTGAACGTGCCATGTGTACCTGTTTATGTTAGTGTATTTACAACTTTTACCTCTTTTTAAAGAGTGCGTGTCTGAGTGGCCTCGAGATGTCGTTGGTACTCCTGGGGCCAAGTGCGTTCTATGTTAAGAAACAGCGAGAGCAGGGAGGGAGCGTACAAGTGGCCTCCAGAGCTGACAATAGTTATGAATTATGGACGTGCTTTATCTCTAGACACCACCCCCACAAGCAAAAACATGACTGCTGTCTCTAAAGCCAAGCGCAATAAGCATATACGCTCGTGAAAACTGAAATAAACGCTTCCAATCTGTAGTCATATCAATTGAGATAGAGGTTATTTGCCTGACTGGATCCTTCTCTCTCATTGAATGGCTAACATGAGAATGTGTGGGTGCGGCCCAAGGGCTTATACTGAATTAACATGCACACACCCACACATACACACTCACACACATTCACATGCATGCATGCACGCGAGCACGCACGCCCCAGACGCACACTCACAGTAGCTTCCCTGCTCAAATAAGAACCGCTGTCTCGAGTTGGATATAAAAGGCAATATTTTTTTTCTTATCTTCCCTCACAGATAAACCACGTGTGAACTCATGTCTGTGAAGTCAAACCGCGTGTCAGACACAAGGTTGTTCATGGAAAATGAAGACCTCTGAGTGGACCACAGTGAAGCCCTGCAACCGGTCCAAAGAAATTAATTACAAGTGAAACATTCAAAGGTTTTACTCTGCTTAATGTTGGCGTTGGTTAATGAAATGGTTAAATTAATCTCAGCGCAAAGGTCACAGAGGCATTAAAATTAAAACAGCTTTTTTCCTTTGATGTATGCTTATAAAAACATGCCAATTGGCTGTTTGATTTTGCTTTATCTAGTGTGAGTGAATGTTTTTGCAGATTGGTGTGCAACAGTGACACACCAGGTTATTTAAATGAGGAGAGTTTGGCGAAAAGTTGGCAGTCAGATCACCAATTACTGTGATGAAGTGTGACATGAAGGCGCTGCTGGTGTAAAGGTCGAGGATTCACTATCGGTGGAAGTTTGTTCTAAAAGCTTTAGTGAGTTTCAGGAGCAGAACCACACCTCAACCTCACTCTTTCAGTTATTTAAACCCTCATAGCTTAATACACCACTCCCCCCTCCCCTATCTCTGGATTCCTACTGCTTTACATCTCTATATGGTCCTGATTAAGAGGGGTCCGTTGTGCCTGGGAGCTACGGTGGATTCCTTTTCAAAGCTTCCCCACAACACCTACATCATACAACACTTAATTCCTAATTCACATTTATGATAATGAACTGCTAATGCTAAGTTGATATGTGGTTCTTGCAATTAATACAACTTGTAGTGTGAATCCTGCTTGGACTGGTGACATATCTTGCTTCTTATCGGAGGGAAGATCAATATTGGGCTTGTTAGAGCCCGAAATTGTAAAATTGACCCGATATGTAGTAAAAGAAATGTAAAAAAGCCTAAAACGCAATAACTGGTGGATAATGTAACATAAGTGCTAAGTCCAAAATATATTTAAAAAAATGTAACCAAACCTCATATTTTTAAAATTACAATTCAGGCTCAGGACTTTTGTTACATTTTGGGTTTTATAAATTTTTTTTTTTTACTACATTTTGGGTCATTGCTACTAACAGGGCTGAAAGGCTTCATTTGTCCACACATTTGTGCCCAAGCACAGGGTTTAAATTCACTTTGAGGTCACACGAGACTCTTCTGTAAGGAAAGTATCTCCCCCTCACGTACCCTTATTTATTAAATAAAATGACATCATGTGCGTATAACTATCTGTATGTACAATATAAAACAAGACTGATTACAGAATGTACAGTACATTGTCCTATGGCATACGATTGCTTTCTCACCATGGATAATTGACTCTGCTTGGTGCTCCCTTGGTTGCATCTGATATTTCTAGGGCAAGTTTGTGACGTTGTATCTCTTGGCGAGTTGCCACTGTTGACCCTCAAAGCTGGATGTGAACAGAGACTTAACCACTGGTGTGCTGAAGATAAGGACAAAGAAAAAAAAACATCAAAGGGTAGAGGGATTGCAAAGGCACACTAGAAAGGCAACTTGCCCTTTTTTCTGATACTTTCAATCAAACTGCACTGGTGCTGTCTCCAGAAACGACAAATGGGGGTTTGGGTAGTAGAACAGATCGACCAACAACCAAGCAGGACCTGGTGATTCAGTGAGACAGCAATCGAGTGCCACTGCATTGTTATGGATCCAGGGAGAGTACTGACAATGATACCATGTATACCCCATAGAATTGAAGTCTCTGGAATCACACTCCTTGCTCCCTTCATTCAGACAATGGCTGATGCAAATTAAACATTAAGGTCAATTCTTTGTGCCTTAGCTGAAATATTGATTCAGTAACTCACAGAACAGGAAAAAAATGGGATCTACCATCTTTGTACATCACACATTCATGGTGACAGATTTTGGTTTCAGTTCAGAAGTGTAGCAGAAAAACACATGATTTAAAAAAAAAAAGCAACAAAAACAACAACCCATCCAAGGGATTGGTGGCACTTCTAAATAAGGATGAATGGACATACGTCTGTCACCCTTTACAACCTGTTCAGAGAAAAGACACAGGAGAACAGAAACAAAATAAAAGTCAATTCAAGTCCAGCTGGTCTAATAGATGTTTATTCCCTATATCTAAAGTACTGACTCGCTATAGGCCTTATACATACTATTAATTATTCAGGGAAGATATTCAGTACCAGAAAATGATGTTCATAGATGTAGACAGGGTGTGGAAGGGGGTTGACAACTCCATTGATTTGACTCCACTGTCACTGCTACATCCTTGTACCTGAAGATTCCCCTGCTGATTGGTAAAGCAGATGAGCTGTTTGGGGGCCACCTGAGGCAGATGATGCACGCACCGAGCACTGTGTTTGTGCACATGGATGGGCACAATCGGCCCAGCCAATGGGAGGCAAAAAAGGGTTTGTGATTTCAGAGCAGGTGCAGGAAGCTGCAACCCAGAGGCGAAGGGTGACAAGAATCAGATACTCACCCATCAGCTCTTCTCCCCCCTCATCCTAGGGAAAAAAAAAATAAAAAAAAATCTGTTCCTATCTTACACTCTGGCACTTTCATCCTCCTTTTGAATTCCTCGCTTGTATCCATCCTGCTTTTGTTCACAACAAAAGCTCAGCAGCTGCAAAAAAAGAACTCCATTGGTACTTGGCTCAGAGTTTGGTTCTATTCATCATCCAGCATTTCCTGTTTACCTTTTTCACCTCTTTTCCTTCACAGCATGCCTAACCATTTGGCTTGATAAATAAATAAAAGCTCTACTAGGGGGCTCCTTCAACCTTGCTGCACACGGCGCTTCCCTGTGTCTTTCACAGCCAAAAACAAGAACTCGGAAAATAAGTTCTGCCTTCAGCTACGAGACACAAACAGCGTTGCATCTCAGGTCTTGTTTTCTTCTTTTGTTTTGTTGGTTTATGCAATTCAGTAGGGCAAGCATGTCTTATTTTCCCTTTTAAGTATGCATTCATTTAAAGTACTTTTGGACTTATAGTATTGATTCTTTTAATTACATCCTTTAACTAGTTGCATTTCTTTGTTTATGGAAGAGTCTCAGTCTTTAGGGGGAACTTGGGGGCCTGGGCTGGGACGGGAGTCTTACATGGCTGCAGGAAAGGGGCTGGCTTTTAGTCCTACACAGTCTGAAAGGCCTTGGTCTGGGCAGGGACCATGAGGGTAGGGGGTGTGGGCCCAGACATGTTCCTGGTATTGTATTTGGGAGTGGTGGGGGGCTCAGGGGTCTTGGGGGGCACCACTGCAGTGTAGGCTGGTGGGGACTGGGGGAAACCCGGAGGCTGTCCATTTTCCTTGAGAGTCGCTACAGCGGGTGGGCGGGGGCGATGACCACGCTGGGCGCTGTTGTGCACCATAGACTGGGTGGAGGAGGCACCGGAGCGTGAGCTGCCAGAGCGGGAGGACGACAGGGAGTTGGGCTTCACTAGCTTGGCCTTGGGAGCCTCTGCATCCTCTCTGTGGTCAGAAACACACACAGAGAAAACGATGATGTCAAAGTCATGTTCTATCCAAGAGGAACTTTCACACAGAAATACACACAGTGACACAGAAAACCTCAAAATAAGCACAGGGAACAATTCTCAGACTCTAATCACATTTACTCGTATCATGCAGGGACCTCATGTGGTTTCCTAAAATATCCCCAGGCCCCTGAGTTTTGTGAGACATATTTGCATGGAATTATGATATCTGCTGAAACCACAATTTCCCCTCAAAACAATTGTTTAAAGAAAACTAAGTTTTTTGCTGAGAACATGAGGAAAAACTTTCATGTAAAAATCAACTGTGGTGCCAACGGTTGGGTTGGAAATATTAGAGATAAATAGAAAACTGTATGGGAAAATTACTTAAAGGTAGAGTCTGCAGGATTTTCTGTAAAACTAAAATGTCAACTTTTACAGGAATAATCCTGCTCAATCATCTTCTGTGGGCCTTTATACATGTGTGTCAATGTCTGCCTTGATCCCCTCCTCTGCCCTTATGTTGATGTTTTGGTTGTGTCCGGACATTTTCGGGTGGAGAGTGAGAGGCAACATCTTGTAAGTAAAAATGAAGCCTATGCGGAAGTGCTAAAAGTCGCTGTTTGTTGAGAATCCGCTTGAGGCTGGCTGCAGAAAGACTGGAAGTCACGTACACACACAGCCATAAAATGGACTTTTACAGCATTAAACAAAGTATATTTACAGCCTAGTTAAAAAAAACTTGGGTCTAAAAAGCTGGTTTCACAATCGGCACACACTGTAGGGTGAGTGCATTTTTTTCATCTCTGCACTTTAGGAGTTATTAGGATTGTTTGATTTTCCAATCAGAGGCACAGCTCAGGTTCCATGACTGCCGGGTGCCCTGTAGCTGCTCGAAACTCACAGCCGGTGTCATAGTGAATATGGCTGTGTCCGGGGGACAGTTTTAGGAACAGACGGGTAACGTCACAGATTCTTCGTCCATGCTTTATACAGTCTATGGTGGAGAGCAGATGTGGTTGCCTCAGCCAATCACAGAGCGCCCAGTACGCAAGTGACTTTGCATGTTGCTAGCAAGTTGAAGAAGCTGTTTAGAGCAGCTAATGGATGAAGCACTGAGGAAACTGTATAAAAATATGGATGTAGTCTTGCCGACGTCACCCATCTGTTTCTGAAACGGAAAATGAAGCACATTGGCTATAGCAGCCATATTGGTAGTGGCTAAAGCTTTGCCTACAACCATAGGGCACCGGCCGTCACGTGACCCTCAGCTGTGCCTCTTATTGGGGGAGCTCGCGATCTTAATATCATCTGAACGGCCGCATTAGAAAAAAATTCACCCCCCCGTACAGTGAGAGCCGGTAGTAAAATTAGCAATTCAGACAGGAGACGTTTTTTGAACCAGGCTGTAAATAGGTTAATTTCTACTTTGAAAATGGCTTTTTTTTGGCTTGGTGTGTATGTGACTTCCGCTACTTCTGGAGCCATTCTCAAGCGAACACTCAAGAAACAGCAGATTTTAGCACTTCCGCGTTGTCTCATATTCCCAGACCGGAGGTTTCCACTGGAACCAAACACCAAACAGGTAAAGCATTTTCCTAAATAATGGTGAAGCTTGGCTCCACTTTCACTCGCTTTCGGGCACTTGGAAAGCAGCATGGGAAAAAGGGCGATGTGAGTTAGCTTTCTGCTAACCAGGTATGTCTCAAATACCTGTGATTAGCTCGTGCTAACATGCCTCTTGAGTCTCTCCTACACAGAAGCACAATGCTACAGGTGGTTGCTGGGCGAGTGAGTGCAAGTCAGGATTGGAGGCTGTGGGTGTGTGCTGCCGCTGGCACTGAGCCAGGGAGGAGGAGCCAGTTTGAATGTTGTGTCTACTAACAACTAACAAAATATCCTGCAGACCCTACCTTTAATACTGGTGGTTACATTAATCAATGAAACATGGGTATTCATTGCTGAGATTGTTACTTGAATGGTGTTAAACCTACAGAGAACATTTGCAGCTATAAGCTATAAGTAACTCTCCATGAGGTCATCAGGGTGTGTGGGCCTTGGGGCTCAGGTGATGGACTAAGTTGTTCAGCTTTTCATTCTGAAAGTCAGACACCTTCCATACGTGAACTCTTAGCTTTGTGGTAACTTCTCAGAAACACCAGAGAAAGTTCTTTGACTCTTGAAAAAAATAAAAAATAAAAGTTTTAAACAGCAGTGAGACTGGTTCTAAGCCCACACCCAAGGGACACACGTCTGCTTGAGCACATTAGCGGAAAGTCTCCAACTCTGAACATGGTATAAAAACAGAAAACACTTCACCACATCTACATTATTTAGCTGGAGCTGTCCCTCAACCATGCTGCATTATTCATCGTTACAACAGTAAATATGCACCTACACCCACTCCAGCCTGTCACAAAAAATGCAGCTGCCTTTACAAGTGTCATTGGCTGCCCACAGGGTCCACTGAAGTACACTGAGTTTTAGAGGGAGGCATAAACACGAGCGGTATCCTCCTAAGTCCTGATGATACACACACGCTCACATGCACACACAAAAACAAAAACAAGGGAGGTGTGAAAAGGAGGCTCTGAAAAGATGATCAATAAACACTTGACCTTGTCCCTGCTTTTATTTTTAGCCACATAAACAAACACCACAAACAGGCGGAGAGCAAACACATCCAGGCACACAGAGGCTGGGAATATGGCCGTTAGCTTCTGACTAACTGTGACTGTAATAGAAAGTTTGGTTAAAATGATGTTCACACACACGCACACACAGGTCAATACCAAGCTCTAAGCCAAGCATTACTGCTTATATATAATCAATATTTTTGTTGTGCAGGATGCTACAAAATAAAAGTCTCAGATCCATTTCTTTTCACTTTTCTATAAACTTTTTAATCAGCGTTTGAATCATTAGCTACAAAAAATGGTTGCATGGAACACTAGATAATCACAGTAAGTATATAACTAAACATCATTTATTCCTTTATTTACATACCCCTATCTAACTCTGGACTAGCAGGAAAATGTAAACATTGAAAGTTTGTGCGTTTGGAGAAATTGTACAAATCTTACATCTCTTGTGGGAAAAGTTGTATTTTTTTTAAAACAAACTAAAAGTGCCTTCTTAACCTTAAACAATGAATTGTTACATGCACCCTTTCATTTGAAAAAAATTCTATTTCTCAGCACGAAAAACTGCCCATTAAACCTGGGATTATTCTAGTTTTTCTTCAGCACCCAAATCTCCAACTTCACCAACCTGGGCCCCATGTAGCCGTATATGCAATACAGCATGCTAACCTTTGTTTCTATACCCTGGTGACCTTATCTTGCCTTGTATATCTTGTTTTCACATGAAATATCATGTGAAATCCTTATTTAATGCATCGAGGGAGGTTTCAGTTCAAGCAGGCCGTGAAGTCAAGCTCTTCCTACACTCCCTCTCTACACCCACCTCTGACAGCTCGGCTTATCACATCTATGCATCCAGTAGCCAAATAGCAAAATGAGTGTTCTTTATGAACTGCTTTAGCCTGCTTACTGTGACTGCTTTCCCTTTCAACCCATCTCCAACCTTCACCTTTTTCATGCTGTGTCTGATTTCATCAGTGTCATATATGCTGACAGTAATGCCTGCTCTGTTCTTTACGCCAGGGGTCTTTGCTGCCACTTCTCTCAGCTTTTCATGTATGGATGAGAGAGAAAAGGGAGGTGCACTCCCCCCCAACCCATGCTTTGGCATTCCACATAGGCACATGAAGGGAACGGGAGCTCCCAGAGCAGAGCCAATCCCCCAAGTATAACCTGTGAAATGCAAATTATCACTTCTCTTTGACAAGAGTGGAACAGATACAATGCTGGATGTTCATACAAACAAAGTCTCAAACCAAGCTGAAATAAGAGGCATGTTTTTTGTGTTCTAGAAACAGCTTGTTTCATACAACAAGGACTGGACTTGATGTTCAACTGCTTCACCTATCAGGGAAATTGTTGAAGAACAAGTCCACCCCACAGCTCTTTGAAAAAGCCCATACCTGACAACATCAGACTTTGACAAAGCAGGAGACTCCCCTCCCCCTGCCTCAAAACTTAACCTGCTTTGGACCTCTGTGCTTTACACTGTGAACTGGGGATATGGGATTGCCAGGTCTACGGACACATATCCTGAACAATATGTCAGAATGCCCGAATAAGCATTTATTTGGTATTTGAGCATCTGCAAAAAAAACAAACAAACAAACAAACAAAAAGCTTTAATCCAAATTTTGGTGTTAACGGTTCATTGGACCACTCAATACACTGCAAAAAAAAAAAAAAAAATCCTGTGAAAAATGTCTTAATATACTTGATATGAGCCACATTCAGCTTATCAGGTAGTCCTGAAAAATGTCTTGTTTCAAGTTATTTAAAGACAAAAATGAGGTCTAAATTGCTCGTAACAAGTAAAATAAAAAATCTGCAAATGGAACAAGAACAACTTGCTTAAAAAAATTGCTCAAAACTACAATAATGTCCTAATACTAGTAACTTTTCTCTTGTTTAATTGGCAGATTTTTTAACGTGTTCCAAGAAATTTAGAGCTCATTTTTGTCTTTGAATAGCTTGAAACAAGTTCTGGATGTAGCTTATATTAAGTCTAAAAAGACATTTTTAATTGAAAATAAGACAAAAACACTTCCAGTTTTTTGCAGTGTGCCAGTTACTGTTGACTGTAACCACAACAACAACAACAAAAAAAGTAATAACTGGCTCTCTGTTTCATTCCAAGACAAGCCCATCCCACAAATCTCTCTCAGAAAACACACAACACAGATGATTGCAAGTGATGCATTCACTGAACCTTGTAATTCTCAAACACAAAATAACTCATCTTAATGGTAACAATCTCCAGTCCATTACAGTGTCAACAAGAAAATTCAGGAGATAACTGGGAGAAATTACAAATCGGAAGTTTAGCGAAAGAAAGGGTTAAAAAGCGGGAGACTCCCACAGAAATCGGAAGTGCTGGTAGGTATGGAAGCACCTCCCTTTCAATTCTGAACTGAAAGTCCATCACTCTACTTTTTTCCCAGGAAAGGGATACATTTATGTCCTGAGACAATAAAAGCCACAACAGCTGTTTGAGACCCCTAATTTACCCATGATTCCTTCGTCAACAGTAGCTGGATTTGGGTCTCAGCTGTGACTGAAACCTGAGGCTGACGGTGAACAAAGAGCTTTCATGAAGGCACACGACCACAAGCTGAAGCAACATCATAACAGGAGGTTATGTCACAATAGCTAATAGTCATAGACATGCCTTTTTCACTGGTATCTGTGAAAAGCAGATAAAACTAGGCTGAGGCTGAATAGCGCCTAAATGAGGGTTTTCACAAACAGAAGCATGAGGAAATATTTGTTTTTTAGGTATTCCAGACTAACATAACAAAAGTTGAAAATCTGGTCTCCTAATATGCTTGACATTTGCTTAATATATCATTTTAAAAAGTTACCGACAAACAGCAATAACAGCAGCCATCACACATTTAAAATGCCACATTATCGTCTATTATTATACAACATCCCTTAAAGTTGGTACTTAGAACTCAAGCTACTCCAAATTTAGACTCATTAAAAGTGTAAAAATCAACATAAATAACTGAGCAACAGCCCGGGGAGATACAACAATTAAAACACACAGACAAACACTCAGAAAGCTACCTTTAGAATCCCACACATAATTTGTGAATGTGTTTTATCTAGTAAAACATAAAATAGTAAAACGGTCCCAAAAGAAAAGAGGATAAGCAAACCTGATCTCATTCGGAGTCTCCTCCTCCTCATACTTCTTTTTCTCTTTCTTTCGGAAGACAATCCAGATGATTAATAAGACAAAGACGACAGCGAGTAGTACCCCAACTGATACTCCTGCCATCTGAACCAGTTTCGTCCTTTCTGCAAATAAAGAAGAAGTGATGAGGGTTGAGAGATGGTCATTTTCTTTCACATAATATTCATAGTTTTCATTTTAAATTCCCAGATGATCTCTGGTCCCTTCCCATTTTGAACAAATACTTCCACACTCCCTGGATTTGTTGCCACAGAGCTTGAATTCAATTTCACACCAGAGCTGTCAACCTGTTCTGCTGAGTTTCCAGATGTGTCATTTCTCCACACATGATATGACCCCTACCGTCCTGGGCCTCTCAGGAAATGTATTAGTGTGACAGTGAAACATAACTGTTGAAGCACAGGTGGGGACCAGTAACCACCATTTTAAGTTCAGTGCAGTCCCCACGGTGTTGGAGCACTGGGGGAGAGAAGGCAGCGTAAGGGTGTGGGGGTGCTAGATGGAAAGGCAGGGGAGAGGAATAAAACTATTTCCAGCTGCAGTTTGAAACAATAACCATCAATCAGCGTGGCAGTTTGGTGTAAGGTGAACGCTCCGAGGTCGACTTTGCCGTCCCTCCTCAAACTCACCCTGCATTGGTACTGGAACTGTGCAGTTTTCCTCTCCCACGTCATTGCTGGCTGTGCACCTGTAGACTCCCGAGCTGTCCATGGTGAGGTTCCTCAGGGTCACGATCTCTGGGTTCTTGAGATCTGGGGAAAGTTAATATTGCAGAAAGCAAACTTTTAGAGCAAGTCTGGTAACATAGTGAGCTTTAAATTTGTCTGTTCATTGTTCTGCATGTTTATCCCTGGTGTTTGTTTCATTAACAGGATAGGAAATAGGACCGCACGATTAATTGTTAAAAGATCACATTCTCATTCCCACATCTGCACAAGCTTATGATTCTTAAGCATTTAATTTATTGGGCTGTATTGCAAACAAATGCCTCACAAATAGACTGTAAAAAAATACGGACGTCATGGTGGTACTTTTTTGTGTTTATGTTGTAAAAAAATATCAATTTGTTTAATAATACAATCTCAAATTTTCTTAATTTAACACATGTATTCTTCAATATATAACCCTGTGTTCATGTCCAACATGGAAAATCGCCTACTCTTCCTCTCCCTCACAGTCATAAGTATGCATTTATGTAGCGAAACATGGTAGTGTATTTTCCGCACTACAAGTCGCTTCGAAGTATAGGGCGCACCTTCAATGACTGGCCTATTTGAAAACTGTTTTCATATATAGGGCACACCACATTATAAGGCGCATAGAGTAGAAGCTATAGTAGTGGTTAGGGCTGCGTTATGCATCCACTAGATGGAGCTGCGCTAAAGAGAATGTCAACAAAACAGACAATAAGTCAGTCAAACTCAGGCTACATCCACACGGAGCCGCACATTTTCCTATCCAACTATTTTCTGTGCCGTTTAAAAAAAAGTGCGCTGTAAAGACGAAGCCGTTTCTGCCGACCACAAAAGCCGTTTCTGGATCAGTTCAAATGCCAGACCTTTGGGGGGCGCTGTATTGCTCTAACAAGAGAAGAAGCCTGGCCAGCCTGTGAGCTAATGTTAGCACTTAGCAGAATTCCTCTTTACTGGTTCTACTGCTTACCGCTGTTACTCCGGCGACGCCCCCTGACTACAGTAGCCATGATTAAGCAATATCGATCCATATATAAGGCACATCGGATTATAAGGCGCACTGTCTGCTTTTGAGAAAACCGAAGGCTTTTAGGTGCGCCTTATGGTGTGGAAAATACGGTACCTTTCAATTTTACGTGAATCGGTACCCGGTAATTTTGATAGAATTTTGTCGGTACCTATAACAGTACCTAATTTGGTACCCATCCCTAGTCACAAATTTCACATTTATTCACGTATAAACTCACTAGTGGTAAGGTAGTGGTAGTGGTATGGTAAAATCTTATAATTACCCATTCCTATAAATGACCATTTGAATGTTCTCTTTTTGTTTTCTTAAAATTCATCAATGCAAAAAAATATTTTGTACAAAACAAACAAACAAACAAACAAACAAACAAAACATGCAGGGGAATTGTGGTATCAATTATAAAGCAAAAAAAAACAAAAAATTAACAATTTGCCAGAATTGTGCAGCCATAATACGAAAAATAACTAAAATGTATGAAATGGCTAAAGAACTAGCCAGCCATAGAAAGGAGATCTCCTCTCTATGGTTGGCTGATTCTTTAGCCATTGGAGAGGAGAGACAGATGTTGATGTTGTGTCTGCTCAAGAGCAAATGCTCATCTCACTCAGGGAGGCTTAAAGAGAGTAGCAGGAGCAAGTCTAAGAGAGTGGTGGAGCCCTACAACCCCACAGGGTATTAAGTCATCCCCACCAGTGACAACCATGTGATATTACCTTTCACCAGACCCATAAATAATGGCTGCTGACGCTGTGTGTTATCGTCCAATGAAAACTAATTAGACTGAACAGGTGTTGTTTGGTGGAGGTCATTAATTTGAAGGTTTTTGTCTGGGCACGTGCCTTCACGGATGCCAGTTGCATACTGGAGGGAAAACAAAGACATAGAGGTTGGCGTCCTGGGGATCTTTGTGCCTGTTTAGAGAATAAACAGTTGGGAGAACTGCCCTCCCATTAACTTTTCGGATAAAAATAGTCTGTGTTACTATTTAGAGACAGAAAAGCCTGGTTATAATCCAAATGGAATGCCAGAACCCACACCATGTGAATAAATAGTGCCGCAGGGTGACTAGCGAGCCAATGTTTCTCTTTTGTGTTACAGAATTTCGATGAGGCTGCCAGGCCAGTTCTGTTTTTTACATTTGATTTTCTGCACTCTGCACACAATCCAAGAAAACCCTGAGTTCCTGCTGATTTCATGCTTGCAGGTATAATTCACTTGAGCCAGGATGACATTTTATTATCATAGACATCTTCATCAGATCACAGCATCAGCCTGGATCCTAATGTTTATACAACTTATCCCAAAAGAATACAAGGAAAAATCACAGAGCTGTGTTTCCATTTGATTTGTGGAATAAAAAAATAGTTTGCACAATTTGGTCTTTGGTGTGTAAAGATAAGACAGGCATGTAAAATGAATGGGCTAATTAAGACAGTCTGACTCCATATAAGTGCTCTTTCGTTAAGCAAAGTTAATTATACTGCTGAATCAGCCAAGAGAGCCATAGAGAGACTGTACTTGCGTGGGCCATTGTTTGGAAATGTGAGATCATGGAGTTAGTGCAAGGTGAAGGCAAGGCGGTGTACTCAGCAAAACTCTTCTTAGGATGAATGCAGGCCATAAAAATCAGTAATACTGAGATAAATCTTTGTAGAGTTTCTCTGCAGAGGTCTCCACTGGTGAATCAGCATGTTAGTGTAGTGCCAATTATTTTTCTTACCTATCAGTGCCAGGTTTGGCAGTTTGCCCAGGCTCTTGCCTTTGTCCAGCACTCTCTCCCACTTGTAGTTGATCGGCTCAGATCCATCGCTGGACTTACAGTTCAGCTTGACATCTTTGCCCTCGAGGACTTCACCCTCCAACCAGCAATTTGGCTTGGAAGGTTTGACTGCAAGAAACACATTTGAAACAGAAGATTTCAGTTAATGTGCAGCAAACAGGGAAAAATCAGTTTTTTTATTACAAGGGTGCAGACATTATTTAAAGTTTGCACTAAAGACAGAGAGTTTAGACTGTGGATTTTACCTGTTGGGGGATCTAAATAAACATAAAGACAAAAACAGAGTAAGTAGCTACTGATAGGAGGAGCGACTCAATGGTTCATCCCATGCACCAGTGCTCACTGGTGCTTAAAATGGAAAAAAAAAAAAATAGTGGCATGGTTTCCCTTAATTACACATTTGCTTGTAGTTTGCTTGAAGTGTGCTCATGGTAGGGCCAGACAATTAATCGAAAAATAATCAACGCCGACATTTAGAGCTTCTAACCCATGTAAAACTGCCATGGGGAGTATTTCAATTTCCCCCATTGTGATATTGCTAGGCGCTGCCCTGTTGGCTATGGCTGCCTTTTGCAGCAGCTCTCTCTTCTTTGTCAGTTTCTTGTAATGTTTTCTTTTCTTTTTTGTAATCTTTGTATTTGGAGTGGATCATTACTTTGTGTGGCTCATTTGTTGGTCATGGACTCCAAACTTTTTGTTGCTTCAGTGATATTTTTACTACTTTTTCTCCTGTGTTTGTCTGGAGATCCTACATGTAGCCGTGGCCCCATTGTTTTCATGTGAAATCAGCTGTTAGCAGCCTGTAGCATGTCAATGCTAACTGGTGTAAGGCCTGATGTCTTCCCACTAGGTGAAGAGGAGGTGAGGACAACGTGCTGGTTCTCAGATGTCAGCTAAGAAGTGACGTATGGACCTGTCCTTCCATCCATCGTTGTTGGGAATGTAAGATCTATCTCCAATAAGATGGACGAGCTAGCCATGCTAACCCAGCAACAGAGGGTTGCTACAGTGATAATAAAGTTCTATTCTATTCTATTCTATTCTATTCTATTCTATTCTATTCTATATTGTCTCTGCAAATACAGCATCATCTTTAAGTACACTTCTGGTTGTGAAGTTACATGACAGGTAACCAGGTGTCGCAAAGTGTAAAGGCTACCAGAAAACCAGCAGAAGAAGAGGAAGTAGCCCCGTGACAATGTCCCAAACAGCATGTTAGCTATGAGCTTAGCACGAGATCGGACTGAGCATAGCTTGATTGGCACGCAAAGGTAACGTGATTGCCATCAGGCTGTGGTTGGTTTTGGCAGGACTCATTAGGTCTTTGGACAATAGTCTAATGGAGGAAAACTCAAACACCGAGCTGACTGCACAATACCAGCAGCTTGTATCAAAAAGGAATTCCCTGTCAGTTGTTTGAACACACTTGGGGAGGATGAAGTCGACCAAAAAGGAGTGAAGTATCTTTTTCATGAGGTAAGAGTTATTTTTGACATCAGCACCATGGCAATTTACTAAGTTTACAAGAAAAACTTTTTTTTTTTTTTAAATTCTCTTGTTTTTAAAGAATATTTGTTTTTTCTTCCGCACAAAACATTTTTGCTGACGCGTGTTTTCAAAACCATTCTTTAAATTAATAACCCTTAATTGTTCATCTGTGCATATTCAGTTCAGTTACTTGTTTCAGAATTGTACTAATATTTACAGAACAAACTGAGCTGAGAGTGGGGGTGAGAGTAGTATAACTGTACATTAACAGGAATCGAGGTAGAAAGTTCAGTTAATCCTGATTTTGATTTTTGCCATATTGTCCAGCCCTTGCCATATTGCCCAGCCCTTTTGCCATATTGTCCAGCTGGTATAAGACACATTTCAACAACCGTCATACAGCCCCAGCTAGTAGAATCCCCAAGTAAAACAGTAAGACAGGGGTAGCTAATAAGTCCTGTTCCTAGTGTGTACCTGCCCATTAAATCCTATCCAACTATTTTCTTAAATGTGGAATATATATTCTCAATGGATGCATGTTTTTTCAAAGTCTTTAAGTAATATATTCTGTTTCCCCAAGGATAAAGAGACAAAATCTATCATCTGTGCTACCATAAGATAAGGCTGACCCTAATTATAGAATTGCCAATACATAGGAGGATTACCCACACTGTTACTTTAACTGTGGCTTGTGGGAAAAAAAAACAAAACATTAAATTAAACACACACAGTTATTGGCTTTATAAAATAAAAATTGTTTAAATATCATTTGGTGTTATAAAGTTCTCCTTCCATATATATATATAAAACCACCCAACAACTATCTTTCAAGAGCTGAGTTAAACTTAAATTGAACTTTCCCCTTAAACAGAAAATGCACTGAAGCATGAGTTATCTCAGAACATTAATTTAGGTCTAAGTATCCAACAACAGGGTATATTACCTCAGAATAAAATGCTACATAAAGAGGAGTGAAAGGGGAGAAAGTGAGATAATAAGAACTTGTTACTGCATCAAGTTAAACTGTTTGATGTTCATGATTACAGAATTTCACTTTAGTAGTCAATTACCTGCTTTCTCCATTGCAGGTGTCACTTTATGATTCTATTGATTTCAGTTGGATTTGGCACGACTTGATGGTCATTTTTCACAACTTAAATAACCTGACTTTTCTGTGCTTCTGCCAATCAACTTTCTCATGACCACTATCTTTCTTTCTATCTCTCTTTTCTTGGAGTTTGGAGTACATTGTATTGTTTCCCAGAGACCTGGAGTCAAAGAGTACAAGAGATGGTCTGATGGTAGGTCGGGCAGTCGGACGAGCGGTCAGCACTGACGGATGGGTGGGCTGACAACGTAAAAAAAAAAAAAAAATGCCTCTGGCCACTGCTGTTGCGCTTGAAAACAGTCCCACGGGTAATGGATCAATGTGACCCCAAAGCTGGCGGTGAACGCTTGTGGTAATATGTTCTCCACAGGTCAAAGGTTTCTGTTACAGTCCAGTAGCTGGAGGCAGAGTATTGTATAGCTGGTGCTTGCTGAGCCCTTTAGAGCTCCTCTCTTTGGATACATGCTGGGAGGCACTGCAAAGCCATAACAGCAGAAAAAAGGAGACTGTTCTCTCCCTCCCATGTGACTTATTTTTAGATCAGTGGCGAACTATATTTAAACATCTATTCTGTATTTTTGTATCACTGTCACTTCTGCGGTGTTGACTTTCCTCACTTTGGCTGCTGCTGCTCTAGACACTTAAATGAGGAGCCTAATGTGTTAGTCACAACATAAAGTGAGACAGATTATGTATAGGACATCTTCTGTGCATCTAACTCTGTTTTTTTTTTCTCTATTCCCGTCCCCATCCCTCAGTGTATCTCACAACTCTGCCAGGGTTTGTTAGGGCTCGCTGCAGCATGATCAGTCAGAGAGGTCAAACCAAACACAGACAAATAAGCACAGACACACAGCATGCCTGACTTATACACCAGGACAAATTAACAACTGATACCATCCGCCGTAAATCTGCAAATGAATATCCACACACTCTTTAACGAACCAGTACAGGCATCCGGACATTAACATGCAAGCTTGCACATAAACACAAACACAACCACTGGAGGCATAAACTCTGGCTTGCACACAAATACATACACTCACTCACACACAGTGTCTCATGCCAAGCCAGCCACCAGCTCGGCTGCCAAGCTATTATCTTAGCGTGGGGAGCAAAAGGAAAAAAAAATGCAAATGTCCGTCTCTCTCAAAATCGAAAGTGTCACCGCAAAGCTGAGGGCAATTTGTAAAAACCGAGGCACTAACTCACTGAAATGTCTTTATGGAGGAGAGAAGAGAGTGAGCGCAAGAGGATTAACAGACTGTTCCATTAGAAAACCAATAACCGCCGGTTGAACTAATCTCCCCTGATGTTTTAATAAATCGCCTGCTTTTCTGACATTGAGAACGATCTTGCTCCTCCCGCTGGACTTTGTGGCTGCCTTTTGTGGTGCAGAATCTCCCCTTTTGGTGTCTGTCCTTCAGAGTTATTTAGCTATTTGAGACACATATTGCCACCGAGCTAGTAAACCATTAATTTACAACTACAAAGCAGGAAAACAACAAAAAAACTATAAAATTGAGTAAAATGAAAAATGATGGCTCTGATGTAGCTCATGAGGTCAAAACAAGAGCAAAACATAACCCTCTTCCTGAGTGGCTTATTGACAGCCAGATTGATAACAGTTGTCTGGTTTTATGTGGTTTTCATGACTTTATTTCATTACAGACTGTTCCTTAAACTCAGAGTAGTGTGTGTCGTCTGCTCTGTCACATAAATGCATTAGCCTAGGATGTACAGTGGGGATTTGGAAAATTCAACTTGATGCTTAGCCTTGTAACTCAGACCCCCATGACGATCAATCAGTTCTATGCATTTCCAGACTGGTCCCATGTCTCCGGTCTCACCTCATCAACAAACCAATCCAAAGGAACCCAAACAGCACGAGCAAAATCAAATCACACTGTCTGAATCAAATTGAATCATTAGATCAGTCAGCATGACGGAGGAAATGTGCCAGGCTAATGATGCAGTGATTAGGTCTCTATATGTGTGTGTGTGTGTGTGTGTGTGTGTGTGTGTGTGTGTGTGTGTCTGTGTTACAGACTGAATATGTATGTACAAATGTTTTTTCTCTCTCTACATTCCCAGATGTGTGTGCACCTGTGTCTCCCTATCTGCAGCCTGACTATGCGTGTGTATGTGTGCGCGTGTGTGTGTGTGTGTGTGTGTGTGTGTATTCATTGAGCCAGACAAAACTCACCCAGCACAATAAGGTTGACCTGGCTCCAGTGGTACTTTCCCCCAGTCTTGACTTTACAGTAGTATTCTCCAGAGTCCGCCTGCAGCAGGTCGCTGATCAGCAGGGAGGCGTCTCCTCCCAGGTACTCGCCAGCAAAGGACAGACGACCGGCCTCACTACCTGTCGCCTCATTGGTGTACACCTGGCCTCCAAAGAAGGTAATGATCTGTAAGCAGTGAAGAGGACAAAAAAGAGTTATATGAATACTGTTCATTGTTTTGAGGGAAGACTTGGGAGAATGAGAGAGAAAGAGAAAATGTACAACAAGAGGTTTAGCACAAACATGGCGTCTGTTATGTTCATGGGACTAGATCCTAATGTCTTATTTTACAGCACTGAGTGCTATAAAACCACAGAAGTCCCATTGTCACGTAATTACCCCCAATCCTTTTAGAAAGAATTTTCCAATTTCCAAGCACCTGGTAACGTAAACTACTATCTAAACGCAGCCAACGTCTGTGTTCATCTAATTAATGGCACCACCCCTCAAAAAGCTCTTTCATACCACTTAACAACATGTCCCAACAGAGTTACACTTGAAATATTTGATTGGTTCTCTGCCATTAACATTCAGAATTACATAACTTTAATGACGGTGTAGGCACAGCTCAAACAGATTTACGTAGTCCCTCACTGGGCGCACATCCCTGAGAAAAACAGAATAGCAGCACTCATGGGTAACAATGTTAACACTTTTTAATTAACACTTGGGAAATAATATTTTACAAATGAATGCATTTGCTGGAATGCCAGAATCTTGCCACTGCTCATTTAGCTGATTATCCGTCAGCACTGCTATCTCCTTATGCTGTTTCTACGGGGGTGGGGGCTGTCAAATCGACCAAATAAAAATCAAGTCTGGAGCTGAGATAAAAGATGAAAATACCCACAGCAACACTGGTGTGGTTTTAGCACTGTAGCAAAAATAAAGGCTGGATAATTAAAACAAATGTCTCACAACAAGCACTTGATTATGCAATCACATTGAGACGAAACACAAACATGATTTTTTTTTCCTTTTGGTTGTATTTTGTTTGGAAAAATAAATTCTTGTCTTAAATGCCCAGAGTTGCTGGACTTTTTTAACTTTTTAAGCCACACATCACGACAGCTATGCTCTGTCCATTTGGGGATGGGTACTCATAAGATTTTTTTTGATAAAAATTCCCTTATCGATTCTGCTTATTGATCCAATTCTTAATCAATTCCCTCAGCAATTCCTCCTGGGAATTTTTCCTTTTCAAAAAGACTTCTCTTAAGGTTTTCTGTGTCAACAACATTGTAAATAAATATCAAATCGGTCAATGGATCTTGATATCCCCTGACTTCGATTCATAAAAATTAGCAAAGATCATTGTGAAATGTGTGAAACTGAAGTTATACAAATGTTTGCTAACAGCTAGCATATCAATGCAATTTCCTATATATGCTAGCATCAAGCTAGTGCTATTTTTTCTCTATCGTTGTTGGTTCATTAGGAGATGAATGACATGCTGAACATATTGAACAGGAATCTCTTGTGAGATTTTTTTGTGTGTTAAGTTCTTCAGTAGAACTTTAGAGCAGTGGTTCCCAAACTATGGCCCGGGGGCCAGATACGGCCCTCCTCCACATTTTGCCCGGCCCCCTGAACAATACCAGTGGCACATTATGATCTTTTTTTTTTTTTTTCCAGTCTGGCCACATGATCACGACTTACACATGCATAGAACATAACTTTCTATTCCACCCTTCTGCAGTTTGTGCCCTATCTGAAAACTCTTCCTTAAAGAAAAAAATCCTGTTATACAACCATACTGTTAGTGAAATGTATTGGTCTGGTAGGTGTTGTATCACTTGGTTCATTTTCTTAGCCTGCTTGCTTTCTGGTTTTCACAGTGAAGTTAATGACAGAGAGCTGCAAACAGTGGTGTCTACAAGAAAGTTAATATTTCATAGTCTTTTTTTCTGTGAAAAACCTGAAAAGGGTTATTTAGTTACGATTTATTTCATAAATAGCGTTTAATATTTCATTAATAATGTTATTTATTTTCTGATTTTTTTTTCCTTTCAAGATCCCAGAAAGGGTTATTAATATTTGGTTATGTGAGGCTTTCTGCGAAACAATGAATATTTACGTTTGGACACCAATGGGATCATCACATTTTTTTTTTACAAACAGACCCTGGCCCCCCATCAGAGAGGGGAAAAGTTGTTTGGCCCTGACGGGGAAAAGTTTGGAGACCCCTGCTTTAGAGAAATCCTGAATCAGAGCTTTCTTTCGAAACTGTTATCCATGTGCCAAGCTGAGATAGCTTGGGCATATAGTGAAACAATGTCAATGAATTGACATTTCTTATCGATTTCTTAACAGGGATTAGTTTTTCGATACCCATCCCAAGTCCAAATCTATTAAGATATAAGATCATTCAGTGTTTCAGAGCCTCAACCTGACAATCATGGCTGGATTACCAGTGTATCATGGTATTCAGATAAGATTTCAAACCTACTGAGAGCAAAAAAATAGTTCATCTATGCTGTATACCATTACCCTCAGTAGGTTACATTTTTCTCGCATGGTCAACAGGAGGAGGTGAAATCATAAACAGTACATTTTCTCGCTGATACTACTTTCTTTGTTTTGGTAATTAATTCAATATGATACATATGATAGGGTTGTACCAAGTTTTGACATTGCGATTCAGAATGAATTGTAATTATAGGTTTTGACCGGTTGAATATTGAAAATAACCAAATGATTCCCAATAAACTTGAGAATCAATAAGTTACACGTTGTTATATTTGACGGAAACTACAACAAATGTGGATCAGTTTTGACCTGTTCACAAAAGCATTCAAAGAAATAACATCTGATAAACTTCAATTTCAATCTGAATGTCAAATAACCTGTAGTGGAAAGATGCATCTTTCTATCATCTGTCTACTTAAAGCCTTGCTTATTTTTATCCTCTCTCTCTTTCTCTTCTCATCCACACACACACACACACACACACACACACACACACACACACACACACACACACACACACACACACACACACACACACACACACACACACATACACAAACACAGCTGTCACACTGGCCTATAACTCAGGGCAAGTGAGAGCCTGCAGATGGGGACTGCTAAATGCCGGTGCCACAGTGCATCAGTGCCTGAGACACAGGGGCACCTGCTGTATCACAGGTGACTACCGACCAGTTACACACAGACCTACACACGAAAGCTACAGCAGCTCTGAAGAAGACACATTACGTAGAAACACACACAAATACAGACATATATTACTGTGTCACAACTACAGGCAAAGAGCGACACGGCCCCAACACTGAAACAAAAAAGGAAATATGTACAAAGTATCTGCCATGGGCACACTTCTAATGCTTTCAAGAACTCTAGGCGCGTATTACTCACATATAAATGAGTATTGACTACAAACGTATGTGTTTTTATGCTTCTAGCCATGCCTGTCCGTGCTCTGAACACATCTGTGACACCAATAGGCAGCGAAAGCGCCACAAAGTGTGAGGAATTTAAAAGGAGTTTAGAGGAATGGCTGCAGGCTGTTTGCATAGTTTGCAATTAAAATGAGGTGGTTTGTTTATTCCGTAAAAATTAAAACAGTATATGCAGAGTGTCCCCTCCCCAGCTTCTGTAAATGTACAAGAAATATTCAGGACGTTTATTTTTACTCACAACAGGGACTCTTTTAACCTGGGCTGTCATGGACTGGGACATTATTTTTAGATGCATCATGAAGTGTTACAGACCCCTAACCTGATGATGATCATAGCTGATTACAGGCATATCATGGTATTTAGGGATGGAGCGGTTCACATAAACCATGGTTTGGTTTATCATGGTTTTGTGGTCATAGTTTTCGTTTCAGTTTGGTGTACATTGTTGTTTTATCCTAATAATCCACTATTAACAGATTATTTTAAATCAATTACCTAATGTATAGTCATGAAAAACCAGAAAGAATGAGGCTGTTTCCCATTTCACGCATCATTAAAGCTGAGTGAAACATTGCTAGCTTCAACATGCCAACTCCTCAGTAAGGAAAGTCACTATTGGCTGTCCCAGAAGTCACTAAAAGCCACTAAATGACGCTGTTGTCTAATTTGCAAAATGACCAATTTGCGTATAATTGTCATGGACTGTAGGAGAGAGAAATAACAAGGGGAGGGACAGAAAGCAGGTAAAACACAACATCATAAATAGTTTAAACTACAAATCAATTTTTTTTCTGTCCATTCTTGTTTCTTAATGTCTAAATATCAACCCCCCTCCTTAATCTGGGTGGGGGACCAGCAGAAGTGACCATAATGAGACACATACCTGTGTGATTTCATCTGCTGTGAATGAGGAGGACTGTCTGTCTGTGGTTTGAATAGGAGAGGGACTCAAACACGCTGACCATTGAGGAGATCAAAACACGCTTTTACCTCAGATTCTCCAAACTCTGGAAAAGTCGTAGGAGTTGTCGTCTTTAAAAAAAACTTGCCAGAGCAGTCTAGATAGTCATTAAATTTAGCAACAAAGTCTCTAAGTTGGCAACACTCAGTCATGGTTTTATCCTCCACTTTCTTACCGTGGTCATCAGAGCTTACAGTGATTCTAAGGGTGTATTCACACCTGGACCATTTGGGGTAGTTGTTCTGAAACAGTGAGCAGCCCCCCAGAAAGTCTGGGCATATGTGAAGACAGCAATAACCCCAGATGCGCAACAAAACAAGCAGGTCAAGATCTCCAAAATAGGTGGTCTCAGCTCGCTACCATTCAAGCCCTGTAGCGGTACCTGTGTAGTGAGAACACAAACGCCCCAGCAACCAGAACAACTGACTCATAACTGTGGCTCACACTGTAGTGATGGGGGCAGTAATGAGCCCAGTTGACAACTGGACAGTCAAAACAGTATACGAATTAGTTGAAAACTCAACAATGGCAGAAGAAGTAGTAGAGAAGCCTGCAGAACAGAAGAAATGAGTCTTGGGCTCACGTGGAACAGCGAGAAAATAAAATGCCTCATTGAAAAAACTGCACATGTTGTTCATATAGTGCATACTGGTTCATGAGCCAGATAAATGCTATAGGGCTCTAATTTCATAGACCAGGCGCACCTGCCCTGAGCCGGCCTTGGCCGTGTGGACAGGGTGTGACCGGCGCACTTTGCAAGTTTCCTGCAGTACCAAGAGAGGCGCAGTCAAGGTGCACTGAAGGCACAGAGGTGCGCGTCCATGCCTCCCTCTGCGCAAATGGCAGAGAGGGAGGAGAAAAGCCGTGAGTGGGTTTAACACAGTCGAGCGCTGTTTTCACCAATCAAATGAGCGCCTCTCCTCGCCTTTGAATGCCCAGCTGCCAAGGTGCAGCGTCTGATTGGTCTGACTGATCACGACACCGCGGTAAGTGTGCTGGAAAGACCTGGTAGCGGAGACAGTCAGAGCCGCTGTCTCTGCAAGCAGGAGAATGGACAGTGGGGCGCACTGGAGGACACAAAGCGCGTCACCGTGTGGGCCAGCTCCTGAGACAGATGTAATCTGTTCCTTTGTCATTAATAGGAGAACAAAATGAAGAGACAGTTACACAGCTGGCTTATCCATTCAGAATACTTTTGATCCACCTGCACTCCTGGTTTGTCATCACCAAATAGCAGAGCCTTTGGTGATATACTGTATACTCTCCCAGTGTCTCTGCCTCATCCTCCTAACAATAATGTACTCCATCTTTTTAGATCACGTTAAAAATAAAGACTAAAACAGAGAAATATGGGAAATCACGGGTAAATCCTGAGTGACACACATTTATTTTGTCTCTTTTTTCTTCGTATTTTCTCTCCCTCTTTTCTTTGAATTAAATGAAAAGAGAGAACCAGATATATACTCAGTATCAGATGTTAAGGCTGTTTATTGTTTAATTGTAAGATGTGTATCAAACTTCTAGCTGCCGTCAGGTTAACTTTCCATTATGACAAACGGCTTTAATCTGACATCAGATGTGACGGGACAGTTAATATAGATATAAATGTATATTCTGGTTCAGATGGTTACATTAAATAGTGATTGCTGTGATTGTTTATAGCATTAAAATGTGTCTGACACTCTGGAAACCTGCCTCTGAGGCTTTGTTGACGTGTGCGCACATGTGCGCCTGTCACCAAATTACAGCTGCGGAGGGTGCGCTCTGCTTTGAGCCGAGAATAGACCAGGTTGGAGCTGGCGAGCTTTCAGCGCACTTTCTGCACTGTTTTTGGCAAAAAATTGTCACTGCGCTAACATGAATCTGCCTACACCTCCCCCTGGTGCACCGTCAACTCCCCCTGGCACGCCCTTACACCAATCTCTGCGCAGACGGTCTACCAAATTGTCACAGCGCACAGTCCACTGCGCGGGGTGTGCCAGGCTTGCACCCCCTGCGCTGCGCCACGAAACTAGAGCCCATAATGTTAACTAGCCACACATGTTGTTAATGCTCCATGGAGGGTAAGAACATGAATGAATGAACGAAGATAGGGAAAGTCCCCGCCTTCTGGGTATGATTTCTGACCAATGAGAGAAAAAAATCAATCCCGCGCGACATTTTTTTTACAAGAGCACAAGAACACAAAGGAATCGACTGACAACCGTTACATTTGTCTCATTTTTGTCCCTGACTTGAAACAAAGCAAACGACCCACAGGTGTGAATACACCGTCAAGTGCTCCCAACGCTACAGGTACACCCTCTCACTCTGTCCTGTCCTGCTTTGTCCTGCTGTACTCCTTCACCTTGAGTTGCACATGTGTGTGACTGGTGTGATTTCTTCACTTCAAACTGAGTATTATAATGAAGTAAAAAGAAGAACATGAACCAAACAAGGCACACCTGCCCCGGACCGAGTGAAGAATTTTTTTTTTTTTACTGTTCCATCTCTAATGGTATTCAGATAAGATTTTACGCAAATAACAATGTAACATTAAAACACCTGTGATCCATTATCATCTCTGTTTTGCGCTGTATAATGAATGCATTCATTGAATGGGTATAATGAAAAGTAGAAGGAATAGAGAGATAAAAATGAGTGTTGAGAAAGGCACAGCTCAATGAGCCTTAATTGTCATTGTGAGACATGTGGTATGTCATACAATGGAAGCTTGAAGGGCAGGAATTCAGCATTTTCTTGCGTTTATCTGCAGCACACAGTGAACCCTCTTCAAGTCTTACACCTCTGCTGGTGTAATTTCCAAGAAAGGATGATAATTTGTGGGGGAATTTCAGCTTTAAGCAGCTTATTGTCATTGTTTACATTATTTTGGAAAATAGCATCCCTCCCTGTCTGTGCTGCAGCTGTCATTATGCTGCGTGAATTCTGAGTAACCATAACTCTAGTTGCAGGGCGCAAAAATATCACTTGAGGAATACTGATGCCTTTTGCTTGGGTATAAAATGCGTCTCTCTCCTGCCCTGCCTTTAACCTTCCTGTATACTTTACACATGTAGCATGTACGTTTGCTAACGGAGGCTAAATGTTGACAAGATGCTCTTTCTCTCCCAACACAGCCTTCCAGCAGAACAAAAGAATGATTTATTCATTCAGCTACAGGCACAGTCTCTCTTCTAATCAAATTTTCAGACGTTTGATTTTAATTAATGGCGCCTTCAATGTTATCTTCCTGTTAAATATTCATCTCAATGTGGCAGCTACCCTCTGGTTCATCAAAGCATGAGACACTCGTTTTCCCCTTCTCTTTCATTCCTGGCCCCTCTGTTTCCCCTTCACACACCTCTTTTCTTGTCTTTCTTTGAGGGTTATGTTTCACTGTGCTAACCAACACATCAGTGAATGAACAAATGACTGAATAAGAGAAAGGAAATCTCTTTCTTCCGACAGAAGGCTGGAGAGGTTTAACGCTCCGTCTGTTATCAGATACGATCTTCAATTTGGGTGAAGAAAGACAGTGAGTAAAAACTGGTGAAACGATACTGAGACAAAAAAAAGGGAAAGGTGAAACCTGTTTTAGAAGTTTTAGGCAAGTGATTCTTTCCTTAGGATGGATACAAAGTGGTATTATTTAAAGGGACTGTTTTTAAGTGTTCCCTGATCATAATCCACACTTTAAAAAGAGATTATCAGCGCCAATGTAGGTTATTCCTAAATACTACTTCTTAGCTTCCTGATCAGGTTGCACAGGCCCGGATTGAATTACAACATGTCTATGACAACACCATGCCGGCTTCCCAAGTTTTGTAGTGAGAAGAGAGGTCTGTGTTTTTCTCTGCTGAAAACGACATCTGTGATTAATTTTGTAGTGATGGTGGACACTGGAGCCTAACTGTCAGACAGAAAAAGGACAGAAGAGCAGAAGAAAGATAAACAAGTAAGAGATAGAGCACGAGCTAAAGGCTAAAACAAGAGCTAAACTGTTTGTGGTAATGTCCATTCCAACCATAGACCGTAAAAGAAAAATGGACGTCATCTTGCTCGGCTCAAAGTTGGATCGCCACAAAAACGGCTCCCCCTGGTGGCTGCCTGCAGTCAAAAAATCTGGCTCCCCAGTCATTCCAGATGGGCTGTGGTCAAACTTTAAAAAATTAGCACACCTTGTAGAAATGTTTCTCATATCTAATTGTTGTGTTGATTTGAAGTAATCATTTGGCTGCTTTGAAATCAAGTCTAACGTTATACATTACAGACATGTCTCAGAGCTATTGTGAGTAGCGCTAAATATAGCCAGCTACTAAACTATGGTACAAACTGACAATATTTGCTTGTTGTCACGTTTCAAACAACAGCGCTACATAAGTGTTGATGAAAATAAACACCGGCCTTTGTGAGACTCATGTCTTCACGACAGTGTGTGGGTCTCCAGGCCAAAAGGTGTCTCAGCAGTCTGATTAAAACAAACCCTCCTCACAGCCTTTTTACATGATGTTACATAATGATACATGATGTCATTTACATACATGATAACACTGTTCTGTTTTGCTTTATTTTAAAATGTTATGATGCATTATTATTATTATGCACTGAGTTGCAAAATCTAAAACATGCAACAACAGAAGACTTGAATTTGGTTTTGATGGTTCTGGTTCCTGTATGCCTTTTCTATTTTTAATTCCCCCTTACACAGTTGTTAATAAGTAAAGATAAATAATTTAAAAGACAGAAAACCTTCAAACCTTCAGCTCAACTTTAGTGTCACTTTGTGTAGTTTCAACGTTAGGAAAAAAACAAGTAAAATAACTTGCAAAGACAGCAAAAGCACTTCAGAGTGACAGATATGCAGCGCCGACTGTCTTTATTCCACAAGCTAACATTTTAGAAACAGTATGCTTTTTCTGAAGTGTGTGTGTCCATATGTGTGTGTGTGTGCTCTCTCACATCAATTGACTGTTGGTGAAGCAGTTTACAGCAGTCTCCAGAGAAAACCCTAGTCTGCTGAAGTTTCTCATAGAGAAAGCTTCAAAAGTGCAAAATAGCTCATCCGCCTGTAAGCTAGCAGTAACTTAGTGTTTTGTTGCTACCTTAACTTTCAATTGTTCAGAAGGAGATTCTGCTGAGCCACACTGAGAAAATACAAGATTGTTTTTATGTAGGAGGTGTTACAAATCTCACAACCCATTTTGTTTGAAACCAAAGTGAACATCATGTTCAAGATGTTCTAATATTTTGTCTACCACAGTCTATCTAGAGGAGTACATGATAACAACAACAAACTGAGTTGTTAAACATTCTGCAGCATGATTGTGCCTTTGTGGGAGGCACTAAAACTTGAAGTGCCACTGTAACTTTGGGAATTGAGCTAATGTGCAACTATTATGGCTCCTTTTGGAAATCAGTCAGCTTAATGGAGGGAAGACGGAAGACAAGAGAGAGGAAGAAGATCTCTTTGAGTGTTTTGCAAATAAGCTCTCTGTCATTCTAAAAGTCCCCCGCAAAGGTCACGGCAGCCTAAACCCCACCACCCAGTAGGATACATTTCAAAAGACGTGTACCGACCAACAAATCTGGAGATGAAACAGGAAACAAAAAAAGAACAGATTCTTATCTCACCACTTTCTGTTTGGAGTTTGGTTTCTGCAGCAGCCACTCGATGTCAAGAGAGCCGGAAGAGGGGAACTGGTGGTGGCACGGTAAGGTGGCGTTGTCCCCAACGACCTTCTTCATCTCTGTCTGGGCACCCACTGACAGCAGGCTGAATAGAACTGAGGGAGAGGAAGAGGGAGAAAGAAGAAGAGTCAAAGAGATGTCAGATGAGGACACTGGCTCGATCCAAACTTGAGACAAGAGGCAGATGCTGTGGATAGGGAGCAAAAGCAAGCCGGTAGAGGAAATTGAGACGGAATACACAGTGAGAGATATGACCCAGAATTCCATCACTATCTGACAGATGCTTGAGTACACCACACCCTGACATTGAAGAGAGACAGATGGGCTATTCTTTATACAGGAAACAGATTTTGACATGCCAAGTCAGGGAAAAGTATTATGATTATTCTTTTGATAACCCGGTTTGACAAGGGCAGTCAAAGAAAACATCCTTATTGGAAGCAACAGCTGTATTGAGCTGCGGTCTGTGTGAGACTGTGTGTGACTGTGTGTGGCGAGCTCTTGAGCTTTTGTCATAGCTTTAGTGGACAGTTTCTGTCTTGTCCCTAACTGACCTTACAAAACTGAAACAGATTACAACAACTGTTTATATCACAACTGAAAGTTAGTTAACCAACAGACAACTTTAGCCTCTGATACTCTCAGCTCTTCCTCACCACAAGTCCAGAGACACTTGAACTTAAAGGTGTCGTGTGTAGAAGTTCGCTGCATTTTGCCAAACAGAAGCAGAAGAATTGGAATATAATGTTTATATATGTTTGTGAAGTATCTTTATGTAAGTGTATAATAACTCCTATAAAACTTATTTAGTTAGAAATTTTTTTTTTTTTTTTATATATATTCATGAAATATACTGAGGGTCTTGCTTATGGAGGCAGACATAACAAACAGTCGTGTTTGTCTACGGCAGATTTTGAGGGACAAGAAGGGCAAAAGCTGTTTTTAATACGAGCCTGGCCGCTGGTCCTGAACTCAACCTGAAAGTCCAGCAGAGAGGAAGAGGGAGTGTGATTGATGGTTTTTTTTACAGAAGATGAGAAAACAGTTGCTTGTTTTGCATGAAATAATTCAAGTTGAGCGTAAATCCATCTTATTTTCATCAAAAAAGATCAGGAAGACATGAAGTGAAACCAGGACAGATGTGATGTTTTAGTGACACATGGGCTCACTTTAAAATCTCAATGTTCAATGTGGCTAAAATTCCAATTTCTACACACTAGACCTTTAATGAATTCAATGAACCAATTTATTTGAAAAGCAACAAAGCACAAGTTTTTTTTTATTTTTTATTTTTTATCAGGAATCGACAAAAGACAGGTCTTTACTATATATATATATGTATATTTTTTTTAGGTTCTTTAGACCAGAGGTTCTCAAACTTTTTTAGTCCATTGACCCCTTTCAGGTTAGACATTTTTTCAAGGACCCTCTCATTATTGTAACAATATTAAGCATAATATTGATACTATTTAAAAAATTAAAAGGTAGTTTTTTACAACAATAAAATCAGGCCAAATTTGCACTTTCCAAGTAATTTACTTTGTAAACTTTGAGAAAATGTTGACTCTGAAGCAGTGGTAAAAAACACACACTGAAGTTCTACAATTCTACAGTTTCATTTGGCAGACGCCTTTGTTCAAAGTGAAGAATACAAGCAGTGAGCTCTTGGTAGCAAAAAAGTTTGCCAAAGTGACCTCTTAGGAGACAAATCTTGTGCTAGGCACAGCCCTGGTTGGCAAAACACACCTAACTACCCTTTTGGGTGGCAAAAACACCCTTAACTATCCTCTTGGGTGGCAAAAACGCACACTGCTGCACACCGCTGCACGCCACTGCACGCCACTGCACGCCACTGCACGCCACTGCACGCCACTGCACGCCACTGCACGCCACTGCACGCCACTGCACGCCACTGCACCAAGGTGTTTTTTTTTGTTTTGAGGTTTTTTTTTTTTTTATATTGTTGCCAACAATTAAGTGATACATATGCCTTGATAGTATGAGATTTGATCTCATGGAACAAAACTTAATTTGGAAGAGTACTGGAAAAAATATCTGATTTTATTGGTGCAAGAGATCCCAGTTTGTTGATAAGCTTTTTCAATGATCACAATCATTTTTAAATGATTCCATGGACCCCCAAGCTATGGTATGCAGATCCCTGGGGGTCCTGGGACCTCACTTTGAGAAACAGTGCTTTAGACAGACCCAACAACCCCCCCCCCCAATAAGCAATGACTTAGCAACACTTTGTCACAGTAGCAAAGAAAAAAAAACTTCCTGTTTGAGGCAGACACCGTGAGCAGAACCTGACTCATTGGCAAACCACCATCTGTTGCAACTAAAAGGGCCATCAAAGTGAGCCAGAGAGGGATGGATAGAGACACTAAATAGACTAATGGCTACACCGAGAATAGTATATGATAGACATATGCAACAATAGAAATAACAGGAATAGTCATGTGAGTCTTTAACACTTTTACATTGGTCTTGGTCTCTTTTCCACCGACACTGTCAAGAGTGAGAAATAAAATATAGCAGCAGCATATTTTAAACTACTGCACACAAATGTGTCCGTCCACTCAGGAAAGACCTTGGTTTGCAGTATAAAGTAGCAATAATTATGAGTGTGAGCACAAGCCAGTAACTTTGGGTCCTGGCCAAACTGACAGGGCCTGTGTCTCAGCGGGGAGCAGTGAGGCTAATTTATTGGAGGATGCTGGACAGCCCGGCGGGCCTGAGTGGAATTAGCCAGAGGCGTCAGGGGGGTTTTGCTGGAAGCTACAGCCACGGATGGTGTTGGGGTGTGTGTGTGTGTGTGTGTGTGTGTGTGTGTGTGTGTGCTTGTGTATGTGTGTGTCTAGAGGGGGTGGTGATTTGCTGAGATATTTCAACCCCCTCCACCTGGTGGAAAGACTGTACAATACTGCAAAGCTCCACTAAGCCTACACGCTTGGATGTGACAGATATTTTTGGCTCTACAACATTTAACTTAACTACCTGCCTTTAATTTAATTGCCAAACTGGCTGGTTGCTTCCAGGGATCTGAGAGCTTAAAATAAAGTTATTGAGCCGGCATGTGCTCATTGGGGATCTCACAGGAAATGAAGAGGTTGTGTAAATACTGTTACCTCTTTTTTTTCATGTTGCCTAATAGATCTAATGTTCAAGATTTCCTTTCAATTGTACTAAATCAATAACAGTTGTAGTGTAGGATGTTTAATAAAGCTATGTTGAATCAAATGTTCTCTAGAGTGACTTAATCCAGAAAGACTTAGTGAAAGAATGCCTTTGTGCTCACCACACTCCAGCGAGTGCTGTCAAATGTTCCACAGGAGGCCAAATGTGGCCTATGAATGCATCAGCACTCACTGGGCGCCTGTCCACTTGTTCACCCGTCCACCCTCACAGGGGCCAACACCCTGTCCCATAAGTGTTCTTACGGCCAATCAAAATGTCAGCTCTGTGCTGTGAAACCAATGAGTCAGTGCTGACGCAGGACGCAGGGGCGAAAAGAGGTCTTACACAAATTACTTCTCCTCACCCATACAGATGACATCATGTGGTGGATTTCAGCACTTTTTTAGTTGTCTCTACTCTGTGAGTCTTCCCCCAGAAATCTTACTCACAGTCAGTCGAGGTAGAGTTTCTTCATAGGCCAGAGAGCACAGTGTCAGCTTGTGGAGTGTCTGGACAAATTTCAGGAGTCTTTCTTCTCTGTGAGACCACCCTCTATGTGCAAATCATTGCACAATAGAAAAATACAGACCAGCTCCTGGGCACTGAAGGTATCCTTGGGTAAGGCTGGGCGATTCATTTAAAAATAATCAAAACTGATATTAAGAGCTTCTAAAAAATGTAAAAATGTTGTGTTCGTGTTGATTATTTCCAGAGCCGAGCCCCCGTTATTCTGTCTCCATTAGTACACTATACCCTTAAAATACACTCCTGGTCAAATAATCACATGACAGGCAGCCAGGTGATGCAAAGCATAAAGGCTGCCAAAAAACCAGCACAAGAAGAAGAAGCCATATGACAATGTTCAATTCAGTCCACTACACACATGGCGTTCTGTTGCAGAATAAGAAATCGGACTATGAGCTTAGTCAGAACAAGATGGGACTACTAAGATGCATGTAAACAGCTTAGTCAGACTGAGAACGGACTGAGCAGGTTTTGGAACCGAAGCGTCATGGAGGAAAACTCAAACTGAGCCGCATAATACGAGATGCCTGTGCATAAAAAGAATTCTGCATCAGTTGTTTGGACACACTTTGTGTTAGGGATGTCCCGATATTACATTTTCACTTCCGATACCATACCCATACTCCAGCATTGAGTGTTGACCGATATTAATCCGATTCGACATCAGCATTAAACCTGCATACTTTTATTACTTATTTTGTAGTATGTCTGTCATGTTAGAAAAGGATTGATTAAGTGATATTATTCAAACAAAGAACAGTAGTTCAGCAACAGTAGGTATGAGGAAAAACTGCCCCATTTATTGTTAACCAATGGGTAACAGAAATTTTAACATTACACATAAGAGAGACCCCGAAAATAACCTAAATAAATCAAATAAAACAACAGGAGCAGAGTCTGCTTATATCCAAGTGCTTGTATCGGAGATTTTAGATGCATTCCGATATATTCCGATACTTGTTTTTTTGCTGATATCGAACCGATATCCGATATCAATATCTGACTGGGACACCTCTACTTTGTGTACCTTTTTCATAAAAGGAAAGTCATTTCACTATTAACACTGCAGTATTGAAAATGATTTGTTTTGCTTGCAAGAATTACAAGTTTTTAATTTTCTCCTTTTTTTAAATCTTTTTTTTTTAGGAAAATGTGTCCTTTTTTTCCCACTTCACATTTCCAATCTAGCTGATTTGTGTATACACATCCATTGTTTCAATAAATTACCCTCAATTGCTCATCCGTGCATGTTTATTTCAGTAACTTATTTTTAAATTATACAAATATTTACAGAATAAACTGAGATGAGAGTGGGGACTTTGTGCATTGACTGAAATCGATGTAAAAGGTTAAAATAAACATGATTTTGATTTCTGTCATAATCCCCCAGCTCTATCCCTGGTCATATTTTTTTCTTATGTAGTGTCAGCAGACACTTACTTCATTTGGGCTTCCTTTTAATACTTTATTTGAATGTTTCCAATGTAAAGAATGTTGAAGAGGAAGTGTGATCCAACCACTCTGGAGTTAAGGTGAACATAAAGGTAGCAGTTTATGCTTGATGGTGGTATAAGAATCTGCTGGGATACCCGTGTCCAGCCTCTCTCTGCTCTTCAGACCGGCCTCTGTAATCAGTGCCCCCGCAATCTCCTCCAGCCTGAGACTCAACCCAGCACTATATAGAAAGCTTGATAAGAGCTCCATGCTTCCTTTTTCACCTCCTGTCTCCTACTTAACTGTTCACCACTTCAAATGTAGGCTTGATAAATTGAAGGGTTCATATGGAAGACAGAGAGGGACAAAGTAACTGCTAAAAGGGAGGCACCGCAATCGTTTTCCACATAAAGGACTTGACTTTCCGCTCACCGACTTTGAATTAAACCAGCCGTTATATTCATCTCACTAACTATGGCACTGCTGGTAAAAATATGCCTCATTGTCCAACAACTGGCATCTGGTCTGGGCGTTGGAAACTGTGTGTTTCTCACATTAAACAATACACAGCTGACATGGGCCATACTGACTGAAATAAATTTGTCTCTGTTGTTTGCTGGAATGAATTAGCAGACGAATCAAATTGGGAATTGACTGGTATACAACCGCTGCTCTATACTTTCCCAGTTATTTATGGTCTTGCAGAAGGGCTTTTGTTTCTGTGGAATGGATGACACAGTGCTCCCAAAATTAGCTCCCCCCTTGATATGATTCTGTGCTTGCATTTGGATTGGTCTCATTCACCGCACAGTGTGCACAGCTGGGACTTTTGGACCCCATCATTTGTGTCAACATCGGCTATGATACACAACCAGATTCATCTCTGCTGCAGAAATACACACGGTACAGACCAAAATCATCCCTGCGGATTGAATACACACTGTGTGAAAGAGAGTAAGATGATGATACACAATACAGCGTTGAGCATGCACAGGAAACCTGCTGCAGCATGTGGCACACACGTCACTGAGCTTCAGTCTCACAGCCATCATTGTATACTACATGTTTGTAGACAAAATACAAGGGATTAAAGCCAAAAAAATGTGACTGATAATTGTAAGTATTTAAAATGACAGAGGCAATTTCTACTTTAGAAATAAAACTGACATGTTTTTCAATTTTGAAGCCAACAATTTGGGCTGACGGACATGAGTTTACCTCTTTTTAACAAATTTGATTTGCAGTCAAGTAAATCTTATGCCTATAAAGAGTAACATGAATAACAGGTGTTTCAAAGCCACCTGAATGAGAGGAGCCTTAGGTGTTGTACTGACGCGTGTCCACTTTTCAACTTTTCAAAAATAAGTCCAGTACTCACAAATCTGGTCCATGGTCCGTTTATTTTTCAGATGTAAGCTCCATTTTTGTCATTCATTTCTTAGGAATCTCATCTCACAAAAATACAACATAAAATACTTTTTTTCCATCGCACGGTCACAAAAACGTTTGGCATAAGCTCCCCTCACCCTGCATGAAACAAAAGACTGTCATCTACACCTGCACTGACTGCCCTAATAAACAAAACTCCCCCCATAATCAAGCACTTCAAACAGTCAGAATGAATCTATGAACTAACATAAACTATATACTTAATTATTCTACAGTTAATATATTTAAATGAATTTGATCCATGGAACTTAAAACTAAAAACTCATATGAACTTAAAACTGTAACTAATTTGCTCTGCAAGAAACAATTTAAAATGGCCTCTACAAAGAGGTTTAAGTGTTTAAAAAAAGTCAATAAAGTCAGGGGTCTGTGAGAAGGTCCCCCAGAGGAAAAAAATCTGGCTAATCTAGCATTAAAATTAAGATTTTTGAAGCATTTTGAGATTAGACTATGACAATAAGGAGCTGTTTTTTATAATAACTTGAACAGTGGATAAGAAGCTCAATAGGCTCTTGACCTTAAGCACCCTAAAGTAGTAGCAACACTGACAGACCCTCAAACAAGTTACTGAAGCTAGAGTATGAACATGTAACATATTTTAATCTCCTGGTATTTTTTTCTTTAGTCCAGTAACTAACTTTCACACCAGAACCCAAAATAAAAATCTGTAAATGACAGGCAGTGCACACTGATGCTTGCTACTACTCGGGTTGCACCGATCCAGCTTTTCTGCTCCAACACCGATACTGATACCTGAGCTTTGGGTATCTATTGATACCGAAAACTGATCCGATACAAGTGTTAAATAATAAGCTGCATGCCCTCCTGTGGGATAAGACTAGCAATATTTTGAGTGAAAGACAAAAATGAGTACATATGGAATTAAAGCTGCAAGCAGCAAAGAGCGTGCCCTGGCCCTGTGCTTGCCAATCATGTCCTAGCCGCCACATGTGCAGCAAAATGCGGCTCAGCCTAACGCCATAGGACAAGGCATGATAGTTATGCCCAAAGCATTTCAGTCCTGTAGCTCAAAGTAGCCGGACAGGCTGCAGATTTGAGCCCCTGGGTGGCGCTCTGGAGCATTAATGTTTGTGTAACCAGTGAAAGAAATGGTCTGAGTCTGTAACACTGACTCTCTGTGTGCATTTTGGTCCTGATCCAACATTGTGCAAGACAGCTATTAAGATTTTGATGAAGCAGCCACAATGGTCAACTTTGACGGTCATTTGTGGCCACGTCCATTGACGTAGCAAAAATCCACCTGCAACTTTTCATTATCAATGCCTGTAGTATAGACAAACCAAGTTTGGAGTTGATCACCAAGGGGCTCAAAATTTCAGCCCATCCAGCTACTTTGAGCGACAGGCCTGACATTTTTTGGGCATAACAATCATGTTGTTTGGCGGGTTGGGGCCCTAATTAGTCAAGTTAATATTTATTTAAACTAGAGGTGTTTAAATGTTTAACACCAGTTTGGTTCAAATATAACCAAGTTACATTTGATTATTTTAGAGCTACTGTAACAACCTGGTGACAGACACAGAGCTCTGCAGTGCAAATAAATGAAGTGCTACATTTTATTTAAGGAGCTTATTTTTCAGATGGAAAATAATAATAATCCTAACTGAATAGCACCTTATCGACTGTGCCTATCGGCAGAAAAGTTCATATCTGCCGATACCGATAAATGTGTTTTTAAGCTTTTATCAGCCGATACCAATATTGTGCCGATAATATCGTGCATCCCTAGTTTGGACCAATCCTTTTCCATTGATCTCTGATCCAGCTTTGAGGGGTTGGATTAGCGCTGATACCAGGATCGCATTGGTGCATCCCTAGCTACCACAATAAAAGCCTCATACAAAGAGCAGACTTCATGAAGCAGATAAAAGTTCTGACTGTAGCCTACATCAAAATGCCACAGAGACACAAAACTTCACTTGTGTTAGAGTATTCAGATAAATACTGATATTAAAAACAGCAGTCTGATACATTTTTTTGTCTGATTGACACTGTCAAAAAAATGCAACAGAACTTTAATTCCTGAATATACAATGAGAATTCTTTTCCATTGTACACACAATGCAAGGACACTGAAGCAAACTTTATAGAAAGTCAGACCTCTACACCAGACTATGTACTGATTGTAAGAGTTATTTAAATAAGCAGGTGTGTCATCAAAACACAACTACTATACAGGGCTTAGACCAAGCATAGAAACATATCTGCAGAAAGCACAAACTTTCAAGCTTGTCTTGATTGGTAAAAAAAAAAGGAAATAGAAAAACAGACCTTTTTTTTCACCAACCTGCAGTTTAGACTCCACTCTTGTACCAAGAGCAAAATAAATGGAGAAGAAAAGACTCACTCTGTCTGCTTCAGTGCCTAATTTTAAGACACTTCTACATGTCCCTTTGATTCTGAAGTGAGGAAATCATAGTGTCCTCACCAAGGAGTGGAAAATGGGTTACACAATCTTCTTCTCCTTTTTTTTTTTCCAAAACAAGCAAACCAAAAAGTTTGATTTTGGGTTGGTGTTTGGTTGATGGAAGAGTAGTTAGAAAAAAAGGGCCTTCAAAGAAGTTTCACTATAATTGGTTGGTTATTGAGGAAGTACTACTTGCCTTTGTAGCTACACACTTAAAATCAGCCTATATCAGTAAGCACAGGCTTGATACAGGACATAGGGAGCTGCACTAATTTGTCAGATAACACACAGTCAATGAGACACGCAGACATGTAACACAAGCAAATGAGAAGATATAGTGTGGGCTGCTCTTAGGCATGTCTGAAACTGTGTCATTCTCACAGGAATACCAAGAGAAGTGCAGTGTTACATCTGCGATTAAAGGTGAGTTCAAGTAAAATATTAAACAGGTATTTTAATCTTTCAAATAGGAACTTTTGCTTCATGTCAACTTTGGTGGCCCCTGTGATCAGAGCGGTGCTCCCTAACCCTCAACTTTATGAGTTAATAGCAGAAAAGCTCATCCTGATTTCTTTGACAGTTCAATATTTAACACATCAAGAGATTTTGCTAAAATGCAAAATAAAGCCAGT
Organism: Halichoeres trimaculatus; assembly: GCF_033239565.1. Taxonomy (NCBI): domain Eukaryota; kingdom Metazoa; phylum Chordata; class Actinopteri; order Labriformes; family Labridae; genus Halichoeres; species Halichoeres trimaculatus. Next base: position 5,108,024 of record NW_027437188.1, on the reverse strand, counting down.
TTGAGCTACTTCCTTGACACCCACCCTTGACTTTGTTTAAAGGCTTTCGAAATAGCCCCTCACATTACTGGTGGTCTTGTCCTTTTTTTTCAGACAGAGGAAAAATGTTGATTCCAGTCTGTTTCATAACCGTATGAAAGCTCCTCACATGAGCTTTAACCTCCTGCGTGAAAAACTGTTTGGTCAGATCTGAAATTGACCTTGAGTTTTTACTTCCCAGTAAGGTGAGTTTAGAAAGTCACAACAGTGAACTGCACGAGCAAACACTGGTCATTCCTGGTCAAAGGTCTGTGGAGGTTTCACAAGTCTTGATGAGATTTCATAAGGAGATGGGAAAGTTTATCTTCAATAAACACTAACATGTTGAGAAAGATGTAAAATGTTGAAAGGACTCGTGATGGTAGCTGGTGTCATGTCTCAGACTAAATCCTTCATCCTTCCCCCTTCTTACTCTGAGTCTGCTGTCTTAGCTCTGTTTGGCGCAGCTTAATGCTTCCATTTGTTGCCAGGTTCAATCTCAACTCACAAAAAGAGAGGATAAAGCATATCATAATTAACACAAAGAAGTGGAAGCTGACACTAAGGGTTTAGAGAAAGAGCACGAGTGTGTGAGAGACACAGAGAGACACACTTGACAATGGGAGCCAGTGCGAAGCTAGGGTGAAATATGGAGGAACCCATTTCTATGACAAGGCCCTAGGGGGAGTTGTGCTCCAGTAAATCCGCCTTACAGAGCCCTACAATCTTATTATAGTGTGGCCAGTGAGACGGACAGACAGACAAACAAGACAGGCCTGGATGTTTCACACTGCCCAAAGTCAAGCTCCATATCCCCTCAGTCAGCACATTGGCCCGGCTGGGGCCTTTGCGATGTCCAAAGCTTATGACCTCTGGTTCTCAAACACAGCAGATCAAAGAAAGGAGAGGGACGGAGGGAGATAGAGGGGGTGAGAGGAATGAAAGGACAGAGAAAAATGGGCTGAGGGAGGGGTGTCAGGATGGTGCAATGCCTTATTTTGAGTACCTACTGTAAATCAGTGGTGTGAAGGATGGATTAAACCAGCACAAAGGTGGCGATAGACACAGGTTAGCAGATGCACAAAGGGAGGAGAAGATTGAAGGTTTCACTGTGTCATTACTGCTGACAATTTCCTATTGTGTGTGTTCATGCTGCATTCTGTGTGTAGAATACATGTTCCCCATCTACTTCTTATGTACATGCTTGGCTGCTGGTGGGTATGACACATGCTCCAAGTGGACATTTCTATCACATAGCCACTTACACACTGCCTTTTTGTATAACAGAGATATGAGAGGCTGTGTTTTGCAGATGGTGAAAAAATGCCTCTGGACATAGTTTTGGATTTAAAAAAAAAAAAAAGAGGCTGCATCAGACACAAAGTCTCATGTCACATGTGAACATGTTAACTGTCTCATCTAACAGGCAGAAGTTACAATCATCTGCTTACAAGCTGCAAATTACAGGCTTCACATGAGTCGTGATGAAATGCAGAGGATACAGTCTGGTTTGCTTTGCTCTTAATAACAATCTGTTAATTATAGGGCTCATGTAGGTACAAAATTCCAAGCAAGGAAATATAAATACAGCTCTTTGATTCTTAGTGCTGACATAAAGTTTTCTTTAGCGTTGTTGCCAAGGGAAGCATAGACCTAATGAGACAACACTGAAATACTCAAGTTAAGCACGCTGTTAAAGTGGTCGTATTTGCCTCCACCAATAAAAATGTACGATGTAAATGTCAAACATTCAGTCTTCTCTAAATACCACCTCTTTGGCAAAGAGATTCACAGATAGGAAGTTACACCTTGCCCTTTCCTGTAATCTGTTTCGTACAGATGTGCTTTAAAAGCCAGAACACCTTCTTAGCTTCAGCAGCCTCTCGTTGTAAGCCCAAATCAAGATCCTCCAAAAACAGGCCCCTTGCACACTCAGTGAGCGCGCTCTTTATTCACACAGCCACAGCTCCCTTTTTAATTACAGCTTCTTAAGGAGTAAGTCTCTTCAAATGTACCAAGTTATCAAGCCCTATCAAAACACATGTTTTGCATATGGAACACTACACTAGTCTCCTTGTAGTTTCAAGGTCCAACTCATGAATATATTGCTTCTGTGGAAATCAAAGGGGGCTGTTTTTCTCCCTTTACTGGAGGCTGACTCTTTGAAGGGATAAAATCCCATAATCCCCCTTTTCTCACACCCAGCACCCAATGCTCTCTTCTGCTGACACACTGGTTTTGTTGGCATTTTAAACAAGGTACATGGTAGAAATGCTGAGAAACGAGTAAGGGAAATTAGAGTTAAATGCTAAAGAGCTAGCCTATTAGCCGAGTTTAGAGCTGTCTGCCATTCTAGCTTGATTTGATCCATGAAGAATAAGTCGATTCAGATTCACAGTATCACCATCCAACGTGCAACTCTTTGGAGGCAAAGAAGGCAAAAAATTTACAGTGCTGTCTGAGGTTCTGTAGGTAAATGTAACCAACTCTCTTTATGTGCAATTTTACCAAAGTTCACTTCTCCTGCAATTTACAGAGACTTAACAGTTTGACAGGCTGAATTAATGAATGTTAATCTTATCATTCAATTTTTTTATTTTTTATTTCTTTAAAGGTAGAGTCTGCAGGGTTTTCCTAATTAAATAAAATGTCAACTTTTATGGAAATAATCCTGCTTAATCATCTCCCAATCTATATACTATGTGTGTGTCAGTGTCAGTGTCTGCCTCAAACCCTCTCCTCAGCCTGTATGCTGATGTTTTGGTTGTATTGGGATGTTTCTGGGTGGAAAGTAAGTGTGATTACAACAGTCAATCACAGCACAACCAGTGATTTTGCGTATAGATTAGCAAGTGGAAGAAGCTATCCTGAGCGGCTACAATAGCCGACGTAGCACAGAGAAAGAAAAACACAACCAAAGCAAAACAAAACACCAAACAGATATAGCTTTTTCTCTAAATGAGGTTGAAGCTTGGCTCAACTTTCACTTTTTTATGGGCATTTGGGGAGAAGAAAGGGGTGGAGAGATACACACAAGTTAGCTTTCTGCTAACTAGGAATGTGCCAAATACCTGTGATCAGCTTGTGCTAACATGCCAAGTCAATTGCACAGTTCTCGTGCCTCTCACATGTAGAAACACAATGCTACAGGTGGATGCTGGGTTAGCGAGTGTGTTTATATTGCTTTGGTTGGAGGCTGTGGGTGTGTGCTGCAGCTGGCACTGAGCCAAGGAAGAGCCTAGTTTAATTTTGCATTAACTAACAAGTAATGAAAATACCTGCAAACCCTACCTTTGAATTAGACAACATTTCACAAGATTTGCCTGTGCCCTATACGCAACAATCACTGAAGCCAGATGAAACATCAGTAAACAAAACGTGAAGACTGTGTTCGGACATACAACCAGCAGCTGTAGTCTACTGAACTATTGCAAAACTGAAGTAAATGTCAGCTCTTAGGACTCAAGAGTCATGTTTTTCAGTGATGTAGCCCGGATAACATTATTCAACCCCTTCATACCAAGGAGATGTGTCATCCGATGATTAAGCAATCAATCATGGCTTCATTTTTGATGTGAGAGCCAGTAGAAAGATGATATTTGATAAGAACATGTCCTCCACTTCCCACAGCCATTTACAATTATGCAACAAATCAACAAATATGTAAAAATCAGGCACATCTAGACTGAAAAACATCAGAAAAAAAGACATTCAGCACTTCTTGGCTGGATATTGCAATTTCTTGTTAGCAGTCTGCCCTCAAATGTCTCTTAAGATTTTGCAGCCAGTCCAAGCTACGGCTGAGAATATCTGACAAGAAAACCAAAAAGTCCTCATATTAGCATATCTGTTTTGGTTTGCTGTAGGGAAAAAAGAATTCCACTGTATCTGAGGAGAACCAGGAACAACACATTACATGTTACAATAAACACATGCATCAGCAGAAGCAATAATAAAGGGTTGGTCATGAGTCATTAAGTTTCAGCCTTTTCATCAGTATGTGAGACATTCCAGAGACTTCATTGTGATTAAGTTACTGGAGCCTAAGATGAAAACATCTAAAAACGAAGGCCACCCTGTACTTGTTCATCTTTGATGAGAGGTTTCTAAGAACTCTGGCTTTAGCATTAACGGGTGGGTTTCAGGAGGAATAGGAGTGTTTCATTTCCACCATACTCGCTTGAACCTGGAGGGAAAGCAAAAGGGGAAGGACCAATGGGAGCGGGAGGGGGAAGATGAAATACCAGTGAGGTCTGAATAATGTAAGGCCCTTTGGTAAATGTTCACCTCGCGCCTCGCCTATCCCCTTCATTAGCATCCCTTTCATGGCCTCATCATTGCTGTCAAGTTGAGCATTAAGGATGCCATCCCGCTGACAGATCCCCAAAATAGATCCAAAATTAGTTTCACGACAAGCACTTTTAATTCCCCTCAAGTATTCTGCATTTTCTTTTCACAAAATAAGGAAGAAGGGAGGAGATGGAGAAAAGCTAATTACACCATCCCCCAAGGGAAGGAGAGTCAGTGAAACCTGCTTACAATGCTATTCACATTTTATCAATGCTGAATCTGGTGGCACTATCCGTACTCATGGGTGTAGCTCTCCAAAATGCTCTGGCTACTCCATAAATCTTCTGATTTTGTTCTGAAATGATCCACACAGGGCACAGGGCTTCAACGTTTTTCACAAACCAGGAAAACAAATGCAACATGCCTGCTTTTTTAACCCTTTTCGCATATTTCATGTGACCTGTCTATGATATTTACAAAAACCTCAATTATACACCAAATATGTCCAAGGTAATAAGGGACAAAGAGACACCCAACATTATTGTCAGCGGTTGTAATTCTTTCCATCCTTGAAGCTTTAGTACAACCACAGCTAGACACATGACTGAGTGGAAAGAATGACAAGCAGAAACTGAGATACTCCTGTCTAAAGAAAGAGAAAACAGAGATTGCCATAAGCTTGAAGTATTTTTTCCCATCTTATTGAAATTTGATGGTCTCCTTTATAATGTTAATGACACAAATACATCTCACAGCCTGACTCCAGAAGCTTGTGTGGTGTTAAAACATTAAAGGGTTAAATTCAGCTTGAAAAATATGCAATTTAAGACATTTCCCCTCCTCTACTTAATGTCTTCAGACTGAACAGGGTCCAAAAGTCAAATGGTCTGTTTTGCACCAGATAACACGCTTCAGTTAAGTAGGGCTTGGACACTGACCTCTCTGTTTTGCTGCAGCAACAGATCCTCACAACATCTGGTCAAGTCTAAACAGACCAGCATGTGTGCACACTCACTTTGTTCTGCATGACTCTCTCCAAAACCTTAGACTACAGAGACGCACGCGGCAGAAAAAGGAAAGAAAGTTGAGTTCTTGTAGAAACTTAATGAATATATGATTGTGTGCAAAAGCCACATTGTTTCTGAGCCCAAAGACTTATCTGAGAAAATCACATTTTGTCAAACGTCACGGTGATCCCTTCGACATATAAAGACACGCAGAAGCAGTTTTATCCCAAACTGAAGCACTTTGGTTTTAGCTCAAAGTGTTTTCACTGAAACCCAATTTTGCCAGCGTGTTGGAGAAAAACAAGAATACAGTTGCAAAGTGGTAAGTCAGCAATTTGGGTAGTGTAAAGAAAACAACTCAAACCCATTCAGAGGAATGTATTTGGTTTGACAGAAATCAAACTTTGCCCTATTCTTGCAGAGAACTTTTTTTTGTAAAGCAACACTTTTTACCACCAGGACTGAGCTGTTTCTTGGTCCGTTTGGCATTACGGCACTTATGTTGGAGAGGCCTTGTGAAACAGAGGGCAAAGAATTCAAAATGAAGACTTAAAGTTAGGTTACATGCACCATAGTGTAAACTACCCTCTGAAATGCTGATTCTTGCCCAGTTTAAGCCCCATTTTACCCTGCATGCCTGACAGATGGTGCAGCGGAAGACAAGATGGGCCATTTTCATTAGACCAGAGAAGACAGGTTCACCTGCTGCTGATTAACTCAAGGCTTTCCTGCTGGGCATTGCTATGCTATGATATTATAACAGCTACAGTAAGGTCTGCTGGATTTTTCACAGATGGGCTAGCTCTGAGACCAACAGCCATTAAGCCCACAGAGTGTCTATAAACTAGCTTTCCCATCTACCTCTTTTCCTAACACATCATGGAAACACGAGCACTGTTGTCCGTTCTCCAGGACACAAACTGCTCCTCATTTCCCCCCGTTATTTATGTGAACTAATCTCAATTTGTGGCTGGCAAGCGTGCGGACGAACTCTTCTCACATTGTTGGAGTGGCTGGACATGGGCACTGACCTCAGCGGATCAATACTTAATAAGCTTTTGTGCTGCCAAGTCCATTTTGCTGCAATCTGCAATTTTTTATGTCCATTAGGTTGAAAATAGAGCTGACTAGGTGTATGACCACAGGAAGTGGAATGTATCGCCGCCTCGGCTCTCCCTGATGATGGATGCTCCGCTATAGTGGGGGACCGATGAAAACTTCAATACTATCTGCCTCATGCACTATAAAGTACGAGGCCCTTGACTTTTATTAAATGCAATTCAATACTCCAGTGGTGTTTCAAAGAAGCAGTTAACAAGTTGTGGGAAGACAATAAAAGCCACAGTGGGCTATATGGTTAAGTTGGGCTGCACGTGACCGGCGAGAGAAATGTGAGAGAAACAAGCCTACAGCTGGTGCTATATTTGGAGCAGCACTAAAACTCAGCTTTGGAGGCATTGTAAGATAACCCAAATCTGGCTGTGTAAGCAGTACATTTTGGGGCTCGCAGTCAGGAGACCGTTTGGATCCTGGACACTCCTCACATCCTTCTCCTTCTTTCCTTTGCCTTTCTGCACACATAAGTTTAATTCCATTATTTAGGTCACTGGGAGTATTTGACAAAGTTCACACAGGGTAAGACACAGCCACTCTCTCCACAAAGAGCCTTATTTACTTTGCTGGATCCACGTGTGGATAGGAACAGAGCAGTTCCCATGTTGTACATTTCATCAGCTAATTGAAAACAGACGGGAGGCTAACTCCCTCTCTCCATCCGCCCAGCACAAGCGCGCTGCGCCAATGACATATTAGAGCTGTCGCCAGTCCTATGGTATGTATCTGACATATCATTTTACCTGACTGGTAAGGCGGAAAATAACAAAGCAGGGCGCGCCTCGTGCACCAATGAGAGGATGATATTGTTACAGCTGCTCAAGTCGCTGCAGCTGCAGAGGACAAAGAGGTAACCTATCCATCCAAGCCCGTGACTAGGAAGGACATGTCGATGGCCGCCTTTTCCCCAGAGGTGAGCAGATGCCACGTCTGTTTTGGCAGCTGTATGCTGAAAGGTGTTGACTGCTGAGGCAGCTGACAGAGGCAGAGTGGTGGATGCACAATGGCCAGGGAGGTCAACAGGGGCTGCAAGGCTTCCAGGAAAGGGCCTCACTTAGGCTCATTTAGGCGAGCTAATGGACTAACCTACCATCTGTCCTTTTGATTAGCTAAGCCAATTAATGCAGGACACTAACCTTAATCACCCACTGCAGACACATACACACACACACACACTGTTTACATTAAGGGCAGCAGAAAAAATTGATGGATCATTGTATTGGGACCTTTTGTTTTACGATTTGAGGTAGTGATTTTTGTTTTCTTTTGTATTCCTCTCTCAGATTTAAGTCATTTATTTTAATCATTGTTTTTAAGCTGGGTTGAAAAAAGTTCAAGATGTAAGATTCCCAGAAGAAATCCTGAAAACTGACTCTCTTGTGTTGTGCATTTTTGTGGAAATAATTAGGGCTGCACAATATTATTAGTACATTATTGTTATCAGCTGATGATGTCCTTAAAAATAAAATATCAGATATCTGCCAACACACCAAATTTTGCTGATATAATGAACGGATATGATAATGGGCTGAAGCTGAAGATATTTTGGGGACTTTCTCTGGTTTTGTTTGCATAGTTCAGACTGAGTACTCCCATATTTGGCTCCTGTTTTAAGTTAAACTTGAATTAAAGCAGCGGTGTGTGAAATACATATAGCTGACTACTTTAGGCACTTTTGCCAAAGTAAAGCATTTTATTCAATTTGGGTTTCATTTCTGTACAGTTGCATTTCTTATATGTTCCCTGTAAACAGAGGTCATGTTTACTTACAAAGTCAATTGTGAAATTGGCCAAATTTGCCCTGGTTTTGGGAAATGTTATGATTTCCTCAGAAAGAGCATAATCCACTTTTCAAGTAGAATTTATTTTTGGGATTTTTTTTGTTTGAGAAAGTAATTTTCATAAATAAATAAACTGTTTCAGGTATATATTTTTTTCTGATTTTTGCACAAGAAATGAATTTTACTTCACAAATGTAATAAGAGTATACACCTTCTAACAATATGCTTCCAGTACAGAAGAGATTTGATGATCTCTGCAATTATGTGAAAAATATCGGAATTGGCTAGAAGAGTTGTTAAAAATCGGTATATTGGATATCGCTAGAAATCCAATATCGTGCATCCCTGGAAAATATGGCTCCAGACATTATCATAATTCAACTTTTTCCACCTGGTCTGGTGTTGAAAAAGGAAACTAAAAATCATAAAAATCTGAAATATTGAAGAATTGCAATTTAAATTCAATCAGCACCCCAAAAATCAAATAAGAATTGAATCGGGAGAAAAGCGTATCATCCCAGCCCTTGTAAACATGCAGCAGCTTTACTGATCATTAAAATAATGTAGAGGAGCAAACACACAGACCAAGGCTGTTGATCACTTGTGGACTGGATTTAGTTAAAGTGGTTTATATACAGCAAAGGCCTAATACGGTTTAATTCTGACACTAAAATAATACACAAAATTCATGTTAAAGGTCAGCCAAAAGAGAGTAAAAGAAAATATTTTCCAAGACCGTCTGATGGATGTTTAAAATGTGTTCCCTTTAAAGTAACGATCACCATATATAAGCTTGGGCACCAACAAAACTTGGCGAGAACTTCTCTACATGTTGCAGGCTCGTAAAAGTGAAACAAAACACACATAAAGGCACACTCCTCCAAACTAATAAGCCTGCCCTTTGAGATGCTCAGCACCACTTCTTCCCACCCACCCCAAAATGTCTAGAAAAGGAATGCCCACGCGGCCACATCCGAGGGCGGGGAGAAGATTGAAACCAGATGAATGGAGCTTGGGTACAGCCTGCTCCACAGGCCCATATTTCTTTCCCCAAAGCCTGATTAAAACAAGGTGCGGCACAGGCTGGGGCTGAAGCAGCTTATTCCCGCTCGGAGAAGGACACTCGCTTCTAGTGACGCCCCAGGCGAGGAAGAAACGGGGCTAAGGTCAAAACTAAAGTCTCTGCAATTGGCTCACACTGCCCCAATAAAGGTTTAGCCAGTTCCTAAATTCCTACAGATGAAATAAATTTGCAATCCTCTTATTTGAAGATGAGTTTAATAAAATATGATTCTGCTCGGGCAAAAGGAGGAATCTGTCGCTTCACATTGTGCTGTTTGCGTGGGGGGAACAGCGGCTGAGGAGGTAAAAGTAGGCCATTGGGGTGGAATCTGTTAACTGTTGTGCCAAAGGAAATGAGGGCAAACTGCAAGAATCGTGCAGCAAAAATGATAAGAATCGTACATGTCTTGGATACAGATACGGATCACTGTGAAAACAGAGACTTTATGAGCACTGTCTGTATGACATCCAAGAAATGATTTCATGTTTGAATTAAAGAAACACCCGCAGGCTTTTGTATTTTTTACAATATCTGAACTATTTTGGAGCCAAGAACCCTCTTAGAAAAAGGCTTTATTGGTTTTCTTTGACTATTAGAGATCTTATAGTGTATCATGTAGCATTTAAAAGGGTCCAGTGTGTAGTAGTGTGAGTGCAGTGTACATATAATAAATAAATCCTAAATACTTAGAGGATATGACTGTGTTTTCCAGATCTCTAAGGCATAATGCTCATGCTTGTGTCCACAGACATTACAGTCAGTGTTGAGCAATGCTGCAAACTTTGGACAAGAATCCACTCGGACTAAAAGGATAAGGGAAAAAAACCTCAGCTTTACATGCCACGTGTTGTTTTCTCCTGCCTCGATCAGTTAGCGTGCTCACTCAACGAGGATGCTGGAGGTCATGTCATTGTATGCATGTGTGTGGATAAAGGGAGAGGGTGTCATTTGCGTTCTTTCTCAGTGAATATGTTTGGTGTGACAGCGAGGGAGCCAGAGAGGAGGGAGGACAGAGAGGGGGAGTCTGGGTGCTGTAGGTATGTGTGTTCTCCTGGAGCTTAGCTCACATGTGTGAGTGTGACTGACTGATTAGCAGCTGGTTTTCATCGACTGTCTGCAGTCGCCTCTCCTGAGATAGCGAGGCAGAGTGGGAGAATTTCGTACTATTTTCCAGCGCTGGCTGCTCTCCCTTCCCTTCCCATGCAGCTGGTCGGCCACACTCGCCACTCAATGCCAAACACACTCCCTGCTATCCCCCCTGACATTTTAGCTATGTTACCGCTGAGAGAGTTGTGGCTCGCCTGCCTGCCGCCTGCTTGTGCACATGAGTAAACAAAGACCAGCTCATTTCATTGGGCCATAATGTTTAATCTACATTTGCTTGGTCAACGAGAGGTTAATCTCATTACCTTTTGCTAAATGGCGTGCTCGGGCATACTCTGACAAGACCATGGCTAGACACTAGTTAATTAAAAGAGCAATTAAAAGAAGACAGTACGCTTAGTCCTGCTGAACACTGGTTGGTTCCCTTGACACCAGAGCTGTGATGTTAAATTACAATGTTGGATGCTAGTTTGTCACTAATAACAAGCCATTATGACAAACAAAGGAGACTAGTGATAGTAAGACTAGAAGAACCTGGCAGTGGATTAGCTTGTTTTGTGGTTGAACATGTGCTTCAAACTAACCTTTAACACTCTCTGTGTTTTACCTACTGTGAGATGCCTCTATAAAAGAAGGCCTCACCACAATACACACGCACAGCACTGCAGTTAATCAACTCCAAAGGTCGTTAAAAAACCTGATGTGCTGTAAGCTCAGATGGAAGAGGAATGGTGTTGTTTTCAGCCTTTTGAACAAAACTCTGTGTTGGCTCTGGTCACATTTTAGTTGTTTCTATGTGTGATAGTTTTAGTTGACAAAAACTCAGAAGGTTTCAGTCCAATTTGAGTAAAAAAAGTATTAGTCTTGATAAATTAATTAAGGTAAATAGGTATTGGAAAGTGGAATCAAGCATGACTGGATGTATCAAGTGTTGTAATCCATAAAACAACAGTTAACCTTAAGGCTTCTGCATGATAACCAAATTCCAGACTGAAAGCTTTAGTAGAGACGCACCGATCCAACTTTTCTGGTTCAGATACTGATACAGACACCTGGGCTTTTGATACAGATACTGAAACCGATACTGATTTCATACCAGTGTTAAATAATAACCTACATGCTCTACTGTGGGATAAGACCAGTCATGTTTTCAGTAAAAAGCAAAAAAATGAGTATATGGAGTAACTGAAGTTAATATTTATTTAAACTATAAAATGTTTAAATGTTTACCAGCAAAACAAAGCTTCAGCATTTACTGAAATTACTATTCAATTGTAAACTTATATATCCCGTAGACTGGTGATGCAGCTAAAAACACAGAAAGTGCATCAGAGTCAGCATTTTAAATCAAGTAGCTAAGAGTGTATGTGAGAAAAAAAAAACCAAAAAAAAAAATAAACAACAACAACAACAACAACAAAAAAACCCCACAGCCCTAGTTTACTGGATTGTTGGGTCTGGGTATAGCCAAGAAACTCACGATCTGATTCAATTCGATTCAGTTTAGATTCTTTTGGCTGTGATTTGATTCAATATCAATATCAATTTGATTCGATATTGATTTAAATGCTTAGATTGTTGATTTTCATACCCCATGCGAACATATATGGTATGTCAGCTCACATTTTGGAGCGATAAAACAACCCAAACGTCAGACTTTAAAGCCGAAGGATCTGACTCTTTGCTGCCGTTGCTGCTTTGGCTGCCAATTTTTTGTCATTTGGTCTCTGGTGGCCCTTGTTCATACAACGCAAATAACATGCACAGCCCCCCTTACAATTGGGTGAGGAATTAGTTCACTGCATCGAGTCATCAATTTTTTTTACCAACCCCTACTGGGTTGGCACCATGGATCTTTCCCTTTCCAGTGATACCGATCCAGCTTTGAGGGGCACTGTGACACTGATACACCAATACCAGGATTGGTATTTTGCATCCCTCAGCTCTAGCCTAGACTTTCCTTGGTGGAGATGCTGCCACGCTGTACTTCACTGATGTTGGGCAGAATTTTTTTATCTTTGTATTTAAATATATACTTTTTTCATTATTAAATTTTATTATTTAATTATTATTAGAACATTGATGGTTTGGTATTTTAAGATTATTGATAAGACTGGTTAATTTTTCTAACTCATCGGTTTGGAAGTTGTTAGGATTCTGTCATTGTCCAATCAGAGACACAGCTCAGCTCATGTGACTGACGGGTGCCCTATAGTTGTTAAAAAGGAAGCTCAAAGCCCGCGTCATATCTAATGTGGCTGCGTACTGGCTACATTTCACTGTAAAAAAAAAAAAAAAAAAAGAGCAGACAGGCAACACCTGGAGCTCTTTATCGGTCGAAACTCGAGGGAATGACACACTATCATTTTTGACAATTGATCACAAAAAAATGGATATTTTTAAGTAGGGTACAGCTTCCATTTAGTGTTTCAAGAACGCTTACTCATGTGAATGAATGGAGCTAACTGCTGCCTCTGTTGCCAAACTTTATGATGACGTTGGTTGAAGAGGGGTCTGAGTGTGTGTGACCAGTGACCGCAGGTGTGCTGTACAGAATTTGATGTGACAGATTACACGCACAATAAGCAGATATGTCATGCATTTTGAACATCTGACGGAAAACCCACTAACATTTTTGTCCAGTCTCACCTCATCAACAAAAACTCACAAATGTCTTGTCATGTTTTAGTCACATAAGAGCCGTGTTTAGCTTGTTATTGTCACACAAAAAAAAGGAGCGTTACAAAAAATATTTTCATTATCACTGACAAAAACAACACTGGAGTGGCAGAAACTCAGATATTATTGAAATGGCTTATGAAGCATGAGTTTTATGAAACAGGAAATTTTGAGTTTATAGCGGTTTTCTCTAAAATACTTCACACAGGCATGTCATTTCTTTTTCTACACTTCATACACGGTTGTGTTCCTCTGTAAGATGTACAAATGCAACCTCAAATATAGCCTGCTACAAGCGAGCAACTTAACTCACCACCTATTAATTTATGCTCCATCTCCTTTCCCAAATAGCATCCTCATACAGTTTTAATAACACACACCATGGTGCAGGATATACGTCATCCAGAAATGCTTAATCCTACTTTACAAGACTTTTCCCTCCATGTTGTCTCTTACAAGTCCCATCAGACACTTTGGGTGTTCCCTGTCCTGTTGGCCTACAGGAGAGCGAAGGAGCAGAGGAAGAAGCCTGCAAGCTGCCTGCCCTGTGGGTACTACTACCGGCTGCAGCCTCCCTCTAGATGAATCATAAACAAGTCCCTTGGCCTGGGTGACTTAATCCCCTGTGACATCGCCACAGGGAGATGGAGAAAAGGAAGCGGCGAGAAAGGAAAACATGCCCTGTGCCCGACTTTCAAGGGAATTAAACATTAGGATGAATGTGCATGAGGTGTATCTGAGGATACGTCACTGAGTTGAAGCAAAAATTTAACCGATGATAGCATCTCGACGCGGGGGTGGGGTTTTTATTTTTTTGTTTGGGGGGAAAGGGGCTCTAATTTTTTGCTACGCAGAAGAAGCAGTCATTTCATCTCAGGCTCTACCTTCAGGGCTCCATCTTTTCCTCCATGTGTGTATTATGCAAATTCATGTCCCACAGTCCTTTCATTTAAATTTGGCCACACAGCTTAAGCTTGGGTAGTCTACAGAGTGTGGCAGCTAAAGCTATAATCAACATCGTGCTCCTTTTAGGCATGAGAAAGCATACCCAGGAGGGAGCAATAAATGGATTTATTTTAGGAAACCAGGATGTAGAATCTTGGTTAGGGCCAGACATGCTAAGTGCTTTGTCCCTTATGCATCAGCCCTTGGGCAGTATTTCCCTCCTAATTAAAAAAAGAAAGAGGTGCAAGAGAAAAACAGCGTAGGCAGTGTGATGTAACAGAGGTGGGAGCAGCCCAGCCAGGCGGTGCTTTTTCTTTTTTTCTCTCTTCTAAAAGTTTGGGATATTACTCTCACTCTGTCGGCGCTCTGCAGTTGTGCTGATGCAAGGAGCTTTTGTCGCGAGATTAATGAAAGACGTTCTGCTTTTTGACACTTTGGATCCCACGCAGAGGTTAAAAACAGCCTCTGACCAGCAAAAGGTTTACGCGGTGTGCCACTGAGAACCTTCTGCCTGCTCAAGGAAGCAATTCTTTTACCCGACGCCTTCTTTGCCATTTAACCCACACAGAGAAAGATCGATAGAATGGGAAAGTTTGTTTCAAACATTTCTCACTTAAAACTGTGCTGTTTTGGTTCTTGTCCTGACAAATCTGATTCAGAGTGTTAATAACTACCACTTTTCAGTGACGGTCCAAACAAGTTGCTTAGTTTGTAGATGCCAGGGGGGAAACAGGTGGAAACAGGGGTCCAGGTGGATAAAAAGGTCTTGTCCACCCAGTTCCACTAAGTGGTCCGGTATGGATCAGTACAGTTTGGTACGGGTTAAATCAGTAAAGCCTGATTCTGTTTGCGTTTCCACAACCAACCATGCCCTTTGGGGTATGGGCACCGAATTAGGTACTTTTATAGGTACCGATTCACGTAAAACCAAAAGGTACCATGTTTAGGTACCCAAATGCATCCTTGTGACTCTGAGGGACTGGAGGAGGAGGCAATTTTCCATGCTGGACATGAAAACAGCATTGTAAGGTTATATAAAGAAGTATAAATATGTTAAATTGAAACATTTCTTTATTCTATTATTAGACAAATTGATATTTGCCGCGTCTGTCTATGTGTCAGCCCTGTGATTGACTGGCGACCAGTCCAGGGTGTACTCTGTTCTCCAGCCACCCGCAACTCTGAATAGGATAAGCAGTATAGAAAATGGATGGATGGATATTTACCGCAAAAACACAAAAAAGTACCAAAAATTGGTACCGCTGAGTACGGGTACCAATTGCCAGGTACAGGGCATCAGTACCGTATCAATTCAAATGTGATAGGTACCCATCCCTAGTGGCCTTTTTAGTAGGTGACATTTAAGCTGGAGGCCGATAGCCTTGTGAGTTACATTACAGAGTGACGTCACAACAGCGCGACACACTGTTCCCCGCTAATAAAACCAACAAAGAAGAAAAACGTGACATAGTAAACAAAGAGAAACGATGGACAACACCCAGCAATTCGTCTTCTTTGTTATTTCCATGTGGCTTTTCGTTACAAAAAACAATCAAGCTTTGTATCAGGGAAGGCTGTGTGCCGTGTAGACTAATACAGCAGTTGCTATCACACTGTAAGTGACAATTCTTTCGACCAATCAACAGACTGCAGTGTAGCTAGCCCCGCCAACTGGGGTTGGACCGGTATGTCTGGCACCCCAACAGAATGGTACCAAAAAGTGGGACGGTACGGGTCGGTAATTTGAAGATCTGTCCCAGGATTAGTCAATGGAAGTGCCTCAAAATGAGTTGGTAGAAACAGGACTTCACAGTCGTCAGCCTGGCTCTTTTGCCAGGTCAGTGAGAGGCCTCTTGGATGTTGCATTTTTTTAAAGCTTCCTCCATAAAGATTTAGGACTATTGTAATGGAACTTATTGCAGTGGAACAGCTGAAATGTTACACCAAGTTATCCTCAGGCTAAAATTGTGAAAATCTCTCTTACAGCCGGGCTAAAAGAAGCAGGTGCGGACATCAAATCTTACTTGACAATATCCAAGATTAGCAGAGAAGCTTTCACGCATGATTAAATAAAATGAAAAAAGTGCTAATCCTGCTGGCTTACCTGAGAGCCTTTGAGGAAGAGTGTTACAAAAAGACAACTTCCCTGCCTGTATGTGATTCCTTGCTCCTGAGGAAATGTTTCATTTTCCACACAACATTCCCTCAAACTGATCTCCTCTGTGAACTGCGCAGTGTACAGGTCTCATTCTGCATCCTGTCCCGTTGTTCAAGAGCCAAAAGGGAGCGCTTACAGCAACCAGCAGCTAACCTGCCCCATCATCATCATTATCATCATCACCATCATCTATCTTACAGCTCGCTTATCTCTCTGCCTAGCCGTATATCACCTCATGGAGAACACACACACACAAACAGGAATTGCTGTAACAGCACACTTTCTGTCCCTGCGTGGCGCCTGCTCAGCCAAGAGTACATAATGTCTGTGCCATGCATGGCTGGACCAGTGCCAGGGCGATGAAAATGTTCTCCTCTGAGCCCAGAAGAAGAAACTGAACAGACAAGTCGGCGTTGCTCCTACGTGCCACATGCTGGCCCACAACATCTCTGCCCACTAATTCCAAGTGAAGAGGTATCATGGTTTGAGCAAAAACATCCAAAGCTGAGATCAAAGTGGTGGCGTGCTCCTGTGAAATCCAAGGAACAGTATCAAGAGAAATATCATGAGTCCAGTCTGAACCACTCTGAATACAAAGTTGAAACCAAGGATTGAAAGATAGCCGTTCGTAGCCATTCATGATTGCACACGATGAAGACATTTAAATTGCATCCTGTTACAAATTTTCTCCCGGTAAATTATTTATTGTCAGCTTGGACTCTGATTTATCTTATTTTAACTCAGTTTTAAAATGCATAGACGAAATTCCTCCACTAAAAGCAACTGCATTTTTAAACAAGTGGTGTTATCCCACCGGCAGAATTCAATTATCTCTAAGAAAGAACAATGCTTTGAACCTAACATGAGAGAAAATGGCTTGATAAAAACTGCCGTCTGCAGTGTGGATCCATTTGCAACAGACATGTGTTTATTTATCCCAATGTAGCCAATCAGGAACAATTTATATCCCCTCATCCCGGGCGGATTAGGTACTAATCTGTTTGCTGAGGGGGAAATGAGAGAAAGGGAGTGAAAAAAAAAAGCTTTTCTCTCTCATCCTCTCCATATGAAAATTTCTATTAGTGGTGCCTCCCAGTGATATGATGTGACACTTGTGGCTCTGCATGAGAAGCCAGGCTAATAGGGGGATAGAAGAGGTCAGTGTGGGAGAAGTGGGCTTTTGTTCCACCTGAGATCCAGAACTACTGCTGCTCCGTGCCCTTTAACGTGTTCATACAAATCCTCACCACCTTCCAGTGGAAGTGTCTGAGTGATTCTTTAATTAGGGAAACATTTCAGGTATACACAAAATGAAAAATAAAAAGGTGCTTTTTTGTTTCATATTCTATTTGGTTGCATACAATATACCTGGAATGTACTAAATTCAGTAGTTGGCAAGCTCAAGCACTAATGAATTCTTAAATATTTAGGAATCAAAAAAAATTAGCAGCATAATTTTGTCAACCGTGTTATGGACAAAAGTTGTGACTTTTTTTGACGTAAATCCATATTATACTGAGTTATTCAACATGTATACGCAAGACTACGCTCCCTAGAATTGTCTCTCATCATTAATATCACAGTTTTGCTAAAAATCAAAAGAATTATGGCACAAAATCACATGGTAACACAGTTGACATTTTCTCCATTTTTGGCTCTCCAAGTGCAGACGTTGAGCATGGCAGCATCTGACCTCATAACCTCATATTTCTGTGCAATTTCTTCATAGATTTTTTATTTTATAATTATTATTATTATTTTTTTTAGACATTTATAGTAAGAGCTCCAGAAAATGTTAGTAACACAGTTGAAAAACAATTGGTGCGCCCCATATACATACAATTATTCTGATAAAATATTGATGAGGAGGAGTTAAAATATGCAACACTACCTTCATGGTTCCCACCAAAAAGGATGTGACTTCAATTGATTTAAGTCACGTGACTTTGGAGCAAACCATTGCTGTACATATATGTTTTTTTTTTCACTGTTTTTTTTTTTAACCACTGGTTGACACTGATTTCTCAGACACACACAAAGTGAATTATTTAATCTAAATTAGTTATTACAATACTTTTAAAACACCTTTCTCATGTTTTAATATCTAATTTAAATGAATAGTACATAAAATAATAAACACAAACATGTATTCTAGTGTTAATTTTAAAGAGCAAACAACATTTTAAATATCAGACAGCACAAAAACTGCAAATTCTAACACATGATTTGCTATTTTAGCAAAATATATCATGGAACCTGTATTTTCACTTTCTGTATTAAATAAAAGTGAAATATCACCCAAATGACCCACTGTAAAATTGGTCATTGCTTGAAATCAATATTAAGTAAAATTGATAAGTATATGCCTTGAACTTGAAATGTACCCTTAATTACAGAATCACTCAACGACAAACCCCATGTGATGATAAACATGGATGAGTGAGATCTAAATGCAGATGTTCATGGAAGGTGTGTAAGCAGTGATATCAGACTTCCTCTTATGCTGATTAAGGCTCTCTGTGAGGGTCGGAGGGATGAGGAATAAGGCTTCTCCTCTATGCTGTAATGAGCAGAGGAGTTTAGCCCGGAGCGAGGTCTTCGAGAGCAAACACACACCCAGTGAATAGACAGAATGTCCTCTTCTCTTCTCATAAACTCACTGGATACAACATCCATACCTAATTAATTTGTGCGAACACACACTCACACACTCTACCTACATTATGCATACCTTGGCAGATTCATACACACACGATAGCATGCACACTTGAGTGAGGGGGTAATGCTGCCCTAAGCAATGTGCAACTGACTCCATGGTACGACCTTCAAGCCCCAGTGTCCTTCATCCTGGAGATGTCCTTTGTTGCAAGCCTTGCTCCTATCTCGATGAATGCAAAAAGGAGGTGTGGTGGGAATAACATCTGCATGAGTGCGAGGGTGGAAGAGGAAATGGGTGGAGGGACTCATTTTCTCTCTCAGCAAATCCTCTCTAAATGGTTAATATATTCTCACTATAACAATGTGCAATTCCCTTAACTCAGATGCAGCATGCAGATCAGTAAGTAATGAGGTTAAAAGTAACATAACCAGGTGCTGGTTTATGTATGCAGAAAGTGTTAGAACCACTGCATCCAACATGTTAATGTCCTCAGTAATAAAGGTGATTTAGATTCTGGTCACGACTAGTAGGAGGCCGAATCCCTCCCCCTCAATCCTCCAGCTATCCTGTACAGTATACGTAGATCATCTCAACCGCTAAAAGCTCAAAGAAAAATGCCTAATGACATTTGAAGGGCTGCATAGAGTTGCCACTGGCAATTTCCCAACACAGTACTGCATTCTTCACTAAAGAACGCAGTGGATTAAAAATGGTCAGTGAACGCCTGCACTTGAGTTGGGCGACGGTTGCTGTAATGTCACTGAGTTTTAGCAGGAATTAGTTTTAATGTCACTCTGTCTCCCACACCTGAATGTCACTGGCTTTTAATTGGCCTGCTTGTGAAACAGCAGTGTTACTTGTGGCTGAGAGCCATGAATGGATAAGAGGAGGTTTACATATCACACACATCACTGTTCTCTGACTAGTTACTGTTTTAGGACCGCACTACGGAAGAGTGCACAAGACCCAACGCAAAATAGTTAAAGCGTTTGGAAAATGTGCCATCGCAAATGGGCCGATCCCCATCGTAAGTGGACTGCTCCGCTGATGCATCGTTTCATTACTGCCAGAAATCTACACAATGAAGTGTGAAGGAAAGTGTACAGAAGGTAAAAAAGTTTATTTTTCAGTGCCAAAACAAAAACTGATTTCATTATTCGCCACACATAAAAGCTTTCTTCAGTGCAACTGATGGATTTCAAAGTTTAAGACTGAGAGTCCCACTGTGTTTCAGGAGAACAAAGCAAAAAATGAAACTATACAGGGAGGAATAAACAGTAAATGGACTCCGCTTTAAAGAGATTTTCTAATCTTTCTGACCACGAAAAACACTTTTACACCACATCACTTTACACATCCACACTCCTGGCACAGGCCATAACACTGGGGCTGTTGGTATTAGCTAAACCCATTTATAAGCATCAACACACTCCTGGCTATGCCACTAGGGGCAATTTAGGGTTCAGTATTTTGCCCAAGGACACTTCAGCGTGTGACTGCAGAAGCTGGGATCAAACCACAAACACTCTCATTGAAAGACAACCGACTCCAGCGCTGAGCCACAGCCGCTCCTCAAAATAGTAGATGTATACAACACGCGTCGTCCATAATGTAGACAATAAAAATATCAGTTTAAAAAAGCAAAGGCGGTACCCAGGGATCTACCCTGGGAGTAAAATATTCAGAGGTCAGGGGTCAAACCAGTCACAGCTGCTCTAAAGTCCATGGCCGAAGGGCTCTGGGGACACATGCAGACTAATCAGACACACACATTCACTGCCTAGCTCGTCGTTCTCCGTCTTCTACACATACACCAACACAAACTGTGTGTTGATGGTGACAAAAGAGCATCACAGTGACACTAAGGACCTGAATAAATAAACAAATAAATAAATAAATAAGATCTGCAATTAGTGCTGCACAATATGGCCTAAGACCAATATCTTGATATCTTTAGGCTTTATAACAATACATGGTATACATAGGAATATTTTGATGTCTCCCCTTAACCACTAAAAAAAATATTAAATTTAACCATTTGTTGTATAAAATGACTTCTGTTTAATGATTCAACCACATCCTTTAGTTGGATTTTTGAAATTTTCATACAAAAGGAGAAAAATCACAATCAGGTTAAGTTAAGAAAACCTTTTTTATTTGAAAACAAACTGTATGTAATTACATATTATCGGTTCCAGTAAAATAATTCATGAAGATCTATGTATCAATGTCTCAAAACACCTACATGGCGATTCATACTCAATGGCTGCGATATAGTCATTTTATACATCTCACGTGCAATGACTGATGATGTTTCGAGTACATTCGATACATTCCCACTACGGTGGCTTGTGGGTGTCTGACAATTTGCAAAAGCTACAACACAAATGCAAGAGCAAAGACGCGAATGCAAAACTAACAACACAACGGAATTACGGCCACAACTAAAGTTAAGAGGTTACTTACCCAAACAGACACAGAAAAGTTGTAAAAATAAGTAAATGATTAACTTCATCTATGATAAATAAAGATTTGTAGGGGTGTCACTTTGTGATATCCTTCATAGTACTTATATTTCTTAATTTACATTAGCATTAGAGCTAGGGCTGCATGATGTGGCCAAAATCCAATATCTTGAAATTTTTAGGCTATATCTTGTTCCACAATATATATCTCGATACTCTGATTTCTCCTTTAAATCCCTATGTTAATGTTATATCCAACCCTCAGATTTGGGTTTGTCTTCTGACAATATCCCAGCTTGCAGTATTTTGGTATTCAGTGGTAAAACAGCGCCAAACTCCTCTACCATCATGTTTTGAGCAGTGTTCAGCTGAGTGCCGTGACTGAACGGCAAGCAAGGGAGGGGGAGGGACAGAGTGTGCAGAAAAGTGAATGTGAAAGTCTGCTCGATTCTCGTTGTGGGGAGTTGGAGGAAAACCGGGGATCATACGGACAGCTTAGCAAGCCCCAAATAAGCAACTACACTCTAGAAAACAAGTCCCAGGAACCCACAACCCGTGACTGATAAGACATGTAAGCAACTTTTTTCCTCCTCTCCTAATACAAAAACACGCATGAAATGGGCGAATCACCGAAGAGAATTATGTTCCGACGTTTGAAAACATTTAGGTTACCGTTGGTACTCAGTGATTGTGATATTCTCATTTTACATATCTCACGTGCAAAAACGTGGGATATATATGGAGTATATTTTCGATATATCCTCCAGCCCTAATTAGAGCTATATTTATCATAGCTGAAGTTATAAAAGAAAAAAATAATTAACTTACTTTCACAACTTTTCGGTGTGCTTTTGCATTCATGTTGTTGCTTTTTCAAACTGGCTGACACCTATCAGCCACCGTACCCCACCTCGACCTGCAATGTCCCCCACCACTGACGTCATTGTTTTCTCAGATTTTGATCAAACACTGAAATAATCCATGTTACAATTTTAAAACAAAACAACAAAATTCACAAAACAACAAACCAACAAATAGTAAACAGAGAGCTACTCAGTCTCCATTGTCATGGTGCCATTGTCTTGCAATCTCCTGGCTTCAAACCCTCGTCATGTGCAGACACACAAGCACACACACACACACACTGTATCACATCACAGGCCAAACTCCTAGCCAACCTCTTTCTCTCATTTGACCACAGTGACACTAATTTGTATGATGGGTGTCTCCACTTGTGCCAGACTACTGGCTAAACAATAGCCTCTTGACCACAGCAGTGCTGCAGGCACACTGCAGTAAAGTGAGCTCCCTTTTTGTTTGTTCACAAACAGTACATGGAAGTTCTTCAGGGGGTGAAGGCCTAAAAGAGGAGGGTTTTTTTAATACTATGATTCATGATTCTTCCACATTCTAGATTTTTCCAGCGGGTTAGACTCATGTTTTCCTTCTTTTCTTCAAATGAGCTTCAAGTTGACACTATTTGCCGTCTCCATCAGAGTACGTTGTGTCTGTGGACGTAAGCCTCGTGTGTGGTTATTCTGCCCCGTTAGCTGTGTGGAAAATCCATGACATCCAATAGCCTTGTTGATGACAAGCAACTAATGATCCATGTGGCTGAGCAAACAGTCAATTTTCCAAACCTCAGCTGTATTTCACCAGTCGCCCTAAAGACAGAGCAGATTCACTGTCAGTGGTTAAAGTTTTGAAATGTAACAGGAATCCAAGGAAAGAGCCAAAAAGGAATGTGTTGTGTAAAAATGTGACTGGAATTGGAAATAAATACTTGTGTTAAGTTTCCTCTTTCAGGAAACCAAATGAGATAGTTTGGTAAATAGTACTTAACGTCATGGAAGCAGCACTTAGACTTTGATAAACACAGGGAGAAGAATCACATGTGCTGAGTACTGAGAAATACAAGTGCAGTAATGTGTGCGTGTGTGAGAGGACAAGAGGTTTTTTTTTCTTCCTTCAACTCCCCTGTGTCTGATTCTGCTGCAGACTGAATATGTTCCAGCAAGGGTGAATTTATCATCTCTCTGTGACTATACATGGCAATCAGGTAAGTCTGGGGATAAGAATAGCCCGCCCAACACGAGGCTCCTGCACAGTTAACACGAGGCTTTGACGCAAGTGCGCGGCGAGAATACTGAGCTGCACAGAGGCAAACGCCTTCACATATACAAGTCTGGCCTCAAACAGATGAAAATGCAAAAAGCTGGACTGTGCGTCCTGTTCAGATGCATACGTAGACAAACAAACACGTTGAAGCCCCCTCTCCACACTCATGCTGTTTGACCCTTTGTGTCTATGACCAACAGCGCAGACATTCCTCATTCTGGCTCAGCCTGAGCTTTGTTTGGATTAGCTGAGGGAGAGCAGAACCCCTTTGGTCCCTGTGGCAGCGCGGCACACGTCAGCCTGCTGCTGGGCTGCAGTCACATAAAAATACACATACACGCTGACATGACACACTCACGCGGGCGCATCCACACACACACATGGTCAAAACCAAAAGTACACACAGCGCTAAGTAAATTCACTCAAACGTCCGTAGATAAACATGACCCCCCCCCCCCCCCCCCCCCCCCCCCCCCCCCCCGCCCCAATACACACACAAACACACACATACACACACACGACACTGGCCAGTCATCTGGCCTTATACAGGCATGGTGGCGACCCATTGCCTTTCATGGGAGCTGACTTCCTGACACTCTGTCCTCCGGCTCTCTGTTCTCTGCTGCCCAACTAGTTCACAGCAGGACAGGAGGGGGTCGGAGGGAGAGATGGAGGGAAAAAAAGATGAAGGAACACAGATGAAAAACAGGGGTGGGATGGAAGAAGGGAAATGTTTCACAGTAGGAGAAAGAGACATGGTAAGGGGGGAAAACAGCAATGTGACAGAGGGAGGTAGAGATAAAAGCATGAAGGAACACACGGCAGGAGACAGAGGGGATGAAGTGTGCTCTGCAGTGTTTAGGTTTGAGTCATTTGGCACCAGCCTCTTCCCCTCACAAAGCCTCTGCTCCCAGACACAAAAACACCTGGGACTCCTGCAAGATCCAAGGCAAGCGGAGATGGCTGGACTGTGACAGCGGTGTGGAATAGTTTGTGCCTTCACTGTCTAAACAGCTAAAGTCACTCCACACTAAGCCGTGTCTCCATTATAAATAGAGTCATCCCTTCACAGATGAGCTCTGTTAACTGACGTGTAGAATAAAATGGCCTGGCACTTCTCATACAGAGCTAATTGGATAAAGCACAGGATAATATGAGCAAATAGATATGTATTTTTCAGAGATTGGTTATGGTGCAGGTATAAAGACTGGTTAAGATTAAGAAGGAACAGAAGCTTATAAAACAAAATGAGGATCAAAGATAAATGTGTAACAATCTAAACAGTATTGCTCTTACAAACCTGGTTACCCGGCTGAAAAGTTGACTGTAATCGAATTAAATATCTGTTACATCTTATATCCCTTTTTTTCTACCTGATAATCTTTTAGACTGTAGTTTGAAATTGTGTGCATGGTTGTGACGACTTGAGACTTGACGAGAGAATTAACTCAGGAAATATGTGAGAAAAACAAGGTTTAACAAAGTAAAAAAAAAAAAAATCATAATGATAGCTGAAAGATGGTATAACAGATGTTGTAAAAAATAGGGATGTTCCAATTAGATCATGTGATCGGAAATCAGGCCGATCACGTCGTTACAGAATCGATTGGAATCGGACATTACATCCTGATCAGGGATCGGAATTACATAATCAAGACATCATTTTCCTGCAGTGACACTATTAGTTTATGCTGTAAAGAACATGGCGCAGAACATGATAGGAGCTTAAAGTGATACTTTGAGATGGAACAAGTTGGGTCCTATCACAAGGTTTAGGGCAGAAATTACCCCTACAGCAGTGTTTTTGTGCAGCACAAGCCCAGAGCGCTCGTACCAAACACCCCCTCCCTGCCCCTCTACCAGTTTCCTCTGCACTCAGACGGGGCCATTTTTTACTTGACCAAAAACACAAATAAACGGCAGAGGGCAGGGACTAATCAGTGAATTCAGCTGGTGGAGTTTCTGGTTGGAAAGAAAACCTGCAGCCTCTTGGCCCTCCATGGCACGAGTTTGAGACCCCTGCTCTAAATAAAGCCTGAATGCAGACCAATATCAGATTTTTTCCGTGGGAGTCCATTTATTTGGGGTTTTGGTCAAGTAAAAAATGGCCCCGTCTGAGTGCAGAGGAAACCGCTAGAGGAACAGGGAGGGGGTGTTTGGTGCGAGCGCTCTGGGCTTCTGCTGCACAAAAACACTGCTGTAGGGGTAATTTCTGCCCTAAACCTTGTTTTAGGACCCAACGTGTTCCATCCCAGAGTATCACTTTAAAGCTGGGAGCATGATGTATCGGAGTAGAAATATCGGATTGGGACTCAGTATTGGCAGATACTCAAAACCAATTGACAAAAAACCCTGATGCATGCATGAGATCCTTTTCTGTCCTTTAACACAACATTTCTGAACTCCAGTCTGTGGAGCGCACTACCAAAGTCTTTATGTTGTCTAAAGGAATGGGTACCTTTCACATTTGAAATGATACAGTATGCCCAGTACCTGGTAATTGGTATCGGTACTCAACAGTACCAATTTTCTGTACTTTTTGTGCTTGTGTGGTAAAAAATATAAATTTGTTTAATTACAGAATATGATTTTTTTTCAACTTAACATATTTATTCTTCTTTTTATAACCTTGCAATGCTGTGTTCATGTCCAGCATGGAAAAACACTCACATTTTTACTCCCTCATAGTCACAAGGATGCAATTAGGTACCTAAACATGGTACCTTTTGATTTTAAGGGAATTTGTACTCAGTACTTTGACAAAATTCAGTCGGTACCTATAAAAGTACCTAATTCAGTACCCATCCCTAGTTATCTAAGGCAACTAATTTTACATGTGGTCACGTGAATCATTTCAGAAGGCCACACCAACAATAACATGAAACTAATTCTTCTCAACATTAACTCTGCTCCATTATAAAGTGCTCTCTTACTTATACATTTGATCAGCTGCTTCTGGTAACCAGAAGAATGTTCTGTAAATATGTAAACTGTGGTGCTGGTCAAATAGGATAATACTCTTCTAGAAGTAAACAGTAAAAACAAAACCAATCACAGCATTAGTTTTTCATATTTTCGTCCAAAACTGAAAAACCATAAAACAACTTCATACAAAAATAAATAAATAAATAAATAACTCAAATGTTTTTCACTTCATTTGACCTCTGCAGTTAGAAAATCTGGTCAGTCTTGTGCTACAAGCTCATTTAAAATCTGTATGAATTTCTGTGTTTGGATTTGTTGAACTTCACTTGTCTCTGCTCACAAACAAGGCTCACACGCACAAGTACATCCACACAGGAATAATCCACGCTTTTCAAAATGAGAGTGGCACAGTTGCATTGCGTGTGTGGCATAATATGTGTTTTTTATTTCTATTTTAAGTTTTGACTGACCTCATGCAGGCCAGATGTGGTCAACATAGTGTATTTTGCCCATGTCTGGTCTAAGGTTTACTAAACAGAAGTAATATGAACAACAACGAGAGAAAAAGCACAGAAGTGAAGAGCATCCACATTCCTGGGCAGTTGGTTTCTCTTAGTTTAAGGATACTGGTAAAACCCTCTTTGGAAACTGTTAGTCACGACTTCAGCACTGTCTTGCTGAAGCCTGAAATTCCACTTCTTTGGTTAACAAACAGTCTTTGCAGCAGCTCAAGCCAAAACACAGTTCTTTAACAGCACATTTTCCTCGCTGTGAGGACCATGCAGAGGACTGTGTATTAAACACCCACAGATTGGATCCAGGCTATTTGCACTGTGATTATTATGACTACTATTGTGAGTATTATTATGACCATTTACAGCTTGAATAATTGCATCCCCACTTGGCAGGGTTCTTGGTCTACCACAGTTTGATAATCTCAAAACTCTAATCTCCTTAGATATTTTCACATGACGTACTTAAATTGAGCTTCTTTTTTTTCAGGGGGAAAACAAATTGAGCTCTGAAACGTTTGTCTAGACAAATAACTGCTTACTTCATTTACCAAATACAGTCTTTATTATCATCCTTAAATACAAATATTGTTACAATCCAAACACCTTTGTTTGTGAGACTTATACTTGTTTAAGTCATTCAGTTCTATCCTCTCTGAAAGAGCTTATACGTAATGGTTTGAGTTCAGACTTGCTTATGTAATTCTGTGTCCTTTGAGATCATTTTACAAGCACTTCAGAAAGAACCGAAAGCATAAAACTGGAGAAAATCATTTGAGGAGGTACAAAGGTCAAATATTCCCCCATAGCTGACTTACTGCCCTGCATGTATGTTGCATTAATCAGGCAGCCTGTGTTTCACAGTAAAATTCTAGACATGTCCGATATGCAAAGATCATGGACCTGCGTAATGCCCGAGGGAGTGCAGGACATGAGATGTGTGAGCCTCCTTCAGCGCTTAATATTCATATAAATTCAGATCTTAATAACTTATACATTAGGCCAGAAGGCAATGATAAAGAGGCCAGTGACAAGAGGCTGAAAGGTTTGGATAAGGTGTTTTAAACTGGTACTCTACTGCACAGGTACATAGGAAAAGGTGATGGCGTCAGGTTTAGGTATATCTTGAAAAGGCAGCCACCCGGTTTCACTTTGGAGACAGCTGCCTTTAAGTTTTGGAGAATTGTATTTTGGTATAAAATCGTAAAATATGTCAAATGACACTTCATTACACCCACAATGACTTGTTAGTTTCAATATTTCTGTTTTTAACCAAATTCTGGGTTATAAATTAGGGCATGGTCAATGATCGGGATTTTGAAGCATATCGGCATCAGCCTTCTTTTCAACCCTCCTTCTTTTCAAGATACTATTTGTAACTGGGTTATTTTTGCTTTAATGCAGCCGTCCCTCTCTGTCTGCAGTCACTACTCCGACTCCATCATTGTCCCACCCACAGTACAATCTGATTGGTCACACACAGTCATGACTCAGATAACAGCCAATCAGCAGTCAAAGCTGTGCATGCATAATGCTCACACACCCTGTGGAGAGGAATAAAGGTTTTGCCAAGTAGAGAAGCTCCAGAGAGTAGGTATATGACTTGAACGCAAGTTGAGGCAGCAGACTCTTTGGAAATTATAATAAACAATCCAGTCCCACTTTTTTAAGTTTTATTCAACTTTATAAGAAATGCTGCTGAGCCTGGGAGCTGTTTAATTAGCATATGCTTAAAGGCATTTTAACAAAGTTAAGTTTTGGAGTTTCAAAGTTTTGATGTTAATATTTTTACTTTTGCTGCAAATGAAAATCGGCTCCAAATATCAGTTATCGGCCTCCTTGACTATGAATAAACTGGTATCGGGCCTGAAAAAAATCACATCAGTCTATCCCTATTAGAAATAAACATAAGCTTGCTTTTCACTTAATATGTGCTATACTACGGTAGTGCTCTGTTTGCTCTTTATGTTGAAAACAAAGACTGGTGTCACATCTCTACCTCCTGCTCCATCGTGAGGCTCTGGTTGACTGAGCAGTAAAACTGTAGTCTCCAGCACCACTCAGGGGAACCATAACTGACTCATTACAAATGAATGAGAAAGGGCCCAGGCTACAGTACATATGCACATATGCACAGCACGACAGGCATGGTATAATGGACAGGGCATTTACAGATGTTTTTCCCCAAGTCACATGAAATTCACAGCCTGGAATATTGATTTGAAGTTAAAACATGACCTGGCTTAAAAGCTGTGCAGCAGCAGCTGGGTGGATGTTTATGACCATTTTGTAAATGACTCCACCTCATGTGCTCACCCCCAGGGATAGGAAAACAAAACAGAGAGAGTCTGGTGTGGGTTGTGGCCAGAGTGTTACATATGTATGTTGTATGACAATGAGGCAAGTGGGTGTGGGGTGGCGTCCCATGGTGGCTGTGAGTCACTGTATACTGCCTCAGCCAAACAGCCTTTTACGGACACGCTAACCGCTCTGAGGCCCGTGTAGGAGAACAAGGGTTGTTCGGCACACCATCAAAACTCAGTGTTGTAGTTCAGCTTGAACATCTGCCAATATCCTCCTCTGTCGCTGCCATGAGCTATTACGTAGGAATAGCAGGTCATGATTAAGGCTTACCAAATGACCATTAAAAAAGGGCCCCTTCCCTGTGCTGCAGGCCCTTTCAGCATGCTAAGGCAATATACTACATTCTGGCCCTGGCTGGCTGGCTGAGCCCTCCAGGAAAATAATGCATGTTCCCATCAGTCATGCTACACCGCAGTGCTCCACAACCCCCTCCGCTTCCATGCACCCTCGACCCAATCCATCATTCCTGAGTACGGTGGCCTCAAGGCACTGTCTGAGAGCTCTCTAAAGGAATTGGGCGAGGGGAAACAAAAGAGGAAGTCAAAAAGGGAGCATAACAGAAAGACAGTGAATTACACACAAGTAAAGGAGACAGGAGGGAAGTAAAGGAGACAGGGCATGATAGTCTCAGCAAGAAGGTGTGGTGCATGACAGACTGCAGGGGGGCCACTCCCTTACTGTTTCTGCAACATCTCTCCGCTGCTCCTCTCAGCTATATTTCATCCTTTGCTTGAAAATGGAGCTGAGGCAGAGTTTTGTTTCTAATTTTCCTCAAGCCTTTCATTGCTTTATTCCCCTCCTTGTCCCTGTTGTCTGCTGTTTTCCCATGAGCTCCACTCTGCCTCTCTCTGACGTCCCCTTTTCTGCTGTTCTGCTTCATTTCTTGCTTCCTTGCTTTTTTTTTTCTCCCCGTTCTCTGCGCTCATTCTTGTTTCTCGCACATTTTGTTTTGTCCTCCTCCTGACTTCATATTTTTGCCTCTGTAGTTTTCTTCAATCTCTGGCTCTCTGTTCTCCTTTACCTCGCGTCTTTTTCCTCCTCTCTACTCTCATTAACCCCCCACCTCCCACTCTCTCCCTCTTTCACCCTCTCAGCTCTTTTATCTATCCTGCTTCCCTCGCTCCCTTCCACTGTCTCATTAGCTGACAGCTACAGTGGTACTCCTATGAGAGGGCCAGATGAAACCCCGAGAGTACTGTGACCTTCATTTCACGGTGGGGCCACTATCAGTGACAAGCCATCAGCTGCAATGTCATCCGAGGTGCACACACACAAGCACACGGGCGCGCATACATGCACAAACTGCATGTAAAATCACATGCAGTGTGCTCTAATAGGGACACACAAAACCATCAAGCATCCAAACACACACACACACACACATACATGCACACAAACACCCCGCCCATTGTGGCATATCATGGTCAGAGTGTATGTCAGCAGTCCTCAACCTTCAACCAGCTCTTCACCAAGGCTAAAGAGGTGACACGTCCTGCAGAAAGAAATGACAGCCCTGTTGGCCCTCCTTCCTCCCTCATTCCCTCCCATGATCCATTGCACGGCTGGAGGATGGATGGATAGATGGATAGATAGATGGGGTTCTGATGCCAGGAGCCCGCTGAGGCCGGAGTCCTTGAGTTGCATACACACATAAACAGAATCCACACACACACACACACAGGCACACACGCAAGGGCCATGCAGTAAATAACACCCATCAACCTGCGTTTTAATCAGCCTCAGGGACGCATGGGTGCTCCCTGTGATCCTAACAGGCCGTCTTTCATCAATAGGGTGGGTGGCTGAGGGGATTGACTCATGGCTGCGAGGACCTGGAAGGTCAGCGATCAAGCCCTCTGGTTGACCTCTCAGGCATGATAGTGACAAGTTAGCAAAATGCTGTACCATAAACCCAATACACCAAATAACCATGCTGGACATGAGGGACCAGTAACCTTGAAATCAGACATATTGGTGAGATGAATGTGAGCAGTGGACGCAGACTTTCAGACAATCTATCCTCTGCGTTGGATCAGTTTTCTAGTAATTTAATTGCTGTTGGTTAAGCTACATACAAACTGTGGTCTAGGTAAATCCAGTGACAGAAGAGAGTATCAGGATTAGTGGAAACTCAGTTGTGATGATTGCAAAGATCAACATGAATGCCAATGCATAGGCCAGTTATGACAACAAATTTTGCTAGACGATGATTTTCCAAAATATTATTGCAGATAAACGATATTATTGTCAATAGTATTTTGATTTTTTTTTCCATTTTTTTCATTGATATAATTATGATAAATGGGATTATAAAGTGAGTACACCATATCAAAAGCAAGAAACTTTAATTTTTTAAGAGTATTTAACTGTAATTAAAAGGTCAGGATTTTTTAAATAAAATAAATTAAACAAAAATATAAATTTAACAAATAAGAAAGAGAAAAAAATACAATGAAAATGTAATGGACTCTCTTTTAGAAAAAAATACATGTCAATGAAAACAATTAATACTAATCAAAAACAATAAAACATAGACCCTGTCTCTAAAGAAAAAACGAAACTACCCCCCCACAAAAAAAAAACAACAACAATAAAAACTATAGCCGAAATAAAAGGGAGTTTATACAGTTCCTGAATTGTTTGTAACATGTACTTTTTCCCAGTCAATCCGTGCTGTCTGTCAAACATTTTTAACATTTCTGGCTTTCAACCGTATTGAAGGGCTGCATTTCTCTGGCAATGTAGTTGTCTTTGAGCGCCCACCATTTGGAGCTTTTATTTCTATTTACTTTGCAGACCAAAAGCCTCAGTAAGAGTGGATTGTCAAAGAACAAGGCTTCGCTGCACTTCCCCTTCTTCTTCTTCGTCGCCACTATTTTCAAACAAATGCGACAAATCAGCTCGTTGGTGTTTATGAGCTCACACTTTGTTCATTCTGATAAAAAAAAACAAAATATTACCACACTGGGACTGTGGCAGGCGGCTTAAGAATCGTATCTTTCGTGTCATCACTCATATTAGCGTGTGTTTCCTCCTTACCCCTCAGGACGCTCGCTTCAGCTCTCTTCGTGTGTACGCGCGAGCAGCCCCATCTTCACCCCAAAGATCGCATTTTTGACAGATGCTCACTCCGCTATAAATCCGCTATAGAACCTATGCACCCAGATGTTAGGAAAGATAGACGTAGTGAGCCATCTTCTCATTCAGCCTCTTTGGTTGAAAGAGAGGAGGAAAACAAACATGCATGCACGTGTCAGTTTATCGAGGATGGCAAACTTACTGAGGACATTTTTATTTATCATTCGGTTAATTGGTTTATTGATTATCATAACAGGCCTACCAATGCAGCAATAAGCCAGACATGCCCCATATAAGACAGAGACAGCTGATTGGCTTTATTTGAGTGGCCCTCCTCTCATTTCCATGACTTAGGGAGGATTTTTTAACATGAACCGTATCATGATGCTTCAGCAAAAGAGACAACTTGGTTTTGGGGTAAAGAGAGAAAATATTCTTTGGATTCTCTCAAGTAATTGAGAAAAAAAGGAGAATTGGCAATGCAGGAGAAAGAAAGTGAAGCAGTTAATCGAGGGACATCAGGAGAAAATGGACTTCTTGGACTGGAGCTGAAGCTGGGGAGAAACAGGGCTGGGACCAAGACGTGGTTGCACATCATCTCACTGTGCCAAGGATAGATCTGCTTTGACAGTGCCAAGCTTTTTCACATACTGCAGCATGCTGCAAGGGCCCGCCTTGCTGCACTCCTCGCATGTCCACAAACATCTGGCACCCAAACCATCCCAGCCCATCAGTGACTAAGAAACTGGATTCCTCCAGCCCCCTCGGCCTCTCATTTAGAGAATCCAAACAGGCTTTCACAAGAGTCTCTGAGGTTACACTCTCCTGTTTCTCCTTCCACCAGATGTGTGATGTCCTAAACTTTTCATCTCTACAAAATGAAATCCAGCATGAACTTTACATCTTAACACGATCGCCTGAAGAATCATTTTATCTTTTACTGTTTCCATTAGCGGTTTAATACACCAAGCCAAAATTAAGTGTCCCATTTGCTACATTTTCATTGCATTTGAATTCTAATTCCACCGGTGTAAAGCAGAATAAAGTACTTTTATACATGCAAATGATTCACACCTGCTCCCATTAAGCGGTTCTTATTTCCTCCTCCATTTGCTGAATATTTACATCCCTATTGTAGTCAGCACAGTGGTGTCTATGCAGATGAAGCAAAGCAAATGTGATGAAAAAAGCAGTACCCTCCAGAGATCTTTATGGAAAACATTTGCACCAAATATAGAAAGCCTGACTTAATATACCTTAAGGGCCCTCTGTGTCAACTGTATTCATGCTTCAGAGACTGTGGAAAAATACATTCTATAAGTTGGTGGTTAACAAATAATAGAGACAGAGAGCTAGAGAGAAAAAAAAGGGAAGTTATTTAAAGAAATGCCGCTTTATTGATTATGGTTTCTCTGATCTCTTTTGGTCCCTTCAATGAGTAACGGTACACACCATAGGCTCTACAGACTTTCCGTCTCCATCCTTTTCCTTGGAGATAGAAAAGGATGAAACGGCAGACACCACACTCTGTTACTCTCTGAGGCTCGTCTTCTATGGCTCTCTCGGTGAGTCAAAACTGCTATTCACTCACTAAATCATCTTATAATCGGTCATGCCCCGGTCTTGGGCTTTGCTGTCGTCTGCTTGTATGCCTTCACTAATTTTCCTCCAGATACCAGTGATGCAATGGCTTTTGTAAATGGTGTTTTTGTAAATGGTGTCTTGGCTGATTAGAATGCAGGTGTGCAGAGGCTCAAATTTACCTCATTTATCCATTTAGGGCGTCTTAATGTGCTTAAACACAGCTTCCCTCCACACAGATGAGTTCCACCCTGCCCTGTCTGTGACCAGCACGGCCGTGTGAAGGGTGCCAGGCTCGATCTGAGAGTAATGGGGGAGGTGTCTCTCTTAGTCAAATGGATCATTGCGCTCCAGCTCCCTGGGTGAGGCAAGAAATAATTTGTGGGGACAGGCAGAGTCTCAAACTAGACAGTGATGTAGCTGGATAGCCGGGGTTCTGGACCATGGGTCTACAACGTTTTTCAGACCAAGGACCCCAGAACTGAGGGATATGTATTTATATATATATCCCTACATATATATAAAAATATGGAGATAGATAGATAGATAGATAGATAGATAGATAGATAGATAGATAGGTAGATAGATAGATAGATAGATAGATAGATAGATAGATAGATAGATAGATAGATAGATAGATAGATAGATAGATAGATAGATAGATAGATAGATAGATAGTTCTATGAGTTTTGGGGTGCCGATTTGATTAAAATTGCAATTCCTCTACGTTTCCTTTTTTTTTTTTTTGGCTAGTTTTACTTCACTTTAAAAACACTAGACCATGTGAAAAAGTTGATTGATGATGATGATGATGATGATGATGTCTATTGACCCTTTCAGGTGACACATTTTCCCAAATACTGCACATCATGTGAGTCAGAGAAACATTGGGCCACTTGCTGGAGAAAAGCAGTAACGTTTTCAACCAAACTTATAAACAAAGATTGAAAATGGAGGATTGCATTAGGATTTTTTTTTATTAATCAATTTTTATTTTCCAGTATAGCTTCCTTGAGAGATATGGATTTATAAAATGTTATATTTAAGCAGGCCTAGTACTACGTATAAACAGTTTTTTTTTTCTGGTGTGCTTTTAACTTTTCTGGAGAACAGAATATGAACCATGTGGCAGCATGATTGTCAGAGCAGTGATAGAAGGGGGTCTCCCTCTGTCTTGAGGAGCTAGAAGTGAATGCTGTGTGAACCTGTGTGAATTTTGAGAAAGCTGCTGTGTTGCTGTGCGTGTTTGTTTCTGAAAGATAACATCTTTGGCAACTGTCTATCCACTGATTTGTGTTACGACAATAAAATTAGGAAAAATTAAAATATTTGGGAATAATTCCTTGAGAATAAGGATGTCCCGATCAGCATTTTTTGGCCCCCATCCCAATTATTTAATATTGAGTATCGGCCGATACTGAGTCCCAATCCAATTTTTGAGTTTGGAGAAAATGATTTTAACAATACTGAATAGTAAAAAATAATAATTAAAGCTTATTAAGTCTATTTAAAATAGTCCAGCTAGTTTTGAAGTCCAAACCTTCTGGATTCCAAACCTGTTGGAAGGATTAAAATACCACTTATTTTTAAATGACTGGCATTTACAAGCCATTAGTCTAATCCAAAAACTGAAAACATCGTCAGATTCTCAAGTTTCTTAGGGTACCTGAATGTATCACATACAAAGCTGGAAACATGTCTTAACACAAAGAAGATGAAGAACAGGGAGAACAAGCGCTCGGTTTTTCTGACACGTTAGCGTTGTTGGCTTCATGACGACTAACGTGAATGATCGGTTGAGAGGATTGGCTAGAATTCCCGATCACCAATACTTAAAAAAATTCAAAAATCAGCCAAATCCGATACTAGGGATCAGGATCAGGACATTCCTTCTTGATAATATATCTATTCTTGACAATTGCACTTCTACTTACAGAAGGGGAAAGGGTTAACAACTGATACCATTACCTCATCAGAAGTGAAAAGCTCCTCTGGGTTTAGTTTGATCAGCTATTGGTGCTTAAAAAACCTGACTCTCATGCATCTCTGGTTAAAGCACCTGTGACAATATGTTGGCAGCAGGATTAAAGGAAGCACATATTAGGCAGACCAGGAGGGGTCAGCTGGGCCGTTAAACAGTCTAATTAACATAAACACTAATAGCCCATGAGGAAGAGTGGTGGGACGAGGTTTAACACTTTAAAACATTAAGGCCCTCTTTCATCAGTGTGTCGTTCATCCTGCTTTACTGTGCTGGAGCTCCGAAATTACCACCAAGAGCTCCATCTGGCAAAAGGCATGAGAACGGGAGTGATAAGGATCGGCTCTCACTCTGGACACTACCAGCTTTGCTTCATCATCACAGTCATCCAGAAAACAATAAAGTGAGGAAATGGGCTACAATTAAGTTCCCCCTCACATATACTTTTTTTCCTCTAATGAAATGCCCTGCAATAATTAATTTCCGCCTCAATCATGGTGAGAGCAGTCAAGGGATTCTTTTTTATAGAAATTGTAGTTCAGCTAAAGTTCCTTTTTTCCTGCTTCAGACTCAGCCATCTTCCAGAGTCTGAGGTGATAAAATATTTAGAATGGTGCATCTAAGGATTGATTATTCCCTCTGCTCTCTTGTCTAAATGAGCCTAAGTCAGCCCGAGTTGAAAGGGTTTGTTTAGCAGACTTGCTTTGCCAAATGAAGCAGACACACAGAGACCCTGGGTGGCCAGCTGCAGAGCAGAAACAGAAAACCAGTTACTAGGAAAAGGGGAATACTTTCAAGTTCTGCTGATTTCACTTTGCTCTACCCTCAAAGTCCAGCTAGAAAAACAACCAGAAACTGAAGCAGCACAAACCCCATGCTGGATACAAGCCGGAGAATAACAGAGGAGATAAAAGCGCCCTTTGTGTTAGGAGCTTTCGCAGCTTTCATGTGAAGTTTCTCGACCTTCCAAAGATGAATATGGTGGAAACACACCTTGTGCAACCTGCTGCATAGTTGATGCAGCCCAAGGGGAACAACCTTGCTCGTTCCTTTCTTATTTGTAGTTATGCCTCCTCAGGTATTTAAATAGACTGGGACAACAGTCTGAGGTTCTTTCCGTTTATTCCCAAAGAATCATGAGTCACTTAAAAGCAGCTCCCCCAAAACCCCAAAGTAGCACGAGACATTAATTATGAAATGGCTTTTCAGATCTCTACCTCTCAAGAATTACTTTTTATTCTATCAGGCTTTGGAAAAGAATAATACTAATGCAAGTGGATTACGCCATCTCGATCTGATGAGGGAATTTTTGCACTTCTCTCAAGTAAAAGGCTCAAAATGAAAGGTGAAAGGTAACTCCTCTTAGATAATCTGATCCATTTTGTCTACGTGTTTTTACTGCATCACTCACTTTAAAGCAGTTCTGTTTTATTTATTTCTTTTCTTTAAAGCAGAAGAGTGAGACGTGACAAGAGGAGAAGCCGATGATTCAAATCTTCTGGTTGAAATGTGGGCGTTTTTTGAGCAGCCTGATCTGATAACAACGCCAACGTCACACAATGCAGCTCACCAGTCACAGAAAAATGATAGTGTGTGTGTGTGTTTGAAGTGCTTATTATGGTGTTTGTTTTGGCTATGGAGGGATCTCATTCTGGCTCAGTCACACCTTAATTTGCAAAACTGTGGGAGTGATAGACAGACGCACACAAAGAGCTATTAGCTTTGCAGACAAGATGCCCCACGATGATTATAAGCTTGACTCAATAAGTGGCAGAGAGACTCCAGGTGTTTCGAATTGTGCGCTCGGCCTGTTTATTATAACTGGGTTCAGGCCGCGCAACAAGATCTGCTAAACACTGCAAAACATCTGCACTTCTTCCACTTTAGCCTCATTTTCCCTTTCAACTCAAAGTGTTTATTTGGCCAGCCCACATTCCGATGCTCTCCCTTTATCTTCCCTTCCCTTTCTTCTTTCCTTGTCTTTTTTTTTACCTCTCCCTCTGCCTCTTCTTCGTTTTAGTCTTTCTCTAGTCTCTCTTGCCTCATGCTTCCATGAAGCCATAGCCCCCAGTATGCCTATCAATTCAAACAGAGCTATGGTTCATATGTACATGTTTGCATTTAACAATAAATTGTTGATATGGGAATAAACTGTCCAGCCAAACAAGATCCTACCAAACTATTTTGGCAAATGTCATATATATCTTTGCACTTTGAACTCTGAAAAACTAATTTTTAGCAGGTGTGTTGAGCCTCTCCCAATGAAATCTCTTGAGTTTCATCAGGACAATTCACAACACAAGCACAAGTGTAGGCATGGATTCTCAAGGAAGTCCATTTTCCTGGTTTCTCATCAATTTTGCAACCAAGAGCTGCTAAATGTTTGAGAAATGAAAATGGTTGTTTTAATGCTTGTCAGGTGTTTGTAGCTTAAGGGGCTGTTAGGATGGTCTAGAAAAGCTGGGGTTTATATGGGATAAAGACTTTGTTTGTTCTGAAGCAAACCAAGGGAAATTCCTTTGTTCAAGACTATTTTTCTACAAAGTGAGGAGGTAATGCATTTATTCGTAGTTCAGTAGGGCTTTTGTTTGAAACATGACAACAAGCAAACTTTGTAACTTGGTTTGTACTATAGTTCTAAGACATATCCATAGCTCGTCATGACAGGGAATCCTGGTTATGTCCTGCCAGTCATTTACCAGTCAGAGCTAACTTAGCCACACTCTTCATTTTATTGATAGACTCTCAAGTTTGAACAGACCACTGCAGAATAACTGCTGACTGTGGGTTGGAATGAACATTAGCACAAACAGTTTAGCCCCTGTGTTAGCCTTTAGCTCAAACTGTATCCCTCTCCTGTTTAGCTTTTTTCTGCTCTTCTGTCCTTTTTCTTTTTGCCAGTACACCTCCTGTGTCCGCCATTACTATAAAATTAATCCAATAAATCATTTTCAGCGGCAAAAAAATACAAATTTCTCTTCTCACTACTAAACTTTGCAGCGTGGTGTTGTCATAGATCAACAAGGTCCTGCTCGACCAGATTAGGGAAGTTAGAAACAAATATCACAAATTTCTAGAATTGACTTTTTCAAGATCACTTTGAAAGTCCTCACAGTAGGGGTGGGTAAAAATATTGATGAATCGATGCATTAATATATATTGCCTTGCCCAATTCAATATTGATTAGGCAAATTCTCTGAATCGATTCATCTTCCTGGCAAATGGAGGGAGTGCGTGTGTGGTATTCACCAAACAATCAAAAAAATGGCAGCCAAAGCAGCAGCAGCCACAGCATATGGCCAGCTCCTTCAGCTTTGTAGTTTGATGTTTGTAGGGATGGGTACCTTTCACATTTACAACGATACAGTACTGATGCCTGGTACCTGGCATATATATATATATATATATACACATATACATATATATATATATATATATATATATATATATATATATATATATATATATATATATATATATATATATATATATATATATATATATATATATACATACATATATATACATATATATACACACATATATA
Organism: Halichoeres trimaculatus; assembly: GCF_033239565.1. Classification (NCBI taxonomy): domain Eukaryota; kingdom Metazoa; phylum Chordata; class Actinopteri; order Labriformes; family Labridae; genus Halichoeres; species Halichoeres trimaculatus. Next base: position 5,068,636 of record NW_027437188.1, on the reverse strand, counting down.
TATATATAGTTTTTTTCTTTTTTCTTTTTCAAGTCTATTCTTCAATATATAACCTTGCTTTGCTTATATTCAGCATGAAAAATCACCTTTTCCTCCACTCCCTCACAGTCACAGGGATGCATTCAGGTACCTAAACATGGTACCTTTTGATTTTATGTGAATCGGTACCCGGTACTTTTGACAGAATTCAGTCAGTACCTATAAAAGTACCTAATTCGGTACCTATCCCTAGATGTCTGGGTTGTTTTATTGCTCCAAAAGGTGAGGTGAAAAACTACATATGTTCACATGGAGCATGAAAATCGATAATAAAAGCCTTTCAATCAGTATTGAATCGAATTGATATTGAATCCCAATCTAAAGAACTGGAATTGAATCAAATCGTGAGGTTCTTAGCAATACCCAGCCCTACCTCACAGTCCCTTTAATTAACAGTATCATGACTGACATAGACTTACTTTTAGTGCCCAATTTTTGCACCGTTTAAGTGTTTCAGAGCTATTGCTTTGATTAATAATAAAAATGATGTGGTAATTAAGGTTATAGACTTCAATGGGGCAGTCCTGGGTTAATTCCGGCCATGAAAACAAACTCAGTTTTTTCTCTATTCACCAGCTTATCTTCTCAAAAAAGACACAAAAGTCCAAACAAAAACACACATAAATTAACAAAACTTCTTTTTAACCGAGGTAATGGATGATGTAAATCATATTTCCTGGCACATCAGTGGTATGCATTACCTAACATGAAAAGCCTGTCAGGATACTTCTCGTCTTTATACGAGTCAAATAAAAGAGTGTGCATGATTGCAGTGTTCACAATTTTTCACACTAGTGGAAATGTTAAAAGCAGAAACAGAGTGTAAACTTTTTCCTTCATTGGCAGATCACACCATAGGACTGTGTTTACATCAGGAGACAAGCGATTATAATAAAATCCTTGACATTTTTCATTCATTTACATGTTCATCTGTGCTGGCTGTCGTAGGAATTACGTGGGAGGTAGTCAAATGTAATGCCTGGATGCCAAATAGTCGCTCTACAGTATGAGTTCATATCACTCACATGCCACAAGAGATTGATCAGACCGGACAGAGGAGGCTAATGGTTATATAATGCACTGAAAGGCTTTCACATTAAAAAATCCATACACAAATATTCATAAATGCAGACTCGCATGACATACAAACACGGCACATTAGCATGGATGTGCAAACAGGCATGCATATATATTTTCTGTTTGGTATACGAGCTCACATACAGAATGTGAATGTTGTCAAAATACTCACACGAATACTATAACTCACAGGCACACAGGGTGCACTGCACATCTTTGTTTGCATTCACTGAATTAAAATACCTCAGGATTTATTATGGGTTCAGCCTGCTCTGCTGATTGTAAGGGATGCAAACAGCTTTGCCAGTGTAACACACACACACACATCCCCCCTCTTATGCACACTTATTTGTACTTGCACAATTCTCTGTAGTACAATATCTGTGGAGCATCTGTCCGTGCCCAGTGCAGTAGTAAATAATCCATCCCCAAGAAGGGAGGGACCTGCTAATGAAGTCAACTGTATGCTACTGCACTGCGTAACTCAGTGAGACCGGCCGGCCGCAGCACAGGGCTCCTGCTCACCAGGCCACTGTGCCTTATGCTGCTACTGGCTTATGCTGCAGCTGTGCGGATCAATTCATGAAGAAGAGACAGCGTGCTTCTTCTTTCCCTTTTTTTTTTTTATAACTCGTGCTCTCCTCTCACTTTCACTCTGACTCTCCATATATCAGAGATGGCTTTGAATGCAGTCATTAGAAATCCGCTGATAGGCCTAGGAAGCAGAAAGGATGCAGATGATGTAGACAGATAATAGAAGCCTCTCCAGTGTAGAGGCCCTCCTCCTTAATGCGTATCATCTTGATGTCTTTGTGCCAGAACATTGTTCCCTAGTTTGGAAAATGAGGTAAATCGGATTCAGAAAACAAGTGGATTAACTTAATCACCCCTCGGCTTTGTCAATGACCTTCGCTTCTGAGGCATAATAAGGATTAGTTAGAAGTGGAAGGACATATGCCATGCAGAAGAAAAAGATTATAGTTCTCCCGTGACAGAATGATTGAAATGTGCTTTACAGTGTGCCTTCATGGGGAGAGGCTGCGATAAGAGTCCACGGAGCAATGCATCGTTATACCTCGCTGTGATATTAAAGGGGACATATCATGCTGATCCCTGATTTAATACTTACATATAACATAATAAATTTGAAAACAAGACCTTTCACCCCCTGAATTTTCAAAAAATGAGATATTGTATTTTTTCTGATATCCTAGAACAAGATTTGATGCCTCTGAAAATAGGTCATTGCCAGTTGGCCGCGAGATTTTGACTGTCGTGACGACACGGGGATCCTTTCTTTTTATTGGAGTAATGTGATAAAGCTCTGTGATGTCAGTTAGTCACACAACCGCCACCGAGGGATACACCCACCAAGAGCCGAGTATTAACGTATAAACTATACATGTTACAGTACTGGTTTGACTCACCACACTGAAGCATCCTGAGATGATCTGTGTCCAGGTGGATTTTCTTCCTCCTGAGCTGCAGAACCGTCCGGGTCTGACTCGGGTCCAATACAAAAGGACGTATCCTACACTCTGCCATTTTATTAGTGCTATCAATGCCTTACGGTGAAGTTTTGGCAAACAGCAAACTCGCTCGGTCTGCTCCATTCAATGTGGCGATTTTGTAAATACTGCCGTGCTGCAAAAACCGCCCCCTGGCTCTACTCCCTCCACCCCTCTAATAAAACTGACCAATCAGAGCACAAAGGGCTGTGACGTTGCAAGGTTACTGGAGCTCATTCTCGAGATGGAGCGTTTGAACAAGATCTTCAGAATGGCCTAAAATGAAGATATTGAGAACGCTATTGTGGGGCAATGAAGGAACTAAATGACTTGTACTGAGGGCAGAAATGCTTTACAGGCATCCTAGTCTGGCATAGTGAAAAGGAGAAACTAGCATGATATGTCCCCTTTAACAAAACTGACTCAAAGAAGTTTAATTCCTTCAATGAAGCATTATCATATAGAAATCTGCACTAGGAGTATAGAAATGTACATAAATAAACCACAATATCATCACCAAACAGGAAAGGAAAGGTTTCATTTACATTAGGACTATTGATTCCAGGCTAGCAAGCATATATTCTCAGCTATTCCTGTCATTACGGCAAAATGGGAAATGGCATAATATTTCTTGCTGCCCATGCTATCTTATCGATCCCCTGTACAGGAAGGAAGTTATTCATGGAGCTGAATGAAAGACAATGCGGGTGTGCGACTGCACAGCAACTCAATAGGACATTAGAGTCAACAAGGTCATGCAAATTAATAACAGGTGTTGACCTTCGGCCTGAAATATAGGAAAGTTGAGGTCAGGAGGGAGTTTGAGGTTGCAGGGCATGCTGCCGCAGGCGAATGAAGGAAACAAGATCTCCAATAAGAGAGGACAGATGACAATTGATCTCTGGTGACAGAGCTGGATGATCAATCTGCCACCTACTCAGCGTGTCCTCTCTGGATGCTGAAGGCCGACCCTTTTTTAGAATCAGAAAATAAATCCAAAACTTTTTTTTTTTTTTTTGTGAGTGGAGATAAAGGGGAGGATGTGCTGACATGGTTCTGTAAAGGACTTGTCCGTCTATTGCTGTTGTTGTCGGGATCAGGATTTGTGCCATTGTGTCCACTGTCAGCTGGAGAGGTCATCTATGATAGGAGGCTTATTGAGGCAAAGCTGTATGAGAGTATTCCTGTCAGTAAATGTGCTCGTGTACATTATACGTGTGTGTTTTTGCCCGTGTGTGGAGCAGCATGACTGATCAGCCACTGTTGTAGCAGCAGACACAGGATGATGGCAATGAGGGCAAACATGCTGCAATCCCTTCCTCCTGCTTTCCTCCTCGCACTCCTCTTATTGTCTCTCCCTCTGTCTACCTCTGTTCTTTCCCGTTACGTCTCCCTCTCTTCAGTTTTTATCTCCGTTCTGCTTCTGTTTGCCTCTCATCCCCCCTTCCCCCCTTCTCCCTTAACAACAAGGTGCCGTTTTGGGAGGAATGACACTAAAATGTGGTGACTGCAGTTACATAACGGGAGCTGGTGCTTGAGCTGTGTCTGCATGTATTTATGTGCTTATCAGTGTCTGCATTAACAGTCTGTCTTTCTGTGTGTTTGTGTTTAACAGCACGCACTTTGTGTGGGTAAAAGAGTATGAGTTAATGTGATTGTCTAAGACGGTTGTTTATAACAGCCTTGTGTTAGTTGTCCCTTGAGTATTGTGTGCTTGGAGAAGTGCCTACCTGCAATACAAACACTGCACTATGAGCCACACGCAGAAACACAGACTCACACACAGGGTTTTTCTAAGTGTGTACACCACATGCTTTTCTTTCAGGATTCACATGAGAGGAGAAATCGCACCGTGTGTTGCAACAGGCCGGCTGGATTGCAGCTGCCACACATCTGATCTAGAAGGATGAAAAATCATCCCTGGCTGGCCGCAGCTTACATTTTTCTCACTATCTGTCTTCTTTTTCACTTCCTCAAACTGTTGCTGGATTGTGCAGAATGCCCCTTTGACCATGACACCCTTCAATCTGTGCAGTGGTGGACGGAGTGGGTGCGGGTGCGTGTGCGTGTGCGTGTGCAAATTTGTGAAGAGAGCTGGAGGACACGAGCGCACACGTGCACACGCCAGGTTGAGTCACGAAGCAGCAGCTGCAGCAGTTTGCAGGCACCGTGCTGGCATTGTCTATTCGGAGTCGAGCCTAAACACATCGACGGGGCTATACTGCAGTTGCTCATGCTGACTCACGATGTACATTACCGGAGATGCAAGATGAGGCAGAGACACCGCGGGACGCCTACAAAGTGGTCTCACCTCTTCCCTTCCATCTCTCATCTGCACCCCCATCCTCCTCCCTTGCCCGTTTCAAGGTTATCCAGCTGGGGGGAGGGCGGGGAGGGAGGGGTCAGAGAGGGTGACAACCCACCCGAAGAGCTTCACTAAATGACTGTGGACAAAAGAGGGCCCTTCAAAAGAGCGCTGGCTATGATTAGCAATCTGTCCCCGTGGATACGGCGTGTGAAGCTGTCGGCTGGGGGAGGAAGTCTGAGACTATTAGAGGGATTGTTACTGCAAAGTGTAAGCTGGCTGGTTGGCGGGATGGAGGGAGCGGGGTTGATGGCGGCGGCGGTGGTGGCGGTGACGCGGTTGGTGGATGCACCATTTTTCTAGACCAAAATGAGCCCAATGTCACCGTGACAGCGCAGCGCTCCTCTGAGGGCACCACGGGCCAGGGGGGGAAATGATGGATGAGTCGCCAAGCAGCCTCTCCTGCTTCATCACTTTGTTCACACACACTCACACTCACACACACACACACACACACACACACACACACACAAACACCAACATGCACTCAAAGTCAGGGAAATATATATCCACCTAGTTCACTCACCTGATGACAATGCACACCCTGCAATGTGTTCACACGAGGTATCTGGGGATACAGACACTCAGTGTGCACATGCACTCAACAGATATGCTCACACAAGGCCATCTGGGGATGCACATAGACAACAACACAAGCATGCACACACACTTGGTGTGATTTATTTGTGTCCACATCAGTTATAATTAATCACTGGGATGTAAACACTTGAGATGTAGATATTTACAGGCGTTATCAGTGACACACACACCCACATACCAGAGCTTAAACGATTCCTCGTATAATTAAAGTACCTCGATTACGAAAAGTGATTGAGGAATTTCCTCCACCACAAATTGTTTAATTTTCACAATCTTAAAGGATGGTAATCCGCCTGGAGTACTATTAATGTGACACGTAGCGCTGATGCTATGTTGAGCGTTTTTTCAGACCCCTCTGGCGACTTTTCTTTTTTGGGGGGGAAAAACAGATGCTTCACGCTTATGTAGGCGGGGAAAGCGTCTGCCTTAAAGGGCAACTCTGTTTTTTTGGCACCTGGACTTTATTTATAGGTGTGTGCATGCTCATATACTCACTCAGACAAACATCGTGCAGCTCGGAGTCCTTCAGAAGTTATTTAGATCCAACCCATTTTAGCCGCACTTAAGGGGGGCCACTGCATAGGCGAACACTGTCCACAAGCGCACCACCAGTTAGCATTGAGTCGTGGACGAGCTGCTGCTTGTTGTTCTCAAGCCAGCTCTTCGTCTCTCTCCCTCTGCATCCTTCTAAGGATAACTGTCAAACAGTTGTTTATCAGGTCAGCTCTGGGTCAGCCGACCCACCTGAAGACGGTAGACGAGCTGACTTTATGATAACGCTGGAGATCCAGTCCAACAGGGTAACAGCAATGTGAGAATCCAATCGCACTTGAATACAGCACAGTTTGGATGGCTGGTGTGACCGCGCCAGAGCATGAGACTGCGAACAAAGGAATTGCTCAGGAGGACTGACATGTCAACAAAACAAAAAAAAAAACAAAAAAAAAAAAAACAAGATTCAACAAAAGAAAGTTCATTTGAAGTTCTAAACACATCAACATGTTATTACACTCTTTCTGTCTCTGCTATGATGGTAGACGCCTAATATGCTCCAATACAGCACAGTTTTTCCAGTATCATTGTATGAGGGGCCGTCCCACCACCCCCTGGGATTCAAGTAAATTTACTATATAGCGCCAGAGTTACCTCTCTCATGAATCAGGTCTATACCTTGTTTTTTTTTAATATAAGATACTTAATAGCCTGATGTTATTGATCTAATTGACATGACGGAATGTCATTTGTACAATGTCTACAGCAAAGTCCCACCCTGCGTGTTCACAATCACATAAACATTTGCATGCAAATACACACATAGACAAGTACATTCCGTATAGCGGACAGAGAGCTGGGAAAACTACCGCAAATAAAAATCTCCCAGCGCCTTCTCTGTGAAGATACAACACTGAAAGACTAAAAATATGATCAAGAAAAAGAAATATATCACATGAAGGCACTTGTTTTTCTTATTGCAAAAAACCTGAACTTTAATCAAGTGTTTTTGAATTATTTCAATATTATATTGGTAAAAAATAATAAAAATAAAAAGTCTTTTTATGACTTAATATGAGCCACTTTCATCAAACTAGTCTGGGAAAATGTCTTATTATTTTATTTTTATTTTTTCAGACAAAAATGAGGACTGTGTAACTGATTGTGTAACAAGTAAAAAAAATGCCAATGGGATAAGAAAAATGTTACTTACACTTTTAATTAATCAATTAATTAATACATTAATCTAATTTAAAGAAACTTAATGAGTATTTTTTTTCTTACCTTTTTGGACGATTTGTTTTAACCTCATCATTATCTCTTAATATTTTAAATTAAAAGATGTGTTTCTAGACCTGTCCGTAAAATGTAGCTCATATCAAGTATAAAATACATTTTTTTTTGCTGAAAATAAGACAAAAACGCTTGCTTATATTTCAGTTTTACAGTAACTTGTTTCAAACAAATTTTCATTTGAAAAATAACTGCTCTTAAACTTAGAAAAATATGTTTTATCCGACCAATCGATGGAGTTTTCAGGGGAATATTTAAGCAGTAAAATATTAGCTAGCTGCAGCCCTGCCTCATATACATAAACATGCCACATGTAGCACTGTTTTTTATTATGACTGCAGCCCAGGCTAACACCACAGGATCAATGACAGATCCTCCCTCTCTCCTCTCATTTCACTGACCCAAAAGCAGCCGTACACTGCCATGCAGAGCACCCTGCAGCATTTATTTCTTCTATGACCGAGCAGTAGCCTCTGATGAGGCCCCCAGGTCATCCTCCTGCTAATACTCCACCTCGACATATCATCCAACCAGCCTAGCAGTCACTGCAACAGCAGTTATAAGGGTTAGGAGGATTATACTCAAATGCAATTACTTAAAGTGCTGATTACCTGCAGAAAATTGTAACCAGTAATGCTGCTAGAATCCTTAATTTACGCCACACTTCAATAAAAGCTTTTAGTTAAATGGGGTTCATTTGACTGCACGAGTCTGCACTATAAAGAGGAATTCCATAATTGAGATTCCATAGTTGTAGAGAGCAATACAATATCTCCCAAGCATTGCAAACATCTCTGATCTGATTACAGCATATTTACAGTAAATACAACAGATTACAGATGTCATCTTTTTAGAATCAGATTACTGTAATTCCATTACACCTAATCAGATACTCCTACCCGGCCCCGCACAAAACAGCATCCCAGACTGTCCCCATGCAGATGCAGGTCTACGCAGCGTGCACTGACGCAGAAATATGGCCATTCTCTGATGAGCACGGCATGTGTAGCTGAGTGGCTATCCATCAAGACCCCAGGGCGGGATGCTCTCCACGTACACCCCATCCGCTCAGACCCCTCCGTCTCTTAGGGGGGAGAGGGGATTTGGAGAAGACAAGACAGTACGAGAAGGGGCTCATAAACATATTCCCTCTGGGTGGGGGAGGGGTGCCATGTAAAAAAAAAAAAAAGCCCTCCAACATAGGGTTGGAGAAAAATGTCAGGCTGCTTAGATTGATGGACTCAGCCTCTGCGCTTGTAGTGTTTTTCCTGCAGCACAATACGCAGGGGTGCATAGCTATGATTACTCGTAGTCGAGCCGCAGCTGGGAGTGCATGGCGGTTACAGTCTAAATATTAGGATTAATGACCTTGCCAGTCAGTGTAGTGAAACATCATTCATATTTTTATCGGTGTTATGTAGGCAAACAATGGTAGGATAGAGATACTTTGGATTCTGAAAAAAAACAAAGAAACATACATGTATTGGTTTTTCCACCTTCAAAACACACACACTGAATAAACAACACAGTGGGATCAGCGCCTCTGGTGAAGAAACACAAAAGTCTATAAGTAAAATGACAAGTTCTCTCATTATCTTCTATGCTAATGATAATGTAAGCTATAATGCATCATCATGTCCACCCACAGGACAGAGCAGGTTATCTTTTCTCCCTCCCATCTAAAAGCACCACTCTAGCTGTTCCTGAGATCAACCACAAAGGTGATTATATATGTAGATTGTCTGGCTGAGCAGAGGACAATGGAGGAGTGAAGGGGGTAAGGGAAGGAGATGTCAAGATGGGCGTTGCTCCCACTTACGACTTGCATTAATAATCAAAAACGTGCTTGTGCGGCCGCATCGTGATTTCCCTGCAGACTCTAAACGGTCGGTTTACCATAATGACAACACAGTGCTAAGTTGTATGCCAATGAAAAGCTCTCAAGGCAGAATCTTCCGGGGCAAAACAAGGGCACTAGTGCCAACCAAATAGACACTGCCCCAGAAAACAATGCAGCAGGCGGTCTGTTAGCCTGAGCTACAGATCAGCATAAATATGAATCCAAAGGTAAGTCATGTTTGCTTGGTACGGAAGCGTATTGCATTCACTTAAAGAAAAAAAACAACTCAGGTTTTTCAGAGTAATTTATTCTTCGGTTTGTTTTTTTGTGGTAATCAATTTTGTTTATCTGATTAATATTTTTTTTATTGGTTTGTTTTTTGTTATAATCATTGTATTGGTGTGTTTTTTGTTATAATTATTTCTGTTTTTATGAGTAATATTTTTGTGGAAATTAATTTTGTTTTTCTGATTTTATTGGTTTCTTTTTTGTTATAATTATTTTCTAAGGCATATATGTGTGGGACACAGGAGCCACCACACATCCACAGGAGTCGTCTGCATGTTGGATGTTCTCACAGGATTTCAAAGTAGCTGGATACTTCAGGAAAAAAAAATACTCCTAAAAACAGGAGGAAAAAAATACCACGAAAAACAGCAGGTTGAGGTTCTCGGGGGATTTCTAAGTATCTCGATACTTCAGGAAAAAAATTACTCAGAAAAACAGGAAAAAAGTCATCTGAAAACAGAAAAAAAAACTCAGAAAAACAGAAATAATTATAACAAAAAACAAACCAATGAAGAAAAAAAAGTTAATCAGTTGGCATATTAATCAGAAGAAAAAAAAATTACCACAAAAAATTACTCATAAAAACAGAAATAATTATAACCAAAAACAAACCAATAAAAAAATATTAATCAAAAACAAAATTAAAAAACAAACAAACCTAAGAATAAATTCCTCTGAAACCTGAGTTTTGTTTAATTTTGAAGTGAATGAAATATGCCTCTGCAGCTTGGGGCAAAAGTTTTTAAAAATAATAATCAGGAAAGTAACGGCATGTTATGTCCCAACCTGTGACACGTTGTTTCACATACTCACCATAACAAAGACAAAAGAGGCACTTTCTTCTGCCTTGAACTGCCACGAGCTGAATATTGAATAAGAGTGTCATGTTTCTCAGAGCTTTTATGAGACAGCTTTTATGGCAGCAGTCTCATGTATATGTGAAACAAAAGGAACAAGTCTGGTACCAGATAAAACAGGAAGAGAAGTGAGTGATGGTGACGCTCTGTTCTCCAGGATCCAGTGTTCTGCAGTGAAGCCACGCATCCTGTCGTGTCCAGTGTCAGTAATTTTAGCCAGCAGCAAACACACACATGGTCAGTTGCCGGTGCAGCCCTTTGCAAACTGAGCACTTTTTTCTGGCGCCCTTGCCACGATGCATCTTTAGTGTCCTGTAACTGAAAACCACCAGCTCTGTCATTCTCCAATCCTGCCTCTTCAGAGGTATCCGTGTCTCCCACCGAGCAGAGGTAATCTCTCAATATTGATCTGGTCACATGGCGAAGGCAAATATGTTTAAGTGGACTGTGAAAGCTGCTCACCCCATTCTTTAGCTTCAACGGCGTGCCTTTAAAACGTGTCTGTACGACTTGAACGCACCTTTTTCTTCTCCCAGGAATCTGATAACTTGCAGCGACTGCAAGGGAAAGCTTCACAAGACAGGCATCGATTTCAAGCAAATCTGTCCGGACATCTCCTCTTTCTGGCTCGGTACACCTTTCCGCGGCTAATGAGCGGCCGTCTTCATTCCCTGCCGAGTGAGACGTTGTTCTTCATGCGTTGTGTCAAGAAACACTGGCGATTCATTACCAGGGAGGAGGGAAAAAAAAAAAAAAAAAAAAGTATGACGGTTAAGCCTGAGCCTTAAGACAGACAACGATGTCCCCTAATCCCTTCTGAGCAGCCATAAGCCTTCCTTTATCACTCGTTAGAATTGTGCATCCCTTAAACACATTAACTCAGGCCCTAATGCTGGCCTTTTTATGGGACATCACAGCTGCTCATGGGAGCTCGCCACCATACTTACAGGAGGGTAAAATCTAACTGTTGTTTAAGGCAATCGAGTTGGAATTATGTCTTAAATGGACGCATCTTCTCAGCACATTTTTCAGCATAAATGTTCTAGAAAGCACTTGAGAAAATTGGAATCCCACACTGTCCATCAGAAGTGTGTCAGAGAGGGACAGGCTGATAAAACCAGGCATGAAAGCCCACATCACAAGCCACTCAATCATCAAGCATGTGCATGGTAGTGTATCCGCAATTTACTATCTTCCTGCCACACATGTTGTGTCAGTCTTTCAGTTATCTGTGAATAAGTGATAAAGAGAAGCAGAACCTTGCTTTTCTCACACGTCTACTGGGACCCCAGGATCAGAGCAACATCTTTTCTCCACTTGGCTCTACTTTACCGTAAATCTCCAGCCCCAGTGTGTGTGCCACTCTTCACACTGACCTTCAGTAAAACCAACATCCTTTCAGTCTGTCGGCTAGCAAGAGCTCTTTTAGCTGCATGAATAACTCATAACATCCAGAAACACTGTAAATACTCAAGTCAACAGGACACACTGAGGCTGACAAATGAAACAGGTATCAGTCTCTGTTTGACCTGGAGGCAGCACAATGGTTCTGAATGTAAGAATAAACTGGTTTTAGTCTCGTCTATAAATAAAATGTCTGAGATGTTCTGAGTAGGGATGGGTATTGATAAGATTTTACTGATACGAACGCCCTCATCAATATTACTTATCAATCCAATTCCCTTATCCATTCCTCCTGTGAATTTTCTCTCTACAGAAAGTCTGCTCAACAGGTTTTCAGTGCCAACAATTTATTGCCTTAAAAAGTAAATAAATATGAAATTGGTTGGTGGATCTGTATATCTCTGGATGAAAATAAGTAAAAATGAGTAACAAATGCATGCTAAATGATCTTGATTTACTATTTTCTTGGATGTTATTGACTGGAATAGGCCATCTAGTGCCTCAAAGGGGTTATAGCAATGCTTTGAGTTGTTTGGAACATTGAGCTTGCCATAGCTATGCTAAAGTCAGTCACAAGATTGTATGTACCTTTTCTTTTTGGCCTGTTAGTATTTTGAGATATGCAGTTTTTAAAGAGCAACCGTGCTGTGTTTCTTTGATGAAAGTTAAAATTCTGTTGTAAAAACTAAAGTTAAATTGATGAATGCTAACCGCTAGCATTCATTCATTTTCCATGCCTCTTACCCTGTGCAGGGTCGCAGGAGGCTGGAGCCGATCCTCAGGGTGAGAGGTGGGGTACACCCCTGGACAGGACAACCTCTCAAACACACACTCACACCTACATTAAATTTAGAGTAACCAATTAACCTGATGAGCGTGTTTTTGGACTGTGGGAGGAAGCCGGAGTACCCGGAGAGGACCCAAGCATAAATGGTGAAAAAATTCAAACTCCACACAGAAAGTCCCACCAGCCCAGCTGGAAATCAAACCGAAGACCTTCTTGCTTTGAGGCTGCAGCACAAAGTGTTGCACCACCAACCGCTAGTCTATCAATGCAATTTCCTTAAAAGGTAAGCATCAAGCTAGCGCTATTTTTTTCTATACCGTTTCTGGTCCATTAGGAGATGTGTAACATGTTGAATGTATAGAATGGGAATCTCAGTGTTTCCCCTAGGTTTACAGCCCTGGTGGGGCGGTGACCTTGTCGGCAGCAGGGGGGGGCAGGAGACCAAATGTTGCATCTTGACGGAAAGAGCGTTGGGAAATGATTCTTATGGTGGTTTTTCCAGCTTTCTGTCCACGATACAAAATGAGCTTGTCTGTGTAAATGTGCTCATGTTGGTGTGCATGTGAACGTGTTTGAGCAAAACTTTACAGTGCGCTAAAGATCACGTGCTCTTTTCTGCACGGTGAAATTCTGCAAGGAGAAATGTGAACCCAACGATGTACAAATGACATCTCATCATGAAAATTAGATAATAACATAAGGCTATTTAGTCTGTTAGATTAAAAAAAAACAAGGAACAAACCTGATTTATGAGAGAGGGAACAATAAATTATTTCTGCTGTGATCTGGCGCTATGTGGAAAATAAAATTAATCCGACACTTAGGCCGCCTCCCCTATAGAAGGATAGGTGAAACACTGGAATCTGGTGTGAGAGAGTAGTGTACATTTCTTTGTGTGCTCAGTTCATCAGTAAAATTTAAGCAGAAAATCCTGAATCATAGTTTTCTTGGGAAACTCTCATCCATCTGCTGAGCTAGGATAGCTTGGGCACAATAGCCAACAAAAAGTCTGGCAGCTTGAGAGTGATGCCAAGAATCAATGAGGGAATAGTTAAGCACAAAGGCTAATCATGTCAATGGATTGAACCATTTCCTATTGACTCCTAACAGGAGCTGGTTTTTGATACCCATCCCTAGCTCTGAGTGTACTATGATAGATAAACACTAGTGTTTACCCCAACAAAAAGGCTGTAAAGCTTTAAGCACTGCTGTGATATTTCAAAGATAATTTACAGATGGTCGCAGCTATGTTACACCATTGCTGCCCACCTAGGCTTGATAAAAATGTACAAATGGAACACAAACATTATGTTATCTCCTCTATTCACTGCAGTTCGGCGCACATGGACAGATATGGCCTGATGCCGCTCATGATCTCCAGCTGTGCGAAGGGTTAGAAATTGACAAGGCAGGACCAAGACGACCGGGCGGCCACTACAACAAAGCAGAGCTCGTTATGCATTCCGACTGCAGCACGGCTTAGATGCTTGGTGTTTGCTGAGACAGCAGATGACTTGCCTTGCTCTCCCTGCCCCTTGCTCAACCAAGGCAGCATAGACTTAATTGCCTCATTAGCAAAAGGGCCAGCGCGGAGTCCGCCTCTTCCACATTGTTCAATGTCATGAGTGCAACCGAGAGGAAAGGTTAATAGAGTAAACAGCGTCTCCCACTCTTAAATGGAAAAATGTTTGTTTTTTTTAGTATGATGGGTCAGCTGCCAAAAGCTTCATTTCACTCCTCAGTGACAGAATTATGCATTCCATTTAATTGTATCTGCACATTGTAACCTTTATCATCCCTTTTTCTACTGTTGATCTCAGCCTGCTGTTGCTATTGGTGTGTGGCAACTCCCAAAGCTGTCTTTTTTAGGCATAGACCCGTTGAGAAAGCAGCGTCATCATGCCAACTTTAATTATTTTAAGAGCTTGAATCTGCAAACTCTGCTATTTCCTCCTCCGCAGCATCGTTGGACTCCCGACAGCAAATCACGCCAAATGCTAACACTCTTGATTTCCCTCTTGAAGGAAGACATACAAAATAAAATTATGTCTGCTGTTGAAAGAAAACGTGACGTCCCAAAAAAGACTCATGTTTAATCATTTTTAGAGGGAGAGAAAACTGTGAGTGCAGCCTGGTTTACATTCTGCGCAGAGCTGTTCACACACTGGAGAGGATCTGCATTCTAATCCAGCAACCACAATAAGACAATATCACTCACAGTTTGACAGCGTGGACAACAATGCCAAACCATGACAGGCATCTTGAATGCTGTCCTAAGCCTGTGTCTGTCTCTTCACTGGAGATGTGGTGGTATAAAAGTCAGAAAACCATGATGGGCCGGGCCCAGAACAAATGGAGAACAGATGCCTCCGAGCTGGAAGTCACGACTGGGAGTCTTTTAGTATCAGTTTGTTGAATATCTGAGGTGCACTCTTCTATGTCTTCTATGCCTCTTCCAATGTGTGTGGCGTGTCTCCAGAGGACACCACACACTTACTGATTCTATCAGGTATCAGGTTCTTCACGCTCAATACTCCAAATCTCGTGTAGTAAAATGTAGGGATGGATGGATGGGTACCTTTCACATTTGAAACAATACGGTACCGATTCCCAGTGCTTGGCAATTGGTGCCAGTACTCAACGGTACCAATTTTCGGTACTTTTGTGTGTTTATGTAGTAAAAAATGACAATTTATTTAATAATAAAATGTTAATTCTTTTCAATTTAACATATTTATTCTTCAATATATAACCTTATAATGCTGTGTTCATGTCTGGCATGAAAAATCACCTACTCTTCCACTCTCACACATTCACAAGGATGCATTTAGGTACCTGAATATGATACCTTTTGATTTTACATGAATCGATACCCGGTACTTTCGCCAGAATACGGTCGGTACCTATTAAAGCACCTAATTCGGTACCCATCCCTAGTAAAATGTGACGTCATTGTAAACAAACAAAGCAAGTGAATAGGAAGAAGCAATGATGGCTGTTTTTGTCCTCTTAAATTCCGATAAACACACCAAAAAGAAAAATGATTATGAAAAAAGTCATGAAGACAGCAGGAATTTGTCCTGGAATTTTGTCCTGTCTTACTTCCTCTTCTGTCAGTCAGCTGAGTCAGCTGGAGCCCTGATTGGCTTTTGTTCTGGTACACGTGACACCACCACAGACTGTATAACAGGGCGAGGCAACCTTTTCTAAAATCCAAGCCCCTTTAAAATACACTCGTGCTTAAAGTGCCAATACTAACTTCTGTCATAAAATCATCAACAGTTGACACTAAAGTCTCCTTGAATGGTTTTTCATGCCAAGCTAGTGAGAAATGATATAACTCCCAGGTTTGTTAACTGTACAGAAAGTTTTGAATGTGTTGCTCTGTGTCACATACTTTGCTAACGCTGTTTTCGTGTTTGGTCTCAAAAAGATGCTACGCACTTGACATCCTACACTTTGACAACCACACCTTAACAGCAAAGGGTGCATATCCCCCAATCTCTGGTCATATCTGGCAATAAATCCACATCTTTGTCCAACTGTGTTGGAAAGAACAAATGGAACTTGGTTTGTTCGCCTTGATAACGCCACTAAATGGATGTGATTGTGAGCTAGCAGGCTAACCTTCCAAGAGATTTGCTGTGACGCACTTGCAGGACACATTCTTGCACTTGTAGCGTCATGGCTTAAATTTATTATTTAATGTTAGTTAAACTTTTATGTAAGAATACTTCAAGTGTGCTCAATTTCTTGTGAAGAGTTATGTAATTTATTTATTTTGTTCTCTGCCTCATTGTAATTGTTTTGTGCATGCCAACATGAATGGCCTCATGTGCCAGCCATGGCACCTGTTCCCTAGGTAGTCTACCCCTGCTGTATCAAATATGGACGCAGCCTCAGCAACATCACACATCTGTTCCTGAAACAGTGACATGAAGCCCAACATTGGACACAGCCATATTGGGTATGGCACAGACTTTGAGCTTCCATTCTAACAGCTATGGTTACATGAGCTGAGCTCTCCCTCTGATTGGACAAACTATTGATCCTTGTAACTTCTAAACTGTCAAGTAAGAAAAAAAATCATCCCCGTACAGTGTGTGCCTCAAGCAAAATTAGTGTTTTAGACCTAAGCCATTTTTGAACAACACTGTAAATATAGTTTTTTAATGCTGTAAAAGTCTGTTTGTTTCAGCTTGGTGTGTACATGGTTTCTGGTCTTTCTGCAGCCAGCCTCAAGTGGATCCTCCATGAACAGCGACTTTTAGCACTTCTGCACAGGCTTAGTGTTTCTCAATGGGGTGTTGTCCTTTGGACATTACACACTGTACCTGCTCGGCTCCTCTCAGAGCTCACCACACATGATTTCCAGTCGCTAATATTAAACATGTTCAATATCTACGATCTCTCCTTCTGAAACCCTCTGCCTGGCTCACTATTAACACACGCTACACTCCTGGAAAATCTCACATGATGTTGTTTGCCAACATCAGACAACCAAGCATTTGCTGGCTTTGCTCATAAGGAAAGATCAAGACAAAAACCAGCCCCACTGTCTTGTAGTGTGTACCCACTTTAAAGCAGAAAACACCCAAGAATAGGTTTGAGTGTTTATTTGGCTGTTAAATGAAAAAAAAACATTCTCTGCATTAACTTTAAGACCATACAAAGCTAAAACGTGTGCTCTTGCTTGTTCTGAAAGTGGGAACAATATACAGTCTTGTAAGAAGCACAGTAACATCCATATAGTAGAAACTCAAGGCTGGGCTTTATTACGGTCATGCTGCTGGGCACTTTCAGTCAGAGGAGCATTAAAAAATATACTGCTACGCATCTGCATGAGCAGTATACCGTAAAGGCTCCATTTCATCAACAAGTCAAGTCTAACGAGTCGGAAAAAACAAAGGTGGTGGAGCCATCTGTTGTGCAACACTTTGCGGGGAAAGGGAAAAGAAGCAAGAAGGAAAAAGAAGCATTTTCCACACTTGCATTGGAAACAGCCTTTTGACCAACCCTCCAGTGACATTATCTCCTGTGGAAACAAACATTTCAACCTCTCTACCTGACAAAGGCCCTGCCTCTGTGTTATGAGATATACAGCAAACATCTGTAGAGCAATCAGGCTGTTACATTCTTAATTTGTGGACAAACTAGTGGTTGATCAATGGTATTCAGTTTGCAATAATTTTGCAGTGCCATGAAATACCAAATCACAGTGCATTGTGGGTAGGTAATTAAACCATTCATCAAACTCCATCCATTATGAAAGGGCAGGACCAGTAAGCCAAGACTGGACCTTAGTAAATGCATTTTACAGCTCCTAATGAATGACCATTACAAAAGGTAAGGTTTTGTTGAGCAAGGATTTCATCCCCGAAAAGAATTCATCTGCAGAAGCGCCGATGTCTCAGAGTTTTAAAGGTCATTCCCAGAGTTTTGTTGTAGTCAATAAAAAGATTAAGCCTGCTATTTAAAGTTTCTGCATAATCGACTTTTTTTTTACTCTCCAACAACACCAAAAGATCCTATTCTTTCTCACACTCAGCACAGATCTTAATTGGACAGATGGCTGAGTCCTGACTTCAGCTTTCATGCACTAAGAGTGAAGGGGATCCTCCAGATGGTGTTCAGGTCTTGTGCAGGTAACCGCTTTGTCTTCCGCTTCTCTAATCAATGGCCACCAAATAATCCCCTCCTTTCCAGGCCCCATCCATCTTTAGGTCTTTCCAGGGCTGCTCGGTGACGACCAAAAGCGGCTGAAGATAAATGTTTAAAGGGCAGAGGGGCCTCTGCTGATTAAAGCCACTAACGCTTTAGGGAAGGCTGGCAAGCAAAAGAGGAAATGGAGTGAGACAATGGAGCACGCGCTTTCAAAACACCTAATGGAGTGTCCTGCTTGCTGGGCTAATAAACTGCCTCAAACTGAAAGGAACAGCGGGCGTCTAAATAGAGCGACGTGCAACATTTCCTCCTGTTCATTCAGTCAGCCCTCAATTGGAAAAGCTCGAGAACAGAGAAAAAAAAAAAAAACAGGTCCGCCTTGCCTTTGTGTGATGCAGTGCAAGTCGCTTTTCTTCATCTGCAATCAATTCCAAGGATTGAATTACAGCTGAATGCCATGTAGAGTGAAAGGAAAGTCAATTTTTTGTGCAGTGGCACCACCCCGGGATGCAAGAAATAAATGTACATTTCAGAGTTCTCCTGTCTGCGTGAAAAATCTTTGGCTTTGAGATTAATGCGGAGAACACACAGTGGTCGGTGTCTGGCTGTGAGCTGTATTCTCCTGTGAGTTATCTTAGAAATGTGATGCAAATTGAACGTCCAGGTTGGTGTTAGGATGTGATAATCAATAGACGCAGCATGAAATGAGGAACCACACAGGTTGGGGTGTGACACATACAGACCATGAGCAATTAAACCCCCAAAAGACGGTACGTTAGAAAGCATCAGTTTTCAGCAGAGGGTGAACAGAGTATTTTGACAATGTCACCTAGAAAAATATCCACTTTGCAAAGTCCAGTGGTAAAAGTGGTCCTACATTTAGCATGAGCCGTGATGATAAGATCCAAGCGGCTAAATTGGCGTTGGAAATGTGTGACTGGAAAAACAAAACAAAACATAAAAACAGCAGTTCCTCAATTGTCCACTTGAGGCTTGTTTGAAATGCCAATGGCACCAGGCTAAGACTGAAACTAAAATTTCAAAAGCAGAATTCAACCTGTTTACAAACTGTTCTGATAACAGTTACAAAGCTTGAGATCTGCAATACACATGTAGATCATCATGCTAACTTTGCATGACCCCTGTCCTTCTCCACAGTAGGTAACTTGGAGCTTAAGAGGCCGTTTACACAACAACGGTTTTAGGGTGAAACGCATAACTTTTGTTGCGTTTCAGCCCCGCGTTTACACGGAAACAGCGTTTCAGCCAACCTAAAATGCAAACTTTAGAAAACAGCTTCCAGAGTGGGATTTTTCGGAAACGCTGCCAACACTGTTGCCGTGTAAACGGTAAGCCGGCGTTTTCAGTGGAAACGCTGACGTCACACTCCACCTCACACGCGTATTCAACAGGACAACAGTACCGTTGCTACGATCGTTGCGAACTACCGTGTTGCGCTTATGCTGCTCAATCTGCTGTATCTGCTTACTGCCTTTCAACAAAATGTGCATCTTTTGCTCCACTTTTTAACTTAGTATTCCCCAATACACCAGATGACCAGCTCAACTCCACTTCAGTGGAGATCTCCCAAAAGTACAAGGTAGGACAAGATAGTTACAGCACCACTAACAGGCCTGGCATGCTTACCACAGCGTTTTCAGTCAATCAGTGTTTCCGTGTAAACGCAGATTTTTTCACTGTGTTTTAGCATTTTCAGATGAAACGTTGTGTGTCATTTGAACAGGGATGTTTCAATCCGCACAACAAGTATTGGATTGAGGCAGGTCAAGGCCTAACCCTAACCAATCAGTGGTCAGTATTTTGGCTGATCTTCTCAAGCAATCATTGACCTTAACAGTCACTGAGCAAAATTTTCTGGCAAAAACCTATGGGTCAGGATGACCAAGCGCTCTAAATCCACCCAACCTCGTAAAGTTGCTGGGAAATAATGACATAAGGTACATTGATGTGGAACAGCAGCCACACTTAGCTTCATGCACAACCAGACTCATTACAGCAAAAGCATCTGCTGTACAGCACCCTACGGCAACTCTAAAGGGACATACGATTTAAAAAGCAACAACAAACATTAGCATGAGCAACTCCATAAGACAATTTAGAATGTGAAAACAGTCCAACAGCCCCATGTGAACACATTTATGCACTACAATCTTTTTACAAGGCATTCAATACAACCAAAACTTTACTAACAACATGCATCGTAGTTCACTAACAAAAGATAGGCTGCTTCGCTGTTTCTGTCAAGTCAGGTCAAACTTTGTTTATGTAGCACATTTTAAAAGAACCGCAGTTAGCCAAAGAACTGTACAGGCTTAGAATTAAGATCAATAAAAACACAATGAATGAACACATTCAATTAAATCAAATGTTATTAAAATAATTTAAAACACCAGGTAGGTAAAAGACACAAAAAAACAGTGGAATAATAGTAATAATACAAAAATATAATAATAATAATAATAATAATTATAATAATAATAAAAGTTTCTGGGCTTGAAAGAACAGATAAATATCCACAGAGAAAGTGTCATGTTTCATAAAGTTAGTAAAGTTTATCTCTGCAAACCTGGGTATCAGATCAGGACTCAGTATCAGCAGATTTTAAATACTAAAAATCAGCTCAGTATCACGGGCAAAAAAAGCTGATAGGGACATTTGTGGTTATGAATTTTATTCATTATGATTTCACAACATCGTCCAACCATGGAGACTTAAGGGTCCCCAAACTGGCTGTTTTAGTGGTTCAATAACTTTCTCTATTTAACTATATCTTCATAAACATTTTTTAATCAGTTTTCCACTGCATCATTTGTCACCTTAAGGGTTGCAGCTAAACTATTGAGTCTGAGGGTATCATACATCCCAGAAGAAAACACCTGTTTAACAGATTAATCGAAGAGAATAACATGGAGTTATTATTCAGGGTTATTGTGAAGATGAAATACTGTAATGTAAACCATATCAGAAGCCTAAATTCATCCACTCTCAATGCTTTTCCGTTTTCATCCACTTCACACCACCACTGTGCTCCCCATTGGCATATTTAACTATCACCGTAGTTTGGTCTAAGCCTATTAAATATGATTATCCACTAAAAGCTTACTTATTCATTTCAATGCAGTCGGGCATGTGCTGCCATTTCCCTTCCATATAAGTTAATTCTTAACACTGGGTTATTTACCAGAAGGACAGCCAGCTCACTGAGACTGTTTAACCCAGTCTCTTCCAGGAAGGTAAGTAAAGCAAGAAAATTGAAGGATAGCCTGAGTGTGCTTTGCTAATTGGACTGCAACGACACATTTTGGCCCGGAGTCTCTTGTACACTTCCATATACACGTCACTTTTAACAAGGTGTGCATTTGTTTTGGAAATGAACAAAGATCAGATCATATTTTAAAAAATGAATTTTCTTTGTGCAAGACAACTAATTATCAGATATGACGCAATGAGATTTATTGACACTTACATAGAGCTGCATGTGGGTTGGAATGAACATTAGCACAAACTGTTTGCCCCGTGTTTTAGCCTTTAGCTTGTGTTTTAGCCTTTAGCTTGTGCTCTATCTCTCTCCTGTTTATCTTCTGCTTTTCTGTCCTTTTTCTGTCTGACAGTTAGGCTCCAGTGTCCACCATCACTACAAAATTAATCACAGAAAGAGTTTTCAGCAGAGAAAAACACAGATCTCTCTTCTCACTACAAAACTTAGTTAGATGGCGTGGTGTTGTCATAGAGACTTTGACATGCTGTCAATCAAACCAGTCCTGCTCTACCTGATTGGGAAGCCAAGAAGTAGCATTTAGGACTAACCTCCAATGGCGCTGATAATTTTATTTTAAAGTGTGGATTACGATCAGGCATATATCTAGAAGGGAGACATATAAAGGGTGTGGCTGATCTGATCAAATGCTTGTAGCTGTTTCCCAGGAGGCTAAAAGCTTACCAGCTCAACTCCAACACATTTCATGTTTCTAGATCAGCTGGAAATGAGTTGGAGTCAGTATTTTGAATACAGAAACCCATTGTCATGCTAATAATGCTTCATCAAAATAATATTTTAGTGGTGGATGACTTCAGGAAAGACTCATCCATTATTTTCTACAGTGTACGCATGTAACACAAAGAGTCTGGGATGGATTCATTGCAACATGAAGGGAAATTAAAATGGCTTACTTTAGTCATGTGTCCATGGCAGGCACACAGGAAAATGTCCAAAAGCACAGAAAAATGATGAAAACCACGGATCAGACAGAAGGAACTGGGTTAAAAAAAAACTGGCAAAGAAACAGAGGAAGATGTTGGAGTAATCAGGACCAGGTGAGACTAATCAGACACAGGTGGATACTAATGAGGGCGGGGCAAACATTTACAAGGCAGGAAGCAAAGAATCACAGAATATGGAAGAAGAAAGTGGGAACAAAGAAAAACAGGAAATGAAAACTGAAAGTCTAAAACATTGGAATATAAAACAGGAACAGCACGTGACAAAAGCAGGATTTGCTAACCACTGGACATTTTTAACAAGCTCCCAAGTGACGGAGGAAATCCCTAAAGACACCAAACAGCCTTGACCGCTAAATAACACAACCAATGTCACCCCTGTGCAGCTCAATGGGCATAACTGTTTTATCAATAGTTTCCTTTTTCCTCCTTTGTGTCACTGATGTAAGTACTATGCTAAGCTGCTTGCAAGTGAAAGACACCCCAGCAACAGGGATTTTGGTTTTTGAGCTGTTTATTTTCCTTCACTGTTGGAACGCACAGCTGCGTAGGAAACACAGATATACCTGGTTTCAGGGACAAGAAACACAGATCAAAAGCATGTTCTGCTCAGAGACGACAAGCCTGCCAGTTTTATTTTGCACAGCCAGTTTTCAATATGGCAGAAAGCACTTGAAAGCATCACCACAGGGCTGGGAGCGCTGAGATAGCATCTTAGCCCCACCATGATAAACAAATCATTCTTAGCGGTATTTTTTGTGAGATGCATGAATTTTGATCATCTCTGTTCTTGTAGATGTAGCGCACTGGGGTGGTGATAGATGGAATCCCATTTTCAGCAATGTCAATATCTGCATAGATTTAATATCAGAACAGACCTTTCCTGGTGGGAATCAATGGGAGACAATTCCATGCTCCACCTCGCAGACAACATCAGTGTTTATCTTACCGCTTTGTTCATTCTTTGATCTATCTGCTGCTACCATAAAACAATTGCAGACCTTGATTTAAATATTTATACACACAAGCAACAAATCGCGTCACATTTTCTGAGAAAATGGAAAGCCTAATTGCACTTGCTCCATTGACTTTCATGGTTATTCCCTACTGCAAACGAGGCAGAAATCCTCCCTTTGGAAGAAACTGTTATGGCTGTAGAGATAACCGTTAGCTTGAGGGCAGTGCAACATGTCAGTGTTATAGCTAACCAAGGTTTTAAAGGGCAATTCGTTGCTTTTTTTAATGCCAATGTTTTTGAATTACCTCCTCATCAATGGGTTTTTATTTCAAACGGAGTGCCACTCATTGCTTAGGAATCCATGACCACACATAATGCTCATTCTTGATGTCATAATGCGATGTTGAAAGCATTCAGTCAGTTTAATTCAGTTAACCATTTTATTGAGATGGTTAATCAATATCTGCTGAGGTCAACTGGATGGAGATCCAGAGGCAGTCAGGTAGTGAAAAAACATGTAGGGCCATTTTTGTAAGACCATTTCCATTATCATTGCTTCTTTTTAGTCACTGTTAGACACACGTAATGAAATTAAACACATTCCTTTTCTGTGTGGGTGAGATGCTAATCATCATGAGATGCTGATAATCAAGATGCTGATAAATGATTTTAAAAAAGCCTATTTAAAAAAATATGAGGGGAAATTGACATTGATTCGTACAGCTGATGACCTTGTAGCTTTTATTTTTCTGTACTTCTTCGGTGTCCTATTTAGGAGCAGTTTCTAAAACTGGTGAAAATTATAAATAATGAAACCTGAGTTTGTTTCAGGCATGGATTATCCACCGGATCGACTGGCCTCCAACCACTAGGGGCCTCCACAACTTTACCAAACTGTACAAACCAACTATAGCCTCATCTTGCTTTTTATTTTCCACAGTTTATTTTTTTTTAATGTAAAAAATTATATTTGTTTCTAAATGTGCACCGATGGATACATAGTGTCTTTTTGTGATAATAAAAGAACAGTTATGATTGGTTTGCTGGCTGTGCCTATGTCATGATGGTGAAACCGAGGATGGTGACCACACACAGTTTATGATGGTGACCCATCATCAGTTTGGGGAACAAGAAAGGAAATGACTGGTATTAGTTTACATTGCGTAACTAAGTAAATATTAGCAGCTAAAAACAAATAACAAACATGTATAAAAAACAGTGGCTCAGTAGGTCATCGGAAAAAAAAAGGCCAAGAATGAAAGGCGAGTAAGAAGTTGAAATTGGAACCAAGTTAGAGATGTGGAACATCCCAACTTTTTCCAGTGTTCGACATTTCAACAAATGAGGCAATAAAAGAAAAGAGAGAAGGGATACATAAAAATCCTAGCTTTGATTCTCTCTGGTGGAATGTCTTGGTTTTATCTGCTGAATCAGTGGTTCCCAGGGTGGGGGTCAGGGTCCCTTGGAGTGTCTACGGTGGGTACCTTACACAGTTTAACAATCCAGTACTGATGGCGGGTACCTGGCAAAATCTTTTCAATTTAACATATTTATTTCTCAATATACAAACTTGTAATGCTGTGTTCATGTCCAGCATGGAAATTGGTCTACTCTTTCTCTCCTTACAGTCTAAAGGATGCGTTAAAGTACCTAAACATGGTATCGTTTGATTTTATGTGAATTGGTAATCGGTACTAGATCCCGACCGATTAATTAATTATTTATTAAAGGTGTTTACAGTTTGATTTCTTTTTTTATTATTGTGTTTACAGCTTGTTTTTATCTATCATTAATTTACACTTTAGTTCTTATGTTGACAGTTTTATAATTGAAGTTCCTTGTTTTAATTTAATAGTGTTCTATCTCTGTCTTGAATCATATGGGTATTATAATAATTTGTGATTATATACAATATATATCCCGTGTATATCAATGAATTTATTATATATATCAGCCGATATATCGAGTATCAGTTGATATATCTGATATCCGCCAATATACTGGATATTGGCTTTTTTTTTGCCCCCAGTATCGGCATCGGCATCGGCCCTGAAAATCCCATATCAGTCGGGCTCTAATCGGTAACAGACAGAATTTGAAAAATTTGTATCTGTTTAAGTAACTAATTCAGTACCCACCCTAGGAGTGTCAGTTAACTGTAAAAAATGTTAACAGTTCAAACAGCATATTTTATCTATTATTGTGAAAAATAAGTGATTTGGTAGTTGTTGTTTTTTTTTCAAATACACACTTATAGAAATACATTATATTGAGGTGACTAAGACTGACCAAGAGCATTAGTTTCATCTTCTCAGTTTTATTCTGCCTCCTGCTTTTTTAAAATTTATACAATGGGTAATGGAAGAGTCCGTCAAAACTTCGCCACCTCAGAGGAGGGAAGTCGCTGTCGTTGTTTTGGGGGGGGATTACAGGCCGAAACATTTAGGAACCTTGTGTGCCAGTTTAGCAAAAGCATCTTTGTAGCCTGAAATGTTTTTTGTGTTAGTGACACCGGCCAAAAAAGGCAAACTAGTGCGTAATCTTGCATAACATTTGCAACCATTCAGAACTATCAGTCTTCCAATCCGTTTGGGAAAAAATGTACTAAATAAGCATCTTCCCCGAACTGATAAGTTTTAACCACTCGCAGATTTGATGAATAGTATTCTACAGGAGGTAATTTTTATGTGTATGTGATTACACCCACACAGAATGTCTAAATTGTACGGTGCAGGGCTTCAGTATAGTGTAAGGCTGTGTGTAGGTTATGCATGTGGCTCCAGTCAATGTGAATGTGAGCCTCTCCAGAACATCTGTCAAAGATTAGCAGTAAAGTGAAATAGGCAGTTCCTGTTCATACGTTCCAAAATAATCTGGCACTCATTATTCTCAGTGACGGATGAAAAGGGGGAGGGTTTATAAGGTCAGAAATGCTGCACAAACCCAGCTCTGTCAATAGGCATGTGCTCAGTATTTACAAGAAGCAAGTGAGAAAAGGCCCATACAGGGAAAATGCTTGAATTGCAGGCAAATTACAGAGGAAGACGAGAAAGAGGACACAGATGTTTGACAAAGAACAAACAGCAAATGAATTCAGGGCAGACGACGCTGCTCATTCCACCAGTGCGACCTTCAGTTTTACCTCAGATGTCTCGGTTGCTATAAAAATAAAACCTGCCTCGACCTTCTTCTAGGAGGAATAAAAGCACTGATAGTACAAAGCAGCTAGACTTTCACTTACAAAGTCTCACATTCGAACATGGCATTCAACCTGCTGCGACAGACCTTCTGACTAAAAGCAACACGATCAATGAAACATGAAGAATCCCTCAGGTACAGGAAAAGGACGGCTGGTTATTCAGGGCTGCACGGTGTCATTCAAAGGCCGATCACATCAGGAGGGAAAGTGCTTGGGAGGCAAATCAGTGTCTGTTAATGATATGGGTCAATTGTTTTGAGGACACCTGGACCTCTGTTCTCATCTGTAGGCATCTTTAGTCACCCTTCATCGAGGTTTTGTATTCCAGTCTGTTTTGCCCTTGCTGAGGAATTCAGATTTGCCATTTCTGCTTTGAGTAATACAATCCTCTGTTGATGGAAGTCTGTTTACACTTTGTTCTGCGTGTCAAATCGCTGACATTGTAGGTGGGGAGGAAGTCATTCAGTTACCTGGAGCAATGTGCTGCTAGCTATTTGGTGTTTTTCAGCTGCATTGTTATTCTACTGTATGTCCTACAGCTTAGAGTTATACCTACAGCATGATGCATTATGTATTGTGGAGCTTTGCATTATCTGTTTGCTCGGTTTGTGTGTCAAAATATCTGAAAAGGGTGTGTGCAACATGCTGATCAAATTCACTCATGTGAGTTAAATGTACCAGCCACTGGAGGTCCAGTCACTTTGGAGGTATCCACACCAAACTGACACATTCTTTTTAAACAGCAGGCGAGTTGGAGCCCAGTTTCAATATTCAACCCATTACTGTGAAAAACAAATATTTTCAGAGCTGTGTGTGTACACAAGGGACGCCTTATGGTCAGGCTGAAGAATAACGCAAGCCAAGAGGAGATCAAAATGCACCCTTAATGTATGGTAACCAGACGTCAAATATCCAAATGTCTCTGGGTTTGTAGGAATGTCAGAAGCCTGACTGGGTGTGTGTGGGAGTGTGATTCAGGCGCAAACACATCAAGATGTCACTTCATAACCTCTGGCTCAGGAGGCTCCTGTCATCTTCACATTTCAGAGATCCTCTGCCTACCCCGGCAGACATGCTAAATATAGAATGGGGACAGAATTTCTGTTTGGAGCCACTGCTCTCTTTATCTACATCTCGTACTGGCGTGCGTGCATAGGCACAATCTCCACACTGCTGTACACACGTATGCATGCCTGTAGGAACACGGGATTGAACATATACACTGATGGGAAGTGATAACTCCTACGATCACTCATGTTGCATTGTCTCATGGCTTTGCGCTCCAACACACAAAACTCGTGTGAAATATGCCGCAGAGGTTTGAATCTCAAACAAAAGCTGCTCATTCTTTTCAATTACTTTCCTGTCGAGTGACTTACACTCTGTTATTACTACTTGGACAGTCATTTTCAGATTCTCTCATTCAGAGTCGTTTAATCCTGGAACAAAGACAGATAGGCAATCCATCACTAAGTCTCCTTTACCTAGCTGGATCCGCCACACTGTTCCTGAGTTAAATTTGACCTTGTTCTGTACCTTACTGTGTATCGACTGAGGTATACAGAGGGGAGCTTGGGAACTCTCTGTGGCAATTAATTGCGCTACTTATCTGTAATGTGAACAGTGGATATTACATCTCACACTGATATTAAATTAAGGATGTCTCAGGACTTGTGAGACCAAAGCCAAATAAAAAGGAAATGAGCCCCTATTAATGACTATTGATTCCTTTATAATAAAACAGCCACTTCCTCTCTTCCCTTGGCCACGGTGTTGATCCTGAATTGAAACTGGCAATAACTTTTGGAAAGAAAAAAAAAAAAAGTCCTTCAGTCTGCCACAGTCTGCCACAGTCGAGCAGCCTAGCCTGAAAAGCTGCATATCTTCCTGGTCAGGGGATATGCTTATTTTGGCTGACAGGCAGAAATTTTGTTCTTGCATGAGACAAGTGATCCAGGTTGCAGGCGTAGCAGACATCCATCCTTTATGATATCCTATTCAGTCGCACAAATTGTTTTTACAGTCATATTTTGTGACATGACAGGGGAAGGGGAAATGTCTCACCATGGCAACAACAAGTCATTTCATACTCAAGGCACAGGCTGATGGTTATTTTAAGAATAGAGTGCCATTACTGTTTGTATAAAGGGAAAAAAGAGTGTTGTTGATTTAGCATGTAATGCCTGCACCTTCATTGATGAGGCTGAGGAATGCTTTGAGTTTCTTCTGAGCACAATCATTATCAGAACCATCAAATGGGACTTGTATTTCAGTAACATATATGTTCAGCTTGAACCACATCATTATTGGATTCAAAGTTCATAACAGAAACCATAAAAAGAGTTGATACACAGCAATCCCCGAGGAGTCAACTCCTTTAGTCCAAGCACAGGATCAGTGATCACATACTGTGAGTTCACCAGCTGACTGGAGTGAGCTTTAACAAGCCAGCATGTATGCAGGCCCACATCTCCGTCTTCAATTTTCTATACTGCTTATCCTCTTCAGGGTCACAGGAGACTGAACCCTCTCCCAGAGTGCACTGGGCAAGGGGCAGGGTCCTCTCCTGAGAGGTCGGCAAGATATGAGAGAAACTGAATAATGGGAGGAGAAGGAGAGGAGAAACTCACAGGACACATGCAGGCCCACAGCTGAACACGAGCAAATGAAACCAGCTGTGTTTTAACCAAGGGGATGAAAAATTCAACATAAATGATCGAGGCTTTTGATTTTTTTTTCTCCTGACTGCACTCCAAAAAAACAGCCAGCCTCATATAGACCAGAGCACGACTTCTGGACGCCAACCAAAGCAGGCGAGCCGCCAGCTCCCTGGTGCATTATTCCTCATATGGCTGCTCGCAAACACTCTTACTTCTGACTCAGGGGCTTCCAAACTTTCTCAAACCTAGAATTACTTTTCTGACTCAGTTCAGACTATCACTTCCCAGTTACACTCAAGGAGGGAAATTCCACTGCAGGTGATGAGACAGCAGTAGGGGGATGTGAAACCTGTAACTAGAAGACAGTGATACACACTGTCTCACAGTGGTGTGGAAACTCCATGGAAGTGAAGTCGCCATGGATTTAACAACTCATCATAGGCTTCCAACCTCCAGGAACTAAGTACATTTCCAGGAAGAAGGACTTTTAAAACCATTTTATAATAATAATAATTATCATTACTATAATAATAATAACTTCCTTCTACTGTAGCCCCTAGCAACATTTTATAAGCTCTTTCTGACACAAAGTTGATGCCCAGAAAATTTAAAAAACATGCTACTTGTCAAATAAAATGGGTTCAAATGACAAGACAAAAGTGTACAAAGCAAATCAGAGGGGCTTACTTTCATGTTTTTATCTGTAAAAATGCTCATAAATCTTTTGTTTCTTCACAGTGGGTCTTTCTTTAAAGGACAGGTGTCAATAAATGCACAAACAGGATAGACATCTGTACAGCAGATTGAAAGGGAGGGGTCAGGTGAACTTTTATCCCCTTCTATCCCCTCCCCTGATAAAAAAAAGAAAGCCTCTCCCCAAAAAGAGCAGCCTTTTGTTTACAGATCAAATCCAGGCGTAAATATAAATAGCAATTCAATGCGCAAATTCCAGCGTAGGGCTGTGTGTAATTGGAATAAAATAAATAAAAAAATCATGATGATAACATTCTGACATCATTGTTGGCTGACAACATTTGCCAGATGTGTTGGTGATGGGTGAAACAATAAGGTTACACGAAGAAGAAAAAAAAACTGCACATCGCTCAAAAAGCAAAAGGCATCAAAGTGCATATCGCCGAACGAACACACCCAGCTGCTTTTTTAAATGAGTAAATTTTCCCATAGACGAAAGGGAAGTGACTTACCCAGAAACAAAGAGCGAAATATTGCAGACATCACGGCTGGAAATCCCATATGCAACGGTGCTGGAAACAATGCGCTCAGACTGCCTTCAGATTCACTCGGCTGACCAAAGTGCAGGCACAATGAAGCGGCACCATCAGCGAATTAAGGAGCGAAATCACCAATGAACAAATCTTGATTGAACACATGAGTCCAAGGACATCATATGTTTCAGGCGCCCGTCATATCTAAGCCTCCCAGGAAGAAGAAACGCGGCTCGTTCTCTTCATCGTCACGTTCATCGCAGGCTACTTGGCGTCAAATCAAAGTTCCCTGGCTGTCTGGCTCTGGCGTGGGACGTGTTGTCTCAGGGTCCCCTCTGTCTCCTCCTCAGCAGTCTCTCCTCCTTTCCTCCTCCGCTGCACAAAATGCTAGAGAGGAGGAGGAGAAGGAGGAGGAGGAGGAGGAGGAGGGCGAATAGGTGGATGATGAAGGGATGCTGAAGGATGGAGACCTCTAGAGTCTGAAGTTCTATTACACAGCCGATCTGCAACCAGCACCGAAGGGCTCGATGAGCGGATGGGAGCCCTCTTGTTAGGTGTCACGGTTCTTTTGAATGGAAATCAAGTGACCTCCAAACTATAGCCTTGTTAACGGTAAATGTAAACCTCCAGCAGCGATAAGGTGTTTTTAATTATTTATTTATTTATTTATTTATTTATTTATTTATTTATTTATTTATTTATTTATTCATTGGTTTATTTATTTGTTCATTTTCTTTTTGTTTTATTTTAAAATATATCTAATTTGTTTATTTATTTATTCATTGGTTTATTTATTCGTTTATTTATTTTTTTGTTTTATTTTTAAATATATCTATTTTATTTATTTATTTGTATTTATTCATCTTAATTATTTGGAAAATTTAACTTGGCTATGATAATAAAATTTCAAACTGTGATGTTTTGCATTTATGCAAAAGGTGGGTTGTGTTTGTGCATTTCAGTATTGACATTTTATTTTTCTGTTGGCTAATCTACAGATCAACAGTTTACACACAACTTGATGAGATGTTTATTTATTTATTTATTCGTTTATTTATTTATTTATTTATTTATTTATTTATTTATTTATTTATTTGTTTGTTTGTTTGTTTGTTTGTTTGTTTGTTTGTTTATTCATTTATTAGTTCATTTATTTTTATGTTTTATTTTAAAATATATAATTTTATTTATTTATTTATTTATCTTAGTTTTATGGAAAATTTAACTTGGCTATGATAATAAAATATCAAACTGTGGTGTTTTGCATATTTATGGCGGTTGTGTTTGTGCACCTAAGTAATCACATTTTATCACTTTTCCGATGAAATGTTTATTAATTAATTAATTTATTTATTTATTTATTTATTTATTTATTTATTTATTTATTTATTTATTTATTTATTTATTTATTTATTATTTTGTTGTTGTTGTTGTTGTTGTTGTTTTACCCTAAGCAATTCATTAGCATCAAAAAAAGAGAAACTGGTAAATACAAGAATTCCGGTAAATAATGACTTTGTTTAGAAATCAGAAGAATTTATTTCCAGACTAACCTAAGAAAAACATAAAAATATAACTAAATAAATTTATAAACAAACAAACAATTAATGCAGCATGTTATGAATCAAAGGCATTTAATAACTCTGAGGCTATTTATGTTTTGCAGGCTATGATGACGCATGCTTCACATCAAAGGCACTCAGTATTGAACCAAGGGGCATAGTTTCATTTGTTTACCATTTCAAAATTGTCCACCAGAGTCTCAATTTTTGGATTATTCAATCTTTTCAAATCTGACACACAAGATGTACCCACTCTCTGGCTTTGGCTACAGATATTTAGCAAGAGCAGCGAGGCCCGAGTTAGGTAAACAAACAGCAATAGCCAAGCCTGGCTCCCTGCTGATGGCTGCTCTCAGACCTCGGGACAAATTAATCCCCCACTTCAGTGTCTCAACAATCTACAGAAACAACACAAGGATTTTCACTTGCCAGTGGCCCCTCTGCTCTCCTCTTGCTCTCCCTCTCTTTTTCTCCCCTTGGAGTGGCCTGCTCTCCAGCACCAGCCTCTCTCCATTCCTTTCCGTTCCAATAACTAGATAGCTTGAAACAATGTCTCACATGCACAAATAGACGTGCACACTCATGCACTCTGTCCCTCTTCTTCGTCTTTTTCCCCCCTCCCTCCCACAGTGCAAACAGAGACAGAAAGAAACACATGTTTGCAGGGAACAGTTGATGAGAAGCAGAGCATGCAACAAATACTAACAACACATTTCCAGATGTTGCAAGCAGCAGATAAGACACAGTGAGGTGGTGTCTGTAGTCCTGTTTTTTCACTTTCAAAATAACTCCTTTCATGCTTTTTCTTTCTTTGTGTTGCTCTGTTTATCTTTGTATTTCCAGCTGGATATAAAAGGTCACTGTCTGAATGCAACTAGTGTCAGCACTAGCAGGTATTCACAGCTGCAGCTGTGTGTAGTGAAGTGCAAAAAGGAAAATCTACCCCTAACTCTTGCAGAATCAGCTGTCGCGTTTTTTGATAGATGGCTGCTTGTATTGGACGTGTTTGCCTCTGCAATCACCACAGCCAGACTGTAATCAAAGTTCAGATAAAAACACTTGATTGAAAACGCACCTTATTTCAAACACATAGCACACTTTTTCCCCCAATCCTCCCCCTGAGGAAGGCTTTTCAGGAGAAGGATGAGATCAGGAGGCAGAGCAGAGGCCTGCAGCTCTTCAATGCATTATCCTGCTGCTCTGAGGTTATCATGATTGCTCCTTTAAAAGATGAGCTCACTTTTGTATGAACACTAGTACGGATCCATTGTTGATAGCAGAGATTCTGCGATATGTTCCTTGTCTCGCCTGGGTGTGGATATTGCCATGGGAGGCAACTTGTCTGTTTGGTGGCTTGGCCTTGGTGTATGATATAGCACCCCAATGCAGATGGCCTCACAGATGGCTGATATTTATACCACGGGGCCTTGAAAAGTCACCAGTGTGGAAACTGCTCTTTCTCCCTGATTAGTTTCACATCACCAAGAACACAGCAATCACATCGCACCCATTCCTCACTGCTCTGAAAACATATGACCAGTCTTCGAGTGTATGAGAGGACAGACAGCGAAATAAATGATATTGTTTGAGGATGAATATCATCTGCTGTGTGGGTTGCCCCTGTTTTCGAGGTGAAAGTGATGATGGGTTGGGACTCTCCCTCCCCTTTTTTTCCAGGGGATGAAAATGTAATCCCCCTAAGTGCAAGCTCCATGATTTTTTAAAAATCTTCCAGACTCAACACGGCTTGCATTTTAGCTTGAAGCACTTTTGACTTATGTACTTTAAGTGGATTTGCAATTTAAATTGGAGCAACAAGATGCACCTCGGACCTCCTGGCAGAGACGAAGTGCTTCAGAGAGAGTGTTCATGTCCGCCAGAACAGCTGTATCTCCCTCAACATGACATCACATGGACGTGTCAGTGTTTTGTTGATGCACGAAGACACCCTCCGAACACACGCGAGCGCGGTGTGCAGCCTGGCTGTGGCCACCTCTTCTCCTGACCTCCGGGAATGGAAGAAGTGGAGAGTTAAAAGGATTCTTGAGTAACAATATGAACCTGAGGGGGGGAGACTCCTTTGTTTAGTCCTTTCTATTTTTAGAAACTAGTGTGATGCTTCACTGTTAGTGGTTCACGGCTTGCAGCTCCTTTACAATTTAATGAGGACACGGGTGGACCTCACGGATTTATGGTGAACATCTGAAGGCGGCATTAGGCACTCAGTTTATTGATCCAGATCAGATGTTTGTTTATGGGTCCGTTAAGCCCTTCTCCTACTGTGCCATCTAACCACGCTGCAGGAACATTCCAACTGTTCGCTGCTTTTCAAGCCAACTTTATGAATTTTCACTTTTCACAAAACAAAGCAAAAAGTCGTTATAGTAAACTGTTACACAACAAAACCATGTAAATTCAAAAGAAAATGTGTCTTTCAAAATAACATCCAGCTCAATACTACCCCATGTGACCAAAGATCCAACAAATATTGACTTCCTTGCACATCTACCCTCATGAACTTTGTAAAAGCTCTGCTGGGGGCTCAAACAAAGCATTTCTTTGCTCTGCCAGTGACAAATGGAAGCACTGAATGTCGGGACTTATTACATCACATAAGGCAAGAGAAGCAATGCTAATGTTAAAACTGTAATGATGACACATTCAAGATATTGTTTTTTTTCTCCCCTTGTTAGGAGCTTTTAGAAAGCTGGCACCTTTGGGTGTTAAGAGTTCACAGAGCAACCTTGTAAACTGGTGAACTCCAGCTGAATGTGTCAGTGGCTATCAAATTTACATCAGCAGTCGAAACACTTAATGCATTCACAGTAAATTTTTAATTTCCATGTCAAAATACTGCGTACTCATCAGATTAGTAGGTAATCTGAAGCCACTTTCAGTGGATGCACCAGGCTGAAAGTTACCAGTTAACAGGGTTCTAACTCAGTGGTTTAGAATGTATGAATCAAATCAAATCAAATCAGTAGCACAAAGTGCTTTACATGTTTGAAAGCCACCCCCCAGTAAAGAGGACTTAGGTCAGGAAACACACTCACAGGGGGCCCTCTGCACTGGGTGTAGCTCACAGCTCAAAGACCAGGATGCCTCTTCTCAGGCACCCACTTTGCTAAGGGCCAGGGAGGGGCCCACAGCAGTGAAGCACTGCCGCAGACCCACACCTAGCCAGGCTGAGGTTCACCATGAAACACAGACATTCCAGCTAGAGCCAAATGCAGCCCCCAGTGCAGAGGGTCCCAGCTGAGGAAACACTGGAGATATGGAATAAAACCATAAAACTATGTAGGCTAAGAAAATAAATAGTTAAGAAAAAAAGTTGAAATATACATTAAATAAACAAATAAAAAGAAGCTAAATAAAATAAAACAAAAATAAGACATTAGTTAAAAGCCAAATGAAATAAGTGTGCCTGCTTTCATAACTGGACATTCGCTGCTGCCCTACACTTGGTCTTCCAAAAAAATAACCTCAGTGTTACAACTTTTACAGAACTCAACTGCACATGTGCTGATGAAGACCAGAAGGAGGGCATATATAACAACAGTTTTAAAACCACTGCATTTGCTTCTTGTGTGTTAAAGGGTTGGTTTTAAGGTCCTCTCAATGGTTTTTAAACATCTCAGGGGTCTTGGGCCTTCTTATCTTTCAGAATTGCTTTTACCATAAGAACCCTCCGGGCCCTAAGATCCTCCAGCACTGGCCTCTTTATGATCCCCAAAGCTAGAACACAAACTTTTGGTGAGACATCTTTCCAGCACGATGACCCCCAGGCCCTCGGTGGAATAGCCTGCTGGAGGGAAAGCAAGGCATGACAATAGTCAATACAACTAGAGATAAAAGCATGCATTAGTGTCTCCGTGTTAGCATGGAAGAGAAAGGGGTGGACTCTGGCTATATTCTTCAAATGAAAAAATCCTGTTTTTGTTACTTCTGTAAAATAAATACACAAAGTTCTACACTACCTAGCCCCCACTTACTTCTTTGACCTTCTTCATGAATATTGCTGGACTACTTATCATTCCCACCTCACGTCTCAGTACCATGGGTGCCTCAGCCTTCAGCTGCTCAGCATCCAGACTCTGGAACTGCCTCCCCCCACACACATAAGACAGTCAGACTCAATCAAATCATTCAAATCCCAACTCAAAACTCATCTGTTTAAACGGACTTACATTCTTAAACTGAACACTACACTTCGCCTGTTTTTATGCTGATGTTTTGCTTTAATGATGCTTTACAATGCTTTTATCTTTTGTTGTAAGGTGATCTTGGGTGTCTTGAAAGGCGCCTCCAAATGAAATGTATCATTATTATATTATCATTATTATTATTATTGTGATTATCATGAAGTTGATCTCAGAGTCAAATGATGCACAGATTTTGTTTACCTGATCTGATGGATTTAAAGACAGTGTTTGTAATTTTGATACAAGTTTCTCTCCCTGAGCATTAGGATCAATAATTAAACCCATTTAATATTGCAAGTTCACCCAATCAAAGGGACAGCTCATCCTAACCTTGTTAGTGTGGAGACTCAGAGCTCGCCTCATTTCCAGTATGGTCCCTGTCGATGATTAGCTTCAAAACTTTATATCAGAAACAGTTGGTTGATGTCATGGAGACTGTGTCCATAATTAAACTGTCAAGACTAAAACATGCCAGTCTCTGCCGTTGCTTTGTCTTTTTTCCATGAAGTAAAGCAATTATTCCTGTTTTGAGCCTGCTTTTCGAGTCGTGCTTGTCTCAGTCCAAGTGATGACTCAACAAATCAATTTGCAAACCACAAAGTCCGATCAAAAACAACACAAGCTGAACTTCTCCATTTTACTGCCTCCACTTTTTATCACAGTGTAGTACATGTTGCTTCTCAGTTTGTCACTGGATAAACTTGAATTATCTCCACAGGACTTCAGGCTGCAATGGAAGCGTAAACAGTAGGCCTCAGGAACCATAAAGATCCCCAAAGAAGAATTCCTTTCTTCATTTGAGAAACATTTCTCTGTGTTTCCTTTGTTCTCTGTTGGTTCATTGTAGCTATCTCTGTATGTTGTGCGTCATGTCCCGTGTCTCTTGTGCCTCTTGGTTTTGCTTCCAGAGTTTCCTAGTGTTTTTTGGTTTGTTTCTTTCCTTAAAGTTTTTAGTTTGGACTTTGGGTTTTTTGAGTTTGGTTAAATAAAAGTTTTTGTTTTATCTTCACTGGGTCCTGGGCCCTGTTCTACGAAGCAGGATTATTGCCTAGCGAGGTAGCTTTGAGGATAGGTTCAGGATTCCCTGTTCTACGACACGGGATCACTCCTCAGCGAGGCGAGTCTCCATCGCAACGTACGCTGAACGGCTAACCTGCTCCGGGGCAGGTTAGGTTCCAGATTGAACTTGTGGACTATAAAAACCCCGCCCACTGACCAATGAGCCCTCACGAAAAAATGGCTTGTCCGCTCTTAGCGCGAGACTTTTCAGGGACCGCACCGACCCACTCTCTTTTTCGGATGACCACCTTTATGAAAGTTACCGGTTTTCCAGGGAGGGGTTGGTAGTACATGACACTTTCTACAGGTAGTTAAAGGGAATGAAGAACTCTCATTGCCTTAATAAGATCTTCAATGCCAACACTCCTGTTCCATGACAATATTTTATTGCCCGTATTAAAATTGTGACAGGAATTCATGCAGGGCTCATGTGGGCTACATATCACACAACAATGTAAACACGATAGGAATGAACAAATGAATAAATTCATCTAAGAAATAAATGAGGTATGTTTCATGTTACAGTAAAAGTGCATGGTGAACAGTGCTATTTCAGGATGATAATGGCACAAAAGATTTTTTTGGCACTACACTTACGCATTTAGACTGTCAGCAATTTTCTGCCAGCTCTCCTTCCGTGCTTTAGCAGCAGCGACGGTGTTGCTTTTAACGTTAGTTACATGTTTCAGCTCGTCCTTCTCTCTCCGGCCTGCTCTGATGCTCCACTATGCTCCATGTTTGCGATTTGTCAGATGCAGCGGGCTCCACCTTATATGTGTGCACGCGCTCATTGCTTAGCTGGATCCACTTATGAGGTTGATAACCAGCGTCGTCAAACCGTGTAGCGAGACCGCCGGCTACCACGCTCAGTTCAGCGAGGTAGCTCCAAGGCTATCCCGCTAGGCTGAACTTGCTTCTGTTCCTGTGGTTCTCCTGACAGAATGTAGCTCAAATTAAATCTTAAAAGACATTATTATGGAAAAAAGGACAAGCACTTAATTAAATTTCAGCTTTTTGAAGTGCAAAAGTACACATGCGTGCCTCTTAAAGATTTAAAACCATGAGCTCAGTATGCAGAAAGAAAACACTAAAACCTCATGATGAAATTGGATTTACAGCTCTAAAAGTGGGCAGTTGACCAGTTCATTTTAACCTACCCAGGCCAGTCAGTGATCTCAGATTGTCACCACTGCGATGGAAAACCACCTCAGAACAGTTGATCTTTACACCCCTGAAGCAATGAAACCTATAAATGTCTAATGAGACTTCTGAAAGTAGTTGATTTTTTCTGTGTAACATGCACAATGATAACACAAGCTTACCTTCTCTGTTTTGTTTCATCATGAAACAAATGTGACTAAAGAATCGGGGCAAACCCGCCTCTTTTCGACTACATCTTGTCATCTCCTGTTCCACATCCCTCTGAGCACAGCTTCCTCCATGTAGTGTAAAGCCCAGTGAGTTCAAAAGTGGATGTTCCTCCTCAATTTATTCATAAGCCTTTCACCGGGAACATGAAGCAGAGGAGGATGGAGTTTAAGAACATGTTATCATGCTCTAATTAAAGGCATCGCAGCGACTGAAGCGCACCCAGGAACCCAGCAGCATGCCCAGTTCTATTTTACATCTGTAGGTCTGTGGTGAATAGGTAAACCAACGAGCTAAAGATGAATAATTAAAGCAATGAATGAATGAGTTCATCAAGCAGCACTGGAGTAAGTGACTAAATTAACAAACACACATGATGGTGTCCTTTGGAGGAGTGAAATAAGACTGATTGCTGTTTATGTCAAATCACATGACTCTGTCTTTGGGAAAGGTAATAATGTTAAATTGTTGCCTGCTGCACTTCAGGATAAACAAATCAATCACATCTCCGTATAATTTCCACCACATTGCATTCTGCATTAGAATTTGTTTTCCTCATCCCTGGCATTTTCCACCCCAGCAGGTTGGGAAAGCACTGAATCCAGCCTCCTCCTGGCACACAGGAAGGAAAGTTAGATATTCTTTTAATGACAGGAGGTTGTTTTGGAAATTTAGAAACACTTTTTCAGTGTGAGAATGTGAATAAACACTTCATTTTCACCATCAAAGTATCATAAGAAACCAGAAAACTGGTAAACATAAGGAACAGCTAATATTTACGACCTGAATTAGACAGTTTATTCAAGTTGGCTCTAATGTCAAACTAAAATGAGTTAAATCAAATTAGCTTGAGCCCAACCAGGCTTCATTTCCCCTTTAATACAGTCCTTGTTTACTTTTGAGCATCTTTAAGTGAAAAAAGTCAGAAACAGCAGTGAAGTTAAAACTTTTAATGTCAAGAATAAACAGCAGCTCACAGAAACAGACTCATTTCAGCTCCAGGCTTTCATCAACATTTCATCCACTGGCTGGGTGTGACCCATTTAAAAGCATTTGAAAAAAAAAAAAAAAAAAACAGGAAAAAAAGTTAGTATCAATTGTCTTATTTACCGATGTGAAGGAAAATAAACAGTTGTGTAAATAATCAAACAGTCTAAATGCTCTCACCATAAAGATTCAATCAAATAATACAAGTCTGATGGTTTGTGAGTGTTTTTCAGTCAAGTACACCAACTCTTCCTTTTTTTTTTTTTTAAGCGTCTTTCCACTGACTTTACTCTTTGTTTTCTCTGTCTTCACTCTTACCCTCATAAGACTGAGAAAGTAGGGGGATGTACTGTGCTTACAGCTTGACCTGGGCTGTGTCTCAAAGCTCTAAAGTTTCATCCTTGCTTCCTCTTCTTGCATTGTTCACTCAAGTTTCACTTCCAGCAGAGATGCATGGGGAGATCCATTCTGAGCTCATGTGTGCTGTAATAACCCTAATAAAACGTAAACAGTGACAGTGCTTTGTTGAACAAACACTTTCTCATAAATAAAGGCTGCACTATGTTTACTCTGTGTCCTGTTAAGAAGCTCACCAGTAAGATGCATCATTATGGGACAATTTATTAGTTATGTTACTGTTTACAAACCTGATGCTCATGAAGAAGAGTTTATGAACTCTTGTGATGTTTTGTATTTAATTAGGGTCCGAGGCCTGAGCTGAGGATACCTTCTAGCAAAGCAAGAAGGTGTCCTTGGCCACAGACAGTGTATGCTGTATCACCATTGTTGGCTGGTTTGGTTTGCCACACATAAGAGACTCAGAGAAAGCTGCAGTCATTGTGACGTTTATATCGGCATAGTTAACCTGCAGGTCCAGCCACCATTATTTTTTCCTGTTCGTGCCTTGGCAAGCTTCACTTGTAAGTACAGTGCATTTATAGATAAGCTTGTTTCATTGTTTTTTTAACTTCTAATTTGTGTCAATACTTTTTCTAATATTACAGTTTTACAAGTAAATGTCATTGCGAAGGAAGATGAAACAGTCAGGAATGTAACTTAACTTATGCATCGGACCTTCTTTTTTACTCTATTAGCTATCTATTAGGAAAATGAATCAGAGAAATTATATATATATATATATATATATATATATATATATATATATATATATATATATATATATATATATATATATATATATATATATATATATTTATTTATATGTATATTTATATATATATATGGAAACTGGAAACATTCCTCTGAGAGTTTGATCCATATTGACATGATAGCATCACACAGTTGCTGCAGGTTTTTCGGCTGAACATTCATGATGAGAGTCTCTTGTTCCACCACATCCCAAAGGTGCTCTATTGGATTTAGATCTGCGGACTGTGGAGGTCATTTGAGTACAGTGAACTCATTGTCATGTTGAAGAAACCAGTCTGAGATGATTCCAGCTTTATGACATGGAGCGTTATCCTGCTGGA
This sequence comes from Halichoeres trimaculatus, assembly GCF_033239565.1. Lineage (NCBI taxonomy): Eukaryota > Metazoa > Chordata > Actinopteri > Labriformes > Labridae > Halichoeres > Halichoeres trimaculatus. The sequence goes on along the minus strand of NW_027437188.1, from coordinate 5,027,472 downwards.
AGTAGCATCAGAAGATGGGTACACTGTGCTCATAAAGGGATGGACATGGTCAGCAACAATATTCAGGTAGGCTGTGGACTTTAAACCATGCTCAGTTGGTACTAAGGGCCCAAAGTGAGCCAAGAAAATATCTCCCACACCATTACACCAGCAGCAGCAGCCTGAACCGTTGATACAAGGCAGGATGGATCCATGCTTTCATGTTGTTGACGCCAAATTCTGACCCTACCATCTGAATGTGGAGCAGAAATCCAGACTCTTTAGACAAGGCCACGTTTTTCCAATCTTCTATTGTCCAGTTTTGGTGTTGCTGTGTGAATGTAGCCTCAGTTTCCTGTTCTTAGCTGACCGAAGGGTCACCCGGCATGGTCTTCTGCTGCTGTAGCCCATCTGCCTCAAGGTTGGACGTGTTGTGCATTCAGAGATGCTCTTCTGCAGACCTCGGTTGTAACCAGTGGTTACTTGAGTTGCCTTTCTATTAGTTCCAACAGCTATAAATTACTTGTATTGTTTCTATCTATCTATCTATCTATCTATCTATCTATCTATCTATCTATCTATCTATCTATCTATCTATCTATCTATCTATATATATATATATATATATATATATATATATATATATATATGTGTGTATATATATATATATATATATATATATATATATATATATATATATATATATATATATATATATATATATATATATATATATATACACATATATAATGTGTTCACCTTCTGACCACTTGTTGCGATAGTGCATTTGGTATGGTCCTTAGTATATGCTGAATATGAATCAAAAGGCATTAGCGGTACATGAAAGTCATTTTAGTGGCATGAAGACCTGACATGGTACACAGCAAATTCACAACAAGCGTCATCAAGGAGTTAACTTCATAATTTTTTTTACTGGATGATGAATCTGACCTGAACAGGTATAAAAAGTGGATACTGATCCTGTGTGATGTTGAATTGAGCCACTGCAGCATCCAATCAGAGAGGGATATCCCATATGAGGGCATCTGTCTGTGACTCAGACTTCCATGAAGCTAGCTCTTGTGAACCTCTGATCAGTCTCCCCTCTCCTCTCTTCTCCAAGCAAAAAACGCTTTGGGACCCCATTTAATATGGCGGTGCAGAAAGTTCCTCTGGTGCCTCTGAGGAGAGAGGAGACTGCAGTTTATCACTTTGAGGCTGTCGCTTAAAAAGGCTTCCATACTTGATTTTGTCTCTCTGTCGTCTTTCTGACATACCTCTACAATCTTCCCTTTGCTTCTTTCTCTTTCTTCTTTCCTTTCATCCCTTATGAAGAGCAGGTGGAGGTGGAAGTGGAGTGAAAAGCCTGACTGAAGCTGACTGTTGAGCCTCCTGTGGGTGTCATGTGCAGCTATCGTTGAATCACCGGTGAGAGGAGGTGTCCACTTTGTTACCCTGGGCCATGGGAGTAGAGGAGGCAGTTCTGACATTTATGTAAGTCATCAGAAGAGCATAAAGTACTGGTGTGGGTTAAAAATACAAAATAAGAAGTGAGGGGATGAATGATTACCTCATCCCTACCATTGAGCTGTCAGTTTAAAATTTAACCAGGCATCAAAAGTCTGCTGAGTAACTGGAATTTCAAAGAGTGTGGAGGAAAAATACTTTAAGCTGGCTCTGAGAAATCAAAACAAAGTGGAGAAAGATAAGCTACATTTAAAACATCCATTAACATGACTTATTAATAACACAAATACAACCAGTGAACAGAAACACGTCCTCATTTCCTCCCTCTGCTCCAAAGGTCACCATCTATGTGCTTCTGTAACCTCATCATCAAATGAAGTGGTGCTTCTCTGAAAAATGTGCTCATGCAATTGAAAAAAGTGCAGTAATCCCCTCTTGTGACCACCGTTAACTGATTCACTGCGTGTAAAATGAGAAAACAACCTTCATGCTCATTACAGGGACATTTGAGTAGCCTTCATGGAGAGCTTAGGACACCACAATGAGCCAAGCAAATTAGCTGATTAGCCTCAGATTGAAAGGTGAATTGAATGCCTTTCTTCGTCATTGATCCCGCTGCCTCTTCAGGTTTATTGACACAGAACGGGGGAGCTGGTGAGAGCGCTGTCTCCTGGCAAACAAACCAGACCAGCTTGATTGAAGGATGTGCACAGGGAGCTTGTGGGTACTAAAGTGCCTCAAGTGTTTGTTTAATTTGGATGATTGTGTAATTCCTCGGTCCAAATCCCAAACACTCTTCCATTACTGCTGCTGCTGGCCTCTTGCTGATGAAGTGGTCTCCATGCTGGTCAGTGGGGGAGCTGAGTGATGGGAGCCATATGGCGGTGAAGAGCCGGCGTAAATCAACGGATGCTTTGCATCATACAGTATGTCAGGTGTGAGTGTGGCTGAGGGCCATCCATCTTCCCCACATCTCTATTCATCACTTAAGGGAAGACCAAACAGCTGAATAAATCCAGAAGAAAAAAACACAACAGCCTTTAGTTTTATTTTTATTCTCTTATTAAACACCTGTAAATATATGTAGTAGAGACAGTAAGGCAACCTGCAGGCAGAGAAAAGTGAATCACAACCTGCACAAAGAGACACCACAGCTTCTCAGATTCAGCCAAGGGCATCTGGGTAAACGGATAGCATGTGTTAAAAGGTGAAGGCTTCTTCCCTGATGTCAAGGGGCTTTTGAACAAACCTGTTCCATTTGTCTGTTAAGTGACTGGAGGATGCTTCTGTATCCCTTTACACTCCTTCTCAGCCCAAGGTCAAGCCCATGATGCTTTTTTTGAAAGGATTTCTTTGTACTATAAGAACCCTCGCTTAGCAAAAAGGAGGTCTTTGAATTCATAGCTGTGAAGTGATCTGGTCTAGAGAATTGCTTGATGTTCATGAAAAGATTAATTGCAGAGATAGGAATAATGCAGCTCTGGCACAGGTGTCCAAATGATTTGCAGATATAGAAAAATGTGTACTAGAATAAAAAAAAAAATACCTATAGAATTGAAGTTTAAAGTTCTTAATAATAGATTTTATTTAAACTTGAACATTGAAGAAGCAACTTGTAGTGATTAAACCAGTGAATTATCTCAGCACCTGAAGCTCTTGACAATATTTTCATAGGTCAAGTATCACTTGGAATCTATGGTCACCTAGTGACATCACTTCAGATGTCACAGATTTTTGATGGATAAGCAAACTCTTAAATCAGGCATCTCAAACCCGGGCCATGGAGGGCCAAGAGGCTGCAGGTTTTCTTTCCAACCAAAAACTCCACCAGCTGATTTCACTGATTAGTCCCTGCTCTCTGCTTGAAGGTGAGGTCATCAGTGAAATGAGCTGGTGGAGTTTTTGGTTGGAAAGAAAACCTGCAGCCTCTTGGCCCTCCATGGTACGAGTTTGAGATCCCTGTCTTAAATGGACCAACCCTTTACTTCAAAACATTGAGGCAATGCACAATATCCAGCAGAAGTCGTAGGGGAATCCGGGGACAGTAATAACATTTTATACATTTTTGTCTGTAACTTAGAGCTCTTTTAACCTAGTGTCTTCAAACAGCTGAACAAACTAGTTTCAAGTCTCTGCTATTGAATGGCCCAGAAAATGGGCAATAGCAAAAGCATATGTATGGCTTATCTCAAATACAGGGGGTGAAATGTTACAACTGAGTGTATTATTCAATAAGTTTCAAAGGCATCAATGTTATCAACATAATAAATAGTTTTCTTGAAAACCAGTTAAAAAGATGTTTGAAGAAAATAAGTATTCTACTCCTTTGAGGATTGTCATTTTATAAGAGGCAGCTGGAGTTGTATTTTGACCCTATTTCAAATGCTCTCATGAAATCATCCTCACACTTTCATTCATTGAATCATTTCTATTTTTCAAAAAGTTAAGGTAAGAACAAAATCCTAACTCTAACTCTCTTTAAAAAAACAAAAAAACAAAAAACAAAACAAAACAAACAAAACAAACAAGTACTTTCTGCATCAAAAGAATGCATATTTACTCAAAACCTAACCATAAAGGTTGTCAGAGCTGCCCGCTTTATCAAATGTGACACAAACAAAAAACATATTGTTACATAAAATGATATAGCAATATTTTTGTGGGTTTTAAAGGTTCAACAAATAAAAATAGATAGATAAATAAAAGAATAAAAAGTTGTCATTTTTTTTGATGGGTCAGGCTTTACAGGGATAAACTACACTTATATATTAACACTTATGATAATAAAACTGTAAAAAAAGGTGCAACTGTGAAGCTTGAACTCCTGTGTGCAAGCTTCACAGGCCCTTACATGACATTTTATGCACTTAACCCATTTTTTAAATGTTACATCTTACCCTAAGGAATATTGTTACAACTGTCCCTGAGAGCATTAGCAATGAACTAATTTAGCTAACAGCTAACAGCTAAAACATTACTACAAACAATCAGAAAGAAAGATAGCTAAACATTAGTACATTTGATGAGTTCAGCTACAAAGCAGGCTGGGTAAAAAGAAAAATAATTTGAGCCAAAAGAAAAAAAAAATCTTTCGTAGCTTAGAATTGTGTTTCCCTCACGTATTTAGCTGTGTGTGCTTCAAGACAATACTTCTTTCACATGTGGACTTGAGGGCTGCATGGTGGTTTTATGGTTAGCACTGAAGCCTCACAGCAAAGAGGTCACCAGTTTGGTTTCCAGTTTATCCTGTGGGCCTTTCTGTGTGGAGTTTGCATGTTCTCCCTGTGCATACCTGGCTTCTCTGCTGGTACTTTAGCTTCCCCCCACAGTCCAAAAACATGCTCATCAGATTAACTGGTTAATCAAAATTGTCTGTAGGTTTGAGTGTGTGTTTGAAAGGTTGTTCATCTGTGTGTCAGCGACTAGTCCAGGGTGTACCCAGTCTCTTCCCTTGAGACAGCTGGGATAGGTCCCAGCCATCCGAAAACGGATGGATGGATGGATGTGGACTAAGGGCTACAATGTGCATGCAGTGAATGAGGTGATTCCTAACTTGTTCATGATTGGAGCAATTGTCAACGCTACAACTGCCCTAAGTTATAACTGTTCCTATTCTCCCCCACTTGTTCACCATGGGTTAGCTGGTCTACATGCTGCAGGTAGAATAACATGTCTGTCAGCAGCATAAAAACAGACTCCACACAGAGCGTACATGCACAAAGGGATAGGTACCAAATTAGGTACTCTTAAAGGTACCGACAAGATTCTGTCAAAAGTACCGGGTGCTGAAGCCAAAAGATACCATGTTTAGGTACCTAAATGCATCCTTGTGACTGAGGGACTGGAAGAGTAGACAATTTTCCATGCTCGGCATGAACACAGCATTGTAAGGTTATATATTGAAGAATAAATATGTTAATTTTTTATTTTATTTTATTTTCTATTATTAAACAAATTGATATTTTTACTACATAATTACAAAAAAAAAACTAAATTTGGCACCGTTGAGTACCGGTACCAATTGCACTCTTCCGGCCAGTTCCTCCGAGATGTTCCAAGGTCCAGATATAACAAGTGAGGGGACCGTTCCTTTTCCATCGCTGCACCCTCTTTGTGGAACAAGTTGCCCCCAGACATCCGCACCACCACAGACTTTGGTCTTTTTAAATCTAAACTTAAAACTCACTTTTTTAGAATGGCTTTTAACCCTGACTAAGGCTTTTAGGTACCGTGCTCTTATTAGTTTTTAACATGTTTTATCTCTTCCTAATGGCTTTTATGCACCCTTATGCACACCTCCCCTTGCATTTTTATGTATCTTTCCTTTTTTATGTATCGTTCCTTTTATCCTAAGCTACTACTGTAAAGCACTTTGGGGGCCTTTTGGGTTCTGTAAAGGGCTCTATAAATAAACTTTGATTGATTGATTGATTGATTGATTGAATTGCCAGCTACCGGGCATTGGTAGCGTATAATCTCGAATGTGAAAGGTACCTATCCCTACACACATATCTATATTATTGTTTTAAAAATTAGCAAAGTTAAAACAAAATAGAAGTGTCCAGGTAAATTATTTGACAAATATCTCACAAAACCCAACCCCCAAAAGACTGACCTCTCCCTTTAAAGCAGAGCACGACTTGTGTTTCATTTGGCGGGCACAGATGCTTCTGCAGCTCGTGTACTGCTCAATGTTTAAGATGCAGAGGTTTGCTTGTTAGATAAACGTAAGGGTTACAATATTCTGATGTAACACCTTCAGTTTGTGTCTACTCCCTTTGTAGCTGAATAAAAAGAAAAAAAGACAATTTATAGTTGCTCCCAGGAAAAACTTAACATTCAGGATCTTCTTCATTTACCTTCAGTTTTTATATTAACTAACAAATCAAGTCTTGATTTGTTGTACCTGCTGTGCTTCATTTGCCGTGTTTGTAAATTTACACTGAAGAGTGTGACGGTATGTCAGCAGATGAGGAATGACTCTCTCAACTGTGTCTTTAAACAGCTCGATCTGAGATCCTTATAGGGCTGAATTTGTGTGTCTGCAAATGTATTTATGCACTACATAGACAGAGAGTCTTTGTTTGACAAAAGCTACTCCAAAGCTGATCAAACAAAATGAAATGTACAGTCAGAGCTGAAGGTTAAACAACCCATTTTTTCTCTAGCAGACAGAGAAAATGATGTAGGATTACGTTATGTATGCTTTGAGGGCCAGAATAACCCCTGAATTGAAAACCCTTTACAGCAGGAAAAAATGGTATTGGTCACAGACAATTCAATGCCCTGAGCCAGGGACTAGTCTTAAGCCCAGGCAATTTTCCAGAGCAACCATGGGCTGAGGCGTGACTGATGCAATGACCAGTGAAGCAAGATCATTTCTTTGACAAGCCCCACCAAGAAAGGATGAGGAGAAATGAAAAGTTCAGCACAAAGCAATGATAACCTCACGGGGCATTGTGGGCCAAGTGACACTTACATCTAACTGTGTCAAAGTTTCTTTTGATGCAGGTGATCATGAGGCTCCGCTGTGCCTCCCTAAGCCTGTGTTACGCTGAAGAAATATCAGGGATGCTTCCAGAAATGTCTTTCATTCTCTGGGGGTTAGAGCAGAAAAACATCCCTGCCCGCAGTAACACTGCCTCAGAGCCACGATCAAACAGTTTGAAAAAAAAAAATGGCTCTTAGAGAAATACCAAAAGTGGCCTGCAGACTTAAGAAGAACACACTTACACTACACAGACACTCAACCTTCATTCTGCAAGCGTTGGTGTGTGTGCTGTTTAGGCTGCTTAGCATCCACATGAGGAAGCTGATAATCATGCTCAGGGGATGTCCATCCACAGGCGACCCTGATTTACACACTTTTAAAATCTGTCATATTGATTCATTGCATTATGAGTTGTCCAAGGTGGTGTTTGATTTTTTAACCTGAGCTCCAGTGTCCTTTTTTTTTTTTTTTTTTTTTTTTATAGCGCTTTCCAAAAACTCAAAGTTACTTTACAAGGCAAATAAAGATAAAGAGCAATTTAAAAACAGATAAAAACAAGATAATGAAATAACAGTAACACACGTATAGAAAAAAAAGACAAGACAAAAACAGTAAAAAAAAAAAGTGCAAGGAAAAAGCAAAAATCAGAATTAGGAGATGTTAGTTTAAGTTACAAGCGGTGCAGAATAGGTGAGTTTTGAGTTTTGTCTTGAAGGTGGAAGGGTGAGCAGAATCACAGAGGTGTTGTGGGTGAGTTCCAAAGGGAAGGGGCAGCGACAAAGAAGGCTCTGTCCCCCCCAAGTTCAGTGCTTGGTCTGTGGGACGGTCAGAAGGTTTCTGACTGAGGAGCAGGGGGTGTAGGAAGGGGTGGAGCATGCCTGTAAGGTATGATGGGGCCTGGTTGTGGGGTGCATTGTGAGTAAGAAGGAGGATTTTGAATTTGATACAGTATAGGACAGAAAGCCAGCAGAGATCTTGAAGAATTTAGTTTGAAGCGAATATGTAGCTCTGATCATACAAACGTGAGCCTGTGATGTTTACATGACAAGTGGAGAAGACAGAGTTAGAGGGTGTACCTGTGTCATTGTGTCGTTCTGCTGTCTGGGAGCCAGACAATTGTATGAGTCCCCCCGATCCAAGCAAGTAGCAAGTCATTTGGTCCAAGTCTCAACTAAGGCTGTATTCAGACCAGAAAAGTCCTTTGGTCCACTTGTTTGGTCCGGACCAAAAGCAGACTTTATATTTTTCGTTTGGTGCGGTTCGTATTCAGATTGTACTTTTTACAAGTGGACTATATACTGTAAACACATCCACGTGTGTGATCAGTGCTCTCATTGGACAGCACTGACAAAGGCGGCACACAGAATACAGACTCGGAAATGGAGGTAAACATGTGAGTTTGTGCTCTTATTAGAGCTGCAAAATCATTTTCAGTTTCAAGAGCAGCTCCTTCAAAGCAGGCTTAACAACACCGTTTACAATTTTGGAACAGCGAAGACGAATGCGCGCAGCAAAGAGATGCTATGCTCTGCGTGTCCTGACCCACAACATGCCAGCAACAGCGTGGCTAAACAGAAGACGGAGGATCAGGTATGAAGACGGTTAGGTTACGGTGGCTTTATAGGCCCAAAAGGCACATGTATCCTGTAGTTAGTTTGGATGGACCTTGGTTTGTATTCAGACCTGCACCAGAGAACCACAAACCGCACCAGAGTTCGTTTGGAAACTCCGAGACCACATGAAAAAGTGGGTCTCGGTCCGGTTGTTTGGTCCGCACCAGGGTTTGTTTGTGTCTATTCACACCTGCATGGAAAGTCCGCACCAGCGTGGGAAACGAACCCTGGTCCGTTTAAAGAGGACCAAACAGTCCAGGTCTGAATACGCCCTCAGTCTCAAGTTTTTCTGTTGTGGGCAAGTCAAGTCACAAGGTTGTAGAGTCGATGGATATATCTCAGATTTATATCTTGAAGAGAGAAACCTTATCTTCCTAAAGTAAGTCAAAAATACCATGTAGATCAATCTGCAACTCGACATGAATTCAACCATTTATTTTAATACTTTAGTGGAGAGGTATAATTATATTTTAATATGTCGTTTATCATCAGTCACACATTTAGCTGCCAATAGTGCCTGGCCATGTGCATTTGTTTTGGTGGCATGGGGTCCTTTACCCACCTTCCTAGAGAATAACAGAGTGGACTAAACGTTACTATAGCTAGAGGAGAAACTTATCTGAGGCTAAATGAGAAGGAATAAAGGTTTTGCGTGGGGCTTATTTACTCTGCTGACGAGTCAAGACTGGATGTTTGATATGAAGAGAGGTAAAGTGTTGAAAACGGGGGCTTGCTGCCATGGATGGATATTATTTATGCAGTCCCATCGGCTACATTAGCCCATATCAACGTTTGGGAAAGTGGTGAGTGAAGCTGTTTGTCTTATTTTTAGCAACAATGTTCAAAACACCATCGACAAACATATCACCAACACACACACATGCTCACGCCCACACACTTCTAATAGTGTTAGCTTGGTTTCACTTCCTTGGCTACATGAGCAAGTGTGTAGTCTTTTTCCTTTATTTAAGCGTTGCATATCTTGCGTTGCACGTTCCTCCTTTTTCCATTCGAGTAGAAGTTTTTAAACACATACTGCTCTACTTTTGGAGGAGCAGAATGGGCTACCAGCTCGGGTGCAGTCACCATTATTAGCACTGTGTTGTGTGTGCTCATTGGCTGCTTGCGTACTTGTGATCTTGCTACACACCTGTATCCAATCAATCAATTAATAAAAATGTGAACCTATAGCGTGGTGAACATGCTATGAGTCGTCTGAGGCAGCTCGTCCGAGTCGAATCGAGTCTGAAGTCATTGGGTGCATCTCTATGCGTTAACTTCGTGCTTCCTCCATCCTATCTCCTCCATGACACCGGAAGTAGTTTCCCAGTCGCCATTTTGAAGACTGTCCCAAAGCAATAATTGCGCTCAGAGGAGAGAGGAGAGAGGATGGAGGAGACTGATTGGAGGAGCGATGATGGAGGAGACATGAGAGCCGGCTTTGCGGGAGTCTTTTCACTTACTGACGCGCCCCTATGTGGAATATCACTCTCTGATTGGACGTTGCAGCGGCTCAGACTTCTCTTCATGAAACTTCACAAAAACACAACAGAGTTTCATGGGAGAAAAGACGAGCTGAGGACAGGCACAGAGGATCGTTCAGAAACTGATCATGAATCTGGTAATAAAGTGTTCGCTGTGAGTTTGAAGCGTAGAACACTGAACACAACCATCATCAAATCAATATAACACAGGATTAATACAGAAAACTGACTGATAAATAATATCTTCCTGAGACACAATAAGTTCGGTTATATTAATAAGCTTCAGAGGTCACGATCAGATGTGCTCAAGATAAAGGATAAATAATTCATAAATAATCTCACAATTACGCATTTTACCGGAAAAGTGATCCATGAGCTTCTAAACAGCACACAGAATAAACAGAGAGCAGGTTTTCTTCATGGTAACGTGTGGGTTTAACTGGTTAAAGAAACAGACAAAGCTCCGTTTCTGTTTGATCAGAGTTATTACAGCGCACATGTGCTGACACACAAACAGCTGTTAGAGCTGACTGACAGATGATCCAGAGGTGATCAGCTGATGCCGTCGTCACTGAAACACGTCGCTTCATGTGACACTTCGAAGGAGAGGATGTTCCATTGCTCTAAAAACCAATCTCCTCTCTTTATTTCCTCGCGTCTCTCCCATGCGTCTCTGGTGGGAGGGACCAAGACACAAGTGAACGACGCATGTGGAGGAAGGAAGGATGGAACTTTGGAGATTTGAGACGCAGCCATTGTCTTTCATGTCAAGTGCAGCCTCAAGTTTTTTATCCTCATGCTAAGTCGAGTTGCAAGTCATCAAATTTGCGACTTGAGTCGAGTCTCTATGATTCGAGTCCAATTGTCTGCTGGGAGCACTTTAGATTCAGTATGAGCTCTGATGACGGCGGTAAGAAGTGGCGGATAAACCCGCAACTGAGTGTTGCCAACTTAGAGACTTCGTCGCCACATTTAATGACTTTTCCGACCCCTCTGAGAGTTTTTTTTTTTTTGAAGATGACAGCTCTTGTGACTTTTCTGGCATTTGGAGAATCTGAGGTCAAAGTGTGTTTTGATCTCCTCAATGGTCAGCGTGTATGAGTCCCTCCCCTAACCAAAACACAGACAGACAGTCCTCCTCACCCACAGCAGTCTCCTCCTGCTGCTCCAGAGCAGACAACTGCATTTAAATGAATCAGGCAAGTGTGTGTCTCATTATGGTCACTTCTGCTGGTCCCCAGCCCAGATAAAGGAGGAGGGTTGATATTTAGACATAAAAAAAAAACAAGAATAGACAGAAGAAAGTTGATTTGTAGTTCTAAACATATTGATGATGTTATGTTTTACCTGCTTTTTGTCTCTCCCACATTTTTTCTCTCTCCTACAGAGTCCATGGCAATTACATGCAAATGGATTATTCTGCAAATTAGACAGCAGTGTCATTTAGTGGCTTTTAGTGACTTCTGGGACAGCCAATAGTGACTTTCCTTACTGAGGAGCTGGCATGTTGAAACTAGCAATGTTTCACTCAGCTTTAATGATGTTTGAAATGGGAAACAGCCTCGTTCTTTCTGGTTTTTCATGACTAAAGATGACACCATTGGTTAAAAATAATCTGTTGATGGTGGATTATTAGGGTATATGGTAATCTGGGGTGTTAAAAACAACAACAGTGTACACCAAATTAAACTGAATACCATGACCACAAAACTGTGATGAGAACTGAACCGTCTTTTTTGTAAACCCTTCCATCCCTAAAACCCGAGCACGTGAACTCAAACTGTTTCAAGGGATTTAAAGAAGTTCACAAAGGAAATGAAAAAGGAACTGAAAAAGGAAAGCTACATGCAAAAAAGGAGAGTTCCCTTTTTCTGTTCTCATTTCCAAGATGCTGTCAGCAAACACTTTGAATGATTAACATTGCCTACCAACCTCACATCAGATCTGTTTTTCATGATGGATGGGCCTGTTATAGCAAGAGATTATCAAAAAACAGAGCAGCGGCTGCATGGATAAAAAGTTCATTTCTGGTTATCACTGTTTCGATTTGTAACCTTTCTGGCTGTAAACACAGGTCTCCATCTCTGTCCTTACCTTTCAGGCTGGGTGCAGGTTTCATTCATCACCAAAGCAGAAAAAAAAGATATTTCCATAGATCACTCCATGTACTCTGTGAAGAAAGCACAACTGTTAGCATTAGCATTCTGGTTTGATTCAGGCAAACCACTTGAGGTGAGTTGAATAGCTTCAGTTTGAAGCCTTGAGGTGCTTTTCTTGCATCTATCTTGATTCTGTGTCCCTTTCTTCACAGACACATTTATTTATGGCCTTCTTAATTCACCCTGATGGCATCTAGCTCTGTGCACGAGTAGTCACACTTTGGATAGGACAAGTCATGATGAGAGTTGTTCCATGTAAAACTAACATTAACCAGAGAAAGAAGCGCCGGTAAGCTCTCGTCTCCTGGGATGGCTCACATGCATGAGAGGAAGACAGCTCAGCCCTGCTTGTGTGATTTCCAATAACACAGGTAATGAATATGATAATGGAGGTTCGGTCGGCCCCGTACGTCAATCAAGTTTGAATCAGGTAAAGTGGCACGTACTATGGAAACTATCATGCTTGAGTTGGCGCAAATGCTCCAGAGACGTGGACAGAAAATACACAATCAACTGCAGCTACAAGTCCCAGAGGTCCTCTGGGATTCTTTGCAGCTAACTTAAAATGGAGATTGCTTCAACCTCTTGGTACAAAAATAGTGTTCCATTTAAGCAGACCCATAAAGGAGCTGAATGGATGTGTATGTGCATTCTGGGAATGATTTGTTTACACTTTAAGATGTAAGTTCCAAAGGTTGATACAATACTTTTGGATAACAGGCATACTCAAGAGCAAGAGAAGATTGCTAATGAGCAAAAAGTAACAAAGTTTTTGGAGTAAGAATGAAGCCAAATACACTCACTGGCCATTTTATTAGGCACCCCTGTCCAACTGCTCGTTAACGCACATTTCTTATCAGCCAATCACATGGCAGCAACTTATTTAGGCATGTAAACATGGTCAAAATGATCTGCTGCAGTTCAAAGAGAGCATCAGAATGGGGAAGAAAGGTGATTTAAGAGACTTTGAACGTGGCATGGTTGTTGGAGCCAGACAGGCTGTTCTGAGTATTTCAGAAACTGCTGATCTACTGGGATTTTAACCCACAACCATCTCTAGGGTTTACAGAGAATGGTCCCAAAAAGAGAAAATATCCAGTGAGCAGCAGTTCTGTGGGTCACAATGCCTTGTTGTTGCCAGAGGTCAGAGGAGAATGGACAGACTGGTTGGAGCTGATAGAAAGGCAACAGTAACTCAAATAGCCACTGGTTACAACCGAGGTCTGCAGAAGAGCTTCTCTGAACACACAACACGTCCAACCTTGAAGCAGATGGGCTACAGCAGCAGAAGACCACACCGGGTGACCCTCCTGTCAGCTAAGAACAGGAACCTGAGGCTACAATTTACACAGCAACACCAAAACTGGACAATAGAAGATTGAAAAACGTTGCCTGGTCTGATGAGTCTGGATTTCTGCTCCACATTCAAATGGTAGGGTCAGAATTTGGCATCAACAACATGAAAGCATGGATCCATCCTGCCTTGTATCAACAGTTCAGGCTGCTGGTGGTGGTGTCATGGTGTGGGGGATATTTTCTTGCCATATTTTGGGCCCCTTAATACCAACTGAGCAGTCATGCAGACATCAGTAGTTGTGAAATGTGTACTTTACAATTAAAAACAAATTCATTTTATACGTTGTGAAATAAAAAATACAACTAAAGAAAGCTTTTGCAGTTCTATTTTTGGTATACTACAGAATTGTTCAGTTAAATTTTAGATTTAATTAATTTTTTAAGATGCTTTTTTTTTAATCCCAGTTTCAATTTATTCTTTTTTTTTTTTTTTTTTTTTTTTTTTTTTGTTAAAGCTGTAGTGTGTTGATCCTGTATTTGTAATACAATAAACAAATGTTGCTGGAGTGTGGGCTCACATAACCTTCAGTACCCTGCTCGGGGCACCCCAGTCTAAAAAGTCTGTGCATGCCACTGCTTGTCATCGGGTGCCTTGTTCTAGTCTATGTGATGTTGCTCTGCTCCTCAAAGGGTGGATTTGTGCTAAACAGAGGGTTTTATTGAGGATCAAGGATAAAGGACTGAACTGAACACTGCAATGTGGTCCTGTTGCAAAGTGGTACAGCCAATAACATTAGTTCCTATCACTCATTTGCTTGTCACATGTCTAAAACTTGAAAAACCAAACAAAATCAAAGCTGCAGGCAACGTTAGATGGGTCCTTAGGTCTTTTGTCGGTTTGTCATGTTGTGCGTCTCAATGAGACAAACATTATGGTGTTTGTTTCATCTCTCTACGACATTCCTAGTGGCTGCTAGGGCTGTTTTAGCATGCCTAGGTTGCTCTACAGAGCTCTTTATGGAATGTCGGGGGTCATGTTTGGTATCAAATCGCAATTTCATGCGATTGTGAGGTGTGTACCAATTTTGGTGAGTTTTTGAGCATGTTAAGGGGGGTCTAATTTGCGTTCTCGGGCGAGTGGAATGATAATAGGGAAAAAAAAAAGAAACGGACAAAATACAATAGTGCCCTCTGCCTTTGGCTGAGGACCCTAATAATGGAAAAAAAATATTTGAACATTTTTAATATCCTGTTTGTTTAAACTGAGTTTAAATATGTAAAACATTATCCTCATCATAGTTTTATGCAATTATACCCCCCAACACACACACTCACACACACAAAACAAAAACAAACAAACAAACTAACTAACAAACAAAAACAACCTCATACTGTTTTGGAAATCGTTTGGCGGGAATCACTGGGCTATGGTCTCATGGCAGGTCAACTACCAAAAAGCTTGTATCCTGAATCTTGGTAAATGTAGGTTTCAAGTAAAGAACTGATGAATGCATAAAGGAATGTAACACCTTCTTCAGACATCCCTCTGCTGCTATGTGGCTGTGAATGCCAGCCTTCTTCATCCATTCATCAGGGGTCACGTCTAGTTTCCTATAACCTTGCATTTTTCACCTGCTAGTTTGGGGGTGTAACTAACTAATCACCAGGTTTGGTTTGCGTATCACCTGAGGTCTTAAAATTAAACTGAGCTAATTTGCATTGCCAATATTAAACTTAAGTGAAAGAGAAATGTATAAATCTAAATCACACAACATTTTTCACAGCTAAATTCAATATCCAGACTTTGTGATACACCTTTTTTAAAATTGTAATTAACTGTTATTTGGAATTTTGGAGTTCAATTTTCTGTATAGTACAGTGGTGTGAGCGTGTGTGAAGCAGCTTCAGTTGGTTTTCACAGCTCCTGCACAGTTTTCACAACTCCGATTCAACGCTTCATGCAAGACTGCTGCAATTTCCTACGGACTAAACAAACATGCTTAGTCCCAAGACTATGGATATCTCTATTTCTGGGTGAAACAACATATTGCTTCCCTGGATATTTTTATAATGAACTTGCATCATAAATCAATTCATTTTCTCCCCGTGCATTGCACTGCACTGGAGAAATTGCAGCTGTCTTGTTGCAAATTCATAAACATGCAGTGGGGTAAAATGTAGCTCGGCAGAGTTATTATCGTATCTTGCATCAGCTGCAGAGATTGGAGGCTCCGTGAGCTTGAAACTGCTGTTTACTAACTAGTGAAATACAGCTTGTGACACATTCTCACATGTAATGAGCTTGGACACTGAACTGGGGTTTTATAAGAAACAAATTACAACCTAGCATGCAGCTGTCACTTTGCTTTAGTATGGAGGGCCACCCACTAAATATCACCTGGCTCATTATTGTGCTGAGCGTCATGGCTGCTGCACGGGGAGGAAAACAACATTCTGGAGGTTTTTTCTCATCAGGACCACTGCGGGGTACCACATATTATAAATCCTGGTATGTGTTCTGCTTACATTTCATGAGGTGCATGTTTTATTTGTGAAGAGCCAGTGTGTTGTATGAATACACTTCATCACATTCAGTCATGTTTGTAGGAGGCAGCAGGTCTAATGCTACTCTTTCAAATGGCAAAAGTCAGTTTAACTTAAAGTACCATCACATTAAATGGTTAAAAAGGTAGTTTTTGTATGCAGCATGCCCCCTGGCTATAGCTGACATTTATGCCTGACTGAATTGGTTTACACCACATAGGGTCAGCTGCTGCACTGTAGGTGGGTAACAGGGCCGCGCTCAATGATTGCAACACAAGTGTTTGTTAAAGAAGCTAAATAAGGAACGCGAGCGGATTAAAAGCAGAATTCTCCCCAGGTCTGCTCCAGAGGGTGTGTTCACTTGCGCCGCAATCCACTTTGATCAGGCTCCAACACCGCGGACCGGCTGCAGCTTCATGGCAAACACAAAATGTGGAATGTGACTCACACGACACTGACTGATTTGTGGCCCCACAAAATGGATTTGCTGGGCCGGAGCCAGCCTTTCGGCCTCTCTGTCTTCTCATTCTGTCACCTCCTCTCTCGTTTTCCATCTACAGAGTTTCAAAGCCCTAATTCTTCCTTTTTTCTGCTCTTTCTGTGGGTGAGGATTTCCACTGTTGCTGTGTGCTGGAGCCAGTGTTTGCTCCACGGGCCTTCAGTTTTCATAAAATCTCTTGTTAGTGCTGCTGAATATCTAGCACTATATTCTTCTACTCTGATTCTCACACCATCACAATCAGAATAATAAAACCAGTGGAATGTAGATGCATTTGGGTATGCATGAAGCATAAGCTGAAGTGCTGGCAGTAAAATTGGGACTGGAAAATGATATACTTTTCATCGGCTCACATCTTGCAAGTGGTAGCCTTGACAACGCTGTTAACTTCAACATTAAACACGAGTGGTGGAATGACCTCTGAGCTGCCATCAAAGTACAGATAAGAAAAATGCCATATGGCTGCCATAATTATACCTGTCACGTCCAGAACCAAAAATAACTCACTGGATGCAGAACAGTTGAATCATTTCTTTTACAGATGAATGGGTAGAACAGAGGAGCCGCTCCACTGTTCTGCTGCGCTCCTGGTCTGGAATGACAGCTCGCAAATTGGATATTATTAGAGGATGATATCATCACAGAGTCGTATCACTCTCATGCCTTTGTGTCTCTTCAAAGGTGCCCCAGAAACAATGTGATCAAGGCAATCAAGGGATTATCTTATCTGATGATTTCTTTAAGTGGTTGATAACACTACGCTGTGTGTGTGTGTGGGGCAAGCAGCTGAAATGACAGAAAGGAGACTCGTTTTTTTTCTTCCATTACTCTTTGTCTTCTTTCTTGGTAGGATGGGGAAGGGATGTTTACATGTCATGAATGAATGGAAAAAGAGGAGTATTTTCTAGTTAAGAGGGAGAAGGAAATGATAGTCAAACAAAACTGTGAAGACGAATGTTTGCGGAAAGAGGGAGTAAGCACGTGTGTGTGTGAGCTATGCAGAGTGGACCAGAGAAAGGGGCAGAGCTGTTCTTTTTCTGCTCTCAGCTTGTGGTGCTTGCATAGTGGAAGAGGAGGAGTCCTCTTGCCTGCATTAGCACTGCAATGTCAATGAGGACTCCTGTATATCAATGACTATATGAATGAACATTTGCATAGCTACAGGAAGAAACCATTCACAATTTGTCTCATTAAAACAGCACCCTCTACGTCAAAATGAAAAATGTGACATCATGTTTTTCTAAAAATAGCACCTTTGGAAATTGCTGCTCCTTCCGTGCATAAAGCATTAATATAGCTGTTTCTTTTTTTTTAGCGGCTTATGTTTGAATCACTTTGTTTGTTGCCATGCAGAAAAAAAAAAAAAAAAGTGTGGGTGTGTTTTCTGTGTATTAGGGTGGACAGGGCTTAATATAGTGCAATGGGAACAAAGCACCAATGCCTAGCTGGCACATGGTGCGATTCACAGCACATCAACGAAAAAATAAAAAATAAAAAAAAATTCATAGTCACAATGAGAGAGAGGGAGAGGCAAAGGAAAGAAATCAGGATCAAGGCCATCTGGTAAAAATAGCCGCCCTCCCTGGCATTTTTCTATACCTCACAGCACCCCCCCCTCCCCTATAATAGCAAATATACACACAGCTCAGGGCTACTGCAAACAGAATGGTGCAAGGCAGATCAGCATGCCCGGCGGAAAGATGCGAGGGGTTATGGTAATGCTTTTGGAAGACAAGCTTCCTCCTCAGGACATTCTGCTCACTTCAGCCCGTCCCTTAGCTCTGTTCAATGAACACCAACAGACAAAAAAAAAATCATCAACACGAAGAGAGTGGGCACAAAAACATGTCATGATGATGCACAAAGTGATAGCAAACAAGCACTATTTCCTGCACTGTCATAAAAACACATGCAAAGCAAAAATTCACCTTGAGCCTGTCTGAAAATCAAAGTGACCCTTTAAAGGGGACATATCATGCTTGTTTCTCCTTTTCACTATGCCAGACTAGGATGCCTGTAAAGCATTTCTGCCCTCAGTACAAGTCATTTAGTTCCTTCATTGCCCCACAATAGCGTTCTCAATATCCTCAGTTTAGGTCATTCTGAAGATCTTGTTGAAACGCTCCGTTTCCAGAATGACCTCCAGTAACCTCGCAACGTCACAGCCCTTTGTGCTCTGATTGGTCAGTTCTATCAGAGGGGCGGAGGGGGTAGAGCCAGGGGGCGGTTTTTGCAGCATGGCAGTATTTACAAAATCGCCATACTGGATGGGGCAGACCGAGCAAGTTTGCTGTTTGCCAAAACTTCACCGTAAGGGATTGATAGCACTAATAAAATGGCAGAGTGTAGGATACGTCCTTTTGTATTGGACCCTGAGTCAGACCTGGACGGTCCTGCAGCTCAGGAGGAAGAAAATCCAACTGGACACAGATCATCTCAGGACGCTTCAGTGTGGTGAGTCAAACCGGTACTGTAACATGTATAGTTTATACGTTAATAGTCGGCTCTTGGTGGGTGTATCCCTCGGTGGCGGTTGTGTGACTAACTGACATCACAGAGGAGGGGCTGCTTTATCAGATTACACCAATAAAATGAAAGGATCCTCGTGTCGTCATGAAGGTCGAAATCTCGAAGCCAAATGTCAATGACCTATTTTCAGAGGCATCAAATCTCGTTCTAGGATATCAGAAAAAATACAATATCTCATTTTTTGAAAATTCAGGGGGTGAAAGGTCTTGTTTTCAAATTTATTATTTTATATGTAGGTATTAAATCAGGGATCAGCATGATATGCCCCTTTTAAGGTACCAGGCCACTGATTTTGTTAATGCTTAATGCAACAGCTTTCATATCTTTTTCAAGGTACAGCAGAAACATCATGGTAGTGCAGACAGGCTGTAAGGGAATAGCCAAGCACATGATGGATGCTTCCCTGCACAATGGTGTTATACTAAATAGGTCTTTTAAATTCATTAAATACTTCCTTTACTTTGGATAAGCCCATGCAAGCAAGAAGCATTATACTTGCAGATCACCCTGGCACCGCTCTGACTGAAAGTCATTCCCGCAGATTTTACATATCTGGCCACTGTGGCGGAATATCCTCTGTCACTTGCTGTTTGTGATTGGTGAATACACAATGCATGTTTTCCTCCAGCACGCCAAACAACTGGGGAAAAAAAAACAAAAATAAATCAGAACATTGCTCAGGACATGAGAATTGTGCATGAAGGAAGACCTTTAATTTTCCTCGCCAAACCTGGAGGATGCTCATTGAACTGAAGTTGGCTTTTGGGTGATTCAGCGAACAAATTAATAAAAAGGACATCCAACATGGAGAAGCTACAAACTATTATATGCTCTAGTAAGCAAGCGCTTGTTTTTTATCAATCTTAAAAATATAAAATAGAGCTGACTGAGGCCTTGTACACATGCAGCCAGATGTTTTTAAAGATGAATATTCCCCTCCTCATTGTTTTTTAAAAAATCTTTTGTCAATACATAGCGGGCAAATCTGCCAAAAAGTGCAGCCCAAAGCCTGCCAAACCTATGGAGGCTGGTAGGTGTCAGACAATTTGCAAAAGCAATAGCTGAATGCAAAAGTGACACCACAACAGAGGTACAGCCACAACCAGAGCATGTGAGTGGAACGTGAGCAAACAGGGAGCACAGGGATTACAATGGGGTGATGGAGCAGGGTGCCGTCCTGCTCAATTTTTTGCTAGTTTCTGCTCACAACAAGAGTCTGATGCCCAAACCTGGACCAGGATCTATTCAAGCACAGTATCCAAGTACAAATATTTTACTATCTCCTACCTCTTTGGGGTTTAACCCTCCTGTTATCTTTGGGGTCAATTTGACCCCATTCAATGTTTATCCTTCCAAAAAAAAAACAGTTAACTTTTTTATTTTGGCTTCATATTTCCTGACTTTTCCTAATTTAATGGGAACTGTTGATTTAACATAAAATTATTATGATGATATTTTTTTCATTTTGCTGTATACATATTGCACGCATCGGTGTTCCTCTGGGGTCAATTTGACCCCAAGCTGTTTTAGCTGTGTAAAACTTGTCTGTCTGTGTGTGACACATGTGTGACCTTATATTCCCACACCTGCAGGTGCAGAGTTGATTCTTTTGAGTTGATGCATGTCATGGGGGGGGGGATATGGGAGGAATGAATGTATGTGTGTGTGACCTACTATGTGGAAGGTGGGATATTCCCGCAAGGACATTTGTAGTTCATGTAAAATAAGGGAGGAGCAAACATAAAAGCTTGCATTGCAGCTCTCTGTCCAAATCATTAGGGCCGAGCCCGCCAACCGCAGGTTGGGCGAGAGCCCTATTGAAACCCTTGTGATTATTATTCTACGCCTTTTTTCTTCTTTATTATTTGTTTCTGCCAAAACATCCCCAAATTGCGTGCCCTTCGCTTGGAAAAATGTGAGCACGCCTAGCCCCAAAATTCGCATGCCCGAAAAAATGTATGAATCTGCAACTTGCACAAAAATGAACGCGCCCCCTAGGGGATTAAAACTGCTGCCCCTTGGGTGACTTTGAGCCACAGCCCTACAATTTGGTGTGTATAATAAGCATGCCCAGCCCTACAAAAATAGTCCCTTAAGATTTTTGTGCTTTACGAACACGGACTTCGCTATTTGGGCCTAAACATTGTAATTTAGCAATTTTGGCAAACGTATTTGAAAAAACTGTTTTTTTTCGCTTATCAACTCAAAACTTGGCTCAACTATTTTACTCCCATTGAAGATCAATAATCGTAATTGAATTTTTATATTTTTTGCGGTGTGGATATGACATGGGCTCAAACTCTGCCACTGCCAGTCCCAAGCCCAGATAACAAAAAAGGAGGGGTGAGTGAGACGTTATAGTGACCACAAATATGTTACAAAAAAGTAGATAAAATAAGTAAATAAAAATGTTTATGAGAGTGAAGGGGGGGTTACCAACATCAATCAATATGGTCCATTCTCTGAGAGTCATGAATGTGCACGCCAATCAGAAACGATTTGGATTAAAGATTTGAAAGATACACAAACTCTAAAACTATAAGTTTGACCTGATGGTGGCGCTGCAGGGAAAGGTCATATCACCACCAAAACCTATAGGGGTCATACTCTTGTGGTCATTTATGTTTTTAGTAAATTTGAGAAGATTTGGATAAAAACTTTTCAAGATATATTATTTCTGGTTGAAAAGTTTGGCCTGATGGTGGCGCTAGAGGACAGGTCAGGGTGTCATTATCAAGGGGTTATTTATGTATTCAACAAATAAACAAAGTTCCTTGACCAAAAAACTTGGTCAACTATTTTCTGTAAATCATTTTCTGGGGGCAAAAATCCCTGGGGTCAAATTGACCCCAAGGGTAAAATGTGTGAGCAATATTTGAGGACGATAGGAGGGTTAAGGCTTCAGTTAAAGATAAGTAAAACATGCAGGCACATAGTTTTGGAGTGAGTGTGGAACAGAGACGCAACCTTGGTTGAGCGCTGAGCAATAATGAGTGGAGTGGTAATGCGGGACTTAAAGGGCAACTCAGTATTTTGACACCGAGACCTTATTTGTAGGTGTGTGCATGCTCATATACTCACTCAGACAAACATTGTGCAGCTCGGAGTCCTTCAGAAGTTATTTCGATCCAACCGATTGTAGCCGCACTTAGCGGGGGCCACGGCAAGGGAGCTTCAGCGCGGGACATAATCTCTGCAAAATCGCTCATTTCGGCTATATTTTTTCATACATCGCTATCCATCGTTATCATAAACACACTCCTCTTCTGTTGCCATAGGCGAACACTGTCCACAAGCGCACCACCAGTTCGCATTGAGTCGTGGACATGCTCCTGTTTGTTGTTCTCGAGCCAGCTCTTTGTCTCTCTCCCTCTGCATCCTTCTTTCATGGAGCTCCTCGTCCATGTACTCAGGCTCAAACCCGGTACCGTCAAATGTTTGTTTACCAGGTCAGCTCTGGGTCAGCTGACCCACCTGATGACGGTAGACAAGCTGACTTTATGATAACACTGGCGATGGATGAAAAAATATAGCTGAAATGAGCGATTTTGCAGAGATTATGTCCCGCACTGAAGCTCCCTTGCCATGGCCCCCGCTAAGTGAGGCTAAAATCGGTTGGATCTAAATAACTTCTGAAGGACTCCGAGCTGCACGATGTTTGTCTGAGTGAGTATATGAGCATGCACACACCTATAAATAAGGTCCAGGTGTCAAAAAACCAGAGTTGCCCTTTAAAGCAGGGAGTGACCAATGTGGGATCATTTTATGAATTCCACCTCATTGCTTGTCAAGCATATCTCTCCCTGGTTAAACCCATTGACTCATGGGAGAGTCTGTTAAGTTTGGAAGAAACTGTATATTCTGTGACCTAGATGTACTCTAAGATCTCAAATGTTAGATACTATTTACGCTGTGTATGTTAGATGCTTTTCATCCTGTACTGCTCTCTGCTTTATGATGTTTCATGTATGGTACGACACCCAAATGAAATTAAAGAGGGTTATGAAATGAGGACTATGACACATAATGGAATGAAAGAAAGTTATGAACTGGAGTCTGCATGAGCCAGACAGGTAAATGTAATGGAAAAGGTGATGAACTGATGTTTGCAAGAGCCTGATTTGATAAACTAAGGCCGGTATGGGCCTACATTTTTTAATAAAGAGGTCAGCACGTCTGGACACCATTAAAATTGGGGATTGATACTTGGACACTGACAAGTACAAGACTCTATTAGAATTAGGCTTGCGTAAAGAAAAATTGAAGAAAAGAGCGACGAACGCAGGACATCATTAGGATTGCAAGTACGTTAAGAAAGTTGAAAGGAGGGGCTCCATACGCCTTTAATTTGACTGGACACAATTAAAACTAAAGGAAATACTGTTGATAAGATTAAAAGAGGGCGTAGAACCACTCTCTGGTTAAAACTGTATAAAAAGTGGTGTTTGCCATTGTAGAGTCAGTCTGAACCTTGCAAGATTCACACTCAGCTCCTTTGTTCACCTGTTGTTGAACAAAGTGCTTTTTGGATGCAACCTGTACGGCGTGTTACTTTTGATTATTGATTCTTAACTGAACCTGAAGATAAAAAGACATCATATAGCCTCAAAACATCGAGAAAAGACACAACACCAAGGCGGGTACCTCAGGTAGCGAGGAGCAGAAATTCTCGCCGCTCCACTCTGCTCACATGCTCTGGCCACAACAAAGCTTAAGAGGTCAGTTATGCCAACTGAGACAGAAAATTTGTGAAATTAAGTATGTGATTTTCAGAACTTCAGTTATAAATTGAATAAATAAATATAGGTAAATATAGCTGTAGCTAATATAGCAAGTAATACAGAGGACATCACAAGGTGAGACCCCCTACGAAGCTTTATTTATCATAGATGAAGTTAAATAGGAAACAATCAGTTGCTTACTTTTAACATCTTTTTTGTGTGTGTCTGTTTGGATAATTGACCCTTTTTTAACTCCCATTGTGGCTGTACTTTAGTAGTGGTGTGGCGTTTGCATTTGTGTTGTTACTTGTGGCTTTTGCAAATTGACTGACACCTACCGGCTACCATACATTCTCATATTTGGCAAAATTTTTTCAGACATGAAACCCATGCCATTCAATCAGTATGAACCTCCGTCATTTTGCTGTGACGTTTGAGAACCAAAAACTCAGTTTCCCGGTGTATACACGAAACCATGAAACCAGAGTTTTCCGAAATACAAAATTGTGGTCGTTCAAACACAAACTGCTGTTCTGTGTGGATGACAGTCATTCAGGTATGAAAATATATGCAGTTACCCAGATACCCAGCTACACATGGACATGGCCTTAGAACAAAACACTTGAAGGTGTTCGGATGCACTGCATACCTGGGGCCTATATCACAAAGCAGGATTAATGTCTTGGCTAGGTAACTTCAGGGCTAACCCTGGTTTATTGATAGCACAAAATTTTCATTTCTTCTGGTGATGGATCACCACGGTGACTTACTCTGAACGGCTAACCTGCTCCGGAGCAGAGTAAGTTGGAGGTTGAATCTGATCCTATAAAATGCCCCTCCTACTGGCCAATCAGCTTCTCTGAAACAATGAACTGTCCTTTTCTTCTGAACCCAGGAGACAGAAGTGCACAGCTCGTACGACAAGCATTGAGATGTGAGAGGATGTTCCAGTGCCGATCTGACCCACTGCATCCACCTGATGACGCACTTTATGAAAGGTACTGGTTCTCACAGCCCGGACTTATCTACCTCCACAGGGTAGACTACACCATCCACAGGGTGCACTGACTGTGCTGCAGGTATTAAACTAGGAAGCAGTAATAATAAAAAAAAAACATCATTTCTGTAGCCTCTTTCATACAAATGCAAAGTGCTTATCCAAATAAAAAGGTTGTAATGCTGAAACAGCACAATATTCTATCATGTTATTTCTACACTTCATACATTGCATTTAAGGGATTTCTTTCTTTAAAGGGAGACAGTAGCCACGTTTACATGGACCCAAATATTCCACTTGCATTCGGTTTATTTGCTCGAACGGAAAGAATTTAACTTTTGTATACACCTCATTCCGAAAGAAAAGTGCCAATCCGAATGGACATTTAATGGGTTTCACAGGGGTGGAATATTCCTTTCCTCAAACCGATTGAAGTATCATGTGTCCACTCAAACGGAAAGTTGTCTGGATGCGTTCTTTCAGCGCATGCTCAGATATGATGTAGAACGCAACAAGAGACGTTCCTCAATTTTAAAAATGGCGGCGAGCAGTCAGCACTGGAGGAAAGTTTGCTTTTGATCCAAACTTTGAAAGAAATGAACATAATTTCAAGACTGGACGGACGAAAAACTTGCAATACGGAGTATTGCAACACCATGATAAACAAACTGTCGTCCTCCAGCTTTGATAAATCTTGTGATGTTTACGTTTTTCTGTGCATGCCCCATTGACTATTCTGTTTGATTACAGCGGCTCATGTAGACCAGAGATTGGAATATTCCTTTCTATGTATACTATTGTTTTCGGAAAAGTCATTCAGAAAGACGAAAAAGTCCTCATGTAACTGTGGCTAGTGTATTTCAATCCAGCTAAATTTTTAAGTTGTAAATTTGGGTCAGATGTCACCTTGGTATTTTGACATGATTCCATTGTGGGGACAACTTTAAGCTCAATTGTAGCATGATGTTATGACGTGAAACAGTCCAACTTACCAGAAGCAACAATGTTGTTGTACTTAATTTTTATAAAAAATATTATTTTTTAGAATAAATTTAATGATAAATGATTTGCCCCATGCCCTTTTTACACCAGTCGGATTATAATAAGGAAGGGTAATTGTAATACACACAATTCATCTGCACAATATATTGTCTAATTAGATTCATGTGTGATCAGTGTCTGATTGAGCCATTGATCAGTAACTCATGCATTTACACAGTCTACTATGCGTTGCCTCACATTTTGCCTGTGATTGGCAGCTGCCACAGTGTTTCCTTTTCCGTTACTTGGGCTCTTTCCTCTTCATATTTAATGATGATCAGACGTTGTTCCTCACAGTGGAAATAGGGCGCTCTGTCACTGTGCTTCTCTGTGTTTGTTGCGCTCACGATTACGATTGGTAAGCTGCCTCTAAGCCCTCCATTCATACGTGTGTGTTCACGGATCCTTCTGAGACAAAGCTAGGTTGAGTTACCGTGTTGATATCATCGTGCTATCGATTATTCTAATTGCCACTGTTGGGATTAGTCAACCATGGATAGATGCGAGTTACCCATAGTGAGTTAGGCTGTATTCAGACCAGAAAAGTCCTTTGGTCCACTTGTTTGGTCCGGACCAAAAGCGGACTTTATTTTTTTCGTTTGGTGCGGTTTGTATTCAGATTGCACTTTTTGCAAGTGGACTATATTCTGTAAACACATCCACGTGTGTGACTGTGCTCTCATTGGACAGCACTGACAAAGGACGGCACACAGAATGCAGACCTGGAAATGGAGGTAAACATGTGTTTGTGCTCTTATTAGAGCTGCAAAATCATTTTCAGTTTCAAGAGCAGCTCCTTCAAAGCAGGCTTAACAACACCGTTTCAAATTTTGGAACAGCGAAGATGAATGCGCGCAGCAAGGAGACGCTATGCTCTGCGTGTCCTGACCCACAACATGCTAGTAACAGCATGGCTAAACAGAAGACGAAGGATCAGGTATGAACCAAAGATGGTTAGGTTACAGTGGCTTTATAGGCCCAATAGGCACATGTATCCTGTAGTTAGTTAGGATGGACCTTGGTTTGTATTCAGACCTGCGCCGGAGAACCTCGAACCGCACCAGAGTTCGTTTGGAAGCGGACTGAGACCACCTCAAAAAGTGGGTCTCGGTCCGGTTGTTTGGTCCACACCAGGGTTCGTTTGTGTCTATTCACACCTGCATGAAAAGTTTGCACCAGCGTGGGAACGAACCCTGGTCCGTTTAAAGTGGACCAAACAGTCCAGGTCTGAATACGCCCTGAATCGCGCTTTGTGCTATAGGCCCCAGGAGGTGGAGGTAAAGAGGACATATATGTTTACAGTGCGTGGGTCACATTTTTCTGCCTCATGGACGTGTCTGCATGCATTCAGAGCAAAATATCATAAGACATCAGAGTCTGTATATTAGCATGAGCAAGTGTAAACAAGCTACACAACTGAGGACACTACGCCATGAATTTTCTCACTTTAACTGTTTGATCATTATAGCACACTGTCATGCTTAGAAAAAGAAGAAAGAAAAAGAGAAGCACTGGAAAGATAAGAGACATTTCTGCTGTTTCCCACAAAGAGCAACATAAACAAAAACACCTTCGTGTTATTCACACCTCGCTCAGCTTGATTTCCACAGTACACACTGGTTTTATTAACTGTGAAATACCTACACTGGTGAAATCACATAGCATCTGCATTAGTATGATCACAATGGTGCCGAATTGATTGTTAACTCAACTTTTGTGTTTTTCACGCACAAATAGAGCACCAATTAAATCCTCCAGACCCTAAAATATCAATGGTAATTCCTTCACAAAGACTGAAACCGAGGCTTTTTAAATCCGAAATGGTCTTGTCATAATCCAGTAAATTCGGGAGCCTAATTGGATTTTGAAAGGCCCAGAATAGTAGCAGAATATTAAATACGAGCTCTGTCAAACTCTGTAATGGAAAAGGGGTCAAGTGGAAAAGCCATCAACGACACGCACGCCTACCGTAGCCTTGGAAGTAATTTTTCGCATATCATTTACCCCTCCATACCAAAATGTGGTCAGTCACCAGAGCCGAACACTAATGGTGAAGTTAAACTCTGGAACAAATATGAGAAGTAAGCCTTTCACCGTCCAAATATAGACACTGAGGATTGTAACACAGAACCTAGAGACTAATTAAAGCCCTTCTGCCTGATGCACAGTGCTATGCAAGCTCCCAAGTCAACCACTTCCACTGCAATCTGCTGAGAGTGAGGCTGTTCAGACACAGATAGACTTCAAGCGCTATCTGTCTCACTGCACATCACAATGAACCCGACCAAAGCCAGACGGAACAACTCACTTGTGTCCGTGCTCTAGAAATCACTGGCATCTGAGGAGGAAGACGAGACAGGAATAAGACCCACAAAGTGCACCAAATCTCCAAGCTGACTTTTTAAAAAATGCTAATCAGGCCTGGTGAGATTCTGTGTGGCTTAGCCACTGGCTGAAGAGGCTGATGTTTACACAGAAACACCTTGCGAGCTGTGACCCAAATTTGGCTCAAAAATAACTCCCTGAAAGACCAGAAACCAACAGTGGAACACAGGAGTGAGAAACCAAATCTTATTTACATTTCAGTCACACTCACGGCGGCCACCAGCGTTATTTATCAAAAACACTTTGAGACCATAAAAAAAACATAGTGAGCACATTATGCTCGCTGATTAAAAAGACTTTTATCAAGTGGATCTTTATTGAGCATGAGAAGCTTTCGAAACATTTAAAAGACTATTATTAGGGACAGATTTATACCACCAGCCCTGGGGTCTGCAGCCTTTACTATCAAAGGAGCCACTTTGCCTCAGTTCACCTGGATTACAGTCATTTCAGAGCCAAAAAAATCCACTTTACCTTCACAATATTGACAATATGTGACATAAACTTCTATACATAGTTACAACATATTGCATAATTAACTAAACAAGACATCTCCTGAAGTCATGAAATTGTAGAACTACAAAAAAGAGTAACTAAAATTTACAACATTTATAGTTATTGTCGCTCAACTCATCTTTTTTTGTTAATGTTAATTTCTTGCCACATATCAAACATGAATATTAAAGGGGTGGTGAGAAGTTTCCCAGTGATCTTGAAAAAGTCCCCTTTCTAGATAAATGCTTGATCATAATCCACACTTTGAAATGAGATTATCAGTAGCAATATTGCTAGTTACAGGTTACCATAAATTGCTGCATCTTAGCTTCCAGTTCAGGTCATCCAGGACTGGATTGATTTATGGTATGTCAAAGTCTCTATGACAGCACCATGCTGGCTGATGAAGTTTAGCACTGAGAAGAGATAAAACACAGAGATCTTTGTTTTTCTCTGCTGAAATGATTTCTATGATTAATTTTGTTGTGATGGTGGACACAGGAGCCTAACTGTCAGACAGAAAAAGGACAGAAGAGCAGAAAAAAGATAAACAGGACAGTGATAGAGCCTGAGCCAAAGGCTAACACATGAGCTAAGCTGTTTGTGCTAATGTCCATTCCAACCCACAGTCAGCAGTTATTCTGCAGTGATCAGTTCAAACTTGAGAGTCTATCAATAAAATGAAGAGTGAGGTTATGTTAGCTCTGCTGGATTCACCCATTAGCTGCGCTAAATATAAAGAGCTACTAAGCAACAGTCAAACTGACAGTGTTTACTTGTTGTCACGTTAGCCTACAGATATGTCGGAGCACCAGGCTGCCGATAGCACTACATATAGCCAGCTACTAGATGTCACATTTCAAACTGTAGCACTACATTACTGTACTGTACTGTACTGATAAATACCTTACCTCGGCACACTGTATTCACTAAAAAGTTGTCTTGACCAAAGAAAATTTGTTACCATCTGATCTCCATTTGATTCCAAAACAAACACACTGCTCGCTAAAAGTGATTTATGACAGTGCGTGGAGACTCAAGGGCAGATAGGAGATCAATTAAAGCAGATCCTCCTCATAGTATCTTTAAGTTAGCATGTTCACAGTTAAACTAATCCATCCACACAGAATCAAAATCTGTATTTTCTTCCAGATTTGTCTTTTTTGTTTGTTCAATTTTCCTACCAGGGCTGTAAAACTTGAGGTTAGCCTCAGGTACAAGGAAAGTTGCTGGGTTGTTGTTATTGTAGGAGGTGAAGCAGAGTGGTGGCAGGCTATATTGCAGGATGTGATGCACATTTAGTTCAACAAAATGTTAAATCATGATTTTCTTGAGTGTCAGTGTCATTAATTATCAATACCCCCAGAAAGAAAAATAAACTCTATAATGAAATTTATGTTTTATTTTTCTAAGGCTGCAGACACCACTGCACAGGAGTCAAAGAGCCATAAGAGGCTCCAGAGCTGCAGGTTGCAGACCCCTGCAGAAGTCTTGAAGGTATGCATTGTGCACCTTTGTTATAAGGTTGATTTGTTGACTTTGTATTCTGACCAAGCATCCCCATAAGCTCTAACAACAAGCTGTTTCGGTGACATCACAATAACTGGGGGCACCGTCTCTTCATTAGAGGCTGAACCTGCTCCAGGGCCACAGCCTCTCCTGCTAATGCATATTTCAGGCACATCAGTGGAGGTGATAGCTCTGGGCACCCAGTGATTACCTCCCTGTCATTTCTTTTAATAGCACATAATGCTGTTTAACTGCTAATGGCTGTCATACTTGAAGAAAGCTGAAATCAAAGGTGTTTATGAGAGGAAACACTCTCCCCCTCCCGATAAATACTTTCCTGTGAGAAAAACCCTGACATGTGAGGAATTGGAGGTCTGTGTGCCGTGATCACGCCTCTGTGTGCACGCTAATGAATGCAGAGCCTGATCCATTTCCCAATCTGCCCTCTGTAATGAAAAGAAGAGAAGACTTCCCCCCCGCAGCCCTGCCTTGTAAGCCAAGTTAACACACGCATGCCACCCCTGTGACTTGCAGATTGGATTTGCTATTAAATTATTCACTAATCTCTATCTACAAAAATGCTTCCTAAACAGGCTGCTGTATAGTTTGGTGTTTGCAGTGCTGGCGGGACTTCAAGGGGTGGGCGGATGCTGGTGGGTCTGGCTGGAGTTTGTGCAGGATATTGACGTTTAATGGAGAGCACTGCAAGTTGAAATGTGGGGTAAGTTGATGCTGCATCTCCGATGATCATTTGGAATTGAGAGTATGCATCTCGTGGTGTCTGTATTAAAGCACTCCTCCGGGGCGTCTTAATGTCAACCTGTTTTCTTCTATTATCACGCTGACAAACCACAAAAGCTAGAGTGCAATTCATTCCTTCTTTTATGAGCACAATGTTGTGATATTTTGGATGACAAATATAAAGCTGTGTGAACGGTTTCCTGGGAGCAAATACTGTGTTTTAAAGGCAGGTGAAAACTATCCTTTCAAACACCAACACACAACCACTCAAAACAACAAAACTGACAACAAAGCTACAAAAGAATACCTCGCCAGCCCTGCAGGCACAGTAGCTGCCGCCTGTCATGAGACAAGCATTGAATTCAGTGCTTCCCTGTACCTGAACGAATCGCTGAAAAGCAGCACTCACTGAGACAAACAGTATCTCTAGCATGCAGCACCAGCAACAGCACACTGAGCCAAGTTAGAGATTTCAGCATACAGGTCATGAGCCCGTTCTGTGAGCCATCAGCAAAGTACCAAAATAAAGAGACATATAAAAGGAAATGATGCTGACATTAAGGAAAGTTCTTTACTGTAAACAAAATGTGAAGTACAAGCAGTAAAACAAGCCACAAACTCCTGTACGAGAAAAATTATCACCTCTCCACTTCACAAAATATGGTTTGGTTTGACCATTTTGCCACGATGCACAAATAGTTAAAGGTCCCATATTCTGCTCCTTTTCTGCAGTTTAATATGGATCAATGATGTCTTCATGTTTTGGTCCAAAAAGCCAATAAATCAAGCAAAGCAGCATTGTTTCCAGGCTCTCAAAGCCCCTCTGTTCAAAACGCTCTGATTTAGTGGGCGTGGCCTTCATATGTAAATGAGCCACCACTGATACGGCCCAGCTCTTCAGCGTCACTGAGAGTGGCGCCACAAGCTCCGAGTGCACAATGTTTAGAAAACAGCAAAGCTTGTTTACCGTAACATTACAGGCTAAAACAACAGGCTAACTGTAGCTAAAGTTAGCCTCCTGAAGCTAACACAAGACACTGAGAAAAAGCTCTTACATCTGCTCCACAGTACACAGCATTTAAAATACTCACATTTCCAGGGTCCGAGGTTTGTTGGCGGATGTTTGGTAATGTGTCTGGATTCAGGACCAGTCTATTCAGTAGCCCTCTGTTGTACTGTCCAAAGTTGGAAAAAAAAAAGCAGTCGGCCGTGAAGTGACTAGCATACACATGCACAGTTTTACTGAGTGTATCTGGCACATTTCCTTGATAAATGAACTCTAGCCACTCAGTCGTGTCTTCTTCCGAGATGGGAAGCCTGTGCATGGAACTGTGTGGCTGTTTACAGCCAGAAACAAAGCAGTGATGGCTCTTCAACTTTGGCATTCTCTCCAGCAGCGGGGAGAGGAGTGGGCAGGGAGGGGGTGCGAGGGCATCTGCTCCGGTGGACCAATCAGGTCAGACTTGCTCCTGACTGGTCAAAAAAGGGAATCGCTGACGTCGACAAACCCCCAAAATCCAAACAGCTCGTTTTAGGTCAGGATTTTACATTCACAAGCACTAC
Source organism: Halichoeres trimaculatus (assembly GCF_033239565.1). Lineage (NCBI taxonomy): Eukaryota > Metazoa > Chordata > Actinopteri > Labriformes > Labridae > Halichoeres > Halichoeres trimaculatus. The sequence continues at coordinate 4,994,959 of NW_027437188.1, read as the reverse complement.
TAAGTACAGGTTTTATCATTGAATATCACATTTTGTGGGCTGGGAGGAAAGCCAAAGACCCACACATTTCACCAAAAGACTTAATAAAGTGATTTTTGCACAAAATGGGACCTCTAAGAACTGCTCTAAGTCCCCTGTGAAGGGTTTCTCAGTGATCTTCGAAAAGTCTACTTTCTAGATAAATGCCTGATGCTAATCCACACTTTCAAATAAAATCATCAGTCCTTATCGGTTATTCCCAAACGCTGCTTCCTAGCCTCCCTGTGTTTCTGGGTTTTTTCCTCGTGAAATTTTCTATTAATTGTATAGCAATGGCACTGGAACTGAACTGGCAAAAAGACAACATTATTATCATGTTTCAAACAGTAGCTCTTTGTAACCTTTTAAAATACCTTATCTCATCATGTTTTATCTGGTAAAATGTCTTGAACAAAGAAAAGTAGTGCTAAAGCTGTATTATGTTAAAGTTGGTACACGGCAAAAAACTGAAATCTTTAATATTTGAATAGAAAATGTCTTTTTAGACTTAATATGAGCCACATTCACCTGATTGGTCCAGAAAAAATGTCTCATGTCAAGTTATGTAAAAACAGAAGTCTGAATTTCTTGTAACAAGTAAAAAAAAAAAAAAAAAGAAAAAAGCCAATAGAACAAGAGGAAAGTTACTTGTATTAAGACATTATTCTAGTTTTAAGCAATTTTTTTAGCAATTTTTTTCTTCCTCCATTTGCAGATTTTTTTTTTTACTTGTTTCAAGCAATTTAGACATAATTTTTGCCTTTTGAGTAACTTAAAACAAAACATTTTTTCTGGACTGATAAGTTGAATGAGTGGTAACTTTTCTGACACCTCCTGCTTAAAACCCAAAAAGTCAGAAGGATCGTGACGCCCCGCTTTCACGGTCCGTATTCATACTGAAAATCAAGATCAAGCGAGCTTTTGCCCTTCAGATCAAGTGTAATAAGACATTTTTAATTAAAATCAGACAAAAACACTTCATAAGATTTCTTTTTTTTCTTTTCTTTCTTTTTTATTCTTTTTTTTTTTTTGCAGTGTAGCATTTTGCCAAACAGAAACAGTGGAAATAAGCTATGATGTTTTTATAGACGAATGTGAAGTATCTTAAAATAAGTGAGTAATGATCTCCATAAAACTTTGTTCTCTTTTAACCATGTTAGGAAAAAAGCTTTTTATATTTACATTACTGCAGGTCCTGTTCATGGAGGCAGACATAGCGAAAGGCCACATTTGTCTATTGCAGGTTTTGGGGAACAGAAAGAGCAAAATGTTTATTAATATTGTGTGTGGGTTTTTTGGGTTTTTTTTTGTTTGTTTTTTTTGTTTTGCACGAAAGAATTTGCGTTGGGAGTATTTCATGATGGAGAATCACAAACATGCATTGCATGGGCATAAAGCCATCATATTTTGGTCCAAAAAGATCAGGAAGGAATGAAGAGAAACCGGGACAGACAACGACTGAAAGGAGAGTAAACATGGGTGTAGAGTTTCCAAGCTAAGAGTCATCAATGAAAAAGTTTGGTCTGAGGCACGACGCTGAAGTTGGCTGTTTTCTGCTCCACAGCTAAGAGTGCAACGTAACGTTGGAGAACGTGTCTGTAGCAATGTTTTTTTGTTTGTGGTATAATCTAAAACCATAAGCATTTCTATGTTTGAGAGTTTTCTTTTCTTGCTGACAGTCAGAGGTGGATTGGTGCTTCATTGTTGAAGGATAGCTCTGTCAAACAGAACATGAGCTATCAGAGGGTTATGTGGCTATCATGGAGCCATCTGTTGTTTCTTCAGTTATGAGACACGACCCTCACCATCAACACCCATCAACATAATGATCAGTATAAATGATGCCATCTTCAGGTTAGTGTTTGAGCTACAAAGGCTTATGTCACTTAGTGATGGGATGTTTTAGGAACAGATGGGCTCAGTCTAAAATTTGAGCCTTCAATGTCACTGAAGTTCTAATTTGTACCCACCGTACCTTAAAAAAGATCTGCTCTCCATACATTTCCTTCAAACAAACGCACGCCTCAGCAAGAGCCACATCCTCATCACAGTTGTTATAAGTGCTCTTAGGAAAAAAAGAGTCTTTATACCAGAAAAAAAACACAAGCTTTTCCAGACAGTCCTCACAGCCCTGTTAAATGATTAAATAAAAACACAAACAGACCTGTGTTAACTTGTTGTACATTAGTATTCTGATTTTATTATGACATGCAAGTATCCTGTGTATTACTATGTGCATGTGAATGCCAACAGTCAGTAAAAGGTCACCTTCACATTATACATTCAAGCAGGAAAATACATTCAAATAGGCTGATGTTATCTTGGCTGCTAGTTATTTGAATGACTTTCTGATTATGATTATTTTTTCCCCTTCAGTAACATTTGCTGTAGCTCTTGTTCTTACTTTTTACAAACAAAACTGTGTTTGATATTTGAAGGTATATACAAACAGCTTCCTTAGCGTATGACTTTGACAGGGGGTTATGAGTTGCTATATTGAGCATGTATGAATGAACTGTATCTACTGAACACATCTTCTTTGACTTACTCCCTTGGCTAATAGTCAGAGAAATCTCCTGACCTGAGTGCTCTGTTTGAAGACCTTTATCGCCACTCACCTGTCTTTTTTCCCTCTTTACCTCACTTTTCTCCCCATTTATCCCCCAGCAGTGTTCAACCTATCAAACTGCACCAACCTCTCCATGCTTAGTTCACACTCCACTGAGTCCATGTCATCATTCCTACATATCTTGCCAGGTAGAATTGGCCTCCTTTTCTCCTTCCTGTTGTTCGACTGCTAAAAATAAAGCTCCCTTTTGCGGAGCTGCCACGAGGCTCCAGTCTGGCCCTCTGCGGGGCTCAAAACTTCACTTCCTGACAAACAGAGCCCCACTTAAAAGGCTCAGTAGAAAACCTGGTTATCTGATCATTTGAGTCCAGACCTACAAACATGCTTGTGATGACATCACTGCTGTACTTGTTCAGTTACTGTCAAACATGAAATCTACCACAGTTCTGACCTTCGTAAAGCCTTGTAGTATATGTAGGGACGGTTACCACTCACATTTCAGACAATACGGTACAGATACCTGATACCTGGCGGTATCGGTACTCAAAAGCACCAATTTTCGGTACTTTTGTGTGTGTTTATGAGGCAATAAATAAACATTTGTTTAATAAAACTTTAAAGTCTTTTTATTTTACGCATTTTTTTTCTCATCATATAAACTTGCAATGCTGTCTTTATGTCCAGCATGGAAAATCGCCAACTCTTCCACTCCCTAACAGTCACAAGGATGGGTTTAGATATTGAAACATGGTACCATTTGATTTTACGTGAATCGGTACTTGGTACTACAGATGGCATTAGGTTGGTACCTATGAATGAACTGAATTCAGTACCCATCCCTTATTATGGGTGCTTTCAGTTGGCATCATTTATCCTATGTAATTAAAATATTTCCAATTAAATTAGTTCATGTCACATGTAAAAACATTAAACAAGTAAATAGAAACAAAGAGGAAAAAAACAATAGCACTAGAGTAACTTCCCAAAGGTTTGTGTACATTTTCTCCAAACCAGTTCCCCACCTGTTAACCAAGTGACAGGTGATGAACTAAAAACCAGAATCTTTGTAATTTACATTTCATGTATTTATTCTAATTTTCCGAAGTATTCAGCCTTGTTGCCACCAAGCAGTCTGGTTTGGATCAGTTCGGTTTGGTATGGGTTGGCTTGGTTAAGCCTGGTCCTGTTTATGTTTCTACAGCCAACCATGCCCCCTCGTGGTAGGTGGCGTGTAAGCTGGATTCTGATAGCCACATCAGTTAAATAATAGCATGACGCCATAGCAGCATGACAAAGTCTACCTCGCTAATAAATCCAATGAAGAAGAAAAGCACAATACAGTAAACAAAGAGCAAATATGGACGACATCCAGCAATTTGTCTTCTTTGTTATTTCCATGTGTCTCCTTGTTACAAAGAACAATCAAGCTTTATTTAGGAAAAGGGTGTGTGCCGCCAGGAGAAATACAGCCATTGTTACACTGTAGGTAACGATTCTTTAGACCAATCAATGGACTGTGGTGTTGTAGCTCCACCTTCTGAGATTGGATCGGTTTAGTCTGGCACCCATAAGGAAGGGTCCCAAAAAGTGGGATGGCTCATCTCAGTTATTTGGGGATTTGTCCTGGGATTAGTCAGTGGAAACCCTGTAACTGTGTGCCATACTAAGACAAAACGAACGGAACCGCTTGGTGGAAACAAGGCTATAGCAATATTTTCCATAACATCTTAATGTTGCCAACCCTGGTCCGGCAAACAAATAAACAATCAATATTATTATATGAAATTAAAGCTGTTGTTGGAAGGCTCTGTGTTAATTAAAGTTCAGCGCCACCTTTTGGCCTGGAGTCTTGCACACTGCAGTGAAGATGTGACTCTTAACAAGGCATGTGTTTTTGTTTTGGAAATTAACAGAATTGCACTGAAATGAATTGAATTGACTGTTTTTTTGTTGTTGTTGTTTTTTTTAGAAGAAGAAAGATTTTTAATCTTCCTCAGGGAGAGCCTTCGTTAGCTGTTATGGAAGTAGTTCACAATCCTTCAGACTGTTACTGTAAGTAGGAAGTCCGCAGGCCGTCCTCCACTCCTCTCTTTCATACCCAGTGTGCACTTTGTATGAGTCACTCATTTTTGTACTGTAACAGCAACTTTGTTGGACTTCTGAAAACCCTATCCTGTTTTACTGGCACAATTACAGTCCAGAGTGTGCTGAGTGGAATAAATCTGACAGCACAGGAACAGAGATGTATCCCTACTTGAAAGTTTGGAGGATAAAAAGACACAGAGAGCAAATAAGGATATTTTTCCTCTGAAACGTATAAAGTTGTTTACAAGGAGATGCATCTGTCTTTGATCTCAGGGTTCAATGTACTGAAACAGTCAGTCATCCAAAGAGCTGTGGTTGTTTCCTATTTCTAAGACAAGAAGAAGACAAATTAAAAATGGCCTAACTGCTTGGTGTTTTAACCTGATTGTCTTAAAGAAAAGAAGACGGGAGTGCTATAGTTAGACCATGCTGAGCTGGAAGATTCTCAAACGTGCAGTGACGCACTAAGTTGGAGGGCAGATGGTTCTTCTTGCACAGTCTTGTCGTGTTTCAGCTGTGCCCGCTGAATGGAAAAAATGCTGAACGATACAGCAGCATGGATGGATTAGTCAGTTGAATTAAAAAAGGTCATAAAGCTTAGTCAGTAAAACTATGACTTTAGGAGGAATATTTGATGAACTGTCCTCTTGTTGGCATGTTGCTGACATTAAAGGAAAAAAGGCCCAGTGGCACTTTGTCTTTTCAGCACATTCAAATTACTGACGAGTAGCCACTGCAATGTCTGAGTTTATTCTTCCACATACAAATTAGCTGAAAAATGCTTATCTTTAGCAGTTTTGAATCAAAATAAAATTAAACTGCTTGTACACACCTTATGTCATTGTCTTTTTTTTTCATCCATGCATTGCTGCTAAGTAGTCTTGGCAGTCACCCTGTGAAGTGACCTTGCAAGATACATCCAACAGTTTGCATTAAAAAGCAGCCATTGTAAACTCTTATCAATCTGCACTTAATCTTTCATATTTTCACTAAGCACACTCTGGTTTTATCCTTATTCATCAGAACCGCTGATTTCTGGTTTAAAATCTTTTGTTATGAATACATTAACACATGTTTGCTCACCTTGATCACCTGTCAAGTTTACCTGAGAGGAAATCTTGTTTCCCCACAGATGGAACGGGACAGATGGAGATTTAAACAGGGCAGCTGAAGTCCTTGGGCTCTAAAGAAGAAAGAGAGACAGAGGGGAGGAAAAGTGCATTGATGGGAATGTAAGTAGCAGCCCAACATTATACATTAGGTCAGTAATTAAGGGAACTCTTGTTACAACCTGTAGGTTTACAAATATGATAAAGAATCATAGATGATGTGCATAGTTTAGAAGATGAATTAAGATGGAATAAATAAGAGAATACAGGATTACTTCCATGTATGTTGATACTGGACCCCTTGATTAGAAGCTTGATATCAGTAAATACTTATTTTGTTGGCCCTTTTATTTAACATTTCCATCTTCTGGACACTTAAAGTTGAGACTTGTAGACATGCTGAACTAAAAGGGTAATGTCATTTTTATTCTATTTTTTTGGAAAAAATCCTGATGAGTTAATTGCACATTTTTTCCTTTGATTTCAGTTTGTATGAGGTAATTATTAATAGTAGAGGTATTGGAGAGACCCAATACAGAAGCTTGGTGATTGGCTGCTGCAGACAGGGTTGTTTCTTGATCATTTGGGGAAAGGTTGACACCAAAACACTCGCACAGTTTCCTGATACGGCAAGTGAAAAACACACACATATTTTAAAGCATATATATCAGAGCCAGGAATAGGGCAACAAATAAATGGACTTCCTGATGGTGATGAAGAAAGAAAATATATGCATGAGCGAAAGTTCAGTCAGGAGGAGTGAGTGCTTACACTCTTCTGTTCCTTAACTCACTCTTCCCGCTTCTCTCCATCAGCTGACCGGGGGGACGTGTAAACTTTTCTCTCTATCCAATCACAGTGACTCCACTTCAATAGTAAGCCAATCATTTCATGGCTGCCAAAGTTTAAATGCAGTCTCTTCTGCTTCCAGCTGTCTTTCAGGCCCTCGTCACGACCCACCTCCTCCCCAGGCACCTCCAGTCTCCATCCCTCAGTTCTGCTCTGCAACCCCACAGTCCCCACCGAATCTTCCAGATCCAGCCTTCTCAAGACTCTCACCACCACCACCAGTGTCTGGACTCCATTGGGGGATATTCAAAATTCATAACGCCATTGTACCCCCTACATTGATTATTTTGCTCAATGCTTTGTGGGGTCTAACTGCCAAACTTTCTTTGCATTTAGTCATTAAATCTGTTCATAACTCTTTCTGGTTTATAAGTCTCTCCTGATTAAAATTTATTTCTCACATACACTTGCACCAACATTGTTGTTTTGGAGGGAGGGAGGGAATCCACTGAAATTACCAAAAATGATTAGGGTCTCCTTTACCTGTCAGTGAATTGGTAGGCAAAGTAGAGTTGACCTAAAGCATTTATTCTATTTTCATTAATTATTTTGACCACATCTGCAGTGGTTGGTTGCTTAGATACCTGTTACTGTGGCCGGTTTCTCAAAAAGGGGCTAAGCCAAACAACCAAACAGGATGTACCCATTTCAGCCCCCTAAAGACAATTTGCATGCAATATTTCAATCCAGTTTCTGGATTAGGAGAGAATAGGTCATTCACTCACAGAGTTGGGGTCCGTTACTCAAAAAAGTAAAGAGTTACCCGTTACTCATTTCTACTGAAAAAAGTAGTGCCTTACACTACTTGATTACTCCATGGAAATAGTAAAGAAGTTACACTACACGTTACACTACTTTATCCCCCGATACATCTTTATATGCTTCAAGAGATTCGCGGTTGTGTTCCATGGAGCATCCACCCTCTTATTTCCTGGGCATAACTTGCATTTTACGGTCACGCTTTTCTCCTTCTGCTCTACAAAATCCAAATAATGTGCATATGAACTGTCACAGAATTTGGTTACCTTATATAAATCTGTGCCCCACTGACAACACTGCACTCCCTCCCACTGTAAATGCCCCTTTTAAAGGATAATTTCGGTTTATACAGCTTTTACATTGTTTATAGGGACAAACGTAAACAAAGGCTGTTTTCGAATTTGCCTACTACATACTGCTCAGTGGGGTTAATTTTTGTAGTATGCTACGCTGGTCTTCAGTTCGAAGAAAACAGAAGTTTGCTACGGCTGACTTTTTTTCCTCAAAAAACTTTATTGAAAATGTACAAAATAAACAAACCATGAGTAACTTATCTGCAAATATATTGCCAGAGAGAGCATTTTATTTTAACTTTCAGTGGTGGAGATGATGAGGATTTAAAGATAAAAAAGAAATGGCTTTTACATTATATTCCTCTGCTACTCCGGTTGTTGTTTCTCCGCTCTCTGCCATTTTCACTTCTGATATGGGACCAGGCGCATTGCATTGTGGGTAACAGTAGGCGAAGCAGACTGGTCTGATGCATACTGTGGATTTCTCCCGAATCAGTACGTCATCCAGGTGTTTTTCTCATACTACAACTCTGACATTTGTTCGCATACTGCATACTGCATACTGCATTTTGGTCGAATCAGTAGGCACTGCTAGTATAGTATGTGAATTCGAAAACGGCCAAAGTCTTCGTCAGTTCAGAGGTCAGTACAGCCGCACAGCACTGTCTGGAGTGACACAGACTGCAGCAGAGGACTATCTTGGAGCGGACCATGATGGGATATTGGTGAAAAACTCGAGTTTTTAGTCGATTAATGCAGTTTTAGGAGCGGCACTGTCTATGCCCCCAATGGATACCATTATACGGATGTCCGCTGCACAATTTTGGATCTAAATATCTCCCGAAGCACTGCTTGGATCAGGAAAGCCTTCTGGGTGAGTATTTTGTTCTACTTCATTCTATAAACAATGTAAAAGCTGTATAAAATGAAATTATCCTATAAAAGGGACATTTACAGTGGGAGGGAGCGCAGTGTTGTCAGTGGGGCACAGACTTATATAAGGCAACCAATTTTACTGTGACAGTTCCATCAGCCCTGACCTGGAAGAGATAGCGAGTAGTTGTTCGTATGGCCACCGTTCAATCTACTGGTGGTAATAAAAAGAACTCCACTTAAATAGTAATATTTTGGTTGCTCTATTTGCTGCCATTGTAAAAGTAATGATCATAGCCTTTCATTTGTAACTCTAGTTTAACTACTAATCTAGGAGGAGTAGTGCCGTTACACTACTCGTTCCTATCAAAAGTAATTTAACTACTTGTAATGTTCGTTACTTGTAGTTATATACCCAACTCTGTTCACTCATGACATCAGGACTATTTCTTTCTCTGGTGGCACAGATGTAGTACATTTCTGTTCTGCCTCAAATGATTTCTATTTGCAGGGGAGGCATTTTGAAGAAAGTTAACATAGATATAATGGTGTCAGGGAAAAAATTAACACTAAAATATACAAACTGCTTCCAGTTGCATTCTGTCGAGAGCAGCCTCTGCACCTGGAACACCTGGTCCACCAGCTTAAGTATGAGCCCTGTGTTTGACTTTAAGTCAAAAATGACCCATGATTAACTGTGAGAGTTGATCACTTTATATGAGCTATTTTTTGACGTCTCATGGATAGCAAAGTAGTAAATATACCTCAATTTAAACAATAAGAACATGAATCTCCAAGATTCTAACATCTAACCCAAGAAAGACACAGTAAAATAACACCTTAATGCCAGGTGAGCACATGTGACATCACAGAAACAAATTTCTGATGGTGTCAAAGCATATTTTCTATCCATTTCTTACATCTGTCCAAAGCTGAACTACAAACATACTGTGGCTTGAAAGTTTTTCTTGGTAGGGATTTGTATTCAGAAGGGAGGCTTCTTGGTCCATGACTGTTTGGCTTTAAATATTGAATATTGCTGCTCATTGAACCACAATGGACAGACACAACAAAACCAGAGATTACACTGTGTTGAATCTAAAAAGAAAAGGGGGTACTTCTTCCCGTAAGCACATTCTTCATAAATTCATTCTTCCTAACATTCAGTATCCCCCCCTGACAATATATAGTGGAGATCAGATAATTTGACCTCCTCATCAAGCTTTGACTTTGTCTGCTTGGTCTTAAAGGGCCACATGGAGGAGTGTGCTTACCCCCTAAGAGTGGACCTCTTCTTTTCTCCACCTCTTATCTTTCCTCACTCAGGAGGTGATCGCCTTCATCATTTTCATATATTCAGGGTCAACCTTTCCTTTGCACAGCTAAGTAAGAGGATTTTTTTTATTACCTCCAATAACTAAAAGACAGCCTAATCCAGTCTCTTTGCTGTTATTGGAGCATTAGAATAAAACATGAGTGATTAAAATTGCAAAAGCTGTTTTTTTTATTTCTATCATTTTCTTTCTGCATTTCTAACTGCAGCTATACAACAAGGAGGAGTGATTATTTTATTTAGCATTAAACCTTAAGGCCATGTTTTTTTTTCTATCTCATGCATTTTAGTGACAAAGCTATTAGTATTGTTACTCACTTTGTATTGATTTTCTTTGGATACTTCCATCACCCTCTCCCAATGCAACGATATGTGTCTGCGAGGCCTCCACCATCCAGCTATTGTGCGTGTGGATGCAGAGATACAATAAAGAAGCATTGATTTTTTTCTCTACCTCGCTTGATTTTAAAGGACAAAAGAAGGGGAGTCCATTGACTTGAAGAAGTGCCTTAATGGAAGAACAGAGTGATGCCTTGTCTGCTGGCAGGTGTCGCTCACAGGGACCTATTGTGTTTTTATTTCCAGGGACACTCTGCAGCAGTTTTATGGGAAAGTCAAACTTTGTTGTAATTAGTTTGCAAAAGGAGGTGGGCTAACAAGCTTAGGGACACGTTCTGTTTATGTATTCCTGTGGCTAATTTCTCTGATGGATTTTTGTTTACTTAGTGCATACAATTATAGAACACATTAGTGTGCCTGTTGGCCAATGTCATCAGGGACACACCTTGAATAGCATTTAAGGTTTATGATCTGCACAATGACAACATTAAAATTACATCAAAGCCTAAAAAAGGGTTTTCTCCCTTAAATTTGTTTAATTCCAATCAAATCTCTGTTGTAGATATTTGTTCCATTAGGGCATATAACACAGCTGCTTATGAGCAAGAAGATGCAGTGCATGTTTGCCTTACATAGTTTTGCTACACGCCTTTTAAGTCTCAACCGGATGAACACAGTGTCCTTTTATATCTCAGTTACAATTAGGAGTCTCTATTACTTTGTAACATTTGGTTGATACACAAATTTAGGTTTAGATGAAACATTCTTTTTTTTATTATTTCAAGGGGGAAAAGTTAATTACAACTTAGACTACATTCAAGGCTTGAAAATTAAGGTAACTGCAGCAAAAGAAATAAAAGAAGTAACAATCTTCAGGGTTTCAAGGGGGCCTTTGCCCAGTTTTTGGGCTTAAGACCAAATAAAATAAATAAGATAGAATAACTGGTATCCATTCCGGCTAAACCAAAATCTCTAAAATATCTCAAAACCTTCCACCAATGACTGTGTAAGACATAAATTTGGTCCAAGTGTTGTCATCCAATGGTTTTTTGACGCTGCGTTTTGAAGCTTGTCAATGGACCCATGTTGGAAAAGTGAACTGTTGGTTGACCTTGCAAAAGGCAAAGAGGAATGCCTTGGCCGCATTGCGGGAAGCTAACAGTGGCCCCTATCAGTCAATCCAGCCATGCCCAAAACTGTTGAGGTATGAAAGGATTGAATGAATTGTTTAAAGAGAGTTTATTAACTCAAACCATTTTGTTTTGCTGGATCAGACCAAGTAGCTTTGGTGCTTAATTCAAATCAAACTATGCTCTGGAAAATTTCCCTGAAAGCTGTACTGAATGGACCTGTTTTTCATTTTCTATGAGTAACAAGTACATGGGACGGGTAAACATATTGATTAATTGATGCATTGCAATATTTCTCCATTTCCAATATCAATTTTACAAATCCTCTTAAAGGTATGGTCTACAATTTGGAAGTTTGGTAATTATTAATAACAGTATTTATGAGGCCGTTGTGGTCTGATGGTTCGATCTACTCAATATAAAAAGCAAAAGGAACGAAAAAAATCCATTCAGTACATCAGCTGCAAAATGGTATAATAATTGACTAATCCGAACTGCCGTTCCCCTCATTTTGGTTTGTGCGTGGGTCCATCTCCTGCGCTGCACTGTCCTGCCCATGGTCCAGCCTCGTCCTTCCCCACTACCCCTGTCACATCAGCTAGCTGTTCAGCTACTGAAGCGTCATGGAGCCGTAGAAGACCAAAACCAGGAAGCTGTTACTGTTACCCTCCACAGTGAAGAGAAGAAATGTAAAAGTTTTGAGGAAAAGGCTGAAGCAAGGAAGAATTATGAGCGGTACAAGTGCCAACAGAGACTGGATATTGGAGAAATGTACGACCGGTAATTCATGGTTTTGATCGTGCTGGTCCAATTGAAAAAGCTACCACCGTGTTTTACAAGGGGATGACCGTATTGTTTGTTACATTTGCTCTGTCGGAGTGGGGGTGTTGTTAGGAGGCGAGGTAGGGCTACACGAGCTGGGGGGCGGGATCTTGGAACACAGAGGGGAGGGGTGAGTGAGGCTGTGTTTTTCAAATGTGCATCATCAGCCAAACTGGGTTGCAGATTGTAGACCATTGCTTTAATCAAGCACTGTGCGTGTTACCTGCATTGTATGGACGGAGGCTGCACTAGACCAAACAGCAAAATGGCAATCAAAGCAAGCAGCAGCATAAAGCCAGTTTCTACAACTGTAAGCATGATGTTTGGGTTATTTTATTGCACAAATATCTAAGGTGACAAACCACATAAGTTCACATAAGCGTGAAAGTTAATATTTCAAAATTGTCAACAGAAACTCTAATTATTCGTATAATTCTACTTCTTTCTAAATCAACATAGAAACATTTAATCAATATCGAAATCAAAACCTTAAGAATAATAATTGGATAGAATGGTCAGGTTTTTAACAATACCCAGTCCTAACAAGTGTGTTGCAGGTCTTATACCAACAATGGAACCTAATGGACTTCTTCTGCTGATGAAACAACCCAAAGGAACAACAGCTTGCATTCCGGGGCTTCAGTACAACTACCAGCCAAAATTTCCTTTTGGGTGTTGGATTGTGTACAACTTGATTAGCATTCTAAGAAGTGTGAAAAAAAAGCTGGTGATGGGAGACATTGTTTAAGAGAGGATTATTAGCTGCATCCAAATTCAGATATCTGTTTAGAGAGATTAATGACTGCCAAATCCACATGACATGACTCCTGGGGGCCTCTGGGTTGCATTATGGCACATTCCCCCACCCCCTTCTTTTTTTGCTCTTCTCAGGTCTGCAAACAGCTAATATCTACTGAAACACCAGCAGATTATATTAAGTGTAGAGCAGGACTTTCAGGATCCAGCACCATTCATTTTGTAAACAAACGTGTGTCTATGCTCTGTTATGATTTCAGGTTACTTGCTGAGAGCTGCAATGTTAAAGAGTTAAAGACAGAATTGAATAGATAATTTTTAGCTTAAAACAATGATGAACATGATACGATATGACACACAATAAGCCTGTGTGCCTGCCTGATTTCACTAAATGCAATGAGCAAACTTATCATGCCACCACGCTGCAGTCAAGTGAACAATGAATCACAGCAGCTAATTGCTGCTCTCTATTACCCAATGTGTCAAACCAAAAAATGGATCCCGCAGGTGTAGTTATTGTAATTAGTCTGCTCATAGCGACTGGAGGAAAAATCCAGGGATCTTTCCAGTGGGGGGTTAAAGTGTTTGAGAGGAAAAGAAACAGTAGCTGTCTTAAATGTATAAAAAAAAAAAGCAAGCTTAGATGAAAAAAAAGCATCACATTCGTCCCCTTACATTCTCCTAATAACCAGCACGTCACTGAAACTGACCCAGGGGGACTGAGGCTCATCCAACACTCTCCCTACCCCCCTTTCAACACCCTTCTTCCAATGTGAGAATGAATTTTGTTAGCTGTGGTTGCTCATAGGAGCTTGGGGGGAAGGGTCACCCTGTGACCTTTGGAGGAGAAGAAGGTGGTCTCAATTAGCTGCATTAGAAGGAGCTGGCTTGTCGTACCATCCCAGTGGATAAGCACTTTAATTACATCTAAGGAAGGTAAATATATGTCTTTATGACGGTGTTTAAGAGCCTGGCAGAGGGGGGCTTGGCTGCACTTCAATATCAGACCACTTTTAATTCCCGGCTTCAGAGTCTGACACAGTTATTGGCTTTTGATTTTTCTGAGGAGGATCAAAGCTCTTCTCTAAATAGCTTGTTAATACACATCTTGCAAATCAAAGTATTCAGCAACCATCTGTTGACGTCTGAGATTACAGGTATGTAATTACAAAATTACTGATGCAATATATAAAAATGTTACCTCAGTAATGCATGCAGTGAAGTTATCCCACCAAAATCATCTTTCCACCTTGGGCTCTTAAACTTTTGGGTGAAACCAGTGAAACCATAAACTGTGTCATCAGACCATAAAAGATAATGAACAGAAAAATCAAATATACAGCACTGAGCTTTATTTTTTCTCATTTTCTACTTGGGCAATATGAAACAAATTGTTCAAAATTTCTGCTAAGAGTAAGAATCATTGGCAAAGAAAATCTGCAGCAAGGTACTGCTTAACAAGAGCTGGAAGCCAGGACAGGAGCTAACCTTGCCAATTATAGATTACAAAATCTGCTTACCAGCACCTCTGAATATATTCATCTTTTAAATACAATACAGACTGTGATATGGCTTATCCGTGCAAAAGTGAAGTCTGAGAAAACATAAAAATTTTGACAGTTACATACAGCACTAGTTGGGAGCAAGTTAGTGTTGAGATTTTTTACTGGGCTGGTCCAACTGGGGCATTGGTACAAACAATTTTTATTTAGTTACAGTGACGTGGCATGGGAATTATTTTTAGGAAGCCAAGTGAGACAAAACCTGTATGTATTTTTAGGGAGTGGGGTGCATAAAAGACTGTGTTGCAGCTTGTATATCGCTATTTGATGTAATGGAATGACCTGTTAAGAGTGCCCAGAGAGCGCTCATCACCGACACTTTGAACACTGACGCCCTTTTACTCTCCCACCCTCAGACACTCCTTTACACACATACATTGTCCTCTTGACTTAGCTTAAACATCTTATTAATTAACTCAACCACCCACTCAAATGCACAAACGACCACTTCATGCACACTGCTAATGTGCTTATCTCCCTGATTTCATTCAATGGCTTAATGATGACGATACTGTGATTTGATTGGTTTGAGAGTCTTGACTAATCACAGGTGAGCAGTGTCATGACCGCAGCCTCATCTGATTGGTTTATCATTCTTGTTTTTTTTTCACCAAGGGACGCTAAATTGGCTTGGCTTCCTTGCTGACAATAGCGTGCAGCATCATATTTTCACCACTTATTGGCCAGATAACAGGAGGGCACCGTTTTACACATCGTATAATGCTCAATAAGCAGAGGAGAGAAATAAGGAAGAGATGGCAGTGACAAAACACAGAAGAATTATCAAAACTGTTAAAAAGGAGTATTTTTTATTAAATCACAGCGACAGTCTGCGAAAAAGAAGAAGCATGGCTTCCCTTGGCCTCCAGGAGAAAACGCCATTGTTAAGTTATCCATACACTCTCCTACATTGGTTGGTGTAGGACAGTTTGCAAAAGCAGCAACACAAAGGCAGTACAGCCACAACAGAAGTTAGGAGGTCTGTAATTGTTTTAGTTTTAGCTACGATAAATTGAGCAAAATATAAGACTACACATTACTGTTGATTCTTTGGATTCATTGCTAGGCGCTGCCCAAGTAGCTGCCTGTTGCAGTAGCTCTCTCTTCTTTGTCCGTTTCTTGTAATTTTTCTCTTGTCTTTTTCGTAATATCATCACTTTGTATGGTTCATTGTTGGTCATGGACACCAAACTTTTTGTGGCTTCAGCGATATTTTTACTACTTTTCTCCTGTGTTTGTCTGGAGATCCTATATGAATCCATGGCTGCATTGTTTACATGCGAAATTAGCTGTTAATAGCCTGTAGCATGTCAATGCTAACTAGTGTAAGGCTTGATGATTTCCCTCAAGGTGAGGAGGAGGAGCTGAGGACGACGTGCTGGTTCTCCGGTGTGAGCTGGGAGGTGACGACGTGGACCTGTCCTTCCATCCTTCGTTGTTGGAAACATGGGATCTATCTCCGGTGGGATGGACAAGCTAGCCGTGCTAACTCAGCGGCAGAGGGGCTGCCGGAGGGCAGAGTGGCATCGTTTCTGTTCACTGACATGGCTGACGGAGCTGACATCGGACACCGGTGCCACACTGGAGGAGAGTGGTGGACGGGCTGTCGTCATCTATTTTCTTGTGGCTAATTTTGCACTTACTATACTCTTTCTTACTTTTGTTTTCTTAAATGCTGCTGTGACTCCTGAATTTCCCCTCGGGGGATAAATAAAGTATTTTCTATTCTATTCTATTCTATTCTATTCTATTCTATTCTATTCTATTCTATTCTACTGGTAAATACATGAATATATGTACTATGGAGGACATCACAAGGTGAGACCCCTACGATACTATACTTCTCATAGCTCAAGTTAAAAAAAGAGATTAATCATTGCATTTGTGTTGTTTCATTTGAAACTGTGTCATTGCTTCTGTATTTGTGTTGTGGTTTTTGCAAATCATCTGATACCTACTGGTCGCCGTACTTTCCACTGATCATATCTACTTTAGTAAAAGGTAATAAATGTTTACAAAGTGCTCTCTCCAGTCTTCTGATCACTTCAGAGCACTATTACTTTATGTATCGCATTGACCAAATCACGACACATTCATACCCTGAGGAAAGATGCTAACATCAAACTCCTGCATGCTCACTGTAAAACAAAAAAGGCAGTATGTCAGTACCTAAATGTTGCTTATAAATGTATGTTTTGCTTAGAAAGTGTGCAGGAACTTCCTTTTTAATGTGTAACACTTGGGAGGATCCATTGCTCTGGCCACCCTTCTGGACAGACCTCTGGTTTTGAAAGCTAAGCTAAGTGATCTGGCTCCAGCCTCCAGTTGGTGTCAGTCACTTTTTCGGACTAAGCTACAACACAGGCACATTTCTTGAAACAAATGGTAACAGAAAGTTAATGTAAGTCATTCATTTAATAAATCAATCATTTATTTCTACTTCTTTTGTTCCCTTTGGATACATTTGATCAAACCAGTTGAAGAGAAAGGTAGCATCACAATCAGACACACTCCAACAGCAGTTTGTTGCAATGAAGCCCTGGTACATGATCACAAAACAGAAGGTCCTATCTAGACATTGGTGTGCAGTCTCCATGCAGGGATGAAACCACACTGTCAGCGCACTGCTGCCTCTAGAGCCCATAGCATTTCCCAGCTGTGCACACACTTAGTGCAACTGATAGATTTAAGAGGGTCACCTTGGCTTGGATGCTGTCACCTCTCTGTCAGCCCGCCTTTCTCTCTTCCTGCTAAAGAAGCAGTGGTCCTTGGAGTATGACTGATTATGTGTGTGTACGTTTGAAGTGTATGTGTGTGAGTAAAGTGTTCATTTTCAACCACACAATCTCTTCTTGGGTCTCACATAAGCAGCCGCTTCAAACCTATTCATTCACAGACAATTACTTTAACCCTTTGGACAATGAATGTCTTGGTCAGCCTTTGTGGGGGATTCATTTGAAAATGCAATTGTGATACAAAGGCTTAACGGGTGTAGGGAAACAGAGGCAGAAAACAAAAATAGTTCTCAGAGGAACTCGGTGGAAATGGATTGTCGTATCAGAGAGAGTTAACTAAATTTTCTCCCACAATGTAATACATCTCCAGAGCAGTGATCTGTATCTATACAGCACAGCCAGATGGCAGGGAGTCATTGTGGGAATCAAATAACTGACAGGCACACAAGAGACTGTAACACACAGAGGGAGAAAGAGAGTGAATATGAGAATTAGTAACACAATAAACCCATTCCATTAATAATTAAAAAGTGTCATGATAAATCCCTGAATTTTATTGGTTAATTGAAATGAATCAAAATAGCATTTATTTTTTTTATTATTATTTTTTTTTTCATTTTAAAACTGTCTTAGTTTGTATAGACAATGTAAGGACTGGCACAAGTGTCTTGATATTAAAGGGACAGCAGTCAGATAAAGAGACGGTACATAAGCAGAGTGACATCAGATTAATAAGCTGTGTATGTATGTGTTTTGCTCTTAGGTGGTAAAACTTGATAGTACTGGAGTGATACTGTAATTTTTTTTTACTAAATTAAAAGCCTTTTCTTATTTTTGTATTGTCCACTGAGCTGTCTGAAGGTCTTTTGAAGTGAATAAATTGATAAATCACCCTTTATTTGTGTACCCCCAAATTGTAAAAACTGTTATCTCAAGACACTTTCCAGAAACATTAGCAGGTCCAGACCTCTTAATGTTAATGGTATAGATCCCTTTGGAAAACATGGTTAAAGGTAGGTCTGCAGGATTTTCCCAGAAACAAACCTTATGACAACTTTTACAGGAATGATCCGCCTATTTTTTTTTTTTTTTTTTTGCCCACAGGCCTCTAGACATGCTTGTCAGTGTCAGCCTCAACCCCTTCCTCTGCCTGTATGTTGATGTTTTGTTGTGTCGGGACATTTCCAGGCAGAGAGTAAGCATTATTACCTCAACCAATCACAGCACGCCTACTCTGCACGTGACTTTATGCGTTAATGATCATGAGTGGAAGAAGCTATTCTGAGCGGCTACGATAGTGGACATAGCATGGAGGAAAAAAACACAACCAAAGTGAAACAAAACACCAAACAGATAAAGCTTTTTCTTAAACAGGGGTGAAGTTTGGCTCAACTTTTACTCAGTTTTGGGTACTTGGGCAGCATGGGACAAAGAGCTGCGCGAGTTAGCTTTGTGCTAATATGTATGTGTCATACCCATGGTTAGCTTGTGCTAATATGCCAGGTCAGGTGTGCAGCTCTTGAGTCTCTCCCATGTAGAACCGTAATGCTGGGCTGTGTGGTTGCTGTGGTAGTGAGTGTGTTCACACAGTCACAGTCGGACGCTGGTGTGCAGCTGCAGGTGGCACTGAGCCAAGGAGGAGAAGCCCAGTTTGTTTGCCTTACCTTACAAACCTTATCCTTACCTTACCTTATCTCTTATCTTTTATCTATCTGTTACCTTATCTATTCATTGGAACTTGTTTTTATTCAGTTGAACTGACTTTTAACCTTGTCTAGTGTTATTATCTCTTTTAGTCTTTTTATGTTCTTAAATTTAAAATGTGTGTTTTTTTTTCTTTTTTTTCTGTAACTGTTGCTTTTATGTCAACTTGTCTTTGTTTCTATTTGTATATCTGTCTTCTGCAAGCTGCTCCACACGAACTGCCCCATTTGGGATTAATAAAGTTGTCTGAATCTGAATCTAAATAGGCAATTATAGCCTGTATATTCTAACAATATGTGTTTTTCATACTCCTAGTTTTTCCTATTGAGACCTGAGATGTACCTTAATCCATCGCTCTCTCCACAAAATTAGAAACTATGCTCCACATGACAGACTTGCTGTTTAAAGTCTCTGAGGGCTGCCTTTGGAAGTCGATGTGTCCCTCTGCTTCTGACTGCTTATTTGGTGACTGGGGCTGCAATTATTGTACCATATTGATAGTATTGAACAGCATCAAAGATATCGAACTAGTCAAATGGCTTTAACAACGCTGCACATCACTGTGCCTCCTGGGAAACCTCCACGGGAAAAATCCCAACAGATCAATGCAAATGACTTCCAAAAAAACAGTAGTTCTTACATCAGTCATTTTGACCAGATAAACACATCAACACCAGCTGAAGAATGTGCATTTTAAGGTTAAACAAAATAAGTAAATCCAGATTCCCGTTGTGCTATTTCTAAAATAGAATTGTTATTTTTTTATGTATAGAAAATAATTGTTTATGTAACAATTCTGAATAGAATCAACCTGTATTGAATACTCTCTTTTCCTCAAAATAGCACAGCTCCATTCATGCAATATGTACAGTGCAGAGAAGCAGATAAAGATAGCCACACTGTAGCAGAGGCCTAGTGGGACAGAGCATCACCCGCTGTCAGAGTGGACCACTTTTAGTGTGTTGATGCATGTTCTGGGCAATCCACCCATTCAGCATTTCAGCATGGTCTTGTCTAAAAATACCTGACATTTCTGAGGGAGTAAACAAATTTACAAACAAAAACAGAGCCTGTGTGTTTCCACAGGGATGGGGTAATCCCTGGTCATCTGTTTGCGATGCATCCTGAGAGAAGGGCCTGTGGAGAAAACGTGTGGCCTTTTATTTTGGTTGCTGCATGCCTTGCTTGGGATGACAAGAAGTGACGCCCTGCAGAGGACAAAATATAAGAGCTGCTTTGGCCCAAGGGCAGTGAAAGCAATTACTGAGAACAAAGAGACTCTGCAGGCATGGCAACTCTCATGATACTGTTTCATATGAAGTCATGACTTGTAGATATATGGACCCAGGAAAGAGACTGTTTTGGAGAAATATAGGAGGCAAGTGAGACAACTTTGTCTTTATCATGCACTCATGCAGGAACACAGAGGAGAAAGACAGACACCAAGGAAGCAGAGGAGAGAAAGCAGAGAAGTGAGACAGATGTGCTTTCACACCTGTCAGAGTGCTCTGACACAGGTTTATGTCTCTGCTCTGGGTTTGCAGGTTGTGTGACAGCAAAACCAAAACTTGAAGTCCAGACTAGAGATCAGGAAGTCTTCTGTGTACACTGAGACCATGGATCTGCTTTGTGTAGACTCTGGTGTTTAGTCCTGATCACGTGTTGAGTTTCCACATTGACAGTCAGTTTGCCTGAGCCTGGTGATTTTCAGTTTTCTGTTCAGTGTTCTCTTTTATAGGGTTTTCAAGTTGTATGGGATAACGTTCGGTTTCAAAACTCAACGACAGTATGGACGGAGTGATAATGTGGGGACACTTTTAATCAATCAATCAATCAATCTTTATTTATATAGCGCCAAATCATAACAAATGTTATTTCAAGACACTTTACAAAAACATTTACAGGTCTAGACCCGTAAATGTTAATAAAATTTTATTAGCAGAAACCCAACATCAAGACAAGATAAGAAGTCTTATCTTATCTTAATCCACCATGAGTACAGGACTTTGCAGCATTTAGCAAGTTACAATGGCAAGGAAAAACTTCCCTTTAACGGGCAGAAACCTCGGACAGAACCAGACTCATGTTAGACAGACATCTGTCTCGACTGTGTTGGGGTTAGAGAGAGACAGATAGAGGAGAGAGAGTGGGAGAGAGAGGGGGGGGGGGGGGGGGGGGGGGAAGGAGGGGGGGGGGGTAGGGATACACACACACGCACACAGACACACACACAGACACACATACACACACACACACACACACACAGAAAGGGAGAGAGAGAGAAACAGACGGAGTCTGAAGTTTGGCGCTGTGGCGAGTGGTTGCTCGCTGGACTGTTCTCATCATTCCTACAGCAATAATATCAGTTTGCCTTTAACTTGATGTGCCTCAGCTCAAATAAGCATTTCCATTGTGACATTGAAATAACAATTTATCTGTAACTTTGGGGCATTTTTTTCTCTAGTTCTTTTTGCTTTGCCCTCTCAAGATTTGCTATAAGTGATAACTGTGGACTGTTCTTCAAACAGGAATGGCAAACTTAAACATGCTGTGAGTGTGAGGTGGATCTGTTTAAATCGGAGCCCAGCGCCACCTTTTGGACCAGAGTCTCAAACAGTTTAGCTCGTGTTTTAGCCTTTAGCTCATGCTCTATCTTTCTCTCCCGTTTATCTTTCTTCTGCTCTTCTGTCCTTTTTCTGTCTGACAGTTAGGCCCCAGTGTCCACCATCACTTCAAACTTTGTCATACAAATAATTTTTAGCAGACAAAAACACCAAGCAGCAACCTCTGGTCTAAGAATATGAGACAATGCGGAAGTGCTAAAATCTGCTGTTTCTGGAGTGTTTGCTTGAGGCTGGCTCCAGAAGTGCCGGAAGTCACATACACACCAAGCCAAAAAAAAGCCATTTTCAAAGCAGAAATTAACCTATTTACAGCCTGGTTTAAAAAACGTCTCCTCTCTGAGTCGCTAATTTTACTACTGGCACCCACTGTACTGGGGGTGAATTTTTTTCTCACTCAGCTGTTCCGAGGGTATTACATTACATTATCACAACTTTCACAGCTCTTAATTTGTTTATAAAAGGTCATAAAAAAAACCCCACTGAGACCAAGGGCCAGTCCCTATAAATGTGCTATTTTTTTACTTGGAATTTCAGTGGCTTTGTCTTTTTTTTAATTTATGATCAAGAAATCACCTCTAACGTGTCCTGGACATCCTTTCACAACTTTTACTGAAAAAAGGCGAAGGTTAAAAATGAAACTGTCTTCACCCCGGTTTACACAATACGTGATGCAGGATACCTCAGGTTGAACTTATTATTTCAGTGAGTGACTAAAAACAGCAGCTTGGAGATGGAGTTTTCAGTCTGCGTCTTTACTCTCACCAGCACACAGGGTGCTGCCCCCAAAGACGCCTAGTGTTTCGGGGGGTATTTAGGTCAGGTATTCACACGTACATTGGCTGCACTGTTAAGTGACATTACTGTCAGAGAACAACAGTAACAGCCTCACTTTAAATGGAAGATGTTGAGCCTATAGTCCACAGGGCGGAGTGTGGCAGCATCAGATGTACTAATGTGCGGGACCGCCAGACGTGTGTCACAGCTGACCAGACAATTCATAGTTTCCCTAATGTTTATACGCCAGGAAAAGAGAGATCATAATGATTGTTCACGAGTCCAAGTCAAGTCTGAAGTCTCTCTGTGGACATTTTTTTCACCGTGAGAAATACAATGTGTGGTGGGAGTGCGTGACAAAAGACCCAAAAGAGTGAGCGCCCTATGGCTGTAGGCGAAGCCCTTGCCACTACCAATATGGCCGCTATAGCCGATTTGCTGAATTACAATCAGGTATAGATCAAGAAGGGGGACTTTTTCAAGACCACTGAGAAACTCCTCACAGCCCTTTTGATTTACACTGGTGGTTGCAGTTGTTGGTGCAGTTGCTCGGCAACCTCAATATGTCCACACCTGTGCTCAGCTGCTAGAGCTCAAGCCAGGCTGGCACAGCGGCAAAACCACTGGAGATTCCAGGAGAATGCTGGGTATTTAAGATGGGCAGGGAGACAGGAGAGGCAAAAACTACAAAGAGAGAGATGGTGCAAGACAAAAAAAGAAGGCTCTGTAGAGGAATCCAACTATTTTGCATGCCTTTCTTAGTTGTTTTTATCTATTTATCATTTATGAATTTCACTGTATTTCCACTGCATCTCAACTACTGCTCTACTCAACTTGGAATCAGGTACTTTTTGCCCTTAGCCTCCCTTAGCACCCAGATTGTGGACCGCTTAAGTAGTAAAATGCAGTCAGACATTTTTCATTTTTGCACTGCATTTTGGACATGTAAGTCTCAACAGTGCCCTTAGCTTTGGCCCATTAGGATAGACTTTGTCATACTATTGTCAAAGAAGCAGACACATACAGGTAAAGAGAAAAGGAGATGCAGAACCAATGAAGCTCCTGTTCTTAGATGTGTGGGTATGTGTGAGAAGAAAATAATTATTGTGAAACAAATTAAGCAGAATAATTTATCTTTAAACAATCATTATCAATAATTAGAAGATAGACACAACAAACACTACACAAACTGACAGATTACACAGGGTTTGCATTTCCTTCAATACTGTTTTCAATCAAGCAAGTCTGAGAGTTTTCTACAAACAAGGCAACTGGTTTTAAGAGTCAGTACTCACTATCGATTATGTTTCTTTGATCGTGGGAAAGCTAGAAATGTGTTCGCAATTAAAACTTGATTGATTGGGCAGCACTTCCTACAACATTTTTCTCACATCAGAGGAAACGAGTTGCAGTTGAATATTCTTTTAATTCTTTCTTGCCTTTATTGTAAACCCTGGCACTGGGGAAAAAAAGGGGTTTCTGTCCATCCCAAATCAAAACAAAAGACCAGCCTACAGAGACAAGTGTGTTTCATACTTTTTCATTGTAATTAATTAAAGACTTTTAGTAATTAAGCCAAATTATCATGGTTTAATTTAATGTTTAGAGTCATATGAATACATATTTTAATATAGTTTTTGGGTCCATGAGGACATCTCAATGCAATTCTTAGTAGCGCCTGGATTTGAAAAACAAGTAAAAGTCATAAAATGGACTTTTTGACCAGGATTGTTAGATGTACTATTCAAATAACTGCTACATCAGGTCCTGTGGGACTTCCAGATCCAGACTGACACGATGGTGATTGCCTATCAGTCTGACATGGTGGTGGTCAATAAACATCACAGGACAGTGGTAGTGATAGAAGTAGCAATATTGAGTGATAGCAACACCAGGAAAAAGAACAGGAGAAGCTGGAGAAACACTAAGGGCTGAGGGAAGAACTAGGGAAAATGTAGGGTGTGAGGGCAACAGTGGTTCCAGGTGTGACTGGGACATTGGGGGGCTGTAACACCCAAGCTGGGTGGATGGTTCCAGCAGAAAACACAACAAGAAAAACTCAAACACAACAAACACAAAGAAAAAACAATAAACTCAAGATACAAAAGAAAATCCAAAACCCAGGGATCCTGTGCAAAACCCTCAGGCTCCCAGGCCCCTGGTAGAGGACCCAAGCTTGATGGAGACAGAATACCACCATTCATCAGATGAATCACAGGGTTGCCGTGGGTATTTATCATTTTGGTTTTTGCATGAGCAAACAGACTCAAGAAAGATGAAACATTTTTGCACTTAACACATTTATTAAACACTGTTCAAAGTTCATGTTTACAAAACTTTGTGCTTCTTTATGGAGCTTTGTACAATGCATCTTGAGAGGCAACTTACTAAACCTTTATAAAACAGTGCCCTCCTTGATATTAATGCGTCTAGAGTTTGTTCCAATCCACTGGGCAATTGTGTCAATTTGTCCAAGGTAAACTTCCCGAGGCCCCGATGTTCCATGAGGGTGATTTGTTGCAAGCTGGATAACGTATTAGCCAAAAACCAAAACTCCTTCCTGCAGAGAGAGCATAATACTTTATGTTGGTCAACTGTTCTGCCCTTTTTTGTAGTTAAATCTACTGGGACAAACTGCCCAAAATGCATTGCCAGCAACATTTAAGGGATTTTGAGTCATCCTGTGCAGCAGATAAGTTAACTGTGTTAAAATTTCTAATAAGATTTATCATGATGATGGGATTGACATTTATCATTTCTACCATGCCTTTCCACCTTGTCTGCGCAGGTGACACCTTTTTTTTTAAAGAAATATGTCAAAACCGAGAATCTACAGCTGGGTGTCAGACAATGATCTGCCAAAAGGGAAAATAGGCGGTGATTGCAGAAAATTGTTAATTTTTGACCTTAAAGGGGATAAAAATGATGTTGAAAAAGTCTTCCTTCTAGATATATGCCTGATGGTAATCCACACTATAAAATGAGATTATCAGCACCACTATGGGTTATTTTGAAATCCTACTTCTTAGCTTCTTTGCAGCTTCCTAATCAGATCAAGCAGGACTGGATTGATTTACGGCGCGTCAAAGTCTCTATGACAACACCACGCTGGCTGGCAAAGTTTAGTAGTGAGAAGAGAGATGTGTGTCTCTGCTGAAAACTATTTCTGTGATTAATTTTGTAGTGATGGTGGACACTGGAGCCTAACTGTCAGACAGAAAAAGGACAGAAGAGCAGAAGAAAGAGAAACAGAAGAGAGATAGAGCACGAGCTAAAGGCTAACACACAGCAGTTATTCTGCAGTGGTCTTTTCAAACTTGAGAGTCTATCAATAAGATGAAGTGTGAGGTTATGTTAGCCTCACTAACATTACACATTACAGACATGTCTTAGAGCACTGGGCTGTCAGCACTACATATAGACAGCTACCAAACTACTCTACAAAGTGACAGTTTGCTTGTTGTCACATTAGTCTATGGATACGTCGTAGCACTGGGCTGCTACATATAGCCGGCTACAGATGTAAGATGTAAGAATTTACAACATTTGCTTGTTGTCACAGTTCAAACAAAAGCCCTTTGTAACTGTGCTGATAAATACCTTACCTCGTCGCATTGTATCTGGCAACAAGTTGTCTTTAACAAAGAAAATTTGTTTAAAAACAAACTCACGTCTGGTTTAAAAGTCACATCTAACAAGCCAGAAGGTGGCGAGGTGATCCAATTTAAACAGATCCTCCTCATAACATCTTTGAATATACATTGAACACCTCAGCACTGACAGTCCTAATTACAACACATGCAACAAAATCAAACTGTCTACTTAGCCAGAGTTCCCAAAGATTAAAAAAAAAAAAAATGCTCCAAATGACCTACTTGACATGCAGAAATGTAGCTACATGTTTTCATTTCAACATAAATATTGCATTCAGGCATAAAGCAGGAATACTGCACGCATCAATATCATGTGTGGCTGTCACATGTCTGCATTAGAGCGTGTTCTCTTTGCATGAGCTAATCTGAGCCAGTGCTCGCTCTGATTGCCTTCAAAAGGTTGCCAGGACCAGAGTGAAAAAAAGGAAAAACACTCTCCTTTGAAAGGAGATCAAACTGCTCCAGATGTAATTTCAGATCTGGTAGATTTTTTACTTTATTTATACTAAAAATTGCATCTTTGTTACTATTTATGTTTTATGAGAAAGAGAATTATATCAAATAGACCAATAATGTATGCATGAGGTGAGGTAATCCATAACGTTTGTCTGATTGAACTCGAATTCAACCACACACACACTATTCATGCTGTCCTGTTACAACATAATCTTGTCTGATTCTACCCTGCATGTAGGTATATATCTGAAGGTGATCATGCATAATTCAGCTCATGTCTAAGAAAGGCGGCTTAAGGTGAAAATGAAAGTCTGCATCCAGTGGTGAGGCGGCTGATGGGATTGCTGATACGGGCAGGAAATCACAGGGCTTGTTGGGTGAGCCAGCTCCAGCATAAATAAATGCAAATGTTGGCTAAGTGCCCACAGACGGAGCTAGCATCACACAGCTGGGCCAGCTTTGACTACCTGCCCAGGTGCAGAGAAACATGTGCAGAGACATCACAGATGACAGGCGTGTTGATCTAGATAGAAAACATTTTCACACTTTCCAACATTTCATCCTATGTTATTTGTTCTTTTACGATTTTTCCCTGAGAAAATCAGGATTACACGCAGACATATATTTCCCAGTAAACACTGTAATTTAGCCAGTTATCTTCTGGCCCCAAACCCCAGGCAGGGCGGCATACTCAAGATTAAAGCGAACATCATAATTGGACTTGAAACTCACGCTGGGCTGGTGGGCACACAGATCACACACTGTTTCACTACAGGCCTCTCTGATAGGATTTATGCCCCTTTAGATTTAGCGAGAGGCGTCAGCTGGGATAAACGGAAGATCAGTGGTTTCCCCCTACAGATAGTCTCCATTAAGCTCAGCCACAATCCCACCACTGTGCGACCCATTTGCACTCCTCATTAAAGGGAAATGGGGACTCATGCCTTTAGCACACAAGTGGGAAAATGACTGCATTACTCACAGGTTAAATGTACTGGTGATCTACAGTCATTATAGATCATCATTTATTAAATGGAGCTTCATTGGCCTTGCCACCTGGTATCAGATGAGTTTGTTATCAACAAGAGCTGTTCAATGTTCAGGAGAGCAAAAATGAACAGGAGTTCCAACATGAATGACCTCAACTTTATATCTGATAGAAGCATAATTCAATCTGATTTTTCAAACATAATCTTCTGTTTGCCCCAATAGAAGTGTCAACAAACACTGTAGTGTACTAAATACAGGGGTCTAGAGTAGGGGGTCTCAGACCCCTAAAGGGACACAAAAGACCCCTGACAGCCTTAAAGGGCAACTCCGTTTTTTTGACACCTTGACCTTATTTATAGGTGTGTGCATGCTCATATACTCACTCAGAAAAACATCGTGCAGCTCGGAGTCCTTCAGAAGTTATTTAGATCCAACCCATTTTAGCTGTACTTAGCGGGGGCCACGGCAAGGGAGCTTCAGCGCGGAACATAATCTCTGCAAAATCGCTCATTTCTGCTATATTTTTTCATCCATTGCCAGTGTTACCATTAAGTCAGCTCCTCTTCTGTTGCCATAGGCGAACACTGTCCACAAGCACACCACCAGTTCGCATTGAGTAGTGGACATGCTCCTGATTGTTGTTCTTTAGCCAGCTCTTCGTCTCTCTCCCTCTGCATCCTTCTTTCATGGAGCTCCTCGTCCGTGTACTCAGGCTCAAACCGGTAAGAACAACCGTCAAACTCGAAGTCGTAGTCTGAAGACGGTAGACGAGCTGACTTTATAACACTGGCAATGGATAAAAAAAAATTTGGCCGAAATGATCGATTTTGCTGAGATTATGCCCCGCGCTGAAGCTCCCTTGCCGTGGCCCCCGCTAAGTGCGGCTAAAATCGGTTGGATCTAAATAACTTCTGAAGGACTCCGAGCTGCACGATGGTTGTCTGAGTGAGTATATGAGCACGCACACACCTATAAATAAGGTCCAGGTATCAAAAAACCGAAGTTGCCCTTTAAAAGCAAAGTTTTTGGGAGGTCTCTTAAGGAGTAAATTTTGCCATATGTCAGTCAGCTGGGTTCACATGTTCATGTATGCATGTGTATGTGTGAGCACGTATCTTCATAACGCCTCAAATACACTAGATACATCTGTAGTCCAGCTCTCCGCCATGACGGAGTGGAGTCACTACTTTCTGTATTGCACATGACCAAGTTCCGTCTTGAGGCCTCTGTGGCAACACTAGTTAGGCTGGACCCCCTGATTGTAGCTGGGTATTTTGCACACTGACGATGGGTGACTTGTTGGATCCAACTAATTTGACCTTCGAGATTTTGCTCCGGTTCATATTTTGTTCCAACACCACAAAGCTTCCTGTTGTTCACTTTTTGTGGGTCTCATGTATTTGAGTGCGGACTGCTGAGAGGCTTTTGCAGACAGTCTTCCCTCATTGGATCTTTGCCTCTTTGTGTATCCCGCTGCCAGCCTCTGAGGGGTGACTGAAGGGGTGTTGGAGACAAGTTGTCCAGGATTTTCAGGATCTTGTCAGGACTGGGGATCGGGGGACACTGAGTCTACACTTGTCAACAGAGGTGCCAGCCATCATCAGCCTGCAGAAAATACAATATGATGGCCGCATGGCCTAATATTGGAAGGTTTTCCCATCGTGGCTGCTGTTTTGGGAAAATGTCCAGACGGTTACTAATGACCCTGGTCTGCCACTACTTGTGCCTA
This sequence comes from Halichoeres trimaculatus, assembly GCF_033239565.1. Classification (NCBI taxonomy): domain Eukaryota; kingdom Metazoa; phylum Chordata; class Actinopteri; order Labriformes; family Labridae; genus Halichoeres; species Halichoeres trimaculatus. The sequence goes on along the minus strand of NW_027437188.1, from coordinate 4,965,797 downwards.
GGGGAAACTGAAGGATGTTTTGGTAATATGGGTCCAACAGGAAAAATTGAAAGAAGTGGAACAAATAATGGAAGAACAAAAGAGTGCAGAGTTGCCCTCCCCTGCAGCTACAAGTATCCTGCATTTTCACACTATGATGAAAAAAAAAAGAATCTGGTGACTGACAACCTGTCTCTCTGCGACCGTCTGAACCATGAATTATTAATAGGCTGGCTGGTCCCCCTGAGCCCCGGCACAAGCATATTCTATATTTTTAAGGGCCATCTCTTTTTGTAAAGTTTCAGTGGTGACAGCAATCTGTAGAATTTCAAACTATCAGGGAGGACTTCTTGGCACGATAGTACAACATCCTTGGATTTGATCCCTGCAGACTTACTTTGCTGGATGTGTGGTTGTGTTTGTTTGAGTCCGGGCCATTAGACATGCACTTACAGGACCAGTGGTTTCCATTAGGCCTGTGGATCAGCTCTCTCTGTTTTTACTGTTGATTTCCTGGAGCTGACTTGCATGCAGTTGTCACTCATTACACTAAAGTCCGTCCAACAGAGCGTGTCTCTGGCTGGCTACAGAACATCAGCCTGTCATTTCTTCTCCAACTTAAGGGGGGAGAAGAGAAAGACAAGGCTAGGAAAGGGGGGACGCCGCTGAAAGAGGATGTATTGTACTGTGAAGTACGCTGCAGACGCAGCCGGATCCCTCCAAACATGATGACAAAGTGGCTAATGTTTATCTGAAGCTGTAAGAAAAAAAACCCACATGAGAGGTCTGGAGCTCTGGACTGAATCAAATGGCAAAGATGAGTGGATGTGACAGAGCTATCATGAGAACGGAAGAACAACACAGCGTCAGGCATGTATCTGACTTAATCAGAAGTGATATCGAAGTTATCCCTATGCTAGGTCTAAGAAACAGAAATGCAGATGGCAAAGGAAGCAAACCAAGTCATCAGTCATGGTCATCAGTCGCAAACCCTGCCCCGAGGAGCAGGCTGAGGGAACAACAACGTAGACTAATGCTCTGACTCAGAATTCTGTCCCTAATGCAAAGGGCAAATGCCAAATTATAAATGAAAATCACCCCTTACTCAGTTGACCAGGCTATGAATTAATGATTTTACAAGAGAATTATCAGGAGGCATTTTTCATAAAGTGCACTGTTATCCTGGGGCACCATTGATTCATGTAAGCAAGAGGGCTACAGCAAATCTCTTCTTACAGCCATTTTCTAAGTATGATTTCAAAAACATCTATAACATTTACAGAAACCCTCCAGCCTCTCTACCTGAGTATCTTAACTTGTAGCACTCAGGCCATTTTTTTTTTCAATAGAAAACACCGAACTAGTGTTGTATTTGCATCAATCATTTACTCTAAAACAGCAATTTGAGCAGCTTCGTCTGTCAACACATACAACATGCAAAGTGAACATAAAGCTGAGAACAGAATTAGATGGGGTTGAATGTGAAAGGATGCATGAACACACATTTCAGCAGATGCCAGGCTGAGTTGGAAAACACACATCAAACATGTACAGTCCAAAGTTACAAGAAGCATTGCAGTCATTCACAAAAAAAAAAAAAACAAAACAAAAAAAAAAACAATTGCTGGATTGAAATTCTCTTCAAACACTTTACTGGTCACTGGTCTCATCATATTAACATTACCATGCTGAGGTTTGGGAAAGTCATTACATTCGTCACATCTTTGGAACATACCAATCCACTTTTCATTCAATTAAAACTATTTACAATCACTGACATTGTGTCTTATCAAACTGCCATCATGTATATGGCAAAATTACAACCTTAAAAATTTTCTGTATATTTACTTTTCTGTATATCTACTTTATAATAATAATAATAATAATAATAATAATAATAATAATAATAATAATAATAATAATAATAATAATCCATCCTCTGCTGCTTATCCGGGGTCAGGTCGCTGGGGCAGCATCCTAAGCAAGGAAGCCCAGACTTCCCTCTCGCTAGCTACTTTGTCCAGCTCTTCTCGGGGGATCCCAAGACGTTCCCAGACCAACCGAGAGATGTAGCCTCCCCAGCATGTCCTGGGTCTGCCCCAGGGTCTCCTCCCGGTGGGACGTGCCCTGAACACCTCACCAGAGAGGTGTCCGGGGTCCCTAGAGCTAGCTTCTGCAGCCTGGGGTGGGTCTGCCAAGGTCCCTGCCGTCGGTTGCCGCCCAACTCACACTGCACCCGACCCCTATGGCCCTGCCTGTGGGTGGTGTAATTGTAAATTTATTGCCTTTGTTTTCACTGCTTGAGATACCCCATATCCTGCTTCCTTGAGACAACCCAACTCCTGATTCTTCAATAACCCTCCAGACCCTTTTGTCATCACACCTTCTGCCCAGCTTCAAGGCCCTGTTGTGTAACTGCAAATTCATTGCTTTTGTTTTCACTATTTGAGAACCCTGTCTGCCCATTTCCTCAGTAAGCTTCCTGATCCTTTTGTCATCAACACTTTCAGCCCAACTTCTAGGCCTCTGTCTCAATGTGATTCCTGCGGCAGACAGAGGGGCGTGAAGGGTACCTTAAGGGGCGTTTCTCTCAAGCATAAATGTTGAGCGCGAACTATGTTCAAGGTCTTTCTTCACTTTGACCGCTCTCGTGTTGACTGACCTCTTTCTTTGCAAAGCAAATTAAACCCTTGCTGGCCGGCGGAAGTCTCTATTTCATTCTTCACCAGAAACAGGAAAATCTCCACAACAGTGGTGAGCCCACAGGAAGGGGGTCCAACGTTGCCTCTTCGGGCTGTGCCCGGCTGGGCCCCATGGGAACAGGCCCGGCCACTAGGCACTCGCCATCAAGCCCCACCCCCAGGCCTGGCTCCAGGAGGGGGCCCCTGTGACCCACGTCTGGGCAAGGGAAACTTGGTACCATTTTTGTTACTCATCATAAGTGTCTGTGTGAGCTACACTTTGTCTGGTCCCTCCCCTTGGACCTCTTTGTTATGGGAGATCCTACCAGCAGCATAAAGCTCCCAACAACTTAGCTCTTAGGATCATTGGGACACGCAAAACCCTCAACCACGATAAGGTGGCAGCTCACCTATGGAGGGGAATAATAATAATAACAATAATAATAATAATAATTACAGACCCTCTCAAACTGTGGCAGCTCAATCTGCACTGAACAGTCACTCGTGAGTTGGAGGACTGGATAAACAATGGTGCCCAAACAGTGAGTTTGTGCTGCTGGCTCTATCGAGTTTGTTTAAGCTTCTTGAAACAAAGCTTATTTTTTAAAGCGCTCCTCTTGTTTCTTTGAATTACCTCATGGTCAGGCTTGTGCTGTTCCTAAGTTGTGTTTCATTACAAAGTTATACTGCCAGCTGCAGGTTAGACACTTCTTCTTTTGCTGCCATGAAGTGTGTGTGTGAAGACTGAAACAGTTGGTCCAGATGCATGTCTGCAAATAAACCGTTCCAACTATTTCATTAAAAGTTGGCTTTAAGTTCCAACAAATAGTGAAGTACCAGCTCTGAAATGATTGTGTCCCATACAATTGTTCATTGTGTTGATTTTATTTTGCTCTTCTCACTGATTAAAGCCTTGGTCACTTTAACTTTTCTTTAGGTAAAAATAGACTTTCACTTTTAATTCACAGAGGGAACTTCCTGTAGAGAAACATTTCAGGATTGACTGAAAGCAGCTTCAGAAGAACAATAAGGAAGTAGAAGTGTTTGATGTTAAAGCACCCCTGAAGACGCATAAGCTCTTCTGTTGTTTTGGGATGTGAAATACATCTTGAAGCATTGGCCAAAGTGGCTGACCATGTTCCAGAGGGATGCTACGTCTGTCTCTTACCTCTGAGCTCCTTCCTCTTATTTTGACAGCAAGCTTTGAGTGCCAAGCTTCTTATCTGCACACATCTGACATTACTGAGCTCCTCTCTTCTTTTCTAGGCAAGACTGGTGGATTGTTTAGCCAGGTGTGAACTTTATTCCCAAAGCAGTCATCTCCATGTGATGTCATGGTTGGGGTGGAAGGCACAGATATTGCTGTCATGTTTTAAAGCAGGTTTCAGGTCAAAGGCTGTGTAAAACTCAATATTCTGACACACTGTGGTCATTCCACAGCTCACCTCATGATGGCTTAATGTGGTACAACACAACAACAACAGTATTTGAACTTCTTACCCTGAGCGTGACCTCAAAGATGATAGACACCATGGGAATACAACCCAGGCTAGGTGTCTAAAAATCTCACACAACGATAGTTTTTTTGTAAATGAGACACACTGCAGTACTGTAAGCATGTCTGAAGATACATCGTGGAGACATGACTTAATGCTCATTGGGATATAGTTTTAAGTTTTAGCGTTTTAACCCTTGTTGGATAGGACACCTGATGAGAGACAGGGGCTGTGGGAAGCAGAGACATGCAACAAATGATCAAGGCCATGGTGTGGACTGTAGCCTCTGTACATGGGGCACATGTGCAAACTGCTAGTTGAATGGTGCACCACGGGTGGTGATACCCCTGCTTCCTATGGATGTCAAAAGTAACAGGTGCCTGCATAACCTAGTATGTTTATATTTATATAAAGGTTAGCTTCTATCAGGTCTTGCAAGAAAATTTTGTTTTTGTTAATTTTGGTGACAAACTGAAACCATTTTTTCACTTTATTGAAAAAAAAAAAAAGTTGTAAAATGTCATATTGGCAGTTTTGGCAACACCTGGTTGATCCCTCTGATTATAGCCTTCCTGGTAGCAGCAGTTTCAGACTTTAAAATATCAATAAAGATAATCATTACAGATGATAATTATCATCGATGATCTATCTAGGCGTGGTGGCCTGTTGCAGCAGCTCTCCCTTTACTGTTAATTTTTGCTCTTTTTTATCTTCTCTTTTTGGTTCTCTTTGTATTTGGAGTCTGTCATTACTTGTTATGTCTCATTTGTTGGCCATAGACACCAAACTGGTTGTGTCTGCAGTGGAGCATTGCTTTTTTTTTCGATCCTGTGTGTGTCAAGAGATCCTACGTGTAACCATGGTTGCATTATTTACACAGGAGATTTTATGTCAACAGCCTTTAGCATAAGGATGCTAACTGGTGCTGGGGCTTGTGTTCTTTGTGAGCTGAAGAGAAGGAGGTGAGGATGGCATACTAGTGCTGTGGTGTGAGGTAACAGGTGACAACATTGACCTGTTCTTCCATCCATGGTTAAGTGGAATGTAAAATGTGCTAACTAGCATCAGATGGAATACCAAAAGGCAGAGTAGCATATTGCTATTCACAGACATGGCTAACAGAGCTAACACCAGACACAAACACCACACTGGAAGGATTTCAACTGCTGTGAGCAGACAGGATACAGGAGACAGAGACTGCACAGACTACTGAAGAAGTCTAGCTCAATCCTGGACCCTGTGGAGGTGGCCCAATCAGAGTCACAGCTCAGGTCACCTGACTGACAGGGGCCCTACAGCTTTAAACCCTTGCCACTTGTCTGTCTAACATGAGTCTGGTTCTGTCCGAGGTTTCTTCCCGTTAAAGGAAAGTTTTTCCTTGCCATTGTAACTTGCTAAATGCTGCAAAGTCCTGTACTCATGGTGGATTAAGATAAGATAAGACTCCTTATCTTGTCTTGATGTTGGGTTTCTGCTAATAAAATTTTATCAACATTTACGGGTCCAGACCTGTAAATGTTTCTGTAAAGTGTCTTGAGATAACGTTTGGTATGATTTGGCGCTATACAAATAAAGATTGATTGATTGATTGATTGATTGACTTTCAATATGGCCGTGATAGCTGATTTGCTTCATTTTCTGTTTCAGACCGACGAGTGACATCAGGGAGACTACATCCATTTTTTATACAGTCTATGGCTAATACCTAGATATCTGTGTAAATCCCGCCTGTTTTATAACCAGCTAAAAACCTTCTTCCTGGAGCTTTAAGAGTCAAAATGATTGGAGATATTGCTACTGCTAAAACTAGACATCTGTATACTCCTGGTAAGACCTACAGGATGTTTATTAAAGGCAGCTTAACATTAAAACCTTTATTATAAAGGTAAAAGCATTGGCCAAACTGACTGAAGTGGGACCAAAACCAAGCTGGATTGATAATAATGGACAATGACTGATACATACACTGTCTTAAATTGTATTGTTCTGCACATGAAATTCGTGGTGTTTGCATTTTTGAAGTGCATTGCAATATGAAGTCTGTTTTGCAATGATTAAAATGACTAACCTGTACCATCTGTGCAGGAGCACTGTCCTGTCCTCTACTGCACCACTTGCATCAATCATGCTTATGTCTCATAATGCAATCAAAGGCTTAATGGCAAACACGGCCCAGTGGCACAATGCTGATGCAAGACATTTTTCTCAGGCAGGCATAAATGGACACATAAATAAGTGAGTTATGATAATCAGGTAGCAGAGATAGTCGTGGTTCAGGGCGTGCACATTCTTGTGTGTGTATCTGTCTTCAAACGTCAGCTTCATATCGATCACATCCACAGTTGTAAGACGATGTTGGGCAACCTGCCTGCTAGTTTGACAGGTGTCCTTGTCGGCCTAATTCCTCTTACACTGCTTTGTTTCTCCTTCTCCTTCTCTTCTCCTCACCGGGGCACAGAACCAAGGAGGGATGGTCATGAGACAAGTGTCCCAGTCGATACCTAAAGCACAAACAAAGACAAAGGTGAAATAAAAGGACACCTTCCTCTGTGGCTCCCTCTTTAGTATGCCACTAGTGACCTTTACGCAAAGTCACGTTAATGCTCGACAAAGGCTCATCGTGTAAACATACTCAATGGGAAAACAGGCCAACTAACACCTTAATGTCCTCGTTTCACTGAGCTGAGGTCAAGTGCAAGATGCCACTGTATGTGAGGAATCCTTAGAACAGCCAGAAGAGCAGTTTTGTCACACAAAAAGAGAAGGCAATCACTATTCAGAACACAAAAGCGTCTTTATTATAGGGATACACTGCAATGATGCAAAGCAGCCTAGCGTGAAATTGAAGAACTGACATACTGTGTTTTCATCCCCTTTTTTTTATTTGTCAGCTTTGCGCAGTTTAATAATAAGTAGAGTTTGTCGCTCACTCAAGTTGAGCGATGCTGTGTTATTGTTTTCCTTTGCTCTCACGCTCAACTTTTTTTCCTTATCATCACACTGAAGGGGACAGCTGACTGAAGCAACATACTTTTCGTGACACCTGAAAAGTCGCGGGTTGGCATCTGGAAGGTTGAATCCCTGTGATTGAGCGAGAGGGACCTTCCTTTGACATGCTCCAAAAATATGTCCAGGAGAATGGGTGATAAAGGGGTTTTTGGGAAGCGACTGTCAGCAGAACTGAGTATCAGCAGGAGGGGACACAGCACACGCACACACACAGACACACACACGCACACATACACACACAATGCTTCAGTGGATTGCCAGATCTTGGCAGTTATTCACAACGACAACCTTTCAAACACTGCTTTGCATGACTTTATGTCTGAAATAATGCATTCATCTCAAACAGGATCTTTCTGAGTTATGAAAAGTTTCAGGCTTGTGTAAGTTCTTTTTATTCTCTGCTTGTCATGTAAATTTGGTTGTCATTCATCATGTGAGGTCGTTCTTTAAAATCCTGTGGCGACGCAGATAAGAGGCCATTTTTGGCCTGTCCTCTAAAACTACAGCACACATACTCAAATACCCTCTATTTACTTAATCTTGAAGGATTTATTGATTTCTAAGGAGCCTCTGTGTCTTGGTAAACCAACCCAAATGTAATACAAGGCATTTGTGCAGCTGCTTTTAAATTCATTGATTGCTAACACTGAAATAAGTAGCACCTAGCCCTAACAGCCTGCATCACAAGCCAGAGTCAGGGATAAAATCCTCAGGAAGCAGCACATTGTAACACGCCAGCTTGACAGATGCCTTGTTTCTATTTTAATCCCTGTTGCTAAAGCTGACAAATAAAGGTTAATTGATACAGCCCAGAAACAAATTTAACCGTACATGTCCTCATTTGACATCAAAAACAGTAAGAAAGTGGCAGCTGATTGAAGGCAGACTATTGCCAACATCAAAGACAGCTCTGTTCCCCTGGATAAGAAATTCAGAGTTAAGCCCCGGTTTGGTTTAGATCAGTAAAGTTTGGTACGGGTTGGATCGGTTAAGCCTGGGCCTGATTGCGTTCCCACAGCCTGCCTTGGCAGGCAGTGTGCAAGCCAGATGCTGATAGCCGCAACAGTTATGTCAAACCATGATGCCATAGCAGCACGACACAGTGTACCCCACTAATAAATCCAACAAAGAAGAACAGTAAACAAAGAGCAATGATGGGAAACATCCAGGAATTTGCCTTCTTTGTGATTTCCATGTGGCTCCTTGTTACAAAGTGCAATCAAGCTTTGTTTCAGAGGAGGCTGTGAGCCTCCAGAAGAAATACAGCAGCCGCTGTCGCACAGTTGGGGCTCTAATTTCGTAGACCAGGCACAAGCGCAGGCGTACCTGCCCTTCGCCGACCTTCGCCTGCCTTCGCCGCGCGGACAGGGCGTGACCGGCGCACTTTGCAAGTTTCCTGTGGTGCCAAGAGAGGCGCAGTCCAGGCACAGAGGAGCGCAGAGCTGCACGTCCACGCCTCCCTCCGCGCAAATGGCAGAGAGTGAGGAGAAAAGCCATGAGTGGGTTTAACACAGCCGAGCACTGTTTTCACCAATCAAATGAGCGCCTCTCCTCGCCTTTAAATGCGCTGCGGCCAAGGCGCAGCGTCTGATCGGTCTGAGTGGTCCCCAGCACCGCGGAAACAGTGTGCTGGAAAGACCCGGTAGCGGAGACGGTCAGAGCCGCTGTCCCTGCAGCAGGACAATGGACAGCAGGACGCATCAGAGGACACGAAGCGCGTCACCGTGTGGGCCAGCTCCCGGGACAGATTTAATCTGTTCCTTTGTCATTAATAGGAGTACGAAATGAAGAGACAGTTACACAGCTGGCTTATCCATTCAGAATACTTTTGATCCACCTGCACTCCTGGTTTGTCATCGCTAAATAGCAGAACCTTTGGTGATATACTGTATACTCTCCCGGTGTCTCCCCCTCATCCTCCTTACAATAATGTACTCCATCTTTTTAGATCATGTTAAAAATAAAGACTAAAACAGAGAAATATGGGAAATCACAGGTAAATCCTTCGTCTTTTCTCTTCCTCTTTTCTTTGAATTAAATGAAATGAGAGAACCAGATATATACTCAGTATCAGATGTTAAGGCTGTTTATTGTTTAATTGTAAGATGTGCATCAAACTTCCAGCTGCTGTCAGGTTAACTTTCCATTATGACAAACGGCTTTAATCTGACATCAGATGTGACGGGACAGTTAATATAGATACAAATGTATATGCTGGTTCAGACACTTATATTAAATAGTGATTGCTGTGATTGTTTATTGCATTAAAATGTGCCTGACACTCTGGAAACCTGCCTCTGAGGCTTTGTTGACATGAGCGAACATGTGCGCCTGTCACCAAAATTACAGCTGCGGAGGGTGCGCTCCGCTTTGCGCCGAAGATAGACCAGGTTGGAGCTGGCGAGTTTTCAGCGCACTTTCTGCACTGTTTTTGGCACAAAATTGTCACTGCACCAACATGAATCTGCCGATACTTCCCCCCTGGTGCGCCACCACACCCATCTCTGCGCAGATGGTCTACCAAATTGTCAAATTGGCAGCGCACGCCGGTGCGCCGCAAGAAATTAACACTCCGCAAGATGCGCCAGGCTTGGCCCCCCTGCGCTGCGTCAAGAAATTAGAGCCCTTAGTGACAATTCTTTCCACCAATCAATGAACCGCAGTGTTTCTAGCTCCACCTTCTGGGGTCTGATCGGTATGTCTGGCACCTCAACATAAGGGTACCAAAAAGTGGGACAGTTCAGGTCAGTAATTTGGGGACCTGTCTCGGCATTAGTCAGTGGAATCACCACTAAATGCATGCCATACCGAGACCATCCAAACTGAACTCGGGCTTGTGAGAAATGCAAACAGGGCTGGTCTCCTGTCAGCTTGTAGCAGTGTTGCTTGTTTGCTGAACACTAAAATAAATATTTGTTGGATGGTTTCTGTGGGCAGTACGCATCAACTGGTGGGAAACGTGACACAATAACTGATGCCTTCATGCCAGACAAAGATATGGCCATAATGTTACCAGGTTGGTTTTATGACCAGAACTTTATAATATGGAATGGAGCCTTTAATTATTTTACATGCTTTCTTTCATTAATTTAATTACTGTTTATTAAAAAAATGAATAAAACATAAAAATATATATAAAAATTGATTTTACAACATAGCAAAACTCTGTTGGTGCTTTGGTTCAACGTAAATAAATCATTCTCATCTTTGAGGATGTAAATCAATAAAAACTTTGATCCCTATTCCAGTAAACATTCTCAGTCTGCAGCACAGCTCAGGGAGGGTCTTGGCCTATAATGAGATTCAAAGTCGTTCACACATCGTGCACATTTCATAAAAAGGGAGAAAAAGGACCTGTTTTAGCTAAACCAGTCATGCTACTACTCAAAACCAAACTCAAGATTCCCACAGATAGATAAAGGTCATTCTAACCATAGGCTATAAGAAGGAGTATGACGTGTGATGAAAGCTGATGTGATGCACAGAATCAGAAAGTTCAGACGGGCAGTGTACCGTTTGAAGCTTTCTGTTTTGTTCAGAGACTGAAGCACTGAAGAATTGCACTCGATGTTGTCAATAACGAGACTCAGAAACTCTTCTCTTGCATCCCCAACGACAAATTTGTCTTTTACTTCTGTAACTGCTATCCATGTTATGACTGTCAAACAACGGGCTTGCTGGTACGATGATGGGAATAGCTTTTTATTTGATTGCAAATTGTTAAAAGCTAATAGTATATTTCATTTATAATAGTTATAAGGGCACAAATGCTCATTTTGAATTTGATCCCAGTGTCATATCACAGTAAAAAGCTTTTCTTGGAGATCCTGTGTGAAAGCTTTAGCCCCCCTGATAGAAGTGTGTATCAGCTCCTATCGCTTGGTGCCTGAGGTTCAATTACCTCACGCACATAACTTGTTTTAAAGTTCTGGCTGTCTGTAGCACGTCTTTGAAACAGTCATAGGAATTGTTATGGCAGACATGCACATGGAGGTGTTAGTGATTTGACAGACTCCAGCCTGAGGCAAGCGTTTGAAGTCTGTCCATCCTACTGAGCTTAGTGCTGTCTCCCTGGTACTGTAATTGGGGATTTACTGACAAGATAAATTCCTCATCTAGAGTTAAGGAACACCTGCTTTTTCTATCTGAGCAGTTCGGTGTTAAAGTTTAAAATTACAGTATTACAGTGCACTGTCTACTGAGAGAAATCGTCCCCTGTTTATTGTTCACATTTATCTCGCCAAAGACTTCTTCTTTGTGATTCTGAGGAATGATAGTATCGAGTTAACACACAGTTTTTACAGTGGGTGAACTTTTCTGATGATGGCATAAGAAATCTAGTTCATATTCCAGATTAGTTCAGGTTTAGGTAGGTAATGTTCTGTACTGACAGTTTATAGTTTAAATGAAGGTATTAGACCAAATTTTCTTTGCATTGCTTTGTCCAATAAAAACTGCTTTTTTGTAAGAAAAGCTAAATATCCAAATGATTTTCAATAAGCTTAAAGTTGTTTTTTAGTAAAGTGCATCAAAGATTAATGAATAGATCAAATAATCTGGATGACAGATGTTTTGAAAACAGATGTCTTTACTACTTCCATTACTCTACAAACCTAGGGTGCAACTCACTGAAATAAAAATGAATTTCTAACCACACTCTCCACATCTAGTCTGACGTCTGCTCAGCAGAACATTAAACAGACACTTTTAAATTTAGCTTCACCTTGCTTCCTCTTCCTTTCTCTGTTTTATGTCAAACTCCTACTATATCTCCCGTCACTTTTGCATTTCCCACAAGGCCTCCTGTCCTTCCACTGCACTCTCTACCAGGCATTTGACCAGCTTTTACAAAACATTTCCTTTCCTGCAGCTGAGTCTGTTTCACTGAAAGTTGCCCTGAATTCTACCTTCCATCACTACAAAGATCCCCAAGGTTCATGACAACATGTTGAAGATGTTTTCTTTCTTTTGAATATAAACCATTGATGTCTAACGTACAAAATTGTACACTGAGTCTTAAATGAGATAAAATTCTAAATATTGCAAAAAAATAAATTCAGCACATTTATTTTTCATATATCAGTATTTACATCTAAAATAAGGATGAGATAAACTTTAAAAACACAGGGTATAAGGCTATGGCCCCGTTTACACGACAACGTTTCATCTGAAAACGCTAACACAGAGTGAAAACACAGTGAAAAAAATCTGCGTTTACACAGAAATGCTGATGGACTGAAAACGCTGTAGTTAGCATGCCAGGCCTGTAGGTGGTGCTATAACTGTCTTGTCCAGAAGCCGCTTTTAGGAGACCTCCACCGAAGTAGAGTTGAGCCAGTCATCTGGTGCGCTCGTCACTCCGTGCGCGAGGCGGAGTGTGACGTCAGCGTTTCCACTGAAAACGCCGGCTTACTGTTTACAGGGCAACGGTGTCGGGAGCGTTTCAGAAAAATCCCACTCTGGGGGCCATTTTCAAAAGTTTGCTGAAGCGCTGCTTTTGTGTAAACGCGAGGCTGAAATGCATTAAAACTTTTGTTTTTCACCCTAAAACCGTTGTCGTGTAAACGGCCCCTATGTCATCGGTTTGTGGGTTTACCAAAAGAGTAAGATGTTTGATTCCCACCAAAAATCATTCCTGTATGAGCATTTTATGATTAGGTTAGCGTCTCTTTGTCTAGTGTGGTGAGTTTTATGGCTTAGACCAACTCACTTTAGATCTGAATTACTTCAATGAAAGTAAATTAGGCCTCTAGAGTCTATGGGCTCTAATTTCGCAGACGAGGCGCAGGCGCACCTGCCCTGCGCCGGCCTGCGCCAGCCTTTGCCGCACGGACAGGGCGTGACCGGCGCACTTTGCAAGTTTCCTGCAGTGCCAAGAGAGGCGCAGTCAAGGCGCAGAGGAGCGCAGAGGAGCGCAGAGCTGCGCGTCCACGCCTCCCCCCGCGCAAATGGCAGAGAGGGAGGAGAGAAGCCGTGAGTGGGTTTAACAACAGCCGAGCGCTGTTTTCACCAATCAATTGAGCGCCTCTCCTCGTCTTTAAATGCCCTGCGGCCGAGGCGCAGCGTCTGATTGGTCTGAGTGATCCCCAGCACCGCGGAAACAGTGTTGGTAGCGGAGACGGTCAGAGCCGCTGTCTCTGCAGCAGGAAAACGGACAGCAGGGCGCATCGGAGGACACGAAGCGCGTCACCGTGTGGGCCAGCTCCCGGGACAGATTTAATCTGTTCCTTTGTCATTAATAGGAGTACAAAATGAAGAGACAGTTACACAGCTGGCTTATCCATTCAGAATACTTTTGATCCACCTGCGCTCTTGGTTTGTCATCACCAAATAGCAGCACTTTTGGTGAAATACTGTATACTCTCCCAGTGTGTCCACCTCATCCTCCTTACAATAATGTACTCCATATTGTCTCTTATCTTTGGAGAATGGTAGTGTATTCTTTTTTTAATGGCAAAATTTTATGTTTGTTTTACATGACTTTCTTTCTATTCTCTTTGTAACTTTGGACTCTGCATATTTACTATGAAACTATTCTACTATTGATGATTGACAAAATCACAATGCTTTACTAGTCCTGGGTGAGTGTTCAGATTAATGATAATGTTTCACAGACTATGACTATCATTAAGCCTTTGCTATTTCAAAGTTATAACTATCTCATGATAATAATTGTGTTATAGTTATATAATTATAGTTATAGATAGTTGTGTAATATTAGTGTTTAAAAGTGGGTGCCAGTTAAAGTAGGGTGTTCGCAAAGAGCTTGTCTTACCATACCATACAAACTTTGTTTATAGAGCACTTTTAAAAACAACCACATCTGTAGACAAAGTGGTGTACAGGTAGATCAAAATAAAATGGTAAAACAGATGAGTAAAAACAGAAAAATAGAAGAAAAACAATGTAGAAACAACTAAAAGCAAATAAAAAACAAGTAAAAAGGAATAAAAGAAAATAAAAGAGAATAAGACCAGGCAAAGAAACCAAGTCTCGTCATATCAGGCCAGAAAACCCCAAGCAGTTTGTTAACTTCATGCATACACTTGAACAGGAGTTTGCATGTTCTCTGTTGTGTCTTGTCATATTTATCATCTAGATTTTGCATTGCTGGCTTACCTGTGTTATCCCCACCTGGCATGTTTAGAGCAAGCCCACTAGTTAGCATATCTGGCTAGCTTCTAAAGCTTTCCTCTTCTTTAATCACTTTTTACGTGTGACCTTTGGTCCTAGCTTATCCTTGTCATCACCCCATGACTTTTTCTTTTACTTTCTTTCTTTCTTTCTTTCTTTTTTTTTTTTTTTTTTTTTTTTGGGGGGGGGGGGGGGGGGGGGGGGGTCCTCAATCTTTAGGTGTATTCACACCTGGATCATTTGGGGCAGTTGTTCAGAAACATTGACACCTGTCCTGACCCCCAAAGTCTGCCTCATTTAGGCATATGTGAAAACAGCAATCGCACTCAGATGCAGGACAAAACAAACGGATCAAGATCGCCAAAATAGGATGATCCATTCAAGCCTTGTAGTGCTTCCTTTGCAGTGAGAACACAACCACCTCAGCAACCGGCACAACTGACTAATAACTGTGGTTCATACTGTAGTAACAGGGGGCAGTGATGCGCCTGGTTGCTAACAATTCAGCCAAAACAATAGAATAGAGAGATTGTTTGTTTATCAACAATGCCGGATGCGTGTGCAACTTGGGTGCAGAAGCGCTGAGGAGTATGATGGTTTGTCAACTGACGTGGAGGAGTATCCTACAAAAAATACATGCTCAAACTAAATATTAACTTTTATACGGATGGTAAATGGCTCCCGGCTTTGTGAAATAGCAGTGAGTGGACAGAAGGGATCAGCAAGGGGACAGATATTAGGTGGACAGACGTTTTTAGCAGAAAAATCAGGCATGTACCCAGAGAGCAATTTAAACACACAACTGTCACTTGATGCGCATGACTGCATTATCCGTGGACACTTACCAGACTGTGACAAACCTGGACGTAAATGTGTGCCAATAAATCAGAAACCCTCTCAGACCAAAAAAAGCCCAAAGACTGCTGAGTGTGAGACCTGGTTCATAATAAAAGAACCACAAAACTACATCCAGAGTTAATTGATTACCCAGGATGTTGCTGGTGTTTAAGTGTAAAGTCTGACCCTGTTAACTGGTGACTCTCAGGCATTAAGCACTGATACTGTCGGTTGAGAGTCACCAGTTTGCATGGTAGCTATTACCTCCAAAACACTGGTTGCTCTGTGACGGTCAAAACTTCATAGACATTGCCTCTGTTGTATAATTTCACTTCTTAAAACTGACCGCAAAACAACTGTACAGTTTTATGCTGATAACAGGTTTAATTT
This sequence comes from Halichoeres trimaculatus, assembly GCF_033239565.1. Lineage (NCBI taxonomy): Eukaryota > Metazoa > Chordata > Actinopteri > Labriformes > Labridae > Halichoeres > Halichoeres trimaculatus. Next base: position 4,950,271 of record NW_027437188.1, on the reverse strand, counting down.
AGTGTTTAAAAAATGCTGAGTCGTCTGAATGAATGGAGCCAAGCACTGCTTCTGAGGTCAAGATGTGTGCACATCTTTATGATGACGTAGACTGATAATCCCTCTATAAAAAGGAGCAGAAGGGCACATTGTTATCTGCAGCACCATGAGATGGCAGGTTCTCATCTTACCAGATGATCAGGAGATTATTTTCCAGACACAGGCTGGACTCTGCAGATGAACGCAATAGCGCAAACTAGCCACTCACACTGGAAAAAGAAAATTTGGTAGCATGTGGCATTTGTTCACAACTTTGGAGTGTAAGAAACTTTTGCTCTGTGAACACAAACAAACCAAGTGACAAATTAAAAACTTGTTAATTTTTTCCCCTTGAATCAGAACAAAGCAAACGAAGAAACCACAGGTGTAAACACACCCTAAGTCAAGGAACATTTGAATTGAGATGTTCATACTGAAAATAGATGGGATGGTGAAACACTATTTAGATAATGTGCACTTCAAACCTGGTCAGCACAGCTTGCAGAATCTATGCAGACACTGGAAAAACTGCAGCCTGGCCCAGTGGGGAATCTTATTCACAATCATCCAACCTGGACCTGATATCAACCATGTGTGCTAATAATGTGACAATTTGTGGCCCATCTCCTGTCACCAGGTTGGTGATGAGTCCCTGTCTGGTCTCCCAATTCTCTGGGAGTCATTTAAAAAGAATTCATCTCATCTGTCAGACAGCGCTGTTATTAAGATTTCTCTTTTCCAGGATGTCAGCTGGATTGGCAGTTATTATCTCAGCTGCCATGTGTGTTTTTTAAGGTCCATGCATGGATATGGTGTCTGTAATTTGATTTAAATTGCTACTATCTACTTTACTCTGCCTGAATATAACAATGTGCAAATTCTTGCCTTGGCAATAAAAATGATGATTTCACAAAAGTCCAAACAGGAGTGTGAGTGAGTCGTTCAGGAAAGGTGCCTGACAGCAGTGAGCAGGAGAAGACCATTCTCAAAGTTTAGCACTCCACCTTTCTTATCATTACACCAACCACTTATGAATTAATGAAATGTTTCAGTAATTGCCTCTTTTTCATGAATTTCAAGGAAGGCCGAAACCACTTAACACTGTTATGATAACCCTTTTACTTAATAAGCGAAAAAAGAAACCCTGGCCTTGAAATTTGAACCTCTGTTACACTTTCATTACAATATGTGTGTGTATGCATGTGTGTGTGCGTCTTTCATATTCAGCATTCCGGCTCAGTGGTGGCTGCCATGGTGTTATATCTTTTGACTTGAATTAAACCTCCCAGATTTGCAACTTCAGATAATTCATTCAACATTGTAGTATAATTAGTTTTTAACTAGCAGCACCGAAACACTGTAAACGTTCTAATTTAGGGTTTAAGGCCATTGCTCCAAGGATCCCTCTGAGAGAAACACCCCAGACAATCTACAAAGAGAAATAACAGAAGCAAACGGAAAGCAGAAACGAGAGGAGGGCTTAGTTTCTCCAACTTTGTAAAGATTGGGGTGAAGTAGAAGTGACAAAGACTGCAGTGAAAGTGAAAAAGAGACTGTGGGTAACACTGCATGTGGAGGCTTGAGTCCGAGGTGGGAACTGGCTGTATGGAATATGAAAAGCCCTAACACTGTTATCGTTGACTGTCTGCATGTGCAAGATGCGATGTGACAGTTGAGCAGGGCTGTAAGGGCAGAGATGAATTCACAAATGGCAGCCCCAGGGACCAGTGGGTTGGGGTGGGTAGGTGGGTGATGGTGCAAGCCGGGGAGGGAACATCAGGGGGTTATGAAGGGCTAGTGGGGGGTGGGTGGGGGTGGACTACCGCTGTGTTGCAGGGATGTTCCCCTAAACTCCCTGCCCTTTGCTACTTCTACCAAACAAATAATATAAACAACAAATCAGATCTGTTATCTTTCTGTGATGAGACAAAACAGAGGGAGAGATGGTTAGATATGTTTTTATTTGTGTTAAATCTTTCTTGTAGAAGGTGGCATTAAAGGTCAACAACCGGGTCAAAACCTGCAATCCCTTCCAGCCACTTCAGCTTCAAGCAATAATTCTACATTTTGGGAAATATGTTTTTTTTGCTTTCTTGCCAGAAGTGATACAACAATATGTCTACGTTCGTCATGTCTGTGAGATATGCACAGAGCTATAGCCAGTAGCCTGTGAGCTTACTGTGCATCTCAAAAGTATTCACAGCACTTCACTTTTTACACATTACATTACAGCCTCATACCAAATCGGAATCAATTCATTTTCTTCTTGAGAATTCTACCACAACACCCCATAATGGCAAAGTGAAAAAAACTTCTTTTATTATTTAGTCATTCATTTTCTTAACCACTTATCCTGTTTAGGGTCGCGGGTGGCTGGAGCCTATCCCAGCTGTCATTGGGTGAGAGGAGGGGTACACCCTGGACTGGTCGCCGGTCAATCACAGGGGTGACACAAACAGACAGACATGCACACACTCACACTTATGGGCAATTTAGAGTGATCAATTATTCTGATGAGCACGTTTTTGGACTGTGGGAGGAAGCCGGAGTACCCGGAGCAGTAACGTGCGGTGAGGTCCATGACGAGGGAGGCAGGCAGCCAGCTAAAGTTGAAATTTCTATATGTGTGTGTTATATATATGGTGCACTGCTCACAGTTGCTAATACAAACTGTTACTGGCCAGCCCTACCCCTTTAAAGCGGTGACAGTCTATGCTGTGTGTGTGTGTGTGTGTGTGTGTGTGTGTGTGTGTGTGTGTGTGTGTGTGTGTGTGTGTGTGTGTGTGTGTGTGTGTGTGTGTGTGTGTGTGTGTGTGTGTGTGTGTGCGTGTGCGCGCGCACGTGGGACATAGAAGGAGAGACGGTCTGAATGCATGCATGGTGTGTGTGGGGCAGGAGTACATTATTTTGGTCTTTGTTTCCTCAATAAACGTGCGGTTGTGCACAAGGTGCACCTTTTTTTCCTCCTCTTTAGTCTTTTCCCTCGCTTTGGCCAGGACTTCTAGACACTGATTACCAGCAATGAGCCAAGTAAATGAATGTTAATCAGCTTTCCCATCTACGGTTCGGAGACAAGCTGAAGTCCCGAAGTCAACAAGACAAAATGCCAATTAAAACCTGAAAGATACGTTCACTTGCATTTCTTCAGGATTTACATCACAGGAGAAAGAGCAAAATACGAACAAAAATAACTCGTATCTCAACAACACAAGAACACAGGCCAGGCACCTCTGGTATGCTCTTTTAAACGTCTGCACTAACAAACTATCGCGAGACCTCAAAGAGGGTGCAGTATTACAACCTGCGGAGGCAGAGAAGCGCTGTGCCTCATCGACGCCCACGTTAATCAGCGTGAGACTTTAGTACCCATGCGTGAACGTTGTGATTTCAAGTAAACGGTCTCTCTCTCTCTCTCGGAGTCTCTGCCTCCGACGCACATTAAACGCATGAAGCCGGCGCGAAACGCTGTCCGTCCCCTCTGTTAGCCTCCCTCTTATTGACAAATAAGAAATTTCCTTTTTAAATTTTTAATTATGACAAATTGTATACGAACAACTGGAAAAAAAATATTTTTATTAAAAAAATATATATATATTTTTCTTGTTAGCCTAGGGGAGGCACTGCCTACCCTGCCCGCACACCACTGGAGAGAACCCACACATGCACAAGGAGAACATGCAAACTCCACACAGAAAGGCCCACCAGTTAAGCTGGTGACCTTCTTGCTTTGAGGCTGCAGCGCTAACTGTTGTGCCACCGTGCAGTTATTATTTTCATTATAAAAAAAAAAGGAGAGACACAACATGCTAAGTTTTCACAGCTTTTGCCACAAAGCTCGAATTTGAGCTCAGGTTCATCCTGTTTCCACTGATCTTCCTTGAGATGTTCCTACTGATTAATGTGAGTCCACCTGTGGTAAATTTAGCTGATTGGACCTGATTTGGAAAGGAACACACACGTTTATATATAAAGTCCTGCAGAATACAGTGCATTCAGAGCACAAACCAAGCATGAAGTCAACAGAACCGTCTGTAGACCTCTAGGACAGGATGGTCTTAATGGTCCAGAAACATTTTAGCAGCCCTTTAGGTACCAATGAGCCCAGTGGCCTCCATCATCTGTGAATGGAAGAAGTTCAGAACCACCAGGACTCTACCCAGAACTGGACACCTGTCTAAACTGAGTGATCAGAGGTGAAAGGCCTTAGTCAAGGAGGTCACCAAGAACCCAATGGTCACTCGGTTTAGAGCTCCAGCGGTCCTCTGAAGAGAGAGGAGATACCACTCCTCAGTAAAAGGCACATGGCAGCCCACCCAGAGTTTTTAAAAGGCATCTGGACTCTCAGACAAGGAGAAAAAAAATTCTCTGCTGTGTTGAGAGAAAGATTGAACCCAACAGCATGAATGCCAGGCGTCATGTTTGGGGGTTAACCATATACCACTCATCACCTGGACAATACCATTCCTACCCTCCCCATCCAACCTGATGGAGCTTAAGGGGTGCTGCAAAGAAGGATGAGCAAAACTGCCCAAAGAAAGGTTTGAAAAACTTGTGGCATCACATTCAACAAGACTTGAGACTGTAACTGCTGACAAAGGAATAAATAAATAAATAAACAAATAAATAAGTAAATAAAATCATATATATACTTCACTTTAATTAGGAATCATTCTGTTTTCTAAAATGTTACCCTGATGACTCAGAAGGCCTGCAGTTTATCTTCTGCTCCTGCTTGTTCAGGAGCTCCTTTTATATTCAAACAACAACACAACATGGTCATTATGTTGTGTACAAGCAAACATGTTTTTACACTTTTTCTCTCAAATTAAAAGTGGCACTTATTTTTCTTCTGTTCACACTTTCTCCAGACACTTACCCCATTAGCCATTTCAAACTCCCCTGTGACATGCGCAGAGGGGTTTCTCCTTGGCTGATACAGCGACAATATATCTCTCTGCCCAGATCTGTTTAAAACACTAAGTTAACATCTGATCACAGAAGCTATTAGGCACTAATCTATCAACCTCTCAGTGCTCTGAACCTCCCTCGACTTCAGCCACATGTGCATCATTTCTACCAGAACCCTCTCAGCACAGGCAACATTAATCACAGATACCAAGAAAAGTGAGCCCAACAGAAGTGACAGAGATGCAATAAGTATGTGTGTATGCTAGTATTTGTAGCAGTGTTAAAAGAGTTGGGGTTGGGAGGGGGTCTGTGGAGCGAGAAAGTAAAAAAGCCGTAAAACCATTTAGCATTTTAAATAGCTGCACCATCTCCATCTCAGCGGAGCCCCATTAATTAAAAGGACATGGCAGGTTGAAACCCAAATGAAATTTCACTCTTATTCACTATAAGACATCTGTAAGAATGATCCTTTCCCTGCCCCACGGTAAAACTGCATAATCTAGGCTACAGACTTTATCATAATTGGATGAGGATGATTTATACCAGGTGGAATGAAATGATGATGAGGAAACCTACTCCACCGCTCAACCCCAACCCCCCCTCGTGACTTCTTTTTCTGCTATACACACTGACACCCTGACTGTCACCCACTGTCAGCTTAAGAGGGTGTCATATCCTACAGTTACAGCTGCTCAAATTGCAAAGCAGTCAATTATCTTGAATGGCATTTTCATCTCAGTGGGGGATTTTTCATCACTGCTTTGGCATGTTTGTGCTTTTTTTCAGAGGTTTTTATGTGAATTTTATTTATTCACTTTTTAGAGCCAGTATTGAAGTTTGAATGTGATGATTGCATCTTAAGATAATGAAGATGATTCAGTAGGATCCACGTGACAGGCACAAATATTCAAGTCAACATACCTCCAGAGGATTTTGGGTATGAGTCTCATGGAGTAGACACGTGTGTAATTTGCTCCTGCAACCAATCTTTCATTTAAAACCTTGCTATTTCAATGAAGTGCTGGTTTCAGTCAGAAGTTAGTGCTTACTGTACATTCACCCAGGATTGAATTAGCCAAAAGGATCTACATCTTTGCCACCAGCTAGCATAACATTAGCTTTAGCTTGCTACTAAAAAACCACAGAGAGGCTCCTGTGGCTCATGATAAATCCATTTCTTAGGCCCTGCTATCCACGCTGGACAGCACCCACTGCATGGTCACAGCCCGTGGTCAGTGTATCACTTCCCTGGAAACTAATGCCACTGGGAACTGATGGTGAATGCACAGCCTCAAAGAAGGACAACGAGTCATTCAAGACTTGGAGGGTAGCAGCAGATGCTAGAACCCCAAGATCGTGGGTTCACCTGAATCAACTGACCTACGGCAAAGTCCCACCCACAGACGCAATTAGCCAATCACAGTTAGGGATGGGTACCGAATTAGGTACTTTTATAGGTACCGACCAAATTCTGCAAAAGTACCGGGTACCGATTCGTGTAAAATCAAAAGGTACCATGTTTAGGTACCTAAATGCATCCTTGTGACTGTGAGGGAGTGGGAGAGTAGCAGATTTTCCATGCTGGACATGAACACAGCATTACAAGGTAATATATTAAAGAATAGATATGTTAAATTGAAAAAAAAAAGAGATTTTAATATTAAAAAAATAATATTAATTCCGACATAAACACAAAAAAGTACCGAATATTGGTACTGTTAAGTACTGATACTAATTGCCAGGTACTGGGCATCCGTATCATATCGTTTCAAATGTGAAAGGTACCCATCCCTAATTCCCATCCCACAGTTCTTATAGCCTTACACTTGGACATTCTGTGCCTGTACGTCCATTGAAAAACACTGCAGGAGGTCGGTTTTCATTTGGTTTTTCTGCAGTTTTTGAGTTTAAAAATTGTCGGACTGTGTTTAAGAGGTACATGAAACTCTGATACTAAGTATCCTGAGAGGCTGGACAAGGGGATGTACTTTTTTACCCTTTCATAAGCCCATCTTAACACAGAAAAGTGTTGTCTTCAGATAAAGAGGTGTGGTAGACATCAACTCAACGTGAATGAAATGAAGAAAGATGTCTCTATCTGTTCTAAGGTAAGCTGACATTGTATTTGAGGCAGCAGATTGTCACTGCTGTAAAATAATATAAAGTTATCTTTAACACTAGAACCACCACTGCAGTCTGACAGACTGTTCTGGATTTTCTGTAATGTTAGCTAAAGTTAGCCTAACGTTAGCTCCAAGCTGTGTTGTTCATCATGTTTCTTTGTTTTTTGGGAGTTCTTTGGCCTGTTTTGTTCTAGATTTTGTTCTTTGGTGATCGTACATCATTTTTAGCTGTTGTCCAAAGTGTTAAACTAATGCTAGCTTCTGGAGCTTAGCTTTTTTAGCTTATCTGTGATAGCCAAAATAGCAAAGGTTGGTAAATGTTGTGCTAAATGACTCCGTGTTAATTTTGCAGCACTAAACTAACAGAGGCACACTCTTGGTAAAGATGGTAAAAAGGCCGTTATATATTTTTTTTCTCATGACCAATGCTGATCCTCTGTCTTTGTCTGAGATGCTGATGCTAACCAGATGCTTTTTATCTTGTTTGATAATGTCAGGATCTGTAAATCTAGAGTGTAACTGAAGCTTTTTATTGTGAGTACATACCTCCGTTGTCGAGGTAAGAGTGTTTGGTGACTTCTAGATGGTGTGTGATCTTTCTCCAAAATAATTAATCCTGTGAAATGTCTCCTACCATGTTGCCTGCCATTGCACCTGACCGTGAATGTTTATTGTTTGTCGACTGAGTGAATGGGGCGTGGCTTATCCATAGATGAACTGAGAAGCCACGCCCAACATACCTCCAAACATACTAAGCTATTGGACCCCATCACACAAACTTAGAAGAAAAATGCATCTTTATTTCATAAATAAAATTAATTGAAATGGTTTGTTCGGTCTCCTTGCTTGATGAGTGCTTAGATAATCTGTGGTTGTATAATCTTATGTCATCCTCAGAATCTAAGTACACAAATAAGAATTAAGTCTGACATCAGTAAACAACAATTTCTTGGTCTAAACTCTCCTCTATTCAAAGTGAGTATGACTCAAGCTTGAATAACCATCCCATGTGCCCATGTGCCCATATTTTTGTCATGCAGCTCTGTAGCGGCTGAATACCCTCATCATAGCTCTTGAATCTCTGAATAAAGATGAAACCCAAACTTTGCTCTGTGTGCGTCTGCACATGTGCTTGGGCAAGCATGTGCATATGCATGCACAACTACATTTGCATTCATGTTTTTATTCATGCTTAGGAGTTAGTGATGTTTCCTGTTCTCATGCTTGTAGTGACATTTTGCTGCGGGCTATCCGAGTTACTCAAATTTCAGGTAGCTGCCTTCCTTGCTCCAGCGTGTGGAGAGGGGGGGTGTCCTCCGGGAGCCCTTGTTGTTTGAACAAAACTTTCCACCATGTCTAAATAAAAAAGTAAAGGAGGATGGTTGCACGTTGGAGTAGACCGGTTTAGAGGAAGTGGGTTATACAGAAGGAACGATAAAGCAGTGAAGCTTTGTATATGTATATGTAAAGGCCTTTTAACCTATTCACATCTGGATGACGACAGCAGACAGCTTTATCTCACAAGCATTTATAGCAGTAAGTGTAGTACGAGAAAACATCATTAATTCATACTCTTTTCACACTCTAACCACACGTGGTGTCGAGCTCATAGAATTTGTGTCACACACTTCTATCATGCATACTGAATTATGGTTACTGCTCTATTTCCAGTTGTACCATGTGAATGTGCATTAATAAAATACCAAAAGTCCATGTTATATTAAACCCTGGCCTATTTTTCATCTGATGATTGTTAACACTAATTACACATGATAAATTAATTAAAAAAGTCAGGGCTGGATAACAACACTGCCCTATAATACATTAGGAGTGGATGTGTAGCTAATGAAATGGACAACATGGAGGCCATGTTGCTGATATAGTGGTAATTACCAACTGCTGCTACTGCAGTACCTGTACACTGCCTCAGTCACATGCTCATCGCCCTGAGCAGGACTTAGGCAATGCTCAGAGCAACTCTCCTCTCCTCTCCTTCCTGGCTCACCCTTCCTTCTGTTCTCTTATTACTTCTTTTCCTGTCTGTCACTGCTCCTGTTGAGCTCTGCCTCTCTGTACCTTTACTTCAGCTCTATCTTTTCTTCATTTGAACATCCTTCCATTGCACAAGCAGTCACTGTATAATGGTGACAAGAACCTGGGCAGCTAATGAGTCTGTGCTGCAGATAAAGTCAATTATTCATCAAATTGGCTGTGTCATGAAACAGGTTTGCTAATGATGGTTATGTCACTGAAAGCATTCTTTTCCAGTTCACTGTAAAGAAAGTAAAATAAATAAATAAAAACCTAAACAGTGCATTTAAAATAACTCAATCATGACTTATGTTAGAGTAAATGCACTGGCCTGTCAGGTCTTCAAGACATAGTCTTTTATCCTGAATAAGATTTAAATGAAGTCAAGTGGAGGGGCCTGAAGTTTGTGTAATCCTTCTCTTTGAAACATTTTGGCCCAAGAACTGACCCAAGGGGCACCCCACATGTTAGACTGCAAATTTCAGATTTGACATTGTGTGCTTGGACAAACTGACTTGTGTTTTTTAAATAGCTTGTCACCCACTGATGTGCCACCCCTCTAATACCGTATTTATGAAGGGTTTTTTTTTTTTTTAAGAATAAAAGTATGGTCGATGGTGTAAAAGTTTTTTTGAGGTCTACAAAAATGCTGACTAAAAGTGTTTTTATCTATTGCAGTGGATATTTCATCTGTTAGTTCCAAAAGTGTAATGTTAAAGTAATCACTACATCCACATCCCTCTTTTAGTCAACCTGTTACATGCTATGTTAAAGCAGATTCTTCAGAAAACCGTTCAGTTTCTTTTCTTTTAGTCTACAATCTCGCTAAAGGGAAAGGGGTTACAGGCTCTTGATTGTACACCGAGGAGCCCTTGCTTTAGCTCCTAGATGAAATCCAAGTAAACAAAGCATTTATGAATACGGTAATACTATGCATGAATAAAATCTTGCTGATGCACATGTTTATTTTAGCACCAGTGACCATGAGACTTTAGAGTAATTGATTGCTGCCCCTAAAGCAAGAATTCTCATTATGAAGCAACATGTAGTTCATTTGGGGCTTGTGTTGTAATAAAGCTGCCAAACATTCACACTTAAGCCATTGTGAAATAGTGTATCCTTTTACACCGTGACCCTCATTATCCAGTTATCAATAAATTGTTCAAACGGAATATGTTTATGTAAAAATCAAATCTGGGTTGGGCCTGTGATTTTATGGAGCCTTTTCTGCCAGTGTGCGTGGGCTTTAGCGAACAGTGCTATAGGTGCTAAAAAACTGCAGATCCCGACAGATTTCTGAAGCTGTGAGGCACTCACATATCACTCCTTCTATGATTAGCATAATGCAAATGGGGCTGTAGGTGGAATACTTGGAAGTAATTACACTTTCACATCACAGGAGGGTTTTCAAATTGCCATCCATTGATTATGTTAAATAGCAAAGATTTCATAGGGTGGGTGCACACAGGCAGTGGAATGCAGTTGTAAAAACCACAGCTGCTTCAGACTTTCACCATTGCAGTGATCACATTTAGGGATTAAAACCATCATGTGCGTGGACAACATAAGTAATAGTACTTGCTGCTAATCAGTGGGTCAATCGTGCTCACCGCTCCAAACCCGACAGACGGCTCATTAAGTGAAGAAACATGGTCTGACAACAAACAATTATACACAGAACCTAGCACTGTGAGAGGAATTGCAACACCTGCAGAGACCCTTAAAGCTAATTTGGGAGAAATCCTTTGAGTGAGACATTAACTCAGCACAAATGATATGGAAAACTCAATTAACATTTAACCAAGTGATGAAATACAACAATACAAACAAATGTGCCTCTGGGCACAGAGAAAGAAAACCCTCATTAGCCAGATGGAAATTATTAAAATTAGATAATAAGAAGACCTCCCCCTGTGCACGGCTGTGCAGACTGGAGAGTTAAAGATGTTTCTTTTATTTACCAAAGATGAATGTTAACAAAGAATATTTATGAGGAGGAAAATATTGTTTTTATCACAAGTTAGTGTGAATTGATTTATAGAGTAAAGAATAAATGGAAACCTGAGATATACTTCTGAATATTTTTCTTTATTTTCACAGTGTTTTGCAGTCATGCTCTCTGAAAAGCACGAACCTGCTAAACAAAGCTTTCTGTCCTCTCATTGTTATTTCAGTTACAGGGCTGCTGTGTTGTAGATAGCAATATTGATTGCAGCGTTGGTGGTCACTGACCTACCAAATAGTTTGCTTATCTCGTCCCTGCATCGTAATGGGATTAAAACATTGGGAGCAGAGGTTGGGAGTGTAGGGAGGAGTGTTGCTGGCAGACAAGTGATGGCCCAACCTTCCCCCTTTTCATGTGGCACCCATTAATAAACTCATATATCAAACTAAGGGCTGCTTATCCTGGGGTTGTCACTCCTGAATTGCGCTGTAGTTCCCTCCGAACTGTCCTGACACTTTCCCTGACCCCTGCTGATGAATAAATAATTGCTTTGGGATTAGCTCTTTATCATTAAAATCACCTCACTCCAGTCTCTACACCTCTAAATCTGAGCTGGAATTTCAATCTATTCCAGTCACAGATATTTCCCTACTCCACTACCTGACAGTCAGTTGATGTACGTTTATGCTCCAGTTTATGACTATGCCTGTGCTGTTTGTAAAGCACAATAAAGAAAACAATAAATCCACTGTTTACATATTCTGCTGCTCTGTGATGTGCTCCCAATATCTAACACTGGAATGCACCGCCATAAAGTGAAGGCATGTGTTGCTATTAGGGCCACATGCAAGGCTGTACAATATACAGATATGATTTATGGAACACCACCATCACCCTTCTGATTTCCATCTATATCCGCTGCTATAATTACACCCAACAGCATTTTTCTTGTACTGGCTGCATGGATTGATGTGCATAATTTATTTACTCTATGACACATTTTAAATAGGGAGCATCAAACCAAGGAGTAACCTTGGTGCCTAATTCAAGTGCAGTTACATTGCTGTCACTTCGAGGAAAACAAAGTGTGAGAATGCAAATGTGTTTCTTTTTTTGCTCACCCTTTCGAGGGCTACAGTTAGAAGGCAATGACTCCCTTGGTTCTTTTTATTAACACAAGTTGATTTACTCATGTATTGTTTAGTCAGTAAGATGGATGAACTTAGAAATAAGCTGAACTCATGCTAAGCTGCGAGCACAGGTTCACAGCATTGCTAAGATGCACCAGGATGGCAAAAGACAGCAGAGTTGTGTTCTGTCACCCCTTCTTTTTATTCTGTACACAGACAGCTGCAGGTCTGGTAAAGAAGGTACCTGGTTAAATTTACTCGGGTTCAGAATTGGACGATGGTGTGTTGAAAACCTCCTTGACCTTAGAAGTAGGTTATGCTAGAATTTTTGTTAATTGTCAGCAGGGCTTGTCATTAACTTTTTTGCTCACCAGCCACTGTGGCTAGTGGTATCCCTGAGTTACTGGCCACTCAGTATTTTCACTGGCCACAATTTGTTGTTGGATAATTATGTTCAATACGATTAAAGCCGATGATAACATGCTAAAGTTTACTTAAAAAAGATTTACAACCTCTTTAAATGTAAATGACCCCTATGCACACTCAAAACAAGACTAGATCAATGTTAAAATCCACAGGTCCTTAATCGGGTATACAGCTCTGATAAAGTTGTGTCTATTAAGACATAGTAATTAAAATAGTAGTTTGTTATTGCTTATAATAAAATGGTAAAGGGGATTAATTGAACTGATAAAAACTCAGCAAGAGACACTGTCTGCTTAAATATTTATTAACGTTCGTAATCAGAAAATCATTTCTTTTTTCATGAGAATGACGATGAAGGAGAGGTAAATTAAATTTCCTCTGAGCTTTCATCATCAGAGTCATCTTTTTGCTTGTCTCTCTGCTCCATGGTTGAGATAAAATTCAACCCGCCAAACTGGCCAGTGGGAGCGGCGGTGTTACCAGCCACTGCCGAAATCCACCAGCATTTGGCCGGTTGGCCGGTGTTAATGTCAAGCCCTGCTTGTCCGTAAACACAGCATTCAAGCTGGGCTACTCCTTGGCTCAGTGCCAGTGGCAGCACACACCCACTGCCTCCAACACGACAATGAACACATTCACTAGCCCAGCAACCACCTGGTGCATCGTGTTTCTAAGTGGGAGAGTCTTGAATGCCGTGCACCTAGCTTGGAATGTTAGCTCAAGCTAATCAAGAATTTGACACATATCTCGTTAGCAGAAAGCCAACTTACATCACTCTTCATCCCACCTGTACGGTTGGGTGAATTTTTTTCTAACTTGGCAGTTCAGAGGATATTAAGATTGCTAACTCGCCTAATCAGAGGCACAGCTCAGGTCACATGACTGGCAGGCGCCCTATAGCTTACTTGAAGCCCTTGCCACTTCAAATATGGCCGCAATCGCCAATGCGCTTCAGATCCAATGCAAATTGAGAGATTGACACGAATGGAGATCTGATCCAGTGCCATGGCCCAGACACATTTGGTGCATTTCAGTCGTAACGTGTCAAAAACAAAGGAGCTTGTTATTGATTTTTGAAAGGAAAAAAAAAAAAAAATATATATATATATATATATATATATATATATATATATATATATATATATATATATATATATATATATATATATATATATATTAGGGCTGGGCAACGATTAAAACTTTTAATCGTAATTAATCGAATGATTTCCCTGATTAATCATAATTAATCGCATTTTGAAAGTGCCACAACATCTGTCATGCAAACACTAAATCAGTACCTGTTATACAGTAATAGTTAAATCACATATTTAGTGCAAATCAAATTTATAAAATGTAAATACAAAATTAAAGCTGCACTCATATGGGGCCATATTTAACTTGACCAAAAACACAAATAAACTGACTCCCACTGAACAACTCTGATATCAGTCTGCATTCACGCTTTATTTAGAGAATTTTCAGCGCGTTGCTTTCACACAAAAACACAGCTAAATAAGGCTCTAGTTCTCATCGTGTCTCTTCGTCCTGGCAGACTACCTGCGTTTGTTTATATCTGGTACGCCGCACGCGGACTGATACACTAAGTGGCGAGCGCCTTTAAAGGGCAACTCTGTTTTTTTGACACCTGGACCTTATTTATAGGTGTGTGCATGCTCATATACTCACTCAGACAAACATCAAGCAGCTCGGAGTCCTTCAGAAGTTATTTAGATCCAGCTGATTTTAGCCGCACTTAGCGGGGGCCACGGCAAGGGAGCTTCAGCGCGGGACATAATCTCTGTAAAATCGCTCATGTCGGCTATATTTTTTCATCTATCGCTGTCCATCGTTATCACAAACACACTCCTCTTCTGTTGCCATAGGCGAACACTGTCCACAAGCGCACCACCAGTTCGCATTGAGTCGTGGACGTGCTCCTGTTTGTTGTTCTCGAGCCAGCTCTTCATCTCTCCCCCTCTGCATCCTTCTTTCATGGAGCTCCTCGTCCGTGTACTCAGGCTCAAACTGGTAGGAACAACCGTCAAACTCGAAGTCGTAGTCTGAAGACGGTAGACAAGCTGACTTTATGATAACACTGGCAATGGATGAAAAAATATAGCCGAAATGCCCCTCTTCTCCATGCTTGTTTTGGTTACTCATCGTGTTTTTCCGCCAATTTCACTCAGCAACAGACATTTACAAAATAAAAGCATGTGAGCAGCATGCACTAACGTGCGATAAAATATTTAACGGCGTTAATAGATTGACGGGTTAACAGATTGACGGGTTAATGCGAAAATAACGCGTTAACTTGCCCAGCACTAATATATATTTATATATATATATATATATATATATATATATATATATATATATATATATATATATATAAACAGAATAAAACACACATCAAGCCCCAGTCATGGCAAAGATGATGAAATTGTTGACAAATATTTAGGAACTGTGAACTCCCAGTTAAAGTTTGATGTGTACACTGAATGCATTGCCAAACTAATTAAACAAAGAATTCACTTAATAAGGAAGTTTAACTCCTTTAATGTCTGTAATAAAATGCTACATATCTTTTGCCAGTCCTTAATTGAAAGTATTCTAACTTTCACTTTTATCGTCTGGTTCAATGGCTTGTCAGTAAAAGATAATCAGTATAAGAATAGCCTTTATAGTATTGTTAAGGTCTTCACCAAGTATTTAATGTTTGGTGAAGCGACTTGAGTTTGTTATGGGAGAGGCAGGTGGTTCAAGAAGCTAAAGGAATAATTTCCCAACATGATCAAATTCTGTCCTCTGAGTTGACTTTACTGGCCTCAGGCTGCTGCTTTATAGCACCTCTCAGGAAAACAGTCTGTTGCCCCAAATCTGGGGGGCTGATAAACCTTGACAGTACCCACTCGACATAAATGTACTGACTGTTTGTCAATGCACTGACTGCTCATTGTCTGTTTAATGTCTCTGGCATACTGTTGCCTGTTGTATGGTCAGGGTAGACTGCTAAAATTGAGTTGCTCCTTTGGATGAATAAAGTTGACTGAGTCTGAAGTGTGTTGCTTTTTGTAGATACACTGAAGTAGAAAATCACTGCCTTGTAAAATTTTTCAATAAAGTTTTTTTTTTTTTTTTTTTTTTGACATCATAGAGATTTTATAACAGTTCAATTCAGTCTCTCTTTCTCACTTTGGAGGACATGCACTACAATGTGACTTTCTTGTAATTCGTCCCCACTCCGCTCTTCACAAATATGGGCTAGCCCTGTCAATATATTTGCTCCGTTTGCTTTCCATCAACATTATCCTCTAGTTAATGTATGAACCTCTACTTTCTATTGCCAAAGGGACAGAGCTTGCCTCAGACCACCAGACTGGGAATATAAAATTAATATTTCATATGCACCAGCGCCCATCAGACAAATTTATGTGGACATCCCGTCAATAAATGGTTGAAAGATTGATGGAATATGATGTCCCTGGGTGGAGCATGGAGCAGCTGGTGGGACTGTTTATACAAGAGCTATATTTTCAGAATAGGCCCCTGTTTCTGTCTTTAATCTGGAGGGGGAGCCAACTGATACACTGCCCCATGCAGTTAGGGAAGGGAAACAGAAGCACAAGGGCGTGACAGAAGAATGTGTCTGATCTGACCCGGGGAATTCTCATATCCGACATTCTTTGAGACAAAATTTGTGGTTTTCTGTTCAATAAAAGAGTACTGATTTCCTTTGAAAAGACTTATTACATTACAAAACTTTTAGCACACTACTGGTTGGACTTTTTTATCTAGCTAGCATATGGCTTTTTAACAAGGTCAGTATGGTTTGGTACAGGTTGGCTCGGTTAAGCTTGGTCCTGTTTGCATTTCCACAGTCAATCATGACCCCTCGTGGCAGGCACAGTGTAAACTGGATTCTGACAGCCGCATCAGTAGTATAATAGTGTAAGACCAAAGCAGTGCGACACAGTGTACCGTGCTAATAAATCCAACAAAGAAAAAAGCAACACAGCAAACAAAGAGCAACCATGAGAGACATCCAACAATTTGTCTTCTTTGTGATTGGCATGTGGCTCTTTGTTACAAATTGCAATCAAGGTTTGTTTCAGAGAAGGCTGTGTGCCACCAGGAGAAATACAGCCGCTGCTGCACAGTAAGTGACGATTCTTTTGACCAATCAACGGTCTGCAGTGTTGTAGCTTCACCCTCTGAGATCAGATCGGTTTAGTCTTGCACAAGTACGGAAGGGTGCCAAAAAGTGGGATGGCTCGTCCCAGTTATTTGGGGGTCTGTCTTGAGACCCCGAACTGAAACCAATTGAACCGCTTGGTGGAAACATGGATGCCATCGAAGTGACATCACCCTTTGGTTTCTGTAGACAGTGATGGTAGTTGCCATTTTGGAAATGATGACTCAGCCTAACTTTCACTCAGGCTCAAAGACAAAGAGGTACAACAGAGGAGAGCCTATAGCTTTATGGCAAACAGCTTTTCTGTGCTAACATGTTGTGTCCCAAATCAGAGACACGGAACTCTCACAGCACAAACACAACAGATGTGTATCCGGTTCAACTCTACACCAGATCAGATAGATTTGCGTTAAAGTTAATGTGGCAACTTACACAGGATCCACTCTGTTGTGGTCCAACTGTGCCCCTTCTCCGGCAGCTGAGAGCATCTGGGCAACAATCCAAAGCTATGACGCCTCAATTAACTGCAGGGCAGATCAAGTGGGACAGGAAGTTGTGCACAGAAACTACCTAAAAACAGCCAATGACTTTCAAAATATAAAAACAGACGTGCCAAAATCAGATCGTAATCAGATCGTGACAATAACAAACAGACTTAATGAGTGTAGCCAAGTCAGGAATCAACAAGTTTGAGGTTTTACAGTCCAACCTGGGTGGGGAGAGGTTTATCAATGGAGTGGGAAGAACTCCTCGGACTTTCAGCTCCAGCTGTCTGTCAGTCATGCAACGTACCGGACAGCCATGCAGTAGCCAGTGTGAGATGGCGTATGCAGTCCGGAGCAGAGCCAGGGCAGAGGCACATCTGATGTTTTCGGGCCGTTAGTCTTTTTCAAAACAAATGACTATTGAAAAAAAGTTTGCCCCCTTTTGGATCAAGCTCCAAGAGGCCTCAGAGGAACTGTAGTTTTTGCTGTCGTGCCTTGGCAGGTTGCTGCTTGGGTTTGCATGATGAAACCCAACAACATGTTTAAGTGTACTCATACAAAATGCAACACCAAATGATGCTAACCAGGATCATTTGGGTTGACATGGGAGGAAATAAACAATGTTAAGTTAAAAAGCCAGATGCTGACACTAAAACTTACTTTGCCAGCATAGTCTGATAGCTCCTTATCTCTCTAGTATGCTAATATTTGAAGCTAAAGGAATGCATATTTCAATATTTTATTCTAACACAAAGTAGTTACACTGACAAACTGTGCAATATACTTCAGAAAAGAAAGAGTAGAAACCCAGAAACTATGTTTTAAAAAATTAACAGGGAGAAGTAATCATGTGATTTGTCTGACTCTGTGACATCTGTCCTCATTCTTGGTGTCTCACTGCGTGTGCATATGCCTTGAGGGTTGCCTGGAGGGCCACAGCCAAGTATGAAACTTGAATAAAAACTCAAAATGGCTGAAAGAGAAAAGCTGAAGATGAAAGCCTACTTGTGAAGTTGTTAAAGGCCATCAAATTGACTTAAGGTGCTATTAGACTGTAATTTAAACTGACGACTCAGTTATGTTTCAAAGTACTCCAAACCATCATGTTTGGAAAACCTTGTTCAACTCTCACAGAATTACTAAAATGTCAACCTTGGAGGTCTTCAGAAGTCCATAGTGTGGCTGATTAATTAAAGTCTTATAGTCTATCAATCTGTTGATTGATGATTATCTTTTTTTATGATTATCTTTTTTAACTAATTTTTAATTAACTCTTAATGGGGGGCATTGATTGGGAAAACTAATTATCAAAACCTTGAAAATCCATCACATTTTCGTTCATGTCGTCATTGTTGCATAACCTGGCATCACTGCGGGAGCACAGCACTGAGGCAGCAGACAGCATGCATGCTGACGCTGAGAGCTGAGGTTGTTTTCCTGAAACCAAGAAGGATCCTAACACTGCTCTTACATGTTAATGTGGATTGCAGGCAACTTGAGCATTTGTAGAGTTATAGTTCCATTTCCACTGGAGCAAAAGAGAGGTATAGGCTGCCTGACTTAGAAGATTTAACATTGAAAGGGCTGTGAGGAGTTTCCAAGTCATCTTGAAAAAGTCTCCCTTCTCAATGCCCAATCGGGATCCACAATTTAAAATGTAATTCCTAAATGCTACTTCTTAACTTCTTGATCAGGTCAAGCAGGACAGGACAGGCGGGTTAACTTACGGCATATCAAAGTCGCTATGACAACAGCTGATGAAGTTTAGTGGTGAGAAGAGAGATCCGTGTTTTTCTCCGCTGAAAACAATTTTTGTGATTAATTTTATAGTGATGGTGGACACAGGAGCCTAACTCAGACAGAAAAAGGACAGAAGAGCAGAAGAAAGATAAACAGGAGAGTGATAGAGCATGAGCTAAAGGCTAAAACATGGGCTAAAGGCTAAGCTGTTTGCGAAGGCTTTCATTCCACCCCACATGCACCAGTCACTCTGCAGTGGTCTGTTCAAACTTGAGAGTCTATCAATAAAATGAAAAGTGAGGTTACATTAGCTCTTTCTGGTAGATGACTGGCAGGACATGGCCAGGATTCACTAATGTTACACATTACCGACATGTCTAAGAGCAAGAGGCTGTGAGTAGAGCTTAACATAGCCAGCTAACTACGGTACAAACTTACAGTCGCTTGTTGTCGCGTTTCTAATAACAGTGCTACCTAACTGTTGATAAATACCTTACCCTGTGGCGTCGTATCTAAAAAAATTTGTCTTTAACAAAGATAATTTGTTGTGAATACAGGATTTGATTTTAATTCATTTTTTAAACACACCTTGTTCAGAGCATGGATTGTATAAAGAGTGGACGGCGAGGCTCCGCCATTTACCATAGTACAGTTTTGAAGCTAAAATTCCCCTGTCACAGTTGCAGCCATTGTAGCAGTTGTGCAGCCAGAGTCTGTGCAGTACAAACTGTAAGGAATTCTGGGAGAACCTGAGTGGAGCTGGGTCACAAAAATAATTTATTTTTTGTCTTTCAAGAGTTTAATAACTTCTTGACTAAACCTCCTGATATATTTTACAATCCCGCGAAAAAAAAAAAATACAGGAGAACGGCAGCTGTGAATCGTTAAACGTTTTGCAAAACCTTGTTTTTAACCTCAGATAACTAATGAAATGAAACTTTTCAGGAAAAAAGAGGACCTGAATACAAGACAGCCAAATGGTATCTTCAAATCACCACAACAATCAGATGTGAGAAACATTTCTACAAGGTGTATTAATTTTTCTAAGTTTGACCACAGCCCATCTGGAATGACTGGAGAGTTGAATTTTTTTGACCTATACTGCAGCCAGCCACCAGGGGGAGCAGTTTTTGTGGTGACCTCACCGAGCAAAATGACGTCCATTTTTTTTTTTTGTCTTTGTTTCGGGGTCACGTCTTCACGACGGTGCTTGAGACTTCAAACCAGAAGGTGTCACTGTTGTCCAATTAAAACAGATCCTTCTCACAGGATCTTTAATACACACATCAATGCACACTAACTTCCATTTTTTAACAGAATTAAATGAAATGTACTGTTATTAACTTATTTGTAAACACAAAGCGAAATAGACTAACTATGCCCACTTCCAACCATTCCTTTGGCAAGAAAAATAAAGCCATACAGAATCCACACAACATCTGAGTCTGATCTCATTTTGTGGTAGTTTCATAGCTCCTCCACAGCTCTCTGACATTATAAATAAATTAGTTGAATGTCAAGGCGAATGCTGAGCATTTGTACTGAGAAACCCAGAAGCCAAGGATGGAGGAACCACACAATATTAGTAGTGACAATGACAGAACCAAACCCCTGGAAAAGCCTTCAATGGATCTGACATTGTCCCATCTTGCTGGATCTGTCAAACTCCTCTTGATTTTTTTCTACAATTTTGTGGTAAAGGAACACAGTACAGCCTCGAGCAGCTCCTGCATGGGTTTGAAGTAATGTGCTTTACCCTGACAGTGAAGATAAAGGGCCGGGGGTGAGGAACACAAAAATGCAACAACTCTGAGGTCTCCAGAGAGCTTGTTGTGAATTTGAGGGTTAGCTCTGCAGTTTGAGCCAGAGCAAGACCAACATTCATTACAAATTATCCAAAAGTCTACTGCAAGCACTTAATTTTCACTGTTAGTATAACTTTTCAGAAACACCTAAATGGCCTCTCCGGAAAAAGACAAGGCTAAGTGTAATTTAATTTCTTGTGCATCACTGACCACATGGAACTATTTAGATCCAAGCCTAAGGTATTTTAATAACCTTTTAACTCTGTACCAGTCATGCATGAATTATGTGAAAGCCTTTTTTTATTTCAACACACAAAAAAAAAAATACAACAATGATGACACCACTACTGTGGAATCATGAAAAGTCATTTCCCCAAGTGGCATTTAAGCAGCTAAGTGCATGTTATCTTGTTTGTGGATGACTTTCCTAATGATTAGACTAACCTATTGTCCCATTACAGCTCCTGCTTAATGTCTTAACTATAGTGACATTACTGATGTTGGCCTGGCTGTGTGCAGGGCTCTTCATTCAATGAGTATAATTTCCACATAGCAATTACATAAAGGCAGACAGATTGCTAGCCTGCTCTCAAGTGCAGCAAAAGAAGGAAAGAGTTCTAATCTTGAGTTTTGCATTTAAAGTAAATATTTGCATCACAACGAGCTGGCATAAGATCCTCTGATCAGCTGATTACCATAGTGATGAGAAGCTTCAAAGGGAAAACTTTCTTCCTCGAGGGTTGGGCTCTGAGTTATAGGTTATGAGCTGCAATATTGACTGTCTCTGAGGGCATGTTCGGCTCAGCAGCAGCAGAGGCAGCAGGAATATGGGACACTCCACTGTTGATTATAATGAAGTGGGGGCGAGGCAGAAGCTTACTTTTGGAGGAGGAAAAATGGGGAGAATCAGCCTCTTTTTGACAGAGCTCGTTAACTTCTCTTGGAGGTGTTTGAAAAAAGGGGGCATCAGCAGAGAGGACGAGAAAGAAGGGTAGCTGAAGATGGAACAACCAGGGAGGATGGTCATTTGTGTGATGCAAGAAGCTTTACGTCTGAAATACACCAGATATGTCTGCAGTGCGACTCCACTGCATTTGTCAACTTGCACCGGCCAAGGAGTTCCCCATGATTCCCACTCCACTGACGAGCCTCTCTTCACTTATGTTGGGCAATAGAAACTCTATCCTGTTGACTCCTGGTCTGGCTCCATTCATTATGCGAGTTTGTCGTCGTAGTCAAGCTAAATACGAACTGATTTTGACATGGTTTGTTTTATTTTGAAATTCACTGGGTGTTTTTAGGTAGTCCGCAGTCACGGTCGATCTTCCATGCGTCACAGAGTCGCGCCCGTCAAAAATAGGATGGCTGCATGTTACTTGCCACATGATAAAATAGCTGTGCAGATGTACTGCAATCAAGTAGCAACTTCCGTTCTAAGAATATGATACAATGCAGAAGTGCTACAATCTGCTGTTTCTTGATTGCCCACTTGAGGCTGGCTCTGGAAGTACCAGAAGTCACATACACACCAAGCTGAAAAAAGCCGTTTACACAGCGGAAATGAACGTATACACCCTGGTTCAACGTCTCCTGTCTGAATTGCTAATTTTACTATTAGCACACACTGTACCGGGTGGGTGGATGGCAGGGCCGGCCCTAGCTCAGCAGGCACCCTAGGCGAAAGACAAAAACGCGCCACCCCCCGCCCTCCGCCCTCCACGGCAAACACGCAAATATACATACATTAAAATAAATAAATTGTGAAGATAAACATCTATACATTCTTTATTACTTCAATGCGCACTACAATTTTACAAACAGAACTTTTGTGAAAATAAAAACAATACAGCAAATCTTAAAACTTTTCAAAACAGTGCAATTAGCAAAAAATGCACATCTTTAGAAAATTTAGAACCATAAAAAAAAAGAAAAAAAAAGATAACACTTCCAAGTTTAGTGCAAAAGTCCCTGGGGGAAAAAGTGCAATTCCAAAAACCTCTCTCTCTGTTACAACATGGTAACAGCCCACTCTTGTCATTAAAATAATAAACAAAACAATACAACCAAGGCAAACTGGACCGAAAAGAGAACTCAACTACCCTTGAGCGCTAGCGCGTGCATACTGCTGTAAAGGAACAGATCTGCTAGTCACGTGCATTTGTTTTGTAAGCGAATCACAGAAGCCAGGATTTCATTCAAAAGTATTCTTCTGTCTTCAGCGGGCTGTTTTCAGGATGGATAGTGACGAGGTAGTTTATTTAATTTTGACTAAATGATGATGTTTAAAATCGCTAAGTTCAACTGGTTTTATTACTGTGAAGTCACCCCTGTGCTCGTCCTGTTGACGCAATGAAGTGAATTAAAGTAAAGACAACCTCGAGCTGGTGATATCACACACTTGAAATAGGTCTAAACAAAACTACATACTAGTACGTTCTCAATAATACTGTAAACAGATGGTAAACAATCAACATGTACTTACCAGTCCAGCAATAAAAGGGCCAAGTCGGCATCAGTCAGACATCCCTGAACCACGAACCGATGTTTATTCGCGCCCCCACCAGCAGATGTACCGCCCTAGGCGGCCGCCTGAGTCGCCTATGCCAAGGGCCGGCCCTGGTGGATGGGTGGGGGATTCTAACTTGACAGTTTAGAGGATACTATGATTGCGAGCTCGCCCAATCAGAGGCATAGCTCAGGGCATGTGACTGACGGGTGCCCTATAGCTGTACTTGAAGCCCTTGCCCCTTCCAAAAGGGTAGTGTGAGGGAGCTGGACAGCTTCCCCCCCAGTAAGGTGTAAAACATCTGCACATGTACAACGAGTGTTAATGTTTTTGTGGGATTTTTTTGGAGACCCTTTACTAATCTTTCTCTCTCTCTCTTAGGTCTACCTCCAGGGGGCGTAGTTGCATGGGTGCACACATCCGCCGCAGGACTCCAGCAGAGTGTAGGCAGAGTTTTGTGGTCAGGGATGAGAGAGGGGAGGGGTAAATGGGGATATTTTGTTGTTTAGGCTTATGTTTAGTATTTCTTTAGGTTATTAGGTATTTTCTTTTATCTGTATTTGTATTGGGTTTATGTGCATTGTGTTTGTTAATTTGTAAATATGTTTAAAGTGAGGAGGGAAAGAGTCACTGGTGGGAGGAGACTCTGTTTAGCTGCTGATTGTGGCCACAGCTTCACCTGTGAAGCTCTTTTGTCCTTAATAGCTGTTGCAGGTGTGTGACTTGGTGTGTTCTGTGTGTGTGTGTGTGTGGCTCCAGTAAAAAAAAGTGAGAGCTCTTAATCTGGTCTCTTGCTCCTCATTTATTTCACCTCATTCTACTGTTTTGGCTTATCAGTCCTCATCCTGGTAGAGGTTTTGGTGTTAACACTTAAAACCGTACAGGCAGCAATAGCCGATTTGCTACAAAAATTGACCTCAGAAACAAACGGATTACATCGGGGAGACTTACGGCCCTTTAACTAAACAGTCTATGACCGCAACCAAACGAATCCAGTGTAAGTTGACGGATTGACTTGGATGGAAACTAGGGCTGGGACGATGTGCTTTTTTCAGGATTTGATTCTATTACGATTCTTGGGGTGCTGATTCAATTTACATTGCAGTCTTTGATATTTACGATTTTTGGTTTGCTTTTTTAACACCAGACCATGTGTAAAAGTCAAATGATGATGATTTTCCTATAAAATGCAGAGTCAGAGGGAAACATTTCACCCTCTGCTGGAGAAAAGTGGTAACTCTATTCTAATCCAGTTTATAAACGAGGACTGAAATGAAGAATTTTAATTTGAAATTTTTTTTTTTTTTTTTTTTTGACAAAGAAGCCTGATTTTCATATTTGTATAAGAAAAAATCCTGATATATTCATTTTCAATTTTTTCACCCATCCCTAATGGAAACTTATTTGATGGATTTGACGGACAGGAGATGCACTGCACACACATCTGGTGTATTTCAGCCTTTTTACTGTGGGTATTTATGTTGTGGTCACTCCTATAAGGACATTTACTCTTCTATCACCTGGCTTTAAAAAAGCCTCCATATGGCACATTTGGCAAAAGGCTTTCTTCTGCTTCTCAACAGGCAGACATCAGGGGTGAGCCCGACCATCTGAAATGTGCTGACACCTTGCTCTTTGGAGCCATTGACAGTGTGGAGATAAAAGGTGGGAGTAGGATGAAGGGATATGCATACATCACTTTTTCTTTTTACTGCAACAGATGTTCCTTTTGAGCTTCTTAATCATGTTCTGTGAGTTAATACTGATCACTGGATACGCCTTTAAGAGAGGACTGATAAATAAAAGGATTCTGTTCAAGCTAAATGATGGAAAAGGAAAAAGGGTGTTGGATGCCCTGCTGCAGTCCTTTTTGTGGCGTGGGGCCTATGCCAAAACCCCCCACCCCACTCCACTCCACTCCACTCCACACACCCACCCCTCCTTCTCTTTCAAATACGGCTACTCAGCACTGCAGCACTGTAGCAACAGGATGGATCTTTCCCCTTAATGTGTATGTGTTTGGGAGAAAAGCCGACAAAAGAGAGAGGAAAAAAAGAAAGTCACAGCATGTCAGGGCAGCAACAACATGCAGCGATGATATCGAGATAACAAGAGAGAGAGAAAAACTTTAACAGAACAAAGCAGCTCAGACACCCCTCGGAAGATTTTTGCATCCATTTATTTCAGGAGGGTGTTGAAACGGAGTGGCATGCGGCCAGAGATGAGCTCTCGCCTGTGTGTGTGTGTGTGAGAGTCCCTTCATCAGATGTGTCTTACAAAGTGAGGACAGGACATTTTCCTGAAGACATACATTTAATATTTGAAGCAAACCTTCAGAAAATGACTGATTGAAAATGATTATTATTCTGCTGGAGAGAGGATGAGTAATGCTTTACTCTGTGCTGGAGCTGAGTATGTGCACATTTCTCTTACTGCAATATACCCACAGCTTTGGGGTAATCGAAGAATCTGTCTCACCTAGTCCCATACAGGATTTTACAAACATAACAGATCGTACACACACTGCACATGGACAGTGCATACAAAGTGGAGCACCATGCTATTGTTGGAATACTATCTGCAATATGCATATATCTCAACAACCTCAAAGTGAGCCTACGTGGTATGTATAGTCCTGAGTCCTGAATAATTGATGACATCCAGCACAAAAGTGGTTCTCTTGCTCTATTGCATAAAGTATGATTGATCCACGTATTGCGACTGGAACTACAGGAACCACTCAAACACTATCCTTATCAATTGAGTTTGTCCAATAGCTGTGCATGAGGTGTAAAATAAGATTGCTTATGAGTGGGGGTTGTTGCTGAAAAAGCACTGAGGAGCACTTATACGGGTACAGGCCATTAAGCAGTGCACAAGATGCACTGAATGGGGAGCCGTGCAGTGACATCACACCGCCAAAGAGGGATGGCTTAATTAAACTTTCATCCGACAAATATTCATGTGCGTTTAATGATCCTGAATCACTTCATTCCGCATGAATTATGAATATTAATGAACAGGAGGGGAGGGCAGTGGAAGGATGTGTTGTGTATAGGTTGGAGCCTTAAGCAAGTGGGTGTGGGTGTTGGTGGAGGAGAGGGATGTGTCTGGTCACCAGTCAATCTCTTCACATTTCCAGTAAACCCTTCAGGCCAGAGGTCATAGTTGGAAGTGAGCTGTGTGTGTGTGTGTGTGTCTTTATGTATAACCTCATTACAGCTGCATTGTGTGAAAGCACTCCTGCTGTAAGACCAGAGCGGGGCCAGTTTCTGACCAGAGCAGGGCTGGCTGGTGCTGGCCTATTTCAGGGGCCCTGTCCTGTCACTTTTCTCACTATTCCACAAACACTCATGTGCTGCCATGTTGCCCTAAGCATTGCTCCCATGTTGTTGTGATTTCTCCTCTGTCTTCCAATTATAAAATGCAGCCAAGCCTCATGTGCAGGCATCAAACATAGAATAGAATAGAATAGAATAGAATAGAATAGAATAGAATAGAATAGAACTTTATTTTTATTGTAACAAGTACAACGAAATTGAAGTCACAACAGCAATCAAGAAAACAAAAAGCAAGAAAGTGTACAGAAAGTGCAAAAAGGTCCACAACAAAATACACGATGACAGCCCGTCCATCATCCCCCAGTTCAGCCAGCCTCCACCTCCACAGGGTCCAGGACCGAGCCTCCTCAGTCGCGCTCCATCTCCGTCTTCTGCATCCCGTCCACCCACAGCAGGCGAAGCTCCCCCAACACGGCACCGGTGTCTGATGTCAGCTCCATTAGCCATTTCTGTGAATAGCATGATGCTACTCTGCCCTCTGGTATTCCCTCTGTTGCAGGGTTAGCACAGCTAGCTGATCTACCTTATTGGAGATAGATCTTACGTTCCCGGTAACGACGTATGGAAGGACAGGTCCATGTCGTCACTTCTTAGCTCACACCTGAGAACCAGCACGTTGTCCTCAACTCCTTCTCCTCACCCCGTGGGAAGACATCAGGCCTTACACCAGTTAGCATTGACATGCTACAGGCTGCTAACAGCTGAGTTACATGTAGGATCTCCGTACAAACACAGGAGAAAACGTGGTAAAAATATCACTGAAGCCACAAAAAGTTTGGTGTCCATGACCAACAATGAACCATACAAAGTAACGATCCACTCCAGATTCAAAGATTATGAAAAAGAGACGAAAAAAACACAAAAAACAGAGAAAGAAGAGAGAGCCTCTGCAAAAGGCAGCCATAGCCAACAGGGTGCGCCTACATACAAACAAACGAACAAATAAATAAATAAACACAAAAATATTAATGATAAGGAGTCCCGGATGTAATGTGTTATTGTTCAAAAGTGCACACTGCTGTTTCAGATGTTGCTCCAGAAGGCTTTCTGTAATTATTTTAGATGATAATGAATGGAATGAATGTAATTACTTTTAACCATCACAGATGAAAAAACATGCTGCTGGAATAAGAAATGCTAAAATGTTGAATTATGTTTGAGAAACATCAAGAACTCCTGTTAATTTGGTATTTGGCAAACTAGTCAACATGCTAAATGTTATGAAATAGTATTGATAATAAATGTACAGTGGTATTTTGGGCCTGTTGATTTAAATACAGAAATTTTCCACTTAATAAAAAATCACAACAAAACCACAATCCTCACAAGCCGTTTAGAGCCCTCCAATGTTATTAGAAACCTGGAAGTGGGCTACAGGCTAAAAGAGAAACATGAAAAGAGGATATTCCTCTGACAATCAGATCCAATTCCTCTGTACGCATTAGAAGAAAATGATAACTCCTTGAGATTCAGCAGTTTCTTCTTTCTTTTTACTTTTTTTCACACAGCAAAGCAATCAACTGACATCCCCAAAGAGTTGGAGGCTTGCTTCATAACTGGCACAAATAGTATCAACAGACCAATGCTGCCATCTAGTGGCACTTTTAGGCTCTTGGCCACAGCTTTTGTGCAGCATGTGAGTAGGAAGTTATTGTCAAGGGATTTCATTGATTTTTGAATAAGGTAAGAAATCAAAAGCAAGATGCCTTCTTATTTGAAAAGAGGAACAAACTGCATAAACTTTGTTTCTGTGAGCATAAATTAGGTTTTTACTGATTCAGCGTGTCTTGCAGTTTTGCCTTCCAGTTTCCACACTGTATACTTTGTCCTTTGGAACCATATTTTAGTGCTCCCCTGAATGCCTTCCAATAGTTATAAAGAGGGGGAAGAAATACATCAGGGAGACGTATGGGCCAATGGCAATGTAAAAACCCAAAATAGATTCAAGGGCTTCAGTCATCAAATAGTACACTGCACAGGTGTTGTTTTATAGTTCAGACTTTTTTACTGCTTTTATTGCAACCTTGCACCATTTTATATCATAAGCATTTAGTGGGAAAGTGCCAGAACATCCAATGTGTCAAGTGTTAACAACTGTGTACAACAGCAAAGGTCCCGCATGACATGATGACAGCCAAGATTTCCATTTCAAATTGCTGCGTTTATTGCCACGTGAGTAATTTGAGTTATGGAAATGGCACCTTGCATGGAATAATAAAGTCATAGAGACTGTAATGTGTAGCTCTGTGTTGAATGGCGGTGCAGTCCACTTTGAACTTCATTAAATTTAAGAGCAGAAGGGTAAAAGAAACTTAAAGTTATCCCTGTTTCATTCACTTGAGCCTTAGCAGGCCCAGATCTTTGAGGATGTTTGCCAAGCATGAAGGAGAGAATCATTTCAGCTTAAATTGATCTAATTAATACCGAGGACTGACACAGAGGGCCAGACGATTAGGGCTGAAGTCAAGCCTCTTACACTGCTTGCTTGACCTCCACACTTGATGGTGTAGACGGCACCAGAGGTACTTGGTTCCAGGTGCTTGGGTCATTGACCCAGTTAGTCAGGGTTAAACAAAAAGAAAAAAGGAAAAGGAAAAAACGTATCAGTCTGGAGGTCCAGAGACTGAATATTAAAAGATACAGAAGGCATGAAAGGAGAAAACTTGCTATATAAGCATATGGAAAAAAAGAAAAAAAAAAGAAAAAAAGAAAAAAAAAAAGATTAGCCATTGACCAATGCAGTACAAGAATGGGCAGCCCATAAAATCAGGTTCATCGCATCACTAAAAACATAATGTCAAAAAGTGAAATCCAATCAGCCCACAGAAAAGTTAGGCAGCTAAGCACATAACTTTTTTTTGTTTTTTACTTGTCTGTATAGGCCAGGGTCAATGAAATTTTCTAGTGTTGCTTTTTAGTCACAATTTTACTAATACATTTTATATATACAGTGCAGTCTTCTTCTCTTTAGCCCCTGGGCTCCTGAAGGCTTTGGCTTTTTTGATATGATACCTGTTATTTAGCGTACTGTCCGTCAGTATCATTTAAGCAGCATAAATTGCCTGTCCATCTCCTCCACAAATGAGCCTGTGAGGAGGAGCAATGTTGATGTTGTGATCATGCGCCCTTCAGGGTCAAGCAGGGTGCAGGAAAATAGGGCCTTTTTTAGGTTATTGTCATGTTTTGCAGGATTCTTCTAAGTCTGAAAATTCTTTCATACAAAAAAGATAGCTGTGCTGGCGCCCTCATGATTGCCGGTGCCCCAAGCATTTGCCTATACTGCCTATGCCATGGGCCGGCCCTACCAGTTACAGTTTATAAACTGTATGTGGATAACATATTTGAGATGTTGTTTTTCATTTCAATTATGATCACTTAAAAAAATCCGCTCATAAAAGATAAACAGAATGAAAATGACAAATGGAAGTAGATTTCTGTTTCTCATTTTATATCATTTTCAGTGATTAGTGATGATAATGAAGCTACCCCCAGAGGGTCAGACCGATCCTTTTATTCTGCAGAGCCTCCATGAATTTCAATATCTGTCTTAGTCTAAACATCATTATATCATTCACAGTGCTCAATAACAGCAGAATTGGCCCCAAGCATTGAGTAGATTGAATCAAATGAACAATGTAAGTTTAAAAATATAACTACTCCTGTTACAAAATAATAAAACATTTCTCCCCTGGGAGTCAACAAAGTCTTATCTTATAATATGATAATTCAGTAGCACATTATTTCTTTTCTTTTCTTTTTTTCCCCCTTTTCTAGTGTGAAAGTGATACGTTTTAATTTTTTATTTGTTCATTTATTTTTTTTCTCCTGGCATGGCAGCTATACTTCCATAATGGGGAATGTGCTTCACTACAAGAGAGAATTAACAAAAAGTCAAAGCATTTTGTCTAACATCTGACAAGTGAATATCCCAAACCCCCATCAATCTTGAAATTACTTTTATGGCCCAATTATTAAAATTAGAATTTACTTTATCAATCCCCAAAAAGAGGTTCAGAGTCACAGCAGCAATACAAGAAATGATATACTGCAAAACATTCAAGACAGCACTGGCATGTCGTCCTTGCCTCCTTCTCCTCAGCTCACAGAGAACACCCATCCCAGCACCGGTTAGCATTGGCTGCTAACAAGTAAAATTAAAAAAGCAAAAAAATGGTTCCACTTAGGATCCCTTTTTCACACAGAAGAAAAACAAAGTAAAACCACCACTGCAAATGCAACCAATTTGATGTTAATGACCAACAAATGAGTCAAAAGAAGTAATGACAGGCACCAAATACAACAAAAACTAAAAAGATAAGAAAAAAAACCCCATCATACTGGTTATGTCTGTAGTGGTGTTTCTACTTTTTTTCATTCCTGTGTGTGTCTGGGGATCCTTCATGCACCCATGGTTTCATTTTTTTCCACAAGATTAGCTGTTGGCAGCCTGAGGCATGTCGATGCTAAATGGTGCTAGCTGGGGAGAAGAAGGCTAGGTTGATGTGCTGGTACAGGGGTGTGAGCTAAGAAGAGACGACTTCAACCTGTCCTTTCATCCGTTCTTATTGGGAAAGTAAGATCTATCTCCAGCAAGATGGTCAAGCTAGCTGTGCTAACCCACCACCAGAGAGAATACCAGCAGAGTAGCATCATGCTATTCACAGAAATGGCTAACAATGACAACATCAAACACGAACACCACATTGAAGGATTTCACCTGCTGTGAGTGGACAGGATACAGGACAGAGGGACTGAGAGAAAAAGGTAAAGCATATTCTATTCTTTTCTGTTCTATTCTATTCTATTCTATTCTATTCTATTCTATTCTATTTTATTCTATTTTATGTATCACTGACATAAAAGGGAGATGGAGGGTGTGCTTGGGCAACTCTTAAGGTCTAGAAAGAGAAAGACACGAGGTGGATGAACGACTCTTTTCAGGAAGTGATTCAGTTCAGTTCATTCACCCTGGTGATTCGTTCGTGTTGAACGGTTCATCTGTTTTAAACGAATCCTCAATGACACATCACTCATCAGCAGCTCTGAAGAGTCTCTTGTGAGCTCGTTCTTGGACCATCCAGGACTGACTTTTGCTAAATCTGGAGCAGCTCTTGAATGTGTCTGATTGTCTTCACTTACAAGATATTTTCTACAACCGAGATTCCTTTCTTCATCAAAAAGAACAGGTGAGCTCATTACTTCTCTTCTTCTTTTTGACACATTTGCTACATCGAAATAAAATAAAAGCACAGCAGTTTCTGTATAAGAGATTAAAAGCGGTGTGTTTGTTTTCTTCCACTGTTTTGATAGAAAGGTGTTAAAGCAATCAATTTACTTTCTAACTATCAAAATTTCTTTCTCCGCTGAGTTTCTTTTTGTTTTCAGTGGACTTTGGACAAGGAAATGTCCTCATGCTTCAGGTAGTATGAGTCAGCATAGCAAGAAATAATCAGGCTCAAAGTGTTCAGCATATGCAGGGTCAATGTTTCAACTGAAACAAGTTGGTGCAGAAATAGTGGAAAACTCAAAGTATGAAGTGTAGAAAAGTACGTATGACATGCTGCTGTTGTGTATTGTAGTTACAGTTTTTAGAATTATGTTGAAAAAAGGACAAGACGGTGGGAACTTGTATACAAAGGAAATGAGTTGAACACGTTGTGCACTGAGAGTAGACGTAATCCTGTACAATAAGGAAATGAGTTGAACACGTTGTTCACAGAGGGAGCAGAGGTGAAAATAAGAAGTCATAAAAAAACATAACACTTTATGACTCATTAAAGTACAAAG
This sequence comes from Halichoeres trimaculatus, assembly GCF_033239565.1. Classification (NCBI taxonomy): domain Eukaryota; kingdom Metazoa; phylum Chordata; class Actinopteri; order Labriformes; family Labridae; genus Halichoeres; species Halichoeres trimaculatus. The sequence continues at coordinate 4,917,834 of NW_027437188.1, read as the reverse complement.
AGGAGATATTTGTTGTTAGTCACATCAGTACAGTGACTGACAAAGGTGCTGCAATGGCTGAAATGACGTGCTTAATGATAAGTGTGCATCATATTGAGGAAATGCTGCACATTCAAAAAGAAATGCAAGTATTTAAAGTAAATGCTGCAAAAGAAACAAATGCACTGCAAGAAGACAAACAACTGCATTAAATTCAAATGCGCAGCAAGTACCAAAATTAAACTTAAAGGGGACATATCATGCTGATCCCTGATATAATACGTACATATAATATAATAAATTTGAAAACAAGACCTTTCACCCCCTGAATTTTCAAAAAATGAGATATTGTATTTTTTCTGATATCCTAGAACGAGATTTGATGCCTCTGAAAATAGGTCATTGCCATTTGGCCGCGAGATTTTAACTGTCATGACGACACGAGGATCCTTTCTTTTTATTGGAGTAATCTGATAAAGCAGCTCCTCCTCTGTGATGTCAGTCACACAACCACCACCGAGGGATACACCCACCAAGAGCCGAGTATAAACATATAAACTATACATGTTAAGCTACCTGTTTGACTCACCACACTGAAGTGTCCTTAGATGATCTGTGTCGAGGTGGATTTTCTTCCTCCTGAGCTGCAGAACCGTCCGGGTCTGACTCGGGGTCCAGTACAAAAGGCCGTATCCTACACTCTGCCATTTTATTAGTGCTATCAATGCGTTACAGTGAAGTTTTGGCAAACAGCAAACTCACTCTGTCTGCTCCATTCAATGTGTCGATTTTGTAAATACTGCCATGCTGCAAAAACCGCCCCCTGGCTCTACCCCCTCCGCCCCTCTGATAGAACTGACCAATCAGAGCACAAAGGGCTGTGACGTTGCGAGGTTACTGGAGGTCATTCTCGCAACGGAGCGTTTCAACGAGATCTTCAGAATGGCCTAAAATGAGGATATTGAGAACTCTATTGTGGGGCAATGAAGGAACGAATTGACTTGTGCTGAGGGCAGAAATGCTTTACAGGCATCCAAGTCTGGCATAGTGAAAAGGAGAAACAAGCATGATATGTCCTCTTTAACTCTGTACAGCATGCATTTTGTGGCGTTTCCTTTGCTAGAACCGGGACAGGTCCCCAAATTACCGACCTGTACCATCCCACTTTTTCGTACCCTTCTATTGGGTGCCAGATATACCTATCCAACCCCAGAAGGTGGAGCTAGAAACACTGCAGTCCCTTGATTGGTCGAAAGAATTGTCACTTGTGTGACAACCACTGAAGTGTCGGCAGCTGTTTTTCTCCTGGCAGCACACAGCCTTCTCTGAAACAAACCTTGATTGTGCTTCGTAACAAACAGCCACATGGAAATCACAAAGAAGACAAAATGCTGGATGTCTTCCATCATTGCTCTTTGTGTACTGTGTTAAGTTTTTCTTCTTCATTGGATGGGGTGCACTGTATCACCCTGCTATGCCATCATGCTATTACGCCGCTGATGGGGCGAGAGGAATCTGACTCACACACTGCCTACCAAGAAGAGCAGGTTGGCTGTGGAAATGCAAACATGATCAGGCTGTACTGATCCAACCCAAACCAAACTGTACTGATCCAAACTGGACTGCTCGGGGGACGACGAGGCTTTAGCTTGATCTGAATGTTAGTTTGTCCTGACTTCAACAGTTACATTGTTAATTTAGAGAACTGTAACCAGGATATTACTGAAAAATAATGTTAAAAAATTTCCACCATGCACAGAAGTCAAGGCCATTTGATTTTATTGTTTTAATTATGTATGTATTTATTCATTTTTGCTCTAGGTTAATCCCCTGTAAACTGGCAAAAGGATAATAACCTCAAGGGTCAGACCACAAGGGGCATCGAAAATGAGCTCAACAGCCCTACCACCAACTATGACCCCAAACTCATCAGAAGTGTGTGTTCATATTGGTGACAGTGCTACCAGTGACTTCCTCATGTCCGTTTACATCCTGGTGTTCATCTCTGGTTTGATCATCAATACCATCACTCTGGGCCCCATCTGGCAAAAAATGCGTCGGGGAAACATCCTGGGAATCTTCCTGCTCAACCTGTCCTTCTCAGACATGCTTTACCTCTTCACCATCCCCCTTTGGATCAACTATTACTACAAGAACCACCGATGGGAGCTTGGTGTTGATTCCTGTAGCGTTGCTGGCTTCTTCTATTACTCCAACATGTATATTAGCATTTACCTGCTGTGCTGCATCTCTGTGGACCGCTGCCTGGTGGTCACCTTCCCTCTCCACAGCAAAACCTTCCGTGCATCACGCTATGCCTGGGCGCTGTGTGTCTGTGTTTCTATTTTAGTAGTTGTGTTTCACATCATGGTGCTGGTTTTTGACAAACTCACTGACGCCCATGATCATCACAATGATCGCTGTTATGAGACCTACCCCATGGCGGCACCTGTGGCCGTGTTTAACCTGCTCAGAGTGGGCATAGGCTTCCTGCTGCCCTTGGTGGTGTTGGCAGTGAGCTACTGGAAGGTGCTGGCAACTGTCGGTCAAAGTCCCGGCCTTAGTGCTCAGGCGAAGAGGAAAGTCCGCCTGCTTTCTTTTGGTGTGATCGGAATCTTCTCAATCTGCTTTGCCCCTTATCATTTTCTCCTGCTTCTACGCTCACTAATCTTTTTCTCCAGCGATACCCTCAGAAGTTATTGTCAGTTTGAACAACAAGTACACTTTATTTCCACATGTACACTGGCATTATCCAGTCTGAACTGTGTGATGGACCCTGTGTTGTACATGCTGGCTAGTAATGGAGTTCGGGAGGATACAAAACTGTTTTGGAGGAGACTTACGAGTAGCACAAC